>NW_028322236.1:16773125-17398750 GCF_059928025.1 Delphinapterus leucas | reverse complement strand
CATGAATGCAGCAGAGAAAATCCGATAAATCACATTACCAAATGAATTACACAAACAAAACCCAAGGACAGTGAAATAGAGAGCAATTCTTAAATAATTCATTCAGGGCTTGTGATGCAACCTGGATTTACCACATCTACACCCAGAGCTGAGTGAGACATAAGGTTGGGCACTTTGGGCTGATAGCATTGGTGAGGTTCGATGAGCAAATGCAGACCCTTTGAAGTCATACAGCATGGTACCCATTCTATGGGTCCCAACTCTCCAAGTTTAAGGGATTCTTCCTTCAGCTAAAACATGCATGGGAAACCCACAGTATGGTGCACCGTGTGACTGGCAAACGTTTTCAAATGCATCTCAGTTTTCATCCCCTTTTACTCGGGTTCACCATTCCAGACACTTTACGAACACTCTCCCCACTTGGAGAGTCAGTGCCTTTAACCTCCTGTTGGGCACAGTTTGCAATTTCTGCGCAAGATGAAAAGGAATAGGGAGAACCAATGAGAGACTAGCTGTAGGTGTCTGCACGGGCAAATTTAACGCTCATTTCCCACCAGGAAGAGGAATTAACCAAAGGCTCAGCATGCCATGCCGGAACCAGATAAGGGCCTGAAGCAATCCTGCGGATTTGCGGCCAGCTCACAAGATAGCGAGTTGAAGAAAGGAGCTCAGGGGCACTGTAACTCACAAACCTTCAGAGTTATATATGACAGCTATCGTCCAAAAATATATTGAAGGAAGGCTGCGAAGACGACTTGTAAGCGGGACAGATTTGCAGGAAAACGATTTCAGGGGGTAGACGGGAATTGCATTTAAAGCATAGGAAAAGAGGCAGAACGTCGACAATGATGCTCTTGGCCAAAAAGGGCGTATGCGTTTTTTCCTGAATAAACGCATACGCCCTTTTTGGCCAACCAAGCAAGCATGTTAAAGAAATCTGCACTACAAAGATGTCTCACTGCCCCCCGGTCAAAAGGGCCATCTGAAAAAAGTGTAAAATCCAGAAAGGCAGCACAGGCCATGGAGAACAGGGAGCCTTGTTATGCTGATGGGCGGGATGTTAATTGCCAACAGCCACTCTGGAGAAGTGTATGGTGTTTCCCGGAATACCGAAAAAACAAAGCTACGGAGCCTACGGCACTTCTATTTATGGTCCTATAGCTTAGGGAAATTAAAATCAAAAACACACAGCCATCCCAAAGTGTCGGACGGCTCTGTTTACAAGAACCTCGTCTACGGTACAAGTTAAATATACCAGAATGTGAAAAATGGATAAAGAAGTTGTGGTACGTACGTACAATGGAATATAACTCAGCAATGAAATCTATGTCATCAGGCCCGTCGCGGCATAATGAGTGGATTCAGGTACGATGATTCTAAGTGAAATAAGTCACACAGAAAATGAAACATCATAAGATATCACTAAAACACAGAATGTAAACTTGGCTACACATGAACTGAATTACAAAACAGAAGAGGGTCTCAAATTTAGAAAACCAACTTATGCGTGCTTAAGGGGAAAGGTGAGTTGGGGTGCTGCATAAAACCAGAGATAGAAATTAGCACAGATACCTTTCCATAAGCCAAATATGTAATAGTCAAGACCTACCCCTTGCTCAACGAAATGGACTAAACACCCCATATTCAACGCCTAGGAATACACCTGACTAGTAAGAATCTTCAAACCCATGGATTTATATGTCTCCGTAAGAGAATGAAGCGTGTGTACAGCGGCATGAATGCAGCAGAGAAAATCCGATAAATCCCATTATCAAAATGAATTACACAAACAAAACCCAAGGACAGTGAAATAGAGAGCAATTCTTAAATAATTCATTCAGGGCTTGTGATGCAACCTGGATTTACCACATCTACACCCAGAGCTGAGTGAGACATAAGGTTGGGCACTTCGGGCTGATAGCATTGGTGAGGTTCGATGAGCAAATGCAGACCCTTTGAAGTCATACAGCATGGTACCCATTCCATGGGTCCCAACACTCCAAGTTTAAGGGATTCTTCCTTCAGCTAAAACATGCATGGGAAACCCACAGTATGGTGCACCGTGTGACTGGCAAACGTTTTCAAATGCATCTCAGTTTTCGTCCCCTTTTACTCGGGTTCACCATTCCAGACCCTTTACGAACACTCTCCCCACTTGGAGAGTCAGTGCCTTTAACCTCCTGTTGGGCACAGTTTGCAATTTCTGCGCAAGATGAAAAGGAATAGGGAGAGCAAATGAGAGACTAGCTCTAGGTGTCTGCACGGGCAAATTTAACGCTCATTTCCCACCAGGAAGAGGAATTAACCAAAGGCTCAGCATGCCGTGCCGGAACCAGATTAGGACGTGAAGCAATCCTGCTGGTTGGCAGCCAGCTCACAAGATAGCGAGTTATAGAAAGGAGCTCAGGGGCACTGTAACTCACAAAACTGCAGAGTTATAAATGACAGCTATCGTCCAAAAATATATTGAAGGAAGGCTGCAAAGACGACTTGTAAGCGGGGCAGATTTGCAGGAAAACGATTTCAGGGGGCAGACGGGAATTTCATTTAAAGCATAGGAAAAGAGGCAGAACGTCGACAATGATGCTCTTGGCCAAAAAGGGCGTATGCGTTTTTTCCTGAATATATTCAGGAAAAAACGCATACGCCCTTTTTGGCCAACCAAGCAGGCATGTTAAAGAAATGTGCACTTCAATGAAGTCTCACTGCCCCCCGGTCAAAAGGGCCATCTGAAAAAAGTGTAAAATCCAGAAAGGCAGCACAGGCCATGGAGAACAGGGAGCCTTGTTATGCTGATGGGCGGGATGTAAATTGCCAACAGCCACTCTGGAGAAGTGTATGGTGTTTCCCGGAATACCGAAAAAACAAAGCTACGGAGCCTACGGCACTTCTATTTATGGTCCTATAGCTTAGGGAAATTAAAATCAAAAACACACAGCCATCCCAAAGTGTCGGACGGCTCTGTTTACAAGAACCTCGTCTACGGTACAAGTTAAATATACCAGAATGTGAAAAATGGATAAAGAAGTTGTGGTACGTACGTACAATGGAATATAACTCAGCAATGAAATCTATGTCATCAGGCCCGTCGCGGCATAATGAGTGGATTCAGGTACGATGATTCTAAGTGAAATAAGTCACACAGAAAATGAAACATCATAAGATATCACTAAAACACAGAATGTAAACTTGGCTACACATGAACTGAATTACAAAACAGAAGAGGGTCTCAAATTTAGAAAACCAACTTATGCGTGCTTAAGGGGAAAGGTGAGTTGGGGTGCTGCATAAAACCAGAGATAGAAATTAGCACAGATACCTTTCCATAAGCCAAATATGTAATAGTCAAGACCTACCCCTTGCTCAACGAAATGGACTAAACACCCCATATTCAACGCCTAGGAATACACCTGACTAGTAAGAATCTTCAAACCCATGGATTTATATGTCTCCGTAAGAGAATGAAGCGTGTGTACAGCGGCATGAATGCAGCAGAGAAAATCCGATAAATCCCATTATCAAAATGAATTACACAAACAAAACCCAAGGACAGTGAAATAGAGAGCAATTCTTAAATAATTCATTCAGGGCTTGTGATGCAACCTGGATTTACCACATCTACACCCAGAGCTGAGTGAGACATAAGGTTGGGCACTTTGGGCTGATAGCATTGGTGAGGTTCAATGAGCAAATGCAGACCCTTTGAAGTCATACAGCATGGTACCCATTCTATGGGTCCCAACTCTCCAAGTTTAAGGGATTCTTCCTTCAGCAAAAACATGCATGGGAAACCCACAGTATGGTGCACCGTGTGACTGGCAAACGTTTTCAAATGCATCTCAGTTTTGATCCCCTTTTACTCGGGTTCACCATTCCAGACACTTTACGAACACTCTCCCCACTTGGAGAGTCAGTGCCTTTAACCTCCTGTTGGGCACAGTTTGCAATTTCTGCGCAAGATGAAAAGGAATAGGGAGAACGAATGAGAGACTAGCTGTAGGTGTCTGCACGGGCAAATTTAATGCTCAATTCCCACCAGGAAGAGTAATTAACCAAAGGCTCAGCATGCCGTGCCGGAACCAGATTAGGGCCTGAAGCAATCCTGTGGGTTTGCGGCCAGCTCACAAGATAGCGAGTTGAAGAAAGGAGCTCAGGGGCACTGTAACTCACAAACCTGCAGAGTTATATATGACAGCTATCGTCCAAAAATATATTGAAGGAAGGCTGCGAAGACGACTTGTAAGCGGGACAGATTTGCAGGAAAACGATTTCAGGGGGTAGACGGGAATTGCATTTAAAGCATAGGAAAAGAGGCAGAACGTCGACAATGATGCTCTTGGCCAAAAAGGGCGTATGCGTTTTTTCCTGAATATATTCAGGAAAAAACGCATACGCCCTTTTTGGCCAACCAAGCAAGCATGTTAAGGAAATCTGCACTACAATGAAGTCTCACTGCCCCCCGGTCAAAAGGGCCATCTGATAAAAGTGTAAAATCCAGAAAGTCAGCACAGGCCATGGAGAACAGCGAGCCTTGTTATGCTGATGGGCGGGATGAAAATTGCCAACAGCCAGTCTGGAAAAATGTATGGTGTTTCCCGGAACATCTAAAAAACAAAGCAACGGAGCCTACGGCACTTCCCCTTATGGTCCTATAGCTTAGGAAAATTAAAATCAAAAACACACAGCAACCCAAAAGTCTCGGGCGGCTCTGTTTACAAGAACCTCGTCTACGGTACAAGTTAAATATCCCAGAATGTGAAAAATGGATAAAGAAGTTGTGGTACGTACGTACAATGGAATATCACACAGCAATGAAATCTATGTCATCAGGCCCGTCGCGGCATAATGAGTGGATTCAGGTACGATGATTCTAAGTGAAATAAGTCACACAGAAAATGAAACATCATAAGATATCACTACTACACGGAATGTAAACTTGGCTACACATGAACTGAATTACAAAACAGAAGAGGGTCTCAAATTTAGAAAACCAACTTATGCTTGCTTATGGGGAAAGGTGAGTTGGGGTGCTGCATAAAACCAGAGATAGAAATTAGCACAGATACCTTTCCATAAGCCAAATATGTAATAGTCAAGACCTACCCCTTGCTCAACGAAATGGACTAAACACCCCATATTCAACGCCTAGGAATACACCTGACTAGTAAGAATCTTCAAACCCATGGATTTATATGTCTCCGTAAGAGAATGAAGCGTGTGTACAGCGGCATGAATGCAGCAGAGAAAATCCGATAAATCACATTACCAAATGAATTACACAAACAAAACCCAAGGACAGTGAAATAGAGAGCAATTCTTAAATAATTCATTCAGGGCTTGTGATGCAACCTGGATTTACCACATCTACACCCAGAGCTGAGTGAGACATAAGGTTGGGCACTTTGGGCTGATAGCATTGGTGAGGTTCGATGAGCAAATGCAGACCCTTTGAAGTCATACAGCATGGTACCCATTCTATGGGTCCCAACTCTCCAAGTTTAAGGGATTCTTCCTTCAGCTAAAACATGCATGGGAAACCCACAGTATGGTGCACCGTGTGACTGGCAAACGTTTTCAAATGCATCTCAGTTTTCATCCCCTTTTACTCGGGTTCACCATTCCAGACACTTTACGAACACTCTCCCCACTTGGAGAGTCAGTGCCTTTAACCTCCTGTTGGGCACAGTTTGCAATTTCTGCGCAAGATGAAAAGGAATAGGGAGAACCAATGAGAGACTAGCTGTAGGTGTCTGCACGGGCAAATTTAACGCTCATTTCCCACCAGGAAGAGGAATTAACCAAAGGCTCAGCATGCCATGCCGGAACCAGATAAGGGCCTGAAGCAATCCTGCGGATTTGCGGCCAGCTCACAAGATAGCGAGTTGAAGAAAGGAGCTCAGGGGCACTGTAACTCACAAACCTTCAGAGTTATATATGACAGCTATCGTCCAAAAATATATTGAAGGAAGGCTGCGAAGACGACTTGTAAGCGGGACAGATTTGCAGGAAAACGATTTCAGGGGGTAGACGGGAATTGCATTTAAAGCATAGGAAAAGAGGCAGAACGTCGACAATGATGCTCTTGGCCAAAAAGGGCGTATGCGTTTTTTCCTGAATAAACGCATACGCCCTTTTTGGCCAACCAAGCAAGCATGTTAAAGAAATCTGCACTACAAAGATGTCTCACTGCCCCCCGGTCAAAAGGGCCATCTGAAAAAAGTGTAAAATCCAGAAAGGCAGCACAGGCCATGGAGAACAGGGAGCCTTGTTATGCTGATGGGCGGGATGTTAATTGCCAACAGCCACTCTGGAGAAGTGTATGGTGTTTCCTGGAATACCGAAAAAACAAAGCTACGGAGCCTACGGCACTTCCACTTATGGTCCTATAGCTTAGGGAAATTAAAATCAAAAACACACAGCCACCCCAAATTGTCGGACGGCTCTGTTTACAAGAACCTCGTCTACGGTACAAGTTAAATATCCCAGAATGTGAAAAATGGATAAAGAAGTTGTGGTACGTACGTACAATGGAATATCACTCAGCAATGAAATCTATGTCATCAGGCCCGTCGCGGCATAATGAGTGGATTCAGGTACGATGATTCTAAGTGAAATAAGTCACACAGAAAATGAAACATCATAAGATATCACTACTACACGGAATGTAAACTTGGCTACACATGAACTGAATTACAACACAGAACAGGGTCTCAAATTTAGAAAACCAACTTATGCTTGCTTAAGGGGAAAGGTGAGTTGGGGTGCTGCATAAAACCAGAGATAGAAATTAGCACAGATACCTTTCCATAAGCCAAATATGTAATAGTCAAGCCCTACACCTTGCTCAACGAAATGGACTAAACACCACATATTCAACGCCTAGGAATACACCTGAGTAGTAAGAATCTTCAAACCCATGGATTTATATGTCTCTGTAAGAGAATGAAGCGTGTGTACAGCGGCATGAATGCAGCAGAAAAAATCCGATAAATCCCATTATCAAAATGAATTACAGAAACAAAACCCAAGGACAGTGAAATAGAGAGCAATTCTTAAATAATTCATTCAGGGCTTGTGATGCAACCTGGATTTACCACATCTACACCCAGAGCTGAGTGAGACATAAGGTTGGGCACTTCGGGCTGATAGCATTGGTGAGGTTCGATGAGCAAATGCAGACCCTTTGAAGTCATACAGCATGGTACCCATTCCATGGGTCCCAACTCTCCAAGTTTAAGGGATTCTTCCTTCAGCTAAAACATGCATGGGAAACCCACAGTATGGTGCACCGTGTGACTGGCAAACGTTTTCAAATGCATCTCAGTTTTCGTCCCCTTTTACTCGGGTTCACCATTCCAGACCCTTTACGAACACTCTCCCCACTTGGAGAGTCAGTGCCTTTAACCTCCTGTTGGGCACAGTTTGCAATTTCTGCGCAAGATGAAAAGGAATAGGGAGAACGAATGAGAGACTAGCTCTAGGTGTCTGCACGGGCAAATTTAACCCTCATTTCCCACCAGGAAGAGGAATTAACGAAATGCTCAGCATGCCGTGCCGGAAGCAGATTAGCGCCTGAAGCAATCCTGTGGGTTTGCCGCCAGCTCACAAGATAGCGAGTTGAAGAAAGGAGCTCAGGGGCACTGTAACTCACAAACCTGCAGAGTTATAAATGACAGCTATCGTCCAAAAATATATTGAAGGAAGGCTGCGAAGACGACTTGTAAGCGGGACAGATTTGCAGGAAAACGATTTCAAGGGGTAGACGGGAATTGCATTTAAAGCATAGGAAAAGAGGCAGAACGTCGACAATGATGCTCTTGGCCAAAAAGGGCGTATGCGTTTTTTCCTGAATATATTCAGGAAAAAACGCATACGCCCTTTTTGGCCAACCAAGCAAGCATGTTAAAGAAATCTGCACTACAAAGATGTCTCACTGCCCCCCGGTCAAAAGGGCCATCTGAAAAAAGTGTAAAATCCAGAAAGGCAGCACAGGCCATGGAGAACAGGGAGCCTTGTTATGCTGATGGGCGGGATATAAATTGCCAACAGCCACTCTGGAGAAGTGTATGGTGTTTCCCGGAATACCGAAAAAACAAAGCTACGGAGCCTACGGCACTTCCACTTATGGTCCTATAGCTTAGGGAAATTAAAATCAAAAACACACAGCCACCCCAAAGTGTCGGACGGCTCTGTTTACAAGAACCTCGTCTACGGTACAAGTTAAATATCCCAGAATGTGAAAAATGGATAAAGAAGTTGTGGTACGTACGTACAATGGAATATCACTCAGCAATGAAATCTATGTCATCAGGCCCGTCGCGGCATAATGAGTGGATTCAGGTACGATGATTCTAAGTGAAATAAGTCACACAGAAAATGAAACATCATAAGATATCACTACTACACGGAATGTAAACTTGGCTACACATGAACTGAATTACAAAACAGAAGAGGGTCTCAAATTTAGAAAACCAACTTATGCTTGCTTAAGGGGAAAGGTGAGTTGGGGTGCTGCATAAAACCAGAGATAGAAATTAGCACAGATACCTTTCCATAAGCCAAATATGTAATAGTCAAGACCTACCCCTTGCTCAACGAAATGGACTAAACACCCCATATTCAACGCCTAGGAATACACCTGACTAGTAAGAATCTTCAAACCCATGGATTTATATGTCTCTGTAAGAGAATGAAGCGTGTGTACAGCGGCATGAATGCAGCAGAGAAAATCCGATAAATCCCATTATCAAAATGAATTACACAAACAAAACCCAAGGACAGTGAAATAGAGAGCAATTCTTAAATAATTCATTCAGGGCTTGTGATGCAACCTGGATTTACCACATCTACACCCAGAGCTGAGTGAGACATAAGGTTGGGCACTTCAGGCTGATAGCATTGGTGAGGTTCGATGAGCAAATACAGACCCTTTGAAGTCATACAGCATGGTACCCATTCCATGGGTCCCAACTCTCCAAGTTTAAGGGATTCTTCCTTCAGCTAAAACATGCATGGGAAACCCACAGTATGATGCACCGTGTGACTGGCAAACGTTTTCAAATGCATCTCAGTTTTCGTCCCTTTTTACTCGGGTTCACCATTCCAGACCCTTTACGAACACTCTCCCCACTTGGAGAGTCAGTGCCTTTAACCTCCTGTTGGGCACAGTTTGCAATTTCTGCGCAAGATGAACAGGAATAGGGAGAACGAATGAGAGACTAGCTCTAGGTGTCTGCACGGGCAATTTTAACGCTCATTTCCCACCAGGAAGAGGAATTAACAAAAGGCTCAGCATGCCGTGCCGGAACCAGATTAGGGCCTGAAGCAATCCTGTGGGTTTGCGGCCAGTTCACAAGATAGCGAGTTGAAGAAAGGAGCTCAGGGGCACTGTAACTCACAAACCTGCAGAGTTATAAATGACAGCTATCGTCCAAAAATATATTGAAGGAAGGCTGCGAAGACGACTTGTAAGCGGGACAGATTTGCAGGAAAACGATTTCAGGGGGTAGACGGGAATTGCATTTAAAGCATAGGAAAAGAGGCAGAACGTCGACAGTGATGCTCTTGGCCAAAAAGTGCGTATGCGTTTTTTCCTGAATATATTCAGGAAAAAACGCATACGCACTTTTTGGCCAACCAAGCAAGCATGTTAAAGAAATCTGCACTACAAAGATGTCTCACTGCCCCCCGGTCAAAAGGGCCATCTGAAAAAAGTGTAAAATCCAGAAAGGCAGCACAGGCCATGGAGAACAGGGAGCCTTGTTATGCTGATGGGCGGGATGTAAATTGCCAACAGCCACTCTGGAGAAGTGTATGGTGTTTCCCGGAACACCGAAAAAACAAAGCTACGGAGCCTACGGCACTTCCACTTATGGTCCTATAGCTTAGGGAAATTAAAATCAAAAACACACAGCCACCCCAAAGTGTCGGACGGCTCTGTTTACAAGAACCTCGTCTACGGTACAAGTTAAATATCCCAGAATGTGAAAAATGGATAAAGAAGTTGTGGTACGTACGTACAATGGAATATCACTCAGCAATGAAATCTATGTCATCAGGCCCGTCGCGGCATAATGAGTGGATTCAGGTACGATGATTCTAAGTGAAATAAGTCACAGAGAAAATGAAACATCATAAGATATCACTACTACACGGAATGTAAACTTGGCTACACATGAACTGAATTACAAAACAGAACAGGGTCTCAAATTTAGAAAACCAATTTATGCTTGCTTTAGGGGAAAGGTGAGTTGGGGTGCTGCATAAAACCAGAGATAGAAATTAGCACAGATACCTTTCCATAAGCCAAATATGTAATAGTCAAGCCCTACACCTTGCTCAACGAAATGGACTAAACACCCCATATTCAACGCCTAGGAATACACCTGACTAGTAAGAATCTTCAAACCCATGGATTTATATGTCTCCGTAAGAGAATGAAGCGTGTGTACAGCGGCATGAATGCAGCAGAGAAAATCCGATAAATCCCATTATCAAAATGAATTACACAAACAAAACACAAGGACAGTGAAATAGAGAGCAATTCTTAAATAATTCAATCAGGGCATGTGATGCAACCTGGATTTACCACATCTACACCCAGAGCTGAGTGAGACATAAGGTTGGGCACTTCGGGCTGATAGCATTGGTGAGGTTCGATGAGCAAATGCAGACCCTTTGAAGTCATACAGCATGGTACCCATTCCATGGGTCCCAACTCTCCAAGTTTAAGGGATTCTTCTTTCAGCTAAAACATGCATGGGAAACCCACAGTATGGTGCACCGTGTGACTGGCAAACGTTTTCAAATGCATCTCAGTTTTCGTCCCCTTTTACTCGGGTTCACCATTCCAGACCCTTTACGAACACTCTCCCCACTTGGAGAGTCAGTGCCTTTAACCTCCTGTGGGGCACAGTTTGCAATTTCTGCGCAAGATGAAAAGGAATAGGGAGAACGAATGAGAGACTAGCTCTAGGTGTCTGCACGGGCAAATTTAACGCTCATTTCCCACCAGGAAGAGGAATTAACCAAAGGCTCAGCATGCCGTGCCGGAACCAGATTAGGGCCTGAAGCAATCCTGTGCGTTTGCGGCCAGTTCACAAGATAGCGAGTTGAAGAAAGGAGCTCAGGGGCACTGTAACTCACAAACCTGCAGAGTTATAAATGACAGCTATCGTCCAAAAATATATTGAAGGAAGGCTGCGAAGACGACTTGTAAGCGGGACAGATTTGCAGGAAAACGATTTCAGGGGGTAGACGGGAATTGCATTTAAAGCATAGGAAAAGAGGCAGAACGTCGACAATGATGCTCTTGGCCAAAAAGGGCGTATGCGTTTTTTCCTGAATATATTCAGGAAAAAACGCATACGCCCTTTTTGGCCAACCAAGCAAGCATGTTAAAGAAATCTGCACTACAAAGATGTCTCACTGCCCCCCGGTCAAAAGGGCCATCTGAAAAAAGTGTAAAATCCAGAAAGGCAGCACAGGCCATGGAGAACAGGGAGCCTTGTTATGCAGATGGGCGGGATGTAAATTGCCAACAGCCACTCTGGAGAAGTGTATGGTGTTTCCCGGAACACCGAAAAAACAAAGCTACGGAGCCTACGGCACTTCCACTTATGGTCCTATAGCTTAGGGAAATTAAAATCAAAAACACACAGCCACCCCAAAGTGTCGGACGGCTCTGTTTACAAGAACCTTGTCTACGGTACAAGTTAAATATCCCAGAATGTGAAAAATGGATAAAGAAGTTGTGGTACGTACGTACAATGGAATATCACTCAGCAGTGAAATCTATGTCATCAGGCCCGTCGCGGCATAATGAGTGGATTCAGGTACGATGATTGTAAGTGAAATAAGTCACACAGAAAATGAAACATCATAAGATATCACTACTACAAGGAATGAAAACTTGGCTACACATGAACTGAATTACAAAACAGAACAGGTTCTCAAATTTAGAAAACCAACTTATGCTTGCTTAAGGGGAAAGGTGAGTTGGGGTGCTGCATAAAACCAGAGATAGAAATTAGCACAGATACCTTTCCATAAGCCAAATATGTAATAGTCAAGCCCTACAACTTGCTCAACGAAATGGACTAAACACCCCATATTCAACGCCTAGGAATACACCTGACTAGTAAGAATCTTCAAACCCATGGATTTATATGTCTCCGTAAGAGAATGAAGCGTGTGTACAGCGGCATGAATGCAGCAGAGAAAATCCGATAAATCCCATTATCAAAATGAATTACACAAACAAAACCCAAGGACAGTGAAATAGAGAGCAATTCTTAAATAATTCATTCAGGGCTTGTGATGCAACCTGGATTTACCACATGTACACCCAGAGCTGAGTGAGACATAAGGTTGGGCACTTCGGGCTGATAGCATTGGTGAGGTTCGATGAGCAAATGCAGACCCTTTGAAGTCATACAGCATGGTACCCATTCCATGGGTCCCAACTCTCCAAGTTTAAGGGATTCTTCCTTCAGCTAAAATATGCATGGGAAACCCACAGTATGGTGCAGCGTGTGACTGGCAAACGTTTTCAAATGCATCTCAGTTTTCGTCCCCTTTTACTCGGGTTCACCATTCCAGACCCTTTACGAACACTCTCCCCACTTGGAGAGTCAGTGCCTTTAACCTCCTGTTGGGCACAGTTTGCAATTTCTGCGCAAGATGAAAAGGAATAGGGAGAACGAATGAGAGACTAGCTCTAGGTGTCTGCACGGGCAATTTTAACGCTCATTTCCCACCAGGAAGAGGAATTAACGAAAGGCTCAGCATGCCGTGCCGGAACCAGATTAGGGCCTAAAGCAATCCTGTGGGTTTGCGGCCAGTTCACAAGATAGCGAGTTGAAGAATGGAGCTCAGGGGCACTGTAACTCACAAACCTGCAGAGATATAAATGACAGCTATCGTCCAAAAATATATTGAAGGAAGCCTGCGAAGACGACTTGTAAGCGGGACAGATTTGCAGGAAAACGATTTCAGGGGGTAGACGGGAATTGCATTTAAAGCATAGGAAAAGAGGCAGAACGTCGACAGTGATGCTCTTGGCCAAAAAGTGCGTATGCGTTTTTTCCTGAATATATTCAGGAAAAAACGCATACGCCCTTTTTGGCCAACCAAGCAAGCATGTTAAAGAAATCTGCACTACAAAGATGTCTCACTGCCCCCCGGTCAAAAGGGCCATCTGAAAAAAGTGTAAAATCCAGAAAGGCAGCACAGGCCATGGAGAACAGGGAGCCTTGTTATGCTGATGGGCGGGATGTAAATTGCCAACAGCCACTCTGGAGAAGTGTATGGTGTTTCCCGGAACACCGAAAAAACAAAGCTACGGAGCCTACGGCACTTCCACTTATGGTCCTATAGCTTAGGGAAATTAAAATCAAAAACACACAGCCACCCTAAAGTGTCGGACGGCTCTGTTTACAAGAACCTCGTCTACGGTACAAGTTAAATATCCCAGAATGCGAAAAATGGATAAAGAAGTTGTGTTACGTACGTACAATGGAATATCACTCAGCAATGAAATCTATGTCATCAGGCCCGTCGCGGCATAATGAGTGGATTCAGGTACGATGATTCTAAGTGAAATAAGTCACAGAGAAAATGAAACATCATAAGATATCACTACTACACGGAATGTAAACTTGGCTACACATGAACTGAATTACAAAACAGAACAGGGTCTCAAATTTAGAAAACCAATTTATGCTTGCTTAAGGGGAAAGGTGAGTTGGGGTGCTGCATAAAACCAGAGATAGAAATTAGCACAGATACCTTTCCTTAAGCCAAATATGTAATAGTCAAGCCCTACACCTTGCTCAACGAAATGGACTAAACACCCCATATTCAACGCCTAGGAATACACCTGACTAGTAAGAATCTTCAAACCCATGGATTTATATGTCTCCGTAAGAGAATGAAGCGTGTGTACAGCGGCATGAATGCAGCAGAGAAAATCCGATAAATCCCATTATCAAAATGAATTAAAAAAACAAAACACAAGGACAGTGAAATAGAGAGCAATTCTTAAATAATTCATTCAGGGCTTGTGATGCAACCTGGATTTACCACATGTACACCCAGAGCTGAGTGAGACATAAGGTTGGGCACTTCGGGCTGATAGCATTGGTGAGGTTCGATGAGCAAATGCAGACCCTTTGAAGTCATACAGCATGGTACCCATTCCATGGGTCCCAACTCTCCAAGTTTAAGGGATTCTTCCTTCAGCTAAAATATGCATGGGAAACCCACAGTATGGTGCACCGTGTGACTGGCAAACGTTTTCAAATGCATCTCAGTTTTCGTCCCCTTTTACTCGGGTTCACCATTCCAGAACCTTTACGAACACTCTCCCCACTTGGAGAGTCAGTGCCTTTAACCTCCTGTTGGGCACAGTTTGCAATTTCTGCGCAAGATGAAAAGGAATAGGGAGAACGAATGAGAGACTAGCTCTAGGTGTCTGCACGGGCAATTTTAACGCTCATTTCCCACCAGGAAGAGGAATTAACAAAAGGCTCAGCATGCCGTGCCGGAACCAGATTAGGGCCTGAAGCAATCCTGTGGGTTTGCGGCCAGTTCACAAGATAGCGAGTAGAAGAATGGAGCTCAGGGGCACTGTAACTCACAAACCTGCAGAGTTATAAATGACAGCTATCGTCCAAAAATATATTGAAGGAAGCCTGCGAAGACGACTTGTAAGCGGGACAGATTTGCAGGAAAACGATTTCAGGGGGTAGACGGGAATTGCATTTAAAGCATAGGAAAAGAGGCAGAACGTCGACAGTGATGCTCTTGGCCAAAAAGTGCGTATGCGTTTTTTCCTGAATATATTCAAGAAAAAACGCATACGCCCTTTTTGGCCAACCAAGCAAGCATGTTAAAGAAATCTGCACTACAAAGATGTCTCACTGCCCCCCGGTCAAAAGGGCCATCTGAAAAAAGTGTAAAATCCAGAAAGGCAGCACAGGCCATGGAGAACAGGGAGCCTTGTTATGCTGATGGGCGGGATGTAAATTGCAAACAGCCACTCTGGAGAAGTGTATGGTGTTTCCCGGAACACCGAAAAAACAAAGCTACGGAGCCTACGGCACTTCCACTTATGGTCCTATAGCTTAGGGAAATTAAAATCAAAAACACACAGCCACCCTAAAGTGTCGGACGGCTCTGTTTACAAGAACCTCGTCTACGGTACAAGTTAAATATCCCAGAATGCGAAAAATGGATAAAGAAGTTGTGGTACGTACGTACAATGGAATATCACTCAGCAATGAAATCTATGTCATCAGGCGCGTCGCGGCATAATGAGTGGATTCAGGTACGATGATTCTAAGTGAAATAAGTCACAGAGAAAATGAAACATCATAAGATATCACTACTACACGGAATGTAAACTTGGCTACACATGAACTGAATTACAAAACAGAACAGGGTCTCAAATTTAGAAAACCAATTTATGCTTGCTTAAGGGGAAAGGTGAGTTGGGGTGCTGCATAAAACCAGAGATAGAAATTAGCACAGATACCTTTCCATAAGCCAAATATGTAATAGTCAAGCCCTACACCTTGCTCAACGAAATGGACTAAACACCCCATATTCAACGCCTAGGAATACACCTGACTAGTAAGAATCTTCAAACCCATGGATTTATATGTCTCCGTAAGAGAATGAAGCGTGTGTACAGCGGCATGAATGCAGCAGAGTAAATCCGATAAATCCCATTATCAAAATGAATTACACAAACAAAACCCAAGGACAGTGAAATAGAGAGCAATTCTTAAATAATTCATTCAGGGCTTGTGATGCAACCTGGATTTACCACATCTACACCCAGAGCTGAGTGAGACATAAGGTTGGGCACTTCGGGCTGATAGCATTGGTGAGGTTCGATGAGCAAATGCAGACCCTTTGAAGTCATACAGCATGGTACCCATTCCATGGGTCCCAACTCTCCAAGTTTAAGGGATTCTTCCTTCAGCTAAAACATGCATGGGAAACCCACAGTATGGTGCACCGTGTGACTGGCAAACGTTTTCAAATGCATCTCAGTTTTCGTCCCCTTTTACTCGGGTTCACCATTCCAGACCCTTTACGAACACTCTCCCCACTTGGAGAGTCAGTGCCTTTAACCTCCTGTGGGGCACAGTTTGCAATTTCTGCGCAAGATGAAAAGGAATAGGGAGAACGAATGAGAGACTAGCTCTAGGTGTCTGCACGGGCAAATTTAACGCTCATTTCCCACCAGGAAGTGGAATTAACCAAAGGCTCAGCATGCCGTGCCGGAACCAGATTATGGCCTGAAGCAATCCTGTGAGTTTGCCGCCAGCTCACAAGATAGCGAGTTGAAGAAAGGAGCTCAGGGGCACTGTAACTCACAAACCTGCAGAGTTATAAATGACAGCTATCGTCCAAAAATATATTGAAGGAAGGCTGCGAAGACGACTTGTAAGCGGGACAGATTTGCAGGAAAACGATTTCAGGGGGTAGACGGGAATTGCATTTAAAGCATAGGAAAAGAGGCAGAACGTCGACAATGATGCTCTTGGCCAAAAAGGGCGTATGCGTTTTTTCCTGAATATATTCAGGAAAAAACGCATACGCCCTTTTTGGCCAACCAAGCAAGCATGTTAAAGAAATCTGCACTACAAAGATGTCTCACTGCCCCCCGGTCAAAAGGGCCATCTGAAAAAAGTGTAAAATCCATAAAGGCAGCACAGGTCATGGAGAACAGCGAGCCTTGTTATGCTGATGGGCGGGATGTAAATTGCCAACAGCCAGTCTGGAAAAGTGTATGGTGTTTCCTGGAACATCTAAAAAACAAAGCAACGGAGCCTACGGCACTTCCCCTTATGGTCCTATAGCTTAGGAAAATTAAAATCAAAAACACACAACCACCCAAAAGTCTCGGGCGGCTCTGTTTACAAGAACCTCGTCTACCGTACAAGTTAAATATCCCAGAATGTGAAAAATGGATAAACAAGTTGTGGTACGTACGTACAATGGAATATCACACAGCAATGAAATCTATGTCATCAGGCCCGTCGCGGCATAATGAGTGGATTCAGGTACGATGATTCTAAGTGAAATAACTCACACAGAAAATGAAACATCATAAGATATCACTACTACACGGAATGTAAACTTGGCTACACATGAACTGAATTACAAAACAGAACAGGGTCTCAAATTTAGAAAACCAACTTATGCTTGCTTAAGGGGAAAGGTGAGTTGGGGTGCTGCATAAAACCAGAGATAGAAATTAGCACAGATACCTTTCCATAAGCCAAATATGTAATAGTCAAGACCTACCCCTTGCTCAACGAAATGGACTAAACACCCCATATTCAACGCCTAGGAATACACCTGACTAGTAAGAATCTTCAAACCCATGGATTTATATGTCTCCGTAAGAGAATCAAGCATGTGTACAGCTGCATGAAGGCAGCAGAGAAAATCCGATAAATCCCATTATCAAAATGAATTACACAAACAAAACACAATGACAGTGAAATAGAGAGCAATTCTTAAATAATTCATTCAGGGCTTGTGATGCAACCTGGATTTACCTCATCTACACCCAGAGCTGAGTGAGACATAAGGTTGGACACATCGGGCTGATAGCATTGGTGAGGTTCGATGAGCAAATGAAGACCATTTGAAGTCATACTGCATGGTACCCATTCCATGGGTCCCAACTCTCCAGGTTTAAGCGATTCTTCCTTCAGCTAAAACATGCATGGGAATCCCACAGTTTGGTGCACCGTGTGACCGGGAAACGTTTTCAAATGCATCTCAGTTTTCATCCCCTTTTACTCGGGTTCACCATTCCAGACCCTTTACGAACACTCTCCCCACTTGGAGAGTCAGTGCATTTAACCTCCTGTTGGGCACAGTTTGCAATTTCTGGGCAAGATGAAAAGGAATAGGGAGAACGAATGAGAGACTAGCTCTAGGTGTCTGCACGTGCAAATTTAACGCTCATTTCCCACCAGGAAGAGGAATTAACCAAAGGCTCAGCATGCCGTGCCAGAACCAGGTTAGGGCCTGAAGCAATCCTGCGGGTTTGCGGCCAGCTCACAAGATAGCGAGTTGAAGAAAGGAGCTCAGGGGCACTGTAACTCACAAACCTGCAGAGTTATAAATGACAGCTATCGTCCAAAAATATATTGAAGGAAGGCTGCGAAGACGACTTGTAAGCGGGGCAGATTTGCAGGAAAACGATTTCAGGGGGCAGACGGGAATTTCATTTAAAGCATAGGAAAAGAGGCAGAACGTCGACAATGATGCTCTTGGCCAAAAAGGGCGTATGCGTTTTTTCCTGAATATATTCAAGAAAAAACGCATACGCCCTTTTTGGCCAACCAAGAATGCATGTTAAAGAAATGTGCACTACAATGAAGTCTCACTGCCCCCCGGTCAAAAGGGCCATCTGAAAAAAGTGTAAAATCCAGAAAGGCAGCACAGGCCATGGAGAACAGCGAGCCTTGTTATGCTGATGGGCGGGATGTAAATTGCCAACAGCCACTCTCGAGAAGTGTATGGTGTTTCCCGGAACACCGAAAAAACAAAGCTATGGAGCCTACGGCACTTCCACTTATGGTCCTATAGCTTAGGGAAATTAAAATCAAAAACACACAGCCACCCTAAAGTGTCGGACGGCTCTGTTTACAAGAACCTCGTCTACGGTACAAGTTAAATATCCCAGAATGTGAAAAATGGATAAAGAAGTTGTGGTACGTACGTACAATGGAATATCACTCAGCAATGAAATCTATGTCATCAGGCCCGTCGCGGCATAGTGAGTGGATTCAGGTACGATATTCTAAGGGAAATAAGTCACACAGAAAATGAAACATCATAAGATATCACTAATACACGGAATGTAAACTTGGCTACACATGAACTGAATTACAAAACAGAACAGGGTCTCAAATTTAGAAAACCAACTTATGCTTGCTTAAGGGGAAAGGTGAGTTGGGTGCTGCATAAAACCAGAGATAGAAATTAGCACAGATACCTTTCCATAAGCCAAATATGTAATAGTCAAGCCCTACACCTTGCACAACGAAATGGACTAAACACCCCATATTCAACGCCTAGGAATACACCTGACTAGTAAGAATCTTCAAACCCATGGATTTATATGTCTCCGTAAGAGAATGAAGCGTGTGTACAGCGGAATGAATGCAGCAGAGAAAATCCGATAAATCCCATTATCAAAATGAATTACACAAACAAAACCCAAGGACAGTGAAATAGAGAGCAATTCTTAAATAATTCATTCAGGGCTTGTGATGCAACCTGGATTTACCACATCTACACCCAGAGCTGAGTGAGACATAAGGTTGGGCACTTCGGGCTGATAGCATTGGTGAGGTTCGATGAGCAAATGCAGACCCTTTGAAGTCATACAGCATGGTACCCATTCCATGGGTCCCAACTCTCCAAGTTTAAGGGATTCTTCCTTCAGCTAAAACATGCATGGGAAACCCACAGTATGGTGCACCGTGTGACTGGCAAACGTTTTCAAATGCATCTCCGTTTTCGTCCCCTTTTACTCGGGTTCACCATTCCAGACCCTTTACGAACACTCTCCCCACTTGGAGAGTCAGTGCCTTTAACCTCCTGTTGGGCACAGTTTGCAATTTCTGCGCAAGATGAAAAGGAATAGGGAGAACGAATGAGAGACTAGCTCTAGCTGTCTGCACGGGGAAATTTAACGCTCATTTCCACCAGGAAGAGGAATTAACCAAAGGCTCAGCATGCCGTGCCGGAACCAGATTAGGGCCTGAGGCAATCCTGTGGGTTTGGGGCCAGATCACAAGATACCGAGTTGAAGAAATGAGCTCAGGGGCACTGTAACTCACAAACCTGCAGAGTTATAAATGACAGCTATCGTCCAAAAATATATTGAAGGAAGGCTGCGAAGACGACTTGTAAGTGGGGCAGAATTGCAGGAAAACGATTTCAGGGGGTAGACGGGAATTGCATTTAAAGAATAGGAAAAGAGGCAGAACGTCGACAATGATGCTCTTGGCCAAATAGGGCGTATGCGTTTTTTCCTGAATATATTCAGGAAAAAACGCATACGCCCTTTTTGGCCAACCAAGCAAGCATGTTAAAGAAATCTGCACTACAATGAAGTCTCACTGCTCCCCGGTCAAAAGGGCCATCTGAAAAAGTGTAAAATCCAGAAAGGCAGCACAGGCCATGGAGAACAGGGAGCCTTGTTATGCTGATGGGCGGGATGTAAATTGCCAACAGCCACTCTGGAGAAGTGTATGGTGTTTCCCGGAACACCGAAAAAACAAATCTACGGAGCCTTCGGCACTTCCACTTATGGTCCTATAGCTTAGGAAAATTAAAATCAAAAACACACACCCACCCGAAAGTTTCGGACGGCTCTGTTTACAAGAACCTCGTCTACGGTACAATTTAAATATCCCAGAACGTGAAAAATGGATAAAGAAGTTGTGGTACGTACGTACAATGGAATATCACTCAGCAATGAAATCTATGTCATCAGGCCCGTCGCGGCATAATGAGTGGATTCAGGTACGATGATTCTAAGTGAAATAAGTCACACGGAAAATGAAACATCATAAGATATCACTAATACACGGAATGTAAACTTGACTACACATGAACTGAATTACAAAACAGAAAAGGGTCTCCAATTTAGAACAGCAACTTATGCTTGCTTAAGGGGAAAGGTGAGTTGGGGTGCTGCATAAAACCAGAGATAGAAATTAGCACAGATACCTTTCCATAAGCCAAATATGTAATAGTCAAGACCTACCCCTTGCTCAACGAAATGGACTAAACACCCCATATTCAACGCCTAGGAATACACCTGACTAGTAAGAATCTTCAAACCCATGGATTTATACGTCTCCGTAAGAGAATGAAGCGTGTGTACAGCAGCATGAATCAGCAGAGAAAATCCGATAAATCCCATTATCAAAATGGATTACAAAAACAAAACCCAAGAGGAGTGAAATAAAGAGCAATTCTTAAGTAATTCATTCAGGGATTGTGATGCAACCTGGATTTACCACATCTACACCCAGAGCTGAGTGAGACATAAGGTTGGGCACTTCGGGCTGATAGCATTGGTGAGGTTCGATGAGCAAATGCAGACCCTTTGAAGTCATACTGCATGGTACCCATTCCATGGGTCCTAAATCCCCAGTTTTAAAGGATTCTTCCTTCAGCTAAAACATGCATGGGAAACCCACAGTATGGTGCACAGTGTAACCGGGAAACGGTTTCAAATGCATCTCAGTTTTCGTCCCCTTTTACTCGGGTTCTCCATTCCACACACTTTACTAACACTCTCCCCACTTGGAGAGTCAGTGCCTTTAACCTCCTGTTGGGCACAGTTTGCAATTTCTGCGCAAGATGTACAGGAATAGGGAGAACCAATGAGAGACTAGCTGTAGGTGTCTGCACGGGCAAATTTAACGCTCATTTCCCACCAGGAAGAGGAATTAACCAAAGGCTCAGCATGCCATGCCGGAACCAGATTAGGGGCTGAAGCAATCCTGCGGGTTTGCGGCCAGCTCACAAGATAGCGAGTTGAAGAAAGGAGCTCAGGGGCACTGTAACTCACAAACCTGCAGAGTTATAAATGACAGCTATCGTCCAAAAATATATTGAAGGATGGCTGCGAAGAGGAGTTGGAAGCGGTGCAGAATTGCAGGAAAACGTTTTCAGGGGGTGGACGGGAATTGCATTTAAAGCATAAGAAAAGAGGCAGAAGGTCGACAATGATGCTCTTGGCCAAAAAGGGCGTATGCGTTTTTTCCTGAATATATTCAGGAAAAAACGCATACGCCCTTTTTGGCCAACCAAAGAATCATTTTAAAGAAATCTGCAGTACAATGAAGTCTCACTGCCCTCCAGTCAAAAGAGCCATCTGAATAAAGTGTAAAATCCAGAAAGGCAGCACAGGCCATGGAGAACAGGGAGCCTTGTTATGCTGATGGGCGGGATGTAAATTGCCAACAGCCACTCTGGAGAAGTGTATGGTGTTTCCTGGAACCCCTGAAAAACAAAGCAACGGAGCCTACGGCACTTCCACTTATGGTCTTATAGCTTAGGGAAATTAAAATCCAAAACACACAGCCACCCCAAAGTGTCGGACGGCTCTGTTTACAAGAACCTCTTCTATGGTACAAGTTAAATATACCAGAATGTGAAAAATGGATAAAGAAGTTGTGGTACGTACGTACAATGGAATATCACTCAGCAATGAAAGCTATGTCATCAGGCCCGTCGCGGCATAACGAGTGGATTCAGGTACGATGATTCTAAGGGAAATACGTCACACAGAAAATGAAACATCATAAGATATCACTAATACATGGAATGTAAACTTTGCTACACATGAACTGAATTATAAAACAGAACAGGGTCTCAAATTTAGAAAACCAACTTATGCTTGCTTAAGGGGAAAGGTGAGTTGGGGTGCTGCATAAAACCAGAGATAGAAATTAGCACAGATACCTTTCCATAAGCCAAATATGTAATAGCCCAGACCAACACCTTGCTCAACGAAATGGACTAAACACCCCATATTCAACGCCTAGGAATACACCTGACTAGTAAGAATCTTCAAACCCATGCATTTATATGTCTCCGTAAGAGAATGAAGCGTGTGTACAGCGGCATGAACGCAGCAGAGAAAATCCGATAAATCCCATTATCAAAATGAATTACAAAAACAAAACACAAGGACAGTGAAATAGAGAGCAATTCTTAAATAATTCATTCAGGGCTTGTGATGCAACCTGGATTTACCACATCTACACCCAGAGCTGAGTGAGACATAAGGTTGGGCACTTCGGGCTGATAGCATTGGTGAGGTTCGATGAGCAAATGCAGACCCTTTGAAGTCATACTGCATGGTACCCATTCCATGGTTCCCACATCTCCAGATTTAAGGGATTCTTCCTTCAGCTAAAACATGCATGGGAGACCCACAGTATGGTGCACTGTGTGACCAACAAACGTTTTCAAATGCATCTCAGTTTTTGTCCCCTTTTACTTGGGTTCACCATTCCAGACCCTTTACTAACACTCTCACCACTTGGAGAGTCTGTACCTTTAACCTCCTGTTTGGCACAGTTTGCAATTTCTGCGCAAGATGAACATTAATAGGGAGAACCAATGAGAGACTAGCTGTAGGTGTCTGCACGAGCAAATTTAATGCTCATTTCGCACCAGGAAGAGGAATTAACCAAAGGCTCAGCATGCCGTGCCAGAACCAGTTTAGGGCCTGAAGCAATCCAGCAGTTTTGCGGCCAGCTTACAAGAAAGCAAGTTGAAGAAAGGAGCTCAGGGACACTGTAACTCACAAACCTGCAGAGTTATAAATGAGAGCTATCGTCCAAAAATATATTGAAGGAAGGCTGCGAAGACGACTTGTAAGCGGGACAGATTTGCAGGAAAACGATTTCAGGGGGTAGACGGGAATTGCATTTAAAGCACAGGAAAAGAGGCAGAACGTCGACAATGATGCTCTTGGCCAAAAAGGGCGTATGCGTTTTTTCCTGAATATATTCAA
Source organism: Delphinapterus leucas (assembly GCF_059928025.1). Lineage (NCBI taxonomy): Eukaryota > Metazoa > Chordata > Mammalia > Artiodactyla > Monodontidae > Delphinapterus > Delphinapterus leucas. The sequence continues at coordinate 17,375,172 of NW_028322236.1, read as the reverse complement.
GAAAAAACGCATACGCCCTTTTTGGCCAACCAAGCAAGCATGTTAAGGAAATCTGCAGTACAATGAAGTCTCACTGCCCCCCGGTCAAAAGGGCCATCTGAAAAAAGTGTAAAATCCAGAAACGCAGCACACGCCATGGAGAACAGGGAGCCTTGTTATGCTGATGGGCGGGATGTAAATTGCCAACAGCCACTCTGGAGAAGTGTATGGTGTTTCCCGGAACACCGAAAAAACAAAGCTACGGAGCCTACGGCACTTCTACTTATGGTCCTAGAGCTTAGGGAAATTAAAATCAAAAACACACAGCCACCCCAAAGTGTCGGACGGCTCTGTTTACAAGAACCTCGTCTACGGTACAAGTTAAATATCCCAGAATGTTAAAAATGGATAAAGAAGTTGTGGTATGTACGTACAATGGAATATCACTCAGCAATGTAATCTATGTCATCAGGCCCGTCGCGGCATAATGAGTGGATTCAGGTACGATGATTCTAAGTGAAATAAGTCACACAGAAAATGAAACAACATAAGATATCACTACTACACGGAATGTAAACTTGGCTACACATGAACTGAATTACAAAACAGAACAGGGTCTCAAATTTAGAAAACCAACTTATGCTTGCTTAAGGGGAAAGGTGAGTTGGGGTGCTGCATAAAACCAGAGATAGAAATTAGCACAGATACCTTTCCATAAGCCAAATATGTAATAGTCAAGACCTACCCCTTGCTCAACAAAATGGACTAAACACCCCATATTCAACGCCTAGGAATACACCTGACTAGTAAGAATCTTCAAACCCATGGATTTATATGTCTCCGTAAGAGAATGAAGCGTGTGTACAGCGGCATGAATGCAGCAGAGAAAATCCGATAAATCCCATTATCAAAATGAATTACACAAACAAAACCCAAGGACAGTGAAATAGAGAGCAATTCTTAAATAATTCATTCAGGGCTTGTGATGCAACCTGGATTTACCACATCTACACCCAGAGATGAGTGAGACATAAGGTTGGGCACTTCGGGCTGATAGCATTGGTGAGGTTCGATGAGCAAATGCAGACCCTTTGAAGTCATACAGCATGGTACCCATTCCATGGGTCCCAACTCTCCAAGTTTAAGGGATTCTTCCTTCAGCTAAAACATGCATGGGAAACCCACAGTATGGTGCACCGTGTGACTGGCAAACGTTTTCAAACGCATCTCAGTTTTCGTCCCCTTTTACTCGGGTTCACCATTCCAGACACTTTACGAACACTCTCCCCACTTGGAGAGTCAGTGCCTTTAACCTCCTGTTGGGCACAGTTTGCAATTTCTGCGCAAGATGAAAAGGAAGAGGGAGAACGAATGAGAGACTAGCTGTAGGTGTGTGCACGGGCAAATTTAACGCTCATTTCCCAGCAAGAAGAGGAATTAACCAAAGGCTCAGCATGCCGTGCCGGAACCAGATTAGGGCCTGAGGCAATCCTGTGGGTTTGCGGCCAGCTCACAAGATAGCGAGTTGAAGAAAGGAGCTCAGGGGCACTGTAACTCACAAACCTGCAGAGTTATAAATGACAGCTATCGTCCAAAAATATATTGAAGGAAGGCTGCGAAGACGACTTGTAAGCGGGACAGATTTGCAGGAAAACGATTTCAGGGGGTAGACGGGAATTGCATTTAAAGCATAGGAAAAGAGGCAGAACGTCGACAATGATGCTCTTGGCCAAAAAGGGCGTATGCGTTTTTTCCTGAATATATTCAGGAAAAAACGCATACGCACTTTTTGGCCAACCAAGCAAGCATGTTAAAGAACTCTGCACTACAATGAAGTCTCACTGCCCCCCGGTCAAAAGGGCCATCTGAAAAAAGTGTAAAATCCAGAAAGGCAGCACAGGCCATGGAGAACAGGGAGCCTTGTTATGCTGATGGGCGGGATGTAAATTGCCAACAGCCAGTCTGGAAAAATGTATGGTGTTTCCCGGAACATCTAAAAAACAAAGCAACGGAGCCTACGGCAATTCCCCTTATGGTCCTATAGCTTAGGAAAATTAAAATCAAAAACACACAGCCACCCAAAAGTCTCGGGCGGCTCTGTTTACAAAACCCCGTCTACGGTACAAGTTAAATATCCCAGAAAGCGAAAAATCGATAAAGAAGTTGTGGTACGTATGTACAAAGGAATATCACTCACCAATGAAATCTATGTCACCTGGCCCGTCGTGGCATAATGAGTGGATTCAGGTACGATGATTCTAAGAGAAATAAGTCACACAGAAAATGAAACATCATAAGATATCTCTAATACACCGAATGTAATCTTGGCTACACAATAACTGAATTACAAAACAGAACAGGGTCTCAAATTTAGAAAACCAACTTATGTTTGCTTAAGGGGAAAGGTGAGTTGGGGTGCTGCATAAAACCAGAGATAGAAATTAGCACAGATACCATTCCATACGTCAAATATGTAATAGTCAAGACCTACACCTTGCTCAACGAAATGGGCTAAACACCCTATATTCAACGCCTAGGAATACACCTGACTAGTAAGAATCTTCAAACCCATGGATTTATATGTCTCCATAAGAGAATCAAACGTGTGTACAGCTGCATGAAGGCAGCAGAGAAAATCCGATAAATCCCATTATCAAAATCAATTACAAAAACAAAACACAATGACAGTGAAATAGAGAGCAATTCTTAAATAATTCATTCAGGACTTGTGATGCAACCTGGATTTACCTCATCTAAACCCAGAGCTGAGTGAGACATAAAGTTGGACACTTCGGGCTGATAGCATTAGTGAGGTTCGATGAGCCAATGCACACCATTTGAAGTCATACTGCATGGTACCCATTCCATGGGTCCCAACTCTCCAGGTTTAAGGGATTCTTCCTTCAGCTAAAACATGCATGGGAAACCCACAGTGTGGTCCACCTTGTGATTTGGATTCGTTTTCAAATGCATCTCAGTTTTTTTCCCCTGGTACTAGGGTTCAATATTCCAGACCCGTCAATAACACTCTCCCCATATATATATTCAGGAAAAAACGCATACGCCCTTTTTGGCCAACCAAGCAAGCGTGTAAAGAAAATCTGCACTACAATGAAGCCTCACTGCCCCCCGGTCAAAAGGGCCATCTGAAAAAAGTGTAAAATCCAGAAAGGCAGGACAGGCCATGGGGAACATGTAGCCTTGTTATGCTGATGGGCGGGATGTGAACCGCCAACAGCCACTCTGGAGAACTGTATGGTGTTTCCAGAAACACGTAGGAAACAAAGCAACACAGCCTATGGCACTTCCACTTATGGTCCTATAGTTTAGGGACATTAAAATGAAAAACACAGAGCCACCCCAAAGTTTGGGACGGCTCTGTTTACAAGAACCTCGTCTACGATACAAGTTAAATATCCCAGAAATCGAAATATGGATAAAGAAGATGTGGTACGTATGTACAATGGAATATCACTCAGCAATGATATCTATGTCATCAGGCCAGTAGTGTCATAATGAATGGATTCAGGTATGATGATTTTACGTGAAATAAGTCACACAGAAAAAGAAACATCATAAGTTATCACTAATACATGGAATGTAAACTTGGCTACACATGAACTGATCTACAAAACAGAACACAGTCTCAAATTTAGAAAACGAACTTACGCTTGCTTATGGGGAAAGGTGAGTTGGCGTGCTGCATAAAACCAGAGATTGAAATTAGCACAGATATCTTTCCATAAGCCAAATATATAATAGACAAGACCTACTCCTTGCTCAACGAAATGAACTCAACACCCCATATTCAACGCCTCGGAATATACCTGACTAGTAAGAATCTTAAAACCCATGGATTTATATGTCTCCGTAAGAGAATCAAGCGTGTGTACAGTGGCCTAAACGCAGCAGTGAAAATCGGATAACTTCCTTTATCAAAAAAAATTTCAAAAACAAAACACAATGACAGTGAAATAGAGAGCAATTCTTAAATAATTCATTCAGGGCTTGTGATGCAACCTGGATTTACCACATCTACACCCAGAGCTGGGTGAGACATAAGGCTGGACCCTTCGCGCTGATACCATTGGTGAGGCTCGGTGAGCAAATGCAGACCGTTTGAAGGCATACTGCATGGTACCCATTCCATGGGTCCCAACTCTCCAGGTTTAAGGGATTCTTCCTTCAGCTAAAACATGCATGAGAAACGCAGAGTATATTCCACCATGTGATTGCGAAACGTTTTCAAATGCATCTCAGTTTTTGTGCCCTGGTACTCGGGTTCACCATTCCAGACGCTTTACTAACACTCTCCCCACTTGGAGAGTCAATGCCTTTAACATCCTGTTCAGCACAGTTTGCAATTTCTGAGCAAGATGAACAGGAATAGGGAGAACCAATGAGAGACTAGCTGTAGGTGCCTGCACGGGCAAGTGTAACGACCATTTCCCACCAGGAAGAGGAATTAACCAAAGGGTCAGCGTGCCCTGCCAGAAACAGATTAGCGCCTGAAGCATTCCTGCGGTTTTCGGCCAGCTCACAAGAAAGCGAGTTGAAGAAAGGAGCTCAGGGGCACTCTAATTCACAAACCTGCAGAGTTATGAATGACAGCTATCGTCCAAAAATATATTGAAGTAAGTCTGCGAAGAGGACTGGAAAGGGGGGCAGCATTTGAGGAAAACTATTTCAGGGGGTAGACTGGAATTGCACTTAAAGCATAGGAAATGAGGCAGAATGTCGACAATGATGCACTTTGCCAAAAAGGGCGTATGCATTTTTTCCTGAATATATTCAGGAAAAAACGCATACACCCTTGATGGCCAACCAAGCAAGCCTGTAAAGGAAATCTGCACCAAGGGCAGAAAGCTGTTGGGGGGATGGTGGTGTGAAGAGTTGAGAGATTGGGATTGACATGTATACATTTATATGTATAAAATAGATAACCAATAAGAACCTGCTGTATAAAAAATAAGATTAAAAATTAAAAAAAATAAAATTAAAAAGTAAAACAGAAAAAATATTCTTCCCTCCACATACATGTATTTATATGAATAAATTATTTCTATGCTTATATTTGTAAATGCAAAAAAGAGGAATGAAATCTACCTTGAACCAAAAACGAAAAATAGAAAAAACAAACAGAATCCACAAGTTACACAGAGGAAAACCGTATCAGGACACTTGCTCCAGTTGTAAACAATTCTGAAGTTGGTCAGTGGTGGGGAATCATCTCCCATACAGCCAGCAGGCCCCACGCAACAAGCGTCCTCATTGCAAAGCTGGGGGACCGTGCTGAGGCATCTGTGAGTAAACGTGGTCCGAGCCCCAGGCCAGCTGCTGCTGAAATGTTCCCACCCTTCCCAGATAAAACACCTGAATATGTTCAAGGACTTGAAAGCCTAGAGGAAGGGCAATGGAGCCACACGAGTGATTGCATGCCAGCCAACTTGGTGCCTGCAGGCCAGCCAGGATGGTCCTGGCCCTGGGTGCTCTTCTGGAAGCTTTCCATTTCCCTGCCTGAGATACCCCTCCTGTCCCGGCCCCCACTGATTTCTTCCTTCCTCACGTCTGCCCAGGGAGAAATTCCAGCGCCAGGTATGGGTGACACATCCTCTTCTTTAGCAGGTGGCATCTTGACAACTGCTGCAGAAAGTCCAGCAGAGCCCCACTCACACTGGGCCACCCACAACGCCGTGACCTGTCACTCCCTCCCACCAGCCCAGCCCCGAGACTGCTGACAGGGCAGAGAAAATGGCGTCAGGCACAGCTGCAGGGGTTCTTGCTGCCTGGAGCGGTGTTTATATTGATCTCAAAACAGGCACACCTGGGGAGGGCTGGCCGGCATGGTCAGGCTGCCCAGGTCAGCCAATCATCACCCCTCAGGGTCTCACAGTTGCAGAAAATGGAACTTGCTGAATCGGCCAGGTCCAAGGAACAGGTGTGGGCTCTTGAGAGTCAGGATAGACAATGGGCTGCAGCTCTGGCTTGTATTCTAATCATTTTATCTGGCCCATGAGTGGGAGACAGCTTCAAGAAAACCCTGGCCTAATAAGAGGACCCCAGGAGTCAGGGAGAGGAGGGGTGGGTGGTGGGTGGAGACAGAGGCCTGGTGCCCCGGGTGCAGTGGAAGTCTCTGGAAGACCAGGGGGTGGCAGGCCGTACAGAGTGATGCCCAGGGTCACAGACCTGTCAGAGTTGCTATTTGTTAGTTCAAGTCCTGCTCTGAGGTGCTCTGTGTCAGATCTGAGTGACAGGTGAGCTGAGAGTGCCCTGCAATGAGGGCAATGTGCACGGTTCCTGTGTGCCCTGCCCTGCCACAGTACCTGCAAGTGTAGCTCTGTATCCTGGGAGGGAGCTGACCACGAGAGCCCCATGGGCTGCAGGGGACCTGCCCAGGGAACCCCATATCCTGGGATGGGCCTGACCATGAGAGCCCCATGGGCTGGTGTGGAGGTGGGGTACCTGCCCAGGTGAGCTCCATATCCTGAGATTGGCCTGACCACGAGAGCCCCATGGGCTGCCAGGGGCCTGGTAAAGATGTCAGGATCGTCAGTGAAGCCACCGAGTATATACCTCCAGTAGTTCCTAATTCCTACACCCTGCTGGTCATTCTACCAACCACCAGGAGACGGTATTCTGTATTAGTCTTCAATGATGCCTTCTTTTGTATGCCATTAGTCCCAGAGTCACAAGAAATTTTGGCTTGTAAGTGGCAGGACTCAACATACAACTAAAACAATACATCCAGGCCGTCTTGCCCCAAGTGTTCAAAAATTCCCACACCATCTTTGGGGAAAGCTTAGCTAAAGACGTAAAAGTTCTACCTCTGGAAAAGGAAACACTCCTTCAATATGCTGACGACATTCTGATCACCAGCCCTACTAAGGAGGCCTCTGAACTACCAAGCCAATAAAGGATAGAAGTTGTCCAAGAAAAAGCTCAAATATCACAGACTACGGTGACCTGCCTGGGCTTCATTCTCACAGAAGGTCGGAGAAGCTCATCCCAGGAAAGGGAAGAAACAATTTACAGCCTTACCCCTTTCTAAAACTAGAAGACAGCTTAGGGGTTCCTGGGGAGGCCAGAGTTTGCTGCTTCTGGATCCCTAACTACAGTCTAATAGCTGGGCCTCTATATGAAACACTGAAAGGAAAAGATGATGATCCTTTTGAATAGAATCCAGAAGTGGCCTTTCAAGAATGGAAAGAGCAGTCAATTCAGACCCTTGCCCTGGAACTCCCTAATTTAGCTAAACCCTTTGACCTTTACATTCCTGGTGAAAGGTGAATTGCCATTGGAGTATTAGTGCAAAACCTGGGACCACTTGAAATGGAACAATGCAAGAATGCCATCCAGGTAGGATAAACTATAGTCACCAAGGGGCTTGGCCCACTGCAACATCTGGCCAACATACTGGCGGTATCTAAAAACCTGGAAATCAGCAGCCCAAAAGGCCACCTCCCTCCTAAGGGAAAAGGACCCCACGTGGTGTTCCTAACCCCCAACCATGCCCTGAAGTTGCAGGGTTTGCTCCGTGGGCACACTGACCTCCAGTGAGGAAGCCCTCCTACTCCAACATCCAGAGAGATATCCGGGGGCAACGGGGCACCATGACGACACATGTGACCATCACTTGACCTGGAGTTTCTCTCATAAAACAACAAGAGTGTGTCCCAAAAGAGTAGACTACTGCTTGCAGGACTTACTGCACCCAGAGGGGAGGTAATAATCTTGGCAGGGGAACCGTATATCACGCTGTCACCATAGAAAAGCCTACAGACACCGTGATGATGGTGACCAGTAAGACCGGCTGGACTCCTGTTTACTTCAAAAGGCTGTTGACTCAGTGGCCATCATGGTCCTTCATCACAACTGACCCTGGACTGTCCGGGAGTTGAGCAGGCAGGGTCCTGACACCTGGTGCTGTTTTTACGTTAATTCAGAGGCCTAATTGAAGAAAGTGCAGACTACTAGTCAGAGCATCTAGGCTGGCAGAAACGGTCAGCCTAAAGTGTCTGAACAAATGTGTGGCGGGGTGAAAGTGGACCTCACAGCGTCACTGCACATTTCCTTCCCGGACCCTTAAAGGTCATTAGAATCTATAACACTTCCAATGCTCATGCTCAGGCAGATGAACAGGGAGGCTGGAGGCCTGGGGACAATCAACGTCACCTAGAGGCTGCTGGGGAGAAGTTCTGACCCTCGCCCACGGGTATAAGGGCTCCTAACTCAGCACTCAGCAGTTACAGAAGAAGGGTCTGCACCCTCAGCACTCCAAGAATGAGGAAGAGGACAAAAGGCAGAAGAGGGGTTTGTCCCAGGCAAAGCCCATTAAAAATCCCTGGGAGATAAAAATAGAATCTGGGCAATAAAATAAAGTCTAACCTTTTTTATCCTTTGTGCTTTGTCTAATTTCATGTGCTCCTAGGGTCCCGCATACAGAGGTTCCACACCCGGCACTTCAGACCAGATTTCCTAGTACAGAATGGCTGGGTCGACACATCAGGTCCTGGGGCCCAGTGCAGACTCCGCGATATAGAGCCTGAGCTGCAGCCAACAGGGCCCTCGAGAGCTCTGCCCCCTCCCTCCCACTGAATCTGACAGGATCTCTACACAGCAGCCCAGCCCACAGCCCACGGGGTAGCACATGCTCTCACCTCTCCATTCTCTGATCAAAATATAAAGTTTCCTTTGCTTCTGAACCAAACTCAGTCTCGATCTTTTGGCTCCAATGACACTGGGCATGGGGACACTTGTTGGGGTCCGCTCTGGAGGATCAGTAACAGAAATTGAGAACGCTGTAACTTCAATGAACAGATGTGTGAGCCAAACTATAATTAACATAGAACAGTGTATAAGGCTCGGGTAAAATAAGATGTTTCTAACACTTCCATTTGATATTTCCATCACTTTATTATAAGCAAGTTCAGTGAAAAGGTTTGTCTAATTTGTCAGGTCAATATTAGAGAAGCGAAGTGATTTCTTTCCAAGGATGTACATCTAATAATCTTGGTTAAATCTTCAATCTTGTTTTAAATGCTTTTCCATTGAAAATGATACCTCTCATTCAGCTCCCCCATTTCTGAGAAGTATAAAATCTTATAATTTATTATTACCAAAGTGGAAAGGTGGGAGGAGGGATAAATTAACAGTTTGGGATTAACACATACACACTGCTATGTATAAAATAGATCGTCAACAAGGAACTACTCTATAGCACAGGGAACTACACTCAATATTTTGCAATAACCTATAAGGGGAAATAATCTGAAAAAGAATAGATATTTTTATTGACATCATCTATCAATGACAGTTAAAATGGAACCTAAGGGAAGCCGGTGGTCAGTGCTTCTGACCCTGAAGACTTCAATCATCTAAAGTTTGGACTCTGCCTACTTCCCAAGGCCCTTAATGAACATATGTGTAGCCGTAGCTTAAAAAATTCCCCAGTTTGGGTAGCGGAGAGACACTGATTTTGAAAAAGCCCTGGTGTTCTCCTCACATGAACGGGACACTTCCTACAGCTAAAACATGCCTGTCACACCCAGAGGATGGTATATCGTCTGATCGGGAAGAGTTTGGAAAAGGCATCTCATCTCCTCATCTCCTGGTGCTCGGGTTCACCACTCCGGCGTCTTTACTAACAGTCTCCCCACTTGGAGATGTCAGCACTGTCAACATCCTGTTGCACACAGTTTGGAATTTGTCCAAGGATGAAGCAGAAGGAGGAGGAACAATGAGAGACAAGTCCTAGGTTTTCGGACAGACATATGTCACTCTAATTTCCAATCAGGAAGACGAATTGACCAAAGGCTAGGGTTGCCCATGGAAACAGAATAGGGCTTGAGGAAATCCCGCTGCTTTGTGGCCAGTTCCCATAAACACAAGTTGAAAAATGGAACTCAGGGACACTAAAATTCACGAAACTGCAGAGTTGAAAATATCTCTCACTGAAAAATGTCTTGAGGAAAGTCAGAGAAAAGGACTTGTAAGCAACGGAGAATGGCAGGAAAGGGATTGGATGAGGTAGAAAGGACTCGCCATTAAGCACAAGAAAAGGGGCTGAACATTGCCAACATTGCAGTTGGCCAAAAAGGGTGTATGCATCTTTTTCTGTATATATTCAAGAAAAGGGCATACACTTTTTTAGCCAACCAAACAGGTGGGCACTGGAAATCAATACTACAAAACATATCACTTCGCATCAGTCAGAAGAGCCTTCCTCATAAAGTGTAAACACCAGAAATGCAGGACAGGGCAAGGAGAAAAGGGAGCCCTGTGAGGCTTATAGTGGAAATGTATATTGCCAACGGTCACTCTGGAAAAGTGTATTGTGATTACTAAAGCAACTAAAAAATGAGCTACAGAGCACAGGGCACTTGCACTCATGGACGTATATCTTGGGAAAAAGAAAAATCGAGAGGACACAGGCACCCCAATGTTTACCGCCTCTCTGTTTAATATATCCTCGATTAGGATATAATTTATATGTCACTGGAGGGAAAAAATGGACAGAGGTGTGGCACTTATGTAGAGTGGAATATTACTCAGCCTGAAAATCAATGAAACATGGCCAGTTGTAACAACCCCAGAGGAGTTACGTATGATCATTTGAAGTCACATAATTCAAAAAGACAAAGACATACGATATTACTAATACATGGAATGTAAACGTGGCTACAAATGAACTGAATTACAAAAGAGAACGGGGTCTCAAATTTAGAAAACCAACTTATGCTTGCTTAAGGATCAAGGAGAGTTGGGGTGCTGCATAAAACCAGAGATTGAAATTAGCACAGATACCGTTCCATAAGCCAAATATGTAATAGAAAAAACCTACTTCCTGGTCAACGAAATGGACTCAACACCCCATATTCAGTGCCTAGGAATAAACAGGATGAGTAAGAGTCTTAATACCTATGGATTTATATGTCTCCATAAGAGAATCAAGCGTGTGTACAGTGACAAAAACGCAGCAGTGAAAATCAGCTAAATCCCATTATCAAAATAAATTTCAAAAACAAAAAAAATGACAGTGAAATAGAGAGCAATTCTTAAATAATTCATTCAGGGCTTGTGATGCAACCTGGATTTACCTCATCTACACCCAGAGCTGAGTGAGACATAAGGTTGGACACTTCGGGCTGATAGCATTGGTGAGGTTCGATGAGCAAATGAAGACCATTTGAAGTCATACTGCATGGTACCCATTCCATGGGTCCCAACTCTCCAGGTTTAAGCGATTCTTCCTTCAGCTAAAACATGCATGGGAATCCCACAGTATGGTGCACCGTGTGACTGGGAAACGTTTTCAAATGCATCCCAGTTTTCGTCCCCTTTTTTTTGGGTTCACTATTCCAGACCCTTTACTAACATGCTCCCCACTTGGAGAGTCAGTGCCTTTAACCTCCTGTTTGGCACAGTTTGCAAATTCTGCACAATATGAACAGGAATAGGGAGAACCAATGAGAGACTAGCTGTAGGTGTCTGCACGGGCAAATTTAACGCTCATTTCCCAGCAGGAAGAAGAATTAACCAAAGGCTCAGCATGCCGAGCAGCAACAAGATTAGGGCCTGAAGCAATCCTGCGGGTTTGCGGCCAGCTCAAAAGAAAGCGATTTGAAGAAAGGAGCTCAGGGGCACTGTAATTCACAAACCTGCAGAGTTATAAATGACAGGTATCGTCCAAAAATATATGGAAGGAAGGCTGCGAAGAGGACTTGAAAGCGGGGCAGAATTGCAGGAAATCGATTTCAGGGGGTAGACTGGAATTGCATTTAAATCATAGGAAAAGAGGCAGAACGACGACAATGATGCACTTGGCCAAAAAGGGCGTATGCGTTTTTTCCTGAATATATTCAGGAAAAAACGCATACGCCCTTTTTGGCCAACCAAGCAAGCATGTTAAAGAAATCTGCACTACAATGAAGTCTCACTGCCCCCCGGTCAAAAGGGCCATCTGAAAAAAGTGTAAAATCCAGAAAGGCAGCACAGGCCATGGAGAACAGCGAGCCTTGTTATGCTGATGGGCGGGATGTAAATTGCCAACAGCCACTCTGGAGAAGTGTATGGTGTTTCCTGGAACATCTAAAAAACAAAGCAACGGAGCCTGCGGCACTTCCCCTTATGGCCCTATAGCTTAGGAAAATTAAAATGAAAAACACACAGCCACTCAAAAGTCTCGGGCGGCTCTGTTTACAGGAACCTCGTCTACCGTACAAGTTAAATATCCTAGAATGTGAAAAATGGATAAAGAAGTTGTGGTACGTACGTACAATGGAATATCACTCACCAATGAAATCTATGTCATCAGGCCCGTCGCGGCATAATGAGTGGATTCAGGTACGATGATTCTAAGTGAAATAAGTCACACAGAAAATGAAACATCATAAGATATCACTACTACACGGAATGTAAACTTGGCTACACATGAACTGAATTACAAAACAGAACAGGGTCTCAAATTTAGAAAACCAACTTATGCTTGCTTAAGGGGAAAGGTGAGTTGGGGTGCTGCATAAAACCAGAGATAGAAATTAGCACAGATACCTTTCCATAAGCCAAATATGTAATAGTCAAGACCTACCCCTTGCTCAACGAAATGGACTAAACACCCCATATTCAACGCCTAGGAATACACCTGACTAGTAAGAATCTTCAAACCCATGGATTTATATGTCTCCGTAAGAGAATGAAGCGTGTGTACAGCGGCATGAATGCAGCAGAGAAAATCCGATAAATCCCATTATCAAAATGAATTACACAAACAAAACCCAAGGACAGTGAAATAGAGAGCAATTCTTAAATAATTCATTCAGGGCTTGTGATGCAACCTGGATTTACCACATCTACACCCAGAGCTGAGTGAGACATAAGGTTGGGCACTTCGGGCTGATAGCATTGGTGAGGTTCGATGAGCAAATGCAGACCCTTTGAAGTCATACAGCATGGTACCCATTCCATGGGTCCCAACTCTCCAAGTTTAAGGGATTCTTCCTTCAGCTAAAACATGCATGGGAAACCCACAGTATGGTGCACCGTGTGACTGGCAAACGTTTTCAAATGCATCTCAGTTTTCGTCCCCTTTTACTCGGGTACACCATTCCAGACCCTTTACGAACACTCTCCCCACTTGGAGAGTCAGTGCGTTTAACCTCCTGTTGGGCACAGTTTGCAATTTCTGCGCAAGATGAAAAGGAATAGGGAGAACCAATGAGAGACTAGCTGTAGGTGTCTGCACGGGCAAATTTAACGCTCATTTCCAACCAGGAAGAGGAATTAACCAAAGGCTCAGCATGCCGTGCCGGAACCATGTTAGGGCCTGAAGCAATCCTGCGGGTTTGCGGCCAGCTCACAAGAAAGCGATTTGAAGAAAGGAGCTCAGGGGCACTGTAATTCACACAACTGCAGAGTTATAAATGACAGCTATCGTCAAAAAATATATTGAAGGAAGGCTGCGAAGAGGACTTGAAAGCGGGGCAGAATTGCAGGAAAACGATTTCAGGGGGTAGACTGCAATTGCATTTAAAGTATAGGAAAAGAGGCAGAACGTCGAAAATGATGCACTTGGCCAAAAAGGGCGTATGCGTTTTTTCCTGAATATATTCAGGAAAAAATGTATATGCCCTTTTTGGCCAACCAAGCAAGCACGTTAAAGAAATCTGCACTACAATGAAGTCTCACTGCTCCACGGTCAAAAGGTCCATCTGAAAAAGTGTATAATCCAGAAAGGCAGCACAGGCCATGGAGAACAGGGAGCCTTGTTATGCTTATGGGTGTGATGTTAATTGCCAACAGGCACTCTGGAGAAGTGTATGGTGTTTCCTGAAACACCTAAAACACAAAGCAACGGAGCCTACGGCACTTCCACTTATGGTCATATAGCTTAGGGAAATTAAAATCAAAAACACAGAGCCACCCCAAAGTTTCATACGGCTCTGTTTTCAAGAACCTCGTCTACGGTACAATTTAAATATCACAGAAAGCAAAAAATGGATAAAGACATTGTGGTACGTATGTGCAATAGAATATCACTCTCCAATGAAATCTATGTCATCAGGCCCATCGCGGCATAATGAGTGGATTCATGTACGATGATTCTAAGTGAAATAAGTCACACAGAAAATGAAACATCATAAGATATCACTAATACACGGAATGTAATCTTGGCTACACATGAACTGAATTACAAAACAGAACAGGGTCTCAAATTTAGAAAACCAACTTATGTTTGCTTAAGGGGAAAGGTGAGTTGGGTGCTGCATAAAACCAGAGATAGAAATTAGCACAGATACCATTCCATACGTCAAATATGTAATAGTCAAGACCTACCCCTTGCTCAACGAAATGGGCTAAACACCCTATATTCAACGCCTAGGAATACACCTGACTAGAAAGAATTTTCAAACCCATGGATTTATATGTCTCCATAAGAGAATCAAGCGTGTGTACAGCTGCATGAAGGCAGCAGAGAAAATCCGATAAATCCCATTATCAAAATGAATTACAAAAACAAAACACAATGACAGTGAAATAGAGAGCAATTCTTAAATAATTCATTCAGGGCTTGTGATGCAACCTGGATTTACCACATCTACACCCAGAGCTCAGTGAGACATAATGTTGGACACTTCGGGCTGATAGCATTGGTGAAGTTCGTTGAGCAAATGCAGACAATTTGAAGTCATACTGCATGGTTCCCATTCCATTGGTCCCAACTCTCCAGGTTTAAGCGATTCTTCCTTCAGCTAAAACATGCATGGGAAACCCACAGTATGGTGCACTGTGTGACCGGGAAACGTTTTCAAATGCATCTCAGTTTTCCTCCCCTTTTACTCGGGTTCACAATTCCAGACCATTTACTAACACTCTCCCCACTTGGAGAGTCAGTGCCTTTAACCTGCTGTTTGGCACAGTTTGCAATTTCTGCACATGATGAACAGGAATAGGTAGAACCAATGAGAGACTAGCTGTAGGTGTCTGCAGGGGCAAATTTAACGCTCATTTCCCACCAGGAAGAGGAAGTAACCAAAGGCTCAGCATGCCGTGCCGGAACCAGATTAGGGCCTGAAGCAATCCTGCGGGTTTGCGGCAAGCTCACAAGAAAGCGATTTGAAGAAAGGAGCTCAGGGGCACTGTAATTCACAAACCTGCAGTGTTATAAATGACAGCTATCGTCCAAAAATATATTGAAGGAAGGCTGCGAAGAGGACTTGAAAGCGGGGCAAAATTGCAGGAAAACGATTTCAGGGGGTAGACTGGAATTGCATTTAAAGCATAGGAAAAGAGGCAGAACGTCGACAATGATGCACTTGGCCAAAAGGGCGTATGCGTTTTTTCCTGAATATATTCAGGAAAAAACGCATACGCCCTTTTTGGCCAACCAAGCAAGCATGTTAAAGAAATCTGCACTACAATGAAGTCTCACTGCCCCCCGATCAAAAGGGCCATCTGAAAAAAGTGTAAAATCCAGAAATGCAGCACAGGCCATGGAGAACAGGGAGCCTTGTTATGCTGATGGGTGGGATATAAATTGCCAAGAGCCACTCTGGAGAAGTGTATGGTGTTTCCTGAAACACCTAAGAAACAAAGCAACGGAGCCTACGGCACTTCCACTTATGGTCCTATAGCTTAGGGAAATTAAAATCAAAAACAAACAGCCACCCCAAAGTTTCAGACGGCTCTGTTTACAAGAACCTCGTCTACAGTACAAGTTAAATATCCCAGAAAGCGAAAAATGGATAAACAAGTTGTGGTACGTACGTACAATGGTATATCACTCACCAATGAAGTCTATGTCATCTGGCCCGTCATGGCATAATGAGTGGATTCAGGTACAATGATTCTAAGTGACATAAGTCACACAGAAAATGAAACATCATAAGATATCACTAATACACCGAATGTAATCTTGGCTACACATGAACTGAATTACAAAACAGAACAGGGTCTCAAATTTAGAAAACCAACTTATGTTTGCTTAAGGGGAAAGGTGAGTTGGGGTGCTGCATAAAACCAGAGATAGAAATTAGCACAGATACCATTCCATACGTCAAATACGTAATAGACAAACCTACCCCTTGCTCAACAAAATGGGCTAAGCACCCTATATTCAACGCCTAGGAATACACCTGACTAGTAAGAATCTTCAAACCAATAGATTTATATGTCTCCATAAGAGAATCAAGAGTGTGTACAGCTGCATGAAGGCAGCAGAGAAAATCCGATAAAAACCATTATCAAAATGAATTAAAAAACAAAACACAATGACAGTGAAATAGAGAGCAATTCTTAAATAATTCATTCAGGGCTTGTGATGCAACCTGGATTTACCTCATCTACACCCAGAGCTGAGTGAGACATAAGGTTGGACACTTCGGGCTGATAGCATTGGTGAGGTTCGATGAGCAAATGAAGACCATTTGAAGTCATACTGCATGGTACCCATTCCATGGGTCCCAACTCTCCAGGTTTAAGCGATTCTTCCTTCAGCTAAAACATGCATGGGAATCCCACAGTATGGTGCACCGTGTGACTGGGAAACGTTTTCAAATGCATCCCAGTTTTCGTCCCTATTTTTTTTGGGTTCACTATTCCAGACCCTTTACTAACACGCTCCCCACTTGGAGAGTCAGTGCCTTTAACCTCCTGTTTGGCACAGTTTGCAAATTCTGCACAAGATGAACAGGAATAGGGAGAACCAATGAGAGACTAGCTGTAGGTGTCTGCACGGGCAAATTTAACGCTCATTTCCCAGCAGGAAGAAGAATTAACCAAAGGCTCAGCATGCCGAGCAGCAACAAGATTAGGGCCTGAAGCAATCCTGCGGGTTTGCGGCCAGCTCAAAAGAAAGCGATTTGAAGAAAGGAGCTCAGGGGCACTGTAATTCACAAACCTGCAGAGTTATAAATGACAGGTATCGTCCAAAAATATATGGAAGGAAGGCTGCGAAGAGGACTTGAAAGCGGGGCAGAATTGCAGGAAATCGATTTCAGGGGGTAGACTGGAATTGCATTTAAATCATAGGAAAAGGGGCAGAACGACGACAATGATGCACTTGGCCAAAAAGGGCGTATGCGTTTTTTCCTGAATATATTCAGGAAAAAACGCATACGCCCTTTTTGGCCAACCAAGCAAGCATGTTAAAGAAATCTGCACTACAATGAAGTCTCACTGCCCCCCGGTCAAAAGGGCCATCTGAAAAAAGTGTAAAATCCAGAAAGGCAGCACAGGCCATGGAGAACAGCGAGCCTTGTTATGCTGATGGGCGGGATGTAAATTGCCAACAGCCACTCTGGAGAAGTGTATGGTGTTTCCTGGAACATCTAAAAAACAAAGCAACGGAGCCTGCGGCACTTCCCCTTATGGCCCTATAGCTTAGGAAAATTAAAATGAAAAACACACAGCCACTCAAAAGTCTCGGGCGGCTCTGTTTACAGGAACCTCGTCTACCGTACAAGTTAAATATCCTAGAATGTGAAAAATGGATAAAGAAGTTGTGGTACGTACGTACAATGGAATATCACTCACCAATGAAATCTATTTCATCAGGCCCGTCGCGGCATAATGAGTGGATTCAGGTACGATGATTCTAAGTGAAATAAGTCACACAGAAAATGAAACATCATAAGATATCACTACTACACGGAATGTAAACTTGGCTACACATGAACTGAATTACAAAACAGAACAGGGTCTCAAATTTAGAAAACCAACTTATGCTTGCTTAAGGGGAAAGGTGAGTTGGGGTGCTGCATAAAACCAGAGATAGAAATTAGCACAGATACCTTTCCATAAGCCAAATATGTAATAGTCAAGACCTACCCCTTGCTCAACGAAATGGACTAAACACCTCATATTCAACGCCTAGGAATACACCTGACTAGTAAGAATCTTCAAACCCATGGATTTATATGTCTCCGTAAGAGAATAAACCTTGTGTACAGCGGCATGAATGCAGCAGAGAAAATCCGATAAATCCCATTATCAAAATGAATTATACAAACAAAACCCAAGGACAGTGAAATAGAGAGCAATTCTTAAATAATTCATACAGGGCTTGTGATGCAACCTGGATTTACCACATCTACACCCAGAGCTGAGTGAGACATAAGGTTGGGCACTTCGGGCTGATAGCATTGGTGAGGTTCGATGAGCAAATGCAGACCCTTTGAAGTCATACATCATGGTACCCATTCCATGGGTCCCAACTCTCCAAGTTTAAGGGATTCTTCCTTCAGCTAAAACATGCATGGGAAACCCACAGTATGGTGCACCGTGTGACTGGCAAACGTTTTCAAATGCATCTCAGTTTTCGTCCCCTTTTACTCGGGTTCACCATTCCAGACCCTTTACGAACACTCTCCCCACTTGGAGAGTCAGTGCCTTTAACCTCCTGTTGGGCACAGTTTGCAATTTCTGCGCAAGATGAAAAGGAATAGGGAGAACGAATGAGAGACTAGCTCTAGGTGTCTGCACGGGCAAATTTAACGCTCATTTCCCACCAGGAAGAGGAATTAACCACAGGCTCAGCATGCCGTGCCGGAACCAGATTAGGGCCTGAGGCAATCCTGTGGGTTTGCGGCCAGCTCACAAGATAGCGAGTTGAAGAAATGAGCTCAGGGGCACTGTAACTCACAAACCTGCAGAGTTATAAATGACAGCTATCGTCCAAAAATATATTGAAGGAAGGCTGCGAAGACGACTTGTAAGTGGGGCAGAATTGAAGGAAAACGATTTCAGGGGGTAGACGGGAATTGCATTTAAAGCATAGGAAAAGAGGCAGAACGTCGACAATGATGCTCTTGGCCACAAAGGGCGTATGGGTTTTTTCCTGAATATATTCAGGAAAAAACGCATACGCCCTTTTTGGCCAACCAAGCAAGCATGTTAAAGAAATCTGCACTACAATGAAGTCTCACTGGCCCCCGGTCAAAAGGGCCATCTGAAAAAAGTGTAAAATCCAGAAAGGCAGCACAGGCCATGGAGAACAGCGAGCCTTGTTATGCTGATGGGCGGGATGTAAATTGCTAACAGCCACTCTGGAGAAGTGTATGGTGTTTCCCGGAACACTGAAAAAACAAAGCTACGGAGCCTACGGCACTTCCACTTATGGTCCTATAGCTTAGGGAAATTAAAATCAAAAACACACAGCCACCCCAAAGTGTCGGACGGCTCTGTTTACAAGAACCTCGTCTACAGTACAAGTTAAATATCCCAGAATGTGAAAAATGGATAAAGAAGTTGTGGTACGTACGTACAATGGAATATCACTCAGCAATGAAATCTATGTCATCAGGCCCGTCACGGCATAATGAGTGGATTCAGGTACGATGATTCTAAGTGAAATAAGTCACACAGAAAATGAAACATCATAAGATATCACTACTACACGGAATGTAAACTTGGCTACACATGAACTGAATTACAAAACAGAACAGGGTCTCTAATTTAGAAAACCAACTTATGCTTGCTTAAGGGGAAAGGTGAGTTGGGGTGCTGCATAAAACCAGAGATAGAAATTAGCACAGATACCTTTCCATAAGCCAAATATGTAATAGTCAAGACCTACACCTTGCTCAACGAAATGGACTAAACACCCCATATTCAACGCCTAGGAATACACCTGACTAGTAAGAATCTTCAAACCCATGGATTTATATGTCTCCGTAAGAGAATGAAGCGTGTGTACAGCGGCATGAATGCAGCAGAGAAAATCCGATAAATCCCATTATCGAAATGAATTACACAAACAAAACCCAAGGACAGTGAAATAGAGAGCAATTCTTAAATAATTCATTCAGGGCTTGTGATGCAACCTGGATTTACCACATCTACACCCAGAGCTGAGTGAGACATAAGGTTGGGCACTTCGGGCTGATAGCATTGGTGAGGTTCGATGAGCAAATGCAGACCCTTTGAAGTCATACAGCATGGTACCCATTCCATGGGTCCCAACTCTCCAAGTTTAAGGGATTCTTCCTTCAGCTAAAACATGCATGGGAAACCCACAGTATGGTGCACCGTGTGACTGGCAAACGTTTTCAAATGCATCTCAGTTTTCGTCCCCCTTTACTCGGGTTCACCATTCCATACCCTTTACGAACACTCTCCCCACTTGGAGAGTCAGTGCCTTTAACCTCCTGTTGGGCACAGTTTGCAATTTCTGCGCAAGATGAAAAGGAATAGGGAGAACCAATGAGAGACTAGCTCTAGGTGTCTGCACGGGCAAATTTAACGCTCATTTCCCACCAGGAAGAGGAATTAACCAAAGGCTCAGCATGCCGTGCCGGAACCAGATTAGGGCCTGAGGCAATCCTGTGGGTTTGCGGCCAGCTCACAAGATAGCGAGTTGAAGAAATGAGCTCAGGGGCACTGTAACTCACAAACCTGCAGAGTTATAAATGACAGCTATCGTCCAAAAATATCTTGAAGGAAGGCTGCGAAGACGACTTGTAAGTGGGGCAGAATTGCAGGAAAACGATTTCAGGGGGTAGACGGGAATTGCATTTAAAGCATAGGAAAAGAGGCAGAACGTCGACAATGATGCTCTTGGCCACAAAGGGCGTATGGGTTTTTTCCTGAATATATTCAGGAAAAAACGCATACGCCCTTTTTGGCCAACCAAGCAAGCATGTTAAAGAAATCTGCACTACAATGAAGTCTCACTGCCCCCCGGTCAAAAGGGCCATCTGAAAAAAGTGTAAAATCCAGAAAGGTAGCACAGGCCATGGAGAACAGGGAGCCTTGTTATGCTGATGGGCGGGATGTAAATTGCCAACAGCCACTCTGGAGAAGTGTATGGTGTTTCCCGGAACACTGAAAAAACAAAGCTACGGAGCCTACGGCATTTCCACTTATGGTCCTATAGCTTAGGGAAATTAAAATCAAAAACACACAGTCACCCCAAAGTGTCGGACGGCTCTGTTTACAAGAACCTCGTCTACGGTACAAGTTAAATATCCCAGAATGTGAAAAATGGATAAAGAAGTTGTGGTACGTACGTACAATGGAATATCACTCAGCAATGAAATCTATGTCATCAGGCCCGTCACGGCATAATGAGTGGATTCAGGTACGATGATTCTAAGTGAAATAAGTCACACAGAAAATGAAACATCATAAGATATCACTAATACACGGAATGTAAACTTGGCTACACATGAACTGAATTACAAAACAGAACAGGGTCTCAAATTTAGAAAACCAACTTATGCTTGCTTAAGGGGAAAGGTGAGTTGCGGTGCTGCATAAAACCAGAGATAGAAATTAGCACAGATACCTTTCCTTAAGCCAAATATGTAATAGTCAAGACCTACCCCTTGCTCAACGAAATGGACTAAACACCCCATATTCAACGCCTAGGAATACACCTGACTAGTAAGTATCTTCAAACCCCTGGATTTATATGTCTCCGTAAGAGAATGAAGCGTGTGTACAGCGGCATGAATGCAGCAGAGAAAATCCGATAAATCCCATTATCAAAATGAATTACACAAACAAAACCCAAGGACAGTGAAATAGAGAGCAATTCTTAAATAATTCATTCACGGCTTGTGATGCAACCTGGATTTACCACATCTACACCCAGAGCTGAGTGAGACATAAGGTTGGGCACTTCGGGCTGATAGCATTGGTGAGGTTCGATGAGCAAATGCAGACCCTTTGAAGTCATACAGCATGGTACCCATTCCATGGGTCCCAACTCTCCAAGTTTAAGGGATTCTTCCTTCAGCTAAAACATGCATGGGAAACCCACAGTATGGTGCACCGTGTGACTGGCAAACGTTTTCAAATGCATCTCAGTTTTCGTCCCCTTTTACTCGGGTTCACCATTCCAGACCCTTTACGAACACTCTCCCCATTTGGAGAGTCAGTGCCTTTAACCTCCTGTTGGGCACAGTTTGCAATTTCTGCGCAAGATGAAAAGGAATAGGGAGAACCAATGAGAGACTAGCTCTAGGTGTCTGCACGGGCAAATTTAACGCTCATTTCCCACCAGGAAGAGGAATTAACCAAAGGCTCAGCATGCCGTGCCGGAACCAGATTAGGGCCTGAGGCAATCCTGTGGGTTTGCGGCCAGCTCACAAGATAGCAAGTTGAAGAAATGAGCTCAGGGGCACTGTAACTCACAAACCTGCAGAGTTATAAATGACAGCTATCGTCCAAAAATATATTGAAGGAAGGCTGCGAAGGCGGCTTGTAAGCGGGACATATTTGCAGGAAAACGATTTCAGGTGGTAGACCGGAATTGCATTTAAGGCATAGGAAAAGAGGCAGAACGTCGACAATGATGCTCTTGGCCAAAAAGGGCGTATGCGTTTTTTCCTGAATATATTCAGGAAAAAACGCATACGCCCTTTTTGGCCAACCAAGCAAGCATGTTAAAGAAATCTGCACTACAATAAAGTCTCACTGCCCCCCGGTCAAAAGGGCCATCTGAAAAAAGTGTAAAATCCAGAAAGGCAGCACAGGCCATGGAGAACAGCGAGCCTTGTTATGCTGATGGGCGGGATGTAAATTGCTAACAGCCACTCTGGAGAAGTGTATGGTGTTTCCCGGAACACCGAAAAAACAAAGCTACGGAGCCTACGGCACTTCCACTTATGGTCCTATAGATTAGGGAAATTAAAAGCAAAAACACACAGCCACCCCAAAGTGTCGGACGGCTCTGTTTACAAGAACCTCGTCTACAGTACAAGTTAAATATCCCAGAATGTGAAAAATGGATAAAGAAGTTGTGGTACGTACGTACAATGGAATATCACTCAGCAATGAAATCTATGTCATCAGGCCCGTCACGGCATAATGAGTGGATTCAGGTACGATGATTCTAAGTGAAATAAGTCACACAGAAAATGAAACATCATAAGATATCACTACTACACGGAATGTAAACTTGGCTACACATGAACTGAATTACAAAACAGAACAGGGTCTCAAATTTAGAAAACCAACTTATGCTTGCTTAAGGGGAAAGGTGAGTTGGGGTGCTGCATAAAACCAGAGATAGAAATTAGCACAGATACCTTTCCATAAGCCAAATATGTAATAGTCAAGACCTACCCCTTGCTCAACGAAATGGACTAAACACCCCATATTCAACGCCTAGGAATACACCTGACTAGTAAGAATCTTCAAACCCATGGATTTATATGTCTCCGTAAGAGAATGAAGCGTGTGTACAGCGGCATGAATGCAGCAGAGAAAATCCGATAAATCCCATTATCAAAATGAATTACACAAACAAAACCCAAGGACAGTGAAATAGAGAGCAATTCTTAAATAATTCATTCAGGGCTTGTGATGCAACCTGGATTTACCACATCTACACCCAGAGCTGAGTGAGACATAAGGTTGGGCACTTCGGGCTGATAGCATTGGTGAGGTTCGATGAGCAAATGCAGACCCTTTGAAGTCATACAGCATGGTACCCATTCCATGGGTCCCAACTCTCCAAGTTTAAGGGATTCTTCCTTCAGCTAAAACATGCATGGGAAACCCACAGTATGGTGCACCGTGTGACTGGCAAACGTTTTCAAATGCATCTCAGTTTTCGTCCCCTTTTACTCGGGTACACCATTCCAGACCCTTTACGAACACTCTCCCCACTTGGAGAGTCAGTGCGTTTAACCTCCTGTTGGGCACAGTTTGCAATTTCTGCGCAAGATGAAAAGGAATAGGGAGAACCAATGAGAGACTAGCTGTAGGTGTCTGCACGGGCAAATTTAACGCTCATTTCCAACCAGGAAGAGGAATTAACCAAAGGCTCAGCATGCCGTGCCGGAACCATGTTAGGGCCTGAAGCAATCCTGCGGGTTTGCGGCCAGCTCACAAGAAAGCGATTTGAAGAAAGGAGCTCAGGGGCACTGTAATTCACACAACTGCAGAGTTATAAATGACAGCTATCGTCAAAAAATATATTGAAGGAAGGCTGCGAAGAGGACTTGAAAGCGGGGCAGAATTGCAGGAAAACGATTTCAGGGGGTAGACTGCAATTGCATTTAAAGTATAGGAAAAGAGGCAGAACGTCGAAAATGATGCACTTGGCCAAAAAGGACGTATGCGTTTTTTCCTGAATATATTCAGGAAAAAATGTATATGCCCTTTTTGGCCAACCAAGCAAGCACGTTAAAGAAATCTGCACTACAATGAAGTCTCACTGCTCCACGGTCAAAAGGTCCATCTGAAAAAGTGTATAATCCAGAAAGGCAGCACAGGCCATGGAGAACAGGGAGCCTTGTTATGCTTATGGGTGTGATGTTAATTGCCAACAGGCACTCTGGAGAAGTGTATGGTGTTTCCTGAAACACCTAAAACACAAAGCAACGGAGCCTACGGCACTTCCACTTATGGTCATATAGCTTAGGGAAATTAAAATCAAAAACACAGAGCCACCCCAAAGTTTCATACGGCTCTGTTTTCAAGAACCTCGTCTACGGTACAATTTAAATATCACAGAAAGCAAAAAATGGATAAAGACATTGTGGTACGTATGTGCAATAGAATATCACTCTCCAATGAAATCTATGTCATCAGGCCCATCGCGGCATAATGAGTGGATTCATGTACGATGATTCTAAGTGAAATAAGTCACACAGAAAATGAAACATCATAAGATATCACTAATACACGGAATGTAATCTTGGCTACACATGAACTGAATTACAAAACAGAACAGGGTCTCAAATTTAGAAAACCAACTTATGTTTGCTTAAGGGGAAAGGTGAGTTGGGTGCTGCATAAAACCAGAGATAGAAATTAGCACAGATACCATTCCATACGTCAAATATGTAATAGTCAAGACCTACCCCTTGCTCAACGAAATGGGCTAAACACCCTATATTCAACGCCTAGGAATACACCTGACTAGAAAGAATTTTCAAACCCATGGATTTATATGTCTCCATAAGAGAATCAAGCGTGTGTACAGCTGCATGAAGGCAGCAGAGAAAATCCGATAAATCCCATTATCAAAATGAATTACAAAAACAAAACACAATGACAGTGAAATAGAGAGCAATTCTTAAATAATTCATTCAGGGCTTGTGATGCAACCTGGATTTACCACATCTACACCCAGAGCTCAGTGAGACATAATGTTGGACACTTCGGGCTGATAGCATTGGTGAAGTTCGTTGAGCAAATGCAGACAATTTGAAGTCATACTGCATGGTTCCCATTCCATTGGTCCCAACTCTCCAGGTTTAAGCGATTCTTCCTTCAGCTAAAACATGCATGGGAAACCCACAGTATGGTGCACTGTGTGACCGGGAAACGTTTTCAAATGCATCTCAGTTTTCCTCCCCTTTTACTCGGGTTCACAATTCCAGACCATTTACTAACACTCTCCCCACTTGGAGAGTCAGTGCCTTTAACCTGCTGTTTGGCACAGTTTGCAATTTCTGCACATGATGAACAGGAATAGGTAGAACCAATGAGAGACTAGCTGTAGGTGTCTGCAGGGGCAAATTTAACGCTCATTTCCCACCAGGAAGAGGAAGTAACCAAAGGCTCAGCATGCCGTGCCGGAACCAGATTAGGGCCTGAAGCAATCCTGCGGGTTTGCGGCAAGCTCACAAGAAAGCGATTTGAAGAAAGGAGCTCAGGGGCACTGTAATTCACAAACCTGCAGTGTTATAAATGACAGCTATCGTCCAAAAATATATTGAAGGAAGGCTGCGAAGAGGACTTGAAAGCGGGGCAAAATTGCAGGAAAACGATTTCAGGGGGTAGACTGGAATTGCATTTAAAGCATAGGAAAAGAGGCAGAACGTCGACAATGATGCACTTGGCCAAAAGGGCGTATGCGTTTTTTCCTGAATATATTCAGGAAAAAACGCATACGCCCTTTTTGGCCAACCAAGCAAGCATGTTAAAGAAATCTGCACTACAATGAAGTCTCACTGCCCCCCGATCAAAAGGGCCATCTGAAAAAAGTGTAAAATCCAGAAATGCAGCACAGGCCATGGAGAACAGGGAGCCTTGTTATGCTGATGGGTGGGATATAAATTGCCAAGAGCCACTCTGGAGAAGTGTATGGTGTTTCCTGAAACACCTAAGAAACAAAGCAACGGAGCCTACGGCACTTCCACTTATGGTCCTATAGCTTAGGGAAATTAAAATCAAAAACAAACAGCCACCCCAAAGTTTCAGACGGCTCTGTTTACAAGAACCTCGTCTACAGTACAAGTTAAATATCCCAGAAAGCGAAAAATGGATAAACAAGTTGTGGTACGTACGTACAATGGTATATCACTCACCAATGAAGTCTATGTCATCTGGCCCGTCATGGCATAATGAGTGGATTCAGGTACAATGATTCTAAGTGACATAAGTCACACAGAAAATGAAACATCATAAGATATCACTAATACACCGAATGTAATCTTGGCTACACATGAACTGAATTACAAAACAGAACAGGGTCTCAAATTTAGAAAACCAACTTATGTTTGCTTAAGGGGAAAGGTGAGTTGGGGTGCTGCATAAAACCAGAGATAGAAATTAGCACAGATACCATTCCATACGTCAAATACGTAATAGACAAACCTACCCCTTGCTCAACAAAATGGGCTAAGCACCCTATATTCAACGCCTAGGAATACACCTGACTAGTAAGAATCTTCAAACCAATAGATTTATATGTCTCCATAAGAGAATCAAGCGTGTGTACAGCTGCATGAAGGCAGCAGAGAAAATCCGATAAAAACCATTATCAAAATGAATTAAAAAACAAAACACAATGACAGTGAAATAGAGAGCAATTCTTAAATAATTCATTCAGGGCTTGTGATGCAACCTGGATTTACCTCATCTACACCCAGAGCTGAGTGAGACATAAGGTTGGACACTTCGGGCTGATAGCATTGGTGAGGTTCGATGAGCAAATGAAGACCATTTGAAGTCATACTGCATGGTACCCATTCCATGGGTCCCAACTCTCCAGGTTTAAGCGATTCTTCCTTCAGCTAAAACATGCATGGGAAACCCACAGTATGGTGCACCGTGTGACTGGGAAACGTTTTCAAATGCATCCCAGTTTTCGTCCCTATTTTTTTTGGGTTCACTATTCCAGACCCTTTACTAACACGCTCCCCACTTGGAGAGTCAGTGCCTTTAACCTCCTGTTTGGCACAGTTTGCAAATTCTGCACAAGATGAACAGGAATAGGGAGAACCAATGAGAGACTAGCTGTAGGTGTCTGCACGGGCAAATTTAACGCTCATTTCCCAGCAGGAAGAAGAATTAACCAAAGGCTCAGCATGCCGAGCAGCAACAAGATTAGGGCCTGAAGCAATCCTGCGGGTTTGCGGCCAGCTCAAAAGAAAGCGATTTGAAGAAAGGAGCTCAGGGGCACTGTAATTCACAAACCTGCAGAGTTATAAATGACAGGTACCGTCCAAAAATATATGGAAGGAAGGCTGCGAAGAGGACTTGAAAGCGGGGCAGAATTGCAGGAAAACGATTTCAGGGGGTAGACTGGAATTGCATTTAAATCATAGGAAAAGAGGCAGAACGACGACAATGATGCACTTGGCCAAAAAGGGCGTATGCGTTTTTTCCTGAATATATTCAGGAAAAAACGCATACGCCCTTTTTGGCCAACCAAGCAAGCATGTTAAAGAAATCTGCACTACAATGAAGTCTCACTGCCCCCCGGTCAAAAGGGCCATCTGAAAAAAGTGTAAAATCCAGAAAGGCAGCACAGGCCATGGAGAACAGCGAGCCTTGTTATGCTGATGGGCGGGATGTAAATTGCCAACAGCCACTCTGGAGAAGTGTATGGTGTTTCCCGGAACATCTAAAAAACAAAGCAACGGAGCCTGCGG
Organism: Delphinapterus leucas; assembly: GCF_059928025.1. Taxonomy (NCBI): domain Eukaryota; kingdom Metazoa; phylum Chordata; class Mammalia; order Artiodactyla; family Monodontidae; genus Delphinapterus; species Delphinapterus leucas. Next base: position 17,347,363 of record NW_028322236.1, on the reverse strand, counting down.
GACTTCCCCTTATGGCCCTATAGCTTAGGAAAATTAAAATGAAAAACACACAGCCACTCAAAAGTCTCGGGCGGCTCTGTTTACAGGAACCTCGTCTACCGTACAAGTTAAATATCCTAGAATGTGAAAAATGGATAAAGAAGTTGTGGTACGTACGTACAATGGAATATCACTCAGCAATGAAATCTATGTCATCAGGCCCGTCGCGGCATAATGAGTGGATTCAGGTACGATGATTCTAAGTGAAATAAGTCACACAGAAAATGAAACATCATAAGATATCACTACTACACGGAATGTAAACTTGGCTACACATGAACTGAATTACAAAACAGAACAGGGTCTCAAATTTAGAAAACCAACTTATGCTTGCTTAAGGGGAAAGGTGAGTTGGGGTGCTGCATAAAACCAGAGATAGAAATTAGCACAGATACCTTTCCATAAGCCAAATATGTAATAGTCAAGACCTACCCCTTGCTCAACGAAATGGACTAAACACCCCATATTCAACGCCTAGGAATACACCTGACTAGTAAGAATCTTCAAACCCATGGATTTATATGTCTCCGTAAGAGAATGAAGCGTGTGTACAGCGGCATGAATGCAGCAGAGAAAATCCGATAAATCCCATTATCAAAATGAATTACACAAACAAAACCCAAGGACAGTGAAATAGAGAGCAATTCTTAAATAATTCATTCAGGGCTTGTGATGCAACCTGGATTTACCACATCTACACCCAGAGCTGAGTGAGACATAAGGTTGGGCACTTCGGGCTGATAGCATTGGTGAGGTTCGATGAGCAAATGCAGACCCTTTGAAGTCATACAGCATGGTACCCATTCCATGGGTCCCAACTCTCCAAGTTTAAGGGATTCTTCCTTCAGCTAAAACATGCATGGGAAACCCACAGTATGGTGCACCGTGTGAGTGGCAAACGTTTTCAAATGCATCTCAGTTTTCGTCCCCTTTTACTCGGGTTCACCATTCAAGACCCTTTACGAACACTCTCCCCACTTGGAGAGTCAGTGCCTTTAACCTCCTGTTGGGCACAGTTTGCAATTTCTGCGCAAGATGAAAAGGAATAGGGAGAACCAATGAGAGACTAGCTGTAGGTGTCTGCACGGGCAAATTTAACGCTCATTTCCAACCAGGAAGAGGAATTAACCAAAATCTCAGCATGCCGTGCCGGAACCATATTAGGGCCTGAAGCAATCCTGCGGGTGTGCGGCCAGCTCACAAGAAAGCGATTTGAAGAAAGGAGCTCAGGGGCACTGTAATTCACACAACTGCAGAGTTATAAATGACAGCTATCGTCAAAAAATATATTGAAGGAAGGCTGCGAAGAGGACTTGAAAGCGGGGCAGAATTGCAGGAAAACGATTTCAGGGGGTAGACTGCAATTGCATTTAAAGTATAGGAAAAGAGGCAGAACGTCGAAAATGATGCACTTGGCCAAAAAGGGCGTATGCGTTTTTTCCTGAATATATTCAGGAAAAAATGTATATGCCCTTTTTGGCCAACCAAGCAAGCATGTTAAAGAAATCTGCACTACAATGAAGTCTCACTGCTCCCCGGTCAAAAGGTCCATCTGAAAAAGTGTATAATCCAGAAAGGCAGCACAGGCCATGGAGAACAGCGAGCCTTGTTATGCTGATGGGCGGGATGTAAATTGCTAACAGCCACTCTGGAGAAGTGTATGGTGTTTCCCGGAACACCGAAAAAACAAAGCTACGGAGCCTACGGCACTTCCACTTATGGTCCTATAGATTAGGGAAATTAAAAGCAAAAACACACAGCCACCCCAAAGTGTCGGACGGCTCTGTTTACAAGAACCTCGTCTACAGTACAAGTTAAATATCCCAGAATGTGAAAAATGGATAAAGAAGTTGTGGTACGTACGTACAATGGAATATCACTCAGCAATGAAATCTATGTCATCAGGCCCGTCACGGCATAATGAGTGGATTCAGGTACGATGATTCTAAGTGAAATAAGTCACACAGAAAATGAAACATCATAAGATATCACTAATACACGGAATGTAAACTTGGCTACACATGAACTGAATTACAAAACAGAACAGGGTCTCAAATTTAGAAAACCAACTTATGCTTGCTTAAGGGGAAAGGTGAGTTGCGGTGCTGCATAAAACCAGAGATAGAAATTAGCACAGATACCTTTCCTTAAGCCAAATATGTAATAGTCAAGACCTACCCCTTGCTCAACGAAATGGACTAAACACCCCATATTCAACGCCTAGGAATACACCTGACTAGTAAGTATCTTCAAACCCATGGATTTATATGTCTCCGTAAGAGAATGAAGCGTGTGTACAGCGGCATGAATGCAGCAGAGAAAATCCGATAAATCCCATTATCAAAATGAATTACACAAACAAAACCCAAGGACAGTGAAATAGAGAGCAATTCTTAAATAATTCATTCAGGGCTTGTGATGCAACCTGGATTTACCACATCTACACCCAGAGCTGAGTGAGACATAAGGTTGGGCACTTCGGGCTGATAGCATTGGTGAGGTTCGATGAGCAAATGCAGACCCTTTGAAGTCATACAGCATGGTACCCATTCCATGGGTCCCAACTCTCCAAGTTTAAGGGATTCTTCCTTCAGCTAAAACATGCATGGGAAACCCACAGTATGGTGCACCGTGTGACTGGCAAACGTTTTCAAATGCATCTCAGTTTTCGTCCCCTTTTACTCGGGTTCACCATTCCAGACCCTTTACGAACACTCTCCCCATTTGGAGAGTCAGTGCCTTTAACCTCCTGTTGGGCACAGTTTGCAATTTCTGCGCAAGATGAAAAGGAATAGGGAGAACCAATGAGAGACTAGCTCTAGGTGTCTGCACGGGCAAATTTAACGCTCATTTCCCAGCAGGAAGAGGAATTAACCAAAGGCTCAGCATGCCGTGCCGGAACCAGATTAGGGCCTGAGGCAATCCTGTGGGTTTGCGGCCAGCTCACAAGATAGCAAGTTGAAGAAATGAGCTCAGGGGCACTGTAACTCACAAACCTGCAGAGTTATAAATGACAGCTATCGTACAAAATATATTGAAGGAAGGCTGCGAAGACGACTTGTATGTGGGGCAGAATTGCAGGAAAACGATTTCAGGGGGTAGACGGGAATTGCATTTAAAGCATAGGAAAAGAGGCAGAACGTCGACAATGATGCTCTTGGCCAAAAAGAGCGTATGGGTTTTTTCCTGAATATATTCAGGAAAAAACGCATACACCCTTTTTGGCCAACCAAGCAAGCATGTTAAAGAAATCTGCACTACAATGAAGTCTCACTGCCCCCCGGTCAAAAGGGCCATCTGAAAAAAGTGTAAAATCCAGAAAGGCAGCACAGGCCATGGAGAACAGGGAGCCTTGTTATGCTGATGGGCGGGATGTAAATTGCCAACAGCCACTCTGGAGAAGTGTATGGTGTTTCCCGGAACACCGAAAAAACAAAGCTACGGAGCCTTCGGCACTTCCACTTATGGTCCTATAGCTTAGGGAAATTAAAATCAAAAACACACAGCCACCCCAAAGTGTCGGACGGCTCTGTATACAAGAATCTCGTCTACGGTACAAGTTAAATATCGCAGAATGTGAAAAATGGATAAAGAAGTTCTGGTACGTACGTACAATGGAATATCACTCAGCAATGAAATCTATGTCATCAGGCCCGTCGCGCCATAATGAGGGGATTCAGGTACGATGATTCTAAGTGAAATAAGTCACACAGAAAATGAAACATCATAAGATATCACTAATACACGGAACCTAAACTTGGCTACACATGAACTGAATTACAAAATACAACAGGGTCTCAAATTTAGAAAACCAACTTATGCTTGCTTAAGGGGAAAGGTGAGTTGGGGTGCTGCATAAAACCAGAGATAGAAATTAGCACAGATACCTTTCCATAAGCCAAATATGTAATAGTCAAGTCCTACCCCTTGCTCAACGAAATGGACTAAACACCCAATATTCAACGCCTAGGAATACACCTGACTAGTAAGAATCTTCAAACCCATGGATTTATATGTCTCCATAAGAGAATGAAGCGTGTGTACAGCGGCATGAATGCAGCAGAGAAAATCCGATAAATCCCATTACCAAAATGAATTACACAAACAAAACCCAAGGACAGTGAAATAGAGAGCAATTCTTAAATAATTCATTCAGGGCTTGTGATGCAACATGGATTTACCACGTCTACACCCAGAGCTGAGTGAGACATAAGGTTGGGCACTTCGGGCTGATAGCATTGGTGAGGTTCGATGAACAAATGCAGACCCTTTGAAGTCATACTGCATGGTACCCATTCTATGGGTCCCAAATCTCCAGGTTTAAGGGATTCTTCTTTCAGCTAAAACATGCATGGGAAACCCACAGTACGGTGCACCGTGTGACAGACAAACGTTTTCAAATGCATCTCAGTTTTCGTCCCCTTTTACTCGGGTTCACCATTCCAGACCCTTTACTAACACTCTCCCCACTTGGAGAGTCAGTGCCTTTAACCTCCTGTTGGGCACAGTTTGCAATTTCTGCACAAGATGAACAGGAAGAAGGAGAACCAGTGAGAGACTAGCTCTAGGTGTCTGCACGGGCAAACTTAACGCTCATTTCACACCAGGAAAAGGAATTAACCAAAGGCTCAGCATGCCGTGCCGGAACCAGATTAGGGCCTGAAGCAATCCTGTGGGTTTGCGGCCAGCTCACAAGATAGCGAGTTGAAGAAAGGAGCTCAGGGGCACTGTAACTCACAAACCTGCAGAGTTATAAATGACAGCTATCGTCCAAAAATATATTGAGGGAAGGCTGCGAAGACGACTTGTAAGCGGGGCAGAATTGCAGGAAAACGATTTCAGGGGGTAGACGGGATTGCATTTAAAGCATAGGAAAAGGGGCAGAACGTCGTAAATGATGCTCTTGGGCAAAAAGGGCGTTTGCGTTTTTTCCTGAATATATTCAGGAAAAATCGCATACGCCCTTTTTGGCCAACCAAGCAAGCATGTTAAAGAAATCTGCACTACAATGAAGTCTCACTGCCCCCCGGTCAAAAGGGTCATCTGAAAAAAGTGTAAATCCAGAAATGCAGCAAAGGCCATGGAGAACAGGGAGCCTTGCTATGCTGATGGGTGGGATGTAAATTGCCAAGAGCCACTCTGGAGAAGTGTACGGTGTTTCTTGAAACACCTAAAAAACAAAGCAACGGAGCCTACGGCACTTCCACTTATGGTCCTATAGCTTAGGGAAATTAAAATCAAAAACACACAGCCACCCCAAAGTTTCAGACGGCTCTGTTTACAAGAACCTCGTCTACGGTACAAGTTAAATATCCCAGAAAGCGAAAAATGGATAAAGAAGTTGTGGTACGTACGTACAATGTAATATCACTCACCAATGAAATCTATGTCATCTGGCCCGTCGTGGCATAATGAGTGGATTCAGGTACGATGATTCTAAGTGAAATAAGTCACACAGAAAATGAAACATCATAATATATCACTAATACGCGGATTGTAATCTTGGCTACACATGAACTGAATTACAAAACAGAACAGGGTCTCAAATTTAGAAAACCAACTTATGTTTGCTTAAGGGGAAAGGTGAGTTGGGGTGCTGCATAAAACCAGAGATAGAAATTAGCACAGATACCATTCCATACGTCAAGTATGTAATAGTCAAGACCTACCCCTTTCTCAACGAAATGGGCTAAACACCCTATATTTAACGACTAGAAATTCACCGGACTAGTAAGAATCTTCAAACCCATGGATTTATATGTCTCCGTAAGAGAATGAAGCGTGTGTACAGCGGCATGAATGCAGCAGAGAAAATCCGATAAATCCCATTATCAAAATGAATTACACAAACAAAACCCAAGGACAGTGAAATAGAGAGCAATTCTTAAATAATTCATTCAGGGCTTGTGATGCAACCTGGATTTACCACATCTACACCCAGAGCTGAGTGAGACATAAGGTTGGGCACTTCCGGCTGATAGCATTGGTGAGGTTCGATGAGCAAATGCAGACCCTTTAAAGTCATACTGCATGGTACCCATTCTATGGGTCCCAAATCTCCAGGTTTAAGGGATTCTTCTTTCAGCTAAAACATGCATGGGAAACCCACAGTATGGTGCACCGTGTGACAGACAAACGTTTTCAAATGCATCTCAGTTTTTGTCCCCTTTTACTCGGGTTCACCATTCCAGACACTTTACTAACACTCTCCCCACTTGGAGAGTCAGTGCCTTTAATATCCTGTTGGGCACAGTTTGCAAATTCTGCGCAAGATGAACAGGAAGAGGGAGTACCAGTGAGAGACTAGCTGTAGGTGTCTGCACGGGCAATCTTAACGCTCATTTCACACCAGGAAAAGGAATTAACCAAAGGCTCAGCATGCTGTGCCGGAACCAGATTAGGGCCTGAAGCAATCCTGTGGGTTTGTGGCCAGCTCACAAGATAGCGAGTTGAAGAAAGGAGCTCAGGGGCACTGTAACTCACAAACCTGCAGAGTTATAAATGACAGCTATCGTCCAAAAATATATTGAAGGAAGTCTGCAAAGACGACTTGTAAGCAGGACAGATTTGCAGGAAAACGATTTCAGGGGGTAGAAGGGAATTGCATTTAAAGAATAGGAAAAGAGGCAGAACGTCGACAATGATGCTCTTGGTCAAAAAGAGCGTATGCGTTTTTTCTTGAATATATTCAGGAAAAAACGCATACGCCCTTTTTGGCCAACCAAGCAAGCATGTTCAAGAAATCTGCATTACAATGAAGTCTCACTGCTCCCCGGTCATAAGGGCCATCTGATAAAAGTGTAAAATCCAGAATGGCAGCACAGGCCATGGAGATCAGGGAGCCTTGTTATGCTGATGGGCGGGATGTAAATTGCCAACTGTCACTCTGGAGAAGTGTATGGTGTTTCCCGGAACACCGAAAAAACAAAGGTATGGAGCCTACGGCACTTCCACTTTTGGTCCTATAGCTTAGGGAAATTAAAATCAAAAACACACAGCCACCCCAAAGTGTCGGACGCCTCTGTTTACAAGAACCTCGTCTACGGTACGAGTTAAATATCGCAGAATGTGAAAAATGGATAAAGAATTTCTGGTACGTACGTACAATGGAATATCACTCAGCAATGAAATCTATGTCATCAGGCCCGTCACGGCATAATGAGTGGATTCAGCTACGATGATTCTAAGTGAAATAATCACACAGGAAATGAAACATCATAAGATATCACTAATACACGGAACGTAAACCTGGCTACACATGAACTGAATTACAAAATACAACAGGGTCTCAAATTTAGAAAACCAACTTATGCTTGCTTAAGGGGAAAGGTGAGTTGGGGTGCTGCATAAAACCAGAGATAGAAATTAGCACAGATACCTTTCCATAAGCCAAATATGTAATAGTCAAGACCTACCCCTTGCTCAACGAAATGGACTAAACACCCAATATTCAACGCCTAGGAATACACCTGACTAGTAAGAATCTTCAAACCCATGGATTTATATGTCTCCGTAAGAGAATGAAGCGTGTGTACAGCGGCATGAATGCAGCAGAGAAAATCCGATAAATCCCATTACCAAAATGAATTACACAAACAAAACCCAAGGACAGTGAAATAGAGAGCAATTCTTAAATAATTCATTCAGGGCTTGTGATGCAACCTGGATTTACCACATCTACACCCAGAGCTGAGTGAGACATAAGGTTGGGCACTTCGGGCTGATAGCATTGGTGAGGTTCAATGAGCAAATGCAGACCCTTTGAAGTCATACAGCATGGTACCCATTCCATGGGTCCCAACTCTCCAAGTTTAAGGGATTCTTCCTTCAGATAAAACATGCATGGGAAACCCACAGTATGGTGCACCGTGTGACTGGCAAACGTTTTCAAATGCATCTCCGTTTTCATCCCCTTTTACTCGGGTTCACAATTCCAGACCCTTTACTAACACTCTCCCCACTTGGAGAGTCAGTGCCTTTAACCTCCTGTTTGGGACAGTTTGCAATTTCTGCGCAAGATGAACAGGAATAGGGAGAACCAATGAGAGACTAGCTGTAGGTGTCTGCACGGGCAATTTAATGCTCATTTCTCACCAGGATGTGGAATTAACCAAAGGCTCAGAATGCCGTGCCGGAACCAGATTAGGGCCTGAAGCAATACTGCGGGTGTGCAGGCAGCTCACAAGATAGCGAGTTGAACAAAGGAGCTCAGGGACACTGTAATTCACAAACCTGCAGAGTTATAAATGACAGCTATCGTCCAAAAATATATTGAAGGAAGGCTGCGAAGAGGACTTGAAAGCGGGGCAGAATTCCAGGAAAACGATTTCAGGAGGTAGACGGGAAGTGCACTGAAAGCATAGGAGAAGAGGCAGTACCTCGACAATGATGCACTTGTTCAAAAAGTACATATGTGTTTTTTCCAAGGCCCTCCTTAATGAGGGTAGGGGGCTCCCAGCATGCTTCAGTGGCCAACAGAGGGCCCACATCGCCAAGGTGACGTGAGCCAGCCAGGCAGGAGTGACCTCACATCAGAGGGCCCACCTCACAGAAGGGTAAGGGACCCAGCCATTATCAGACTCTCACCAGAGGGCCCACATCAGCAAGGGGCTGGGAACCAGGCAGGAGTGTCTTCACACCCATGGGGCCACATCATTGCAAGTTGAGGTACCCAGCACATGTGGCCTCAAACCAGAGAACCCACATCTCCATGGGTCGCGGAGCGAGGCAGGCAGGATGAACCTCAAAACACGTGGCCCATTGTATAAAAAAGGTGAGGAATCCAGCAGTTGGAACATCCCAGCAGGCGGCCCCAAAGCACCGAGGCTATGGGATCCAGGCAATGATGAACTCACAACAGAGGGCCCTCATCATGAAACTGTGAGCAACCTAGCCATTGTGACCTCAGAGGACAAGGCCCACATCCCCATGGGGAAGCGAACCAAGCAGGAGTGTCATCGCACCAGTGGGCACACATCAGAAAATGTGGGGAGCCCAGCAGTTAGGGCCTGATGCCAGAGGGCCCTCATCACCGAGGAGAGGAGGCTACCAGCAGGCTCCAACTGCTACAAGAGGGCCAACGTCGCCAATGCGGGGTGTGCCAGCCAGGCAGGAGTGACCTCAGAGCAGAGGGCCAACCTCAAAAAAGTGTGAGGAACCCAAAGAGGATTAGACTCTCACCAGAGGGCCCACATCACCAAGAGGATCAGAACCAGGCAGGACTGTCTTCACACCAGGGTGACCACATCATAGAAAGGTGAGGAACCCAGCACATGTGGCCTAAACCAGAAGACCCACATCTCCAAGGGGCTCGGAGTGAGGCATGCAGGAGTAGCCTCACAACACAGGGCCCATAGAATAAAAAAGCTGAGGAATCCTGCAGTGGGAACCTCCCAGCAGGCGGCCCAGAGCACCGAGTCTATGCGATCCAGGCTGCAGTGAACTCACAGCAGAGGGCCCATATCATGAAACTGTGAGCAACCCAGCCATTGGGACCTCACAGCAGAAGGCCCACATCCCCATGGGGTTGGGAACATGGCAAGAGTGTCCTCGCACCACTTAGCACGTATCAGAAAAAGTGGGTACCCAGCAGTTACGGCCTGACGCTAGAGAGCCCTCATCACCGAGGGGAGGTGGCTCCCAGCAGGCTCCAACTGCCACAAGAGGGCCGATGTCGCCAAGGCGGGGTGTGCCAGCCAGTCAGTAGTGACCTCACAACAGAGGGCCCACCTCACAGAAGGGTGAGGAACCCAGCCAGGATCAGACTCACACCAGAGGGCCCACATCACCAAGGGGATAGAAACCAGGCAGGAGTGTCCTCACACCAGTGGGGCCACATCATCGAAAGGTGAGGGACCCAGCACACGTGGCCTCTAACCAGAGGACACACATCACCAAGGGGCTGGGAGTGAGTCAGGCAGGAGGAGTCTCCAAACAGAGGGCCCATAGAAGAAAAAAGGTGAGGAATCCCGCAGTTGGAACCTCCCCGCAGGCGGCCAGGAGCAGCGAGGCTATGGGATCCAGGCCGGAGTGAACTCACACCAGAGGGCCCTCATCATGAAACTGAGCCACCCACCGTTGGGACCTCAGAGCAGAAGGCCCATATTCCCATAGGGTTGGAAACCTGGCAGGAGTGTACTCACACCACAGGGCGCACATCAGAAAATTTTGGGAGCCCAGGAGTTAGAGCCTGACGCCAGAGGGCCCTCATTACCGAGGGGAGGAGACTCCCAGCAGGCACCAACTCCCAACTGAGGGCCCACGTCGCCAAGGTGACGTGTGCCAGTCAGGCAGGAGTGACCTCACAGCAGAGGGCCTACCTCACAGAAGGGTGAGGAAACCAGCCAGGATAAGACTCTCACCAGAGAGCCCACATCACCAAGAGGACCGGAACAAGGCAGGAGTGTCCTCACACCAGTGTGGCCACATTATAGAAAGGTGACGAACCCAGCACATGTGGCCTAAACCAGAGGACCCACATTTCCAAGGTGCTCCGAGTGAGGCAGGCAGGAGTAGCCTAACAACACAGGGCCCACAGAATAAAAAATGTGAGGAATCCAGCAGTTGGAACCCCCCAGCAGGTGGCCCAGAGTATGGAGTCTATGGGATCCAGGCCACAGTGAACTCACAGCAGAGGGCTCACATCATGATACTGTGAGCAACCCAGCTGGTGGGACCTCAGAGCAGAAGGCCCACATCCCCATGGGGATGGGAACGTGGCAGGAGTGTACTCGCACGACAGGGCACATATCAGAAAATTTTGGGAGCCCATGAGTTAGGGCCTGACGCCAGAGGGCCCTCATTACCGAGGGGAGGAGACTCCCAGCAGGCACCAACTCCCAACTGAGGGCCCACATCGCCACGGTGATGTGTGCCAGCCAGGCAGGAGTGACCTCACAGCAGAGGGCCCACCTCCCAGAAGGGTGAGGAATCCAGCCAGGATCAGACTCTCACCAGAGGGCCCCCATCACCAAGGGGATGGGAACCAGGCAGGAGTGTCCTCACACCAGTGGGGCCACATCAATAAAGGTGAGGAAACCGGCACATGTGGCCTCAAACCAGAGGACCTACATCACAAAAGGGCTGGGAGTGAGTCAGGAAGGAGGAGCATGAAAACACAGGACCCAAAGAATAAAAATGGTAAGGAATCCAGCAGTAGGAACCTCCCAGCAGGCGGCTCAGAGCACAGAGTCTATGGGATCTAGGCCTGAGTGAACTAACACCAGAGAGCCAACATCCTGAAACTGTGAACAACACAGGTGTTGGGACCATAGAGCAGAAGGCACATGGGGATGGGAACCTGGCAGGAGTGCCCTCACACCACTTAGCACGTATCAGAAAATGTGGGTAACCAGCAGTTAGGGCCTGATGCCAGAGGGCCTCATCACTGAGGGGAGGAGGCTCCCAGCGGGCTCCAACTGCCACCAGAGGGCCGACGTCGCCAAGGCGGGGTGTGTCAGCCAGGCAGGAGTGACCTCAGAGAAGAGGGCCCACCTCACAGAAGTGTGAGGAGCCCAACCAGGATCAGACTCTCACTGGAGGGCTCACATCACCAAGGGGATGGGAACCAGGCAGGAGTGTCCGCACACCAGTGGGGCCACATCTGCGAAAGGTGAGGAACCCAGCACATGTGGCCTCAAACCAGAGGACACACATCACCAAGGGGCTGGGAGTGAGGCAGGTGTCTGGAGGGGCACATTTAACTCTAATTTCCCACCAGGAAGAGGAATTAACCAAAGGCTCAGAGTGCCGTGCGGGACCCTGATTACGGCCTGAAGCAAACCTGCGGTTCTGTGGCCAGCTTTCAAGGAAACGAGTTAAGAAAGGAAACCACAGGCACTGTAATTCACAAACCTGCAGAGTTATAAATGACAGCTATTGGCAAAAATATATTGAAGTAAGTCTGCACAGAGGACTTGAAAACGAGGCAGAATTGCAGGAATCATATTTCAGGAGGTAGATTGGAATTGCATTTAAAGCATGTGAAAAGTGGCAGATCTTTGACAGTGATGCACTTGGACAAAAAGTGCGTATACATTTTTTCCTGAATATATTCAGGAAAAAACACATATGCCCTTTGTGGCCAACCAAGAATTCGAGCAATGGAAATCCGCACTACAATGAACTCTCATTTCCCATTCGTCAAAAGAGCCATCTAAAAAAAGTGTAAAACCCAGAAACACAGGACAGGCCATGGAGAACAGGGAGCCTTGTTATGCTGATGGACGGGATGTAAATTGCCAACAGACACTCTGGTGATGTTTATGGTGTATGCTGAAACATCTAAAAAACAAAGCTACAGAGCCTAGGGCACTTCCACTTTTGGCCCTATAGCTTAGGAAAATTAAAATCAACAAGACACAGCCAACACAATATCCAGGGCTGCTGTGTTTACAAGAAGCTCGAGTCCAGTACAAATTAAATATCCCAGAAAGAAAAAAATGGATAAAGGCGTTGTCCTACTTACGTACAACGGAATATCACTCAGCAATGAAATCAATGTCATCAGGCCTGTAGCAGCAAATTGAGTGGATTTAAGTATGATGATTCTAAGAGAAATATGTCACACAGAGAAACATAATTATCATAAGATATCACAAATAGAGGGAGTGTAAACTTGGCTACACATAAACTGAATTACAAAACCGAACAGAGTCTCACATTTAGATAAAAACTTATGCTTGCTTAAGGGGAAAGTTGAGTTGGGGTGCTGTATAAAACCAGAGATTGAAATGAGCACACATACCGTTCCATAAGCCAAATATGTAATAGACAAGACCTACTCTTTGCTCAACGAAATAGACTAATCCATGGTGTATCACCTCACACCTGTTAGAATGGGCATCATCAGAAAATCTACAAACAACAAATGCTGGAAAGGGTGCGGAGATAAGGAACCCTCTTCCACTATTATTGGGAATGTAAATTGATGCAGTCACTGTGGAGAACATTATGGAGTTTCTTATAAAACTAAGAATAGAATTACCATATAATACAGCAATCCCACTACTGGGCATATACCCAGACAAAACCATAAAACGAAAAGAGACATTCACCGCAATGTTCATTGCATCACTATTTACAATATCCAGGTAATGGAAGCAACCTAAATGCCCACAGACAGACGAATGCATAAAGATGAGGTACATATATAAAATGGAATATTACTAAGTCATAAAAAGGAATGAAATTGGGTCATTTGTAGAGACGTTGATGGATCTAGAGACTGTCATACAGAGTGAAGTAAGTCAGAAAGAGAAAAACAAATCCTGTATATAAATGCATATATGTGGAACCTAGAAAAGTTGTACAGATGAAGCGTTTTGCAAGGCAGAAATAGAGCAACAGATGTAGACAACAAACGTATGGACACCAAGGGGGGAAAGCTGTTAGGGGGGTGGTGGTGGGAGGAGTTGAGAGATTGGGATTGGCATGTATACATTTCTATGTATAAAATAGGTAACCAAAAAGAACCTGCTGTATAAAAAAATAAAATAAAATTCAAAATTACAAAAAGTAAAACAGAAAAAATATCCTTCCCTTCACATACATGTATTTATATGAATAAATTATTTCCATGCTTATATCTGTAAATACAAAAAAGAGGAATAAAATCTACCTTGAAACAAAAACGAAAAAAAGAAAAAAAAACAGAACCCACCAGTTACACAGAGGAAAACCGTATCAGGGCCCTTGCTCCAGTTGTAAACAATTCTGAAGTTGGTCAGTGGTGGGGAATCATCTCCCATTCAGCCAGCATGCCCCACGCAAAAAGCGTCCTCATTGCAAAGCTGGGGGCCCGTGCCGAGGCATCTGTGAGTAAACGTGGGCCGAGCCCCAGGCCAGCTGCTGCTGAAATGTTCCCACCCTTCCCAGGTAAAACACCTGAATATGTACAAGGACTTGAAAGCCTAGAGGAAGGGCCATGGAGCCACATGAGCGACAGCATGCCAGGCGACTTGGTGCCTGCAGGCCAGACAGGATGGTCCTGGCCCTGGGTGCTCTTCTGGAAGCTTTCCATTTCCCTGCCTGAGATACCCCTCCTGTCCCGGCCCCCACTGCTTTCTTCCTTACTCACCTCTGCCCAGGGAGAAATTCCAGCGGCAGGTATGGGTGACACATGCTCTTCTTTAGCAGGTGGCATCTTGGCAACTGCTGCAGAAAGTCCAGCAGAGCCCCACTCACACTGGGCCACCCACAACGCCGTGGCCTCTCACTCCCTCCCACCAGTCCAGCCCCGAGACTGCTGACAGGGCAGAAAATGGCGTCAGACACAGCTGCAGGTGCTCTTGCTGCCTGGAGCGGTGTTTATATTGATCTCAACCCAGGCACACCTGGGGAGGGATGGCCGGCACGGTCAGGCTTCCCAGGCCAGCCAATAATCACCCCTCAGGGGCTCACAGTTGCAGAAACTGGAACTTGCTGAATCGGCCAGGTCCAAGGAACAGGTGTGGGCTCCTGAGAGTCAGGATAGACAAGGGGCTGCAGCTCTGGCTTGTTTTCTAATTATATTATCTGGCCCATGAGTGGGAGACAACTTCAAGAAAACCCTCTCCTAATGAGAAGTACCCAGGAGTCAGGGAGAGCAGGGGTGGGTGGTGGGTGGAGACAGAGGCCTGGTGCCCCGGGTGCAGTGGAAATCTCTGGAAGACCAGGTGGAGGGAGGCCACACAGAGTGATGCCCAGGGTCACAGACCTGTCAGAGCTGCTGTTTGTTAGTTCAAGTCCTGCTCTGAGGTGCTCTGTGTCAGATCTGAGTGACAGGTGAGCTGGGAGTGCTCTGCAATGAGGGCGATGTGCATGGCTCCTGTGTGCCCAGCCCTGCCACGGTACCTGAAAGGGTAGCTCTGTATCCTGGGAGGGACCTGACCACGAGAGCCCCATGGGCTGCAGGGGAACCTGCCCAGGGAGCCCCATATCCTGGGAGGGGCCTGAACACGAGAGCCCCGTGGGCTGGGGTGGGGGTGGGGTACCTGCCCAGGTGAGCTCCATATCCTGGGATTGGCCTGACCTAGAGAGCCCCATGGGCTGCTGGAGTCTTGGTAAAAGATGTCAGAACAGTCAGTGAAGCCACCGAGGATATACCTCCAGTAGTTCCTAAACCCTACACCCTGCTGGTCATTCTACTAACCACCAGGACATGGTATTCTGTATTAGTCTTCAATGAAGCCTTCTTTTGTATTCTATTAGTCCCAGAGTCACAAGAAATTTTGGCTTGTGAGTGGCAGGACTCAACATACAACTAAAACAATACTTCCGGGCCGTCTTGCCCCAAGGGTTCAAAAATTCCCACACCATCTTTGGGGAAAGCTCAGCTAAAGACCTAAAAGTTCTACCTCTGGAAAAGGAAACACTCCTTCAATATGCAGACGACATTCTGATCGCCAGCCCTACTAAGGAGACCTCTGAACTACCAAGCCAATAAAGGATACAAGTTGTCCAAGAAAAAGCTCAAATATCACAGACTATGGTGACCTGCGTGGGCTGCATTCTCACAGAAGGTCGGAGAAGCCCATCCCAGGAAAGGGAAGAAACAATTTACAGCCTTACCCATTTCTAAAACTAGAAGACAGCTTAGGGGTTCCTGGGGAGGCCAGGGTTTGCTGCTTCTGGATCCCTAACTACAGTCTACTAGCTGGGCCTCTATATGAAACACTGAAAGAAAAAGATGATGATCCTTTTGAATAGAATCCAGAAGTGGCCTTTCAAGAATGGAAAGAGCAGTCAATTCAGACCCTTGCCCTGGAACTCCCTAATTTAGCTAAACCCTTTGACCTTTACATTCCTAGTGAAATTTGAATGGCCATTGGAGTATTAGTGCAAAACCTGGGACCACTTGAAATGGAACAATGCAAGAATGCCATCCAGGTAGGATAAACTACGGTCACCAAGGGGCTTGGCCCACCGCCACATCTGGCCAAGATACTGGCAGTATCTGAAAACCTGGAAATCAGCAGCCCAAAAGGCCACCTCCCTCCTAAGGGAAAAGGACCCCACGTGGTGATCCTAACCCCCAACCATGCCCTGAAGTTGCAGGGTTTGCTCCGTGGGCACACTGACCTTGAGTGAGGAGGTCCTCCAACTCCAACCTCCAGAGAGATAACTGGGGCAAAGGGGCACCATGACGACTCGTGTGACCATCACTTGACCTGGAGTTTCTCTCATAAAACAACAAGAGTGTGTCCCAAAAGAGTAGACTACTGCTTGCAGGACTTACTGCACCCAGAGGGGAGGTAATAATCTTGGGAGGGGAACCGTATATCACGCTGTCACCATAGAAAAGCCTACAGACACTGTGATGATGGTGGCCAATAAGACCGGCTGGACTCCTGTTTACTTCAAAAGGCTGTTGACTCAGTGGCCATCATGGTCCTTCATCACCACTGACCCTGGACTGTCTGGGAGTTGAGCAGTCAGGGTGCTGACACCTGGTGCTGTTTTTACGTTAATTCAGGGGCCTAACTGAAGAAAGCACAGACTACTAGTCAGAGCATCTAGGCTGGCAGAAACGGTCAGCCTAAGGTGGCCGAACAAATGTGGGGCGGGGTGAAACTGGACCTCACAGCGTCACTGCACATCTCCTTCCTGGACCCTTAAAGGTCATTAGAATCTATAACACTACCAATACTTGTGCTCAGGCGGACGAGCAGGGAGGCAGGAGGCCTGCGGACAATCAACGTCACCTGGAGGCTGCTGGGGAGAAGTTCTGACCCTCGCCCACGGGTATGAGGGCTCCTAACTCAGCACTCAGCAGTTACAGATGAAGGGTCTGCACCCTCAGCACTCTAAGAATGAGGAAGGGGACAAAATGCAGAAGAGGGGTTTGTCCCAGGCAAAGCCCATTAAAAATCCCTGGGAGATAAAAATAGAATCTGGGCAATAAAATAAAGTCTAACCTTTTTTATCCTTTGTGCTTTGTCTAATTTCACGTGCTCCTAGGGTCCCGCATACAGAGGTTCAACAGCCGGCACTTCAGACCAGATTTCCTAGTGCAGAATAGATGGGTCGACACCTCAGCTCCTGGGGCACGGTGCAGACTCCGCGATATAGAGCCTGAGCTGCAGCCAACCGGGCCCTCGAGTGCTCCGCCCCCTCCCTCCCACTGACTCTGACAGGATCTCTACACAGCAGCCCAGCCCACAGCCCACGGGGTAGCACATGCTCTCACCTCTCCATTCTCTGATCAAAATATAAAGTTTCCTTTGCTTCTGAACCAAACTCAGTCTCGATCTGTTGGCTCCAATGACACTGGGCAGGGGGACACTTGTTGGGGTCCACTCTGGAGGATCAGTAACAGAAATTGAGAACATTGTAACTTCAGTGAACAGATGTGTGAGCCAAACTGCAATTAACATAGAACAGTGTATAAGGCTCGGGTAAAATAAGATGTTTCTAACACTTCCATTTGATATTTCCATCACTTTATTATAAGCAAGTTCAGTGAAAGGTTTGTCTTATTTGTCAGGTCAATACTAGAGAAACGAAGTGATTTCTTTCCAAGGATGTACATCTAATAATCTTGGTTAAAGCTTCAATCTTGTTTTAAATGCTTTTCCATTGAAAATGATACCTCTCTTTCAGCTCCCCCATTTCTGAGAAGTATAAAATCTTATAATTTATTATTACCTAAGGAGAAAGGTGGGAGGAGGGATAAATTAACAGTTTGGGATTAACACATACACACTGCTATGTATAAAATCGATCATCAACAAGGAACTACTGTACAGCACAGGGAACTACACTCAATATTTTGCAATAACCTATAAGGGGAAATAATCTGAAAAAAGAATAGATATTTTTATTGACATCATCTATTAATGACAGTTAAAATGGAACCTAAGGGAAGCCGGTGGTGAGTGCTTCTGACCCTGAAGACGTCAATCATCTAAAGTTTGGACTCTGCCTACTTCCCAAGGCCCTTAATGAACATATGTGTAGCCGTAGCTTAAAAAATTCCCCAGTTTGGGTTGTGGAGAGACAGTGATTTTGAAAAAGCCCTGGTGTTCTCCTCACATGAATGGGACACTTCCTACAGCTAAAATATGCCTGTCACACCCAGAAGATGGTATACCGTCTGATCGGGAAGAGTTTGGAAAAGGCATCTCATCTCCTCATCTCCTGGTGCTCGGGTTCACCCCTCCAGCGTCTTTACGAACAGTCTCCCCACTTGGAGATGTCAGCACTGTCAACATCCTGTTGCATACAGTTTGGAATTTGTCCAGAGGATGAAGCAGAAGGAGGAGGAGCATTGAGAGACAAGTCCTAGGTGTTCGGACAGGCACATGTCACTCTAATTTCCAATCAGGAAGACGAATTGACTAAAAGCTAGGGTTGCCCATGGAAACAGAATAGGGCTTGAGGAAATCCCGCTGTTTTGTGGCCAGTTCCCATAAACACAAGTTGAAAAATGTCGCTAAAATTCACGAAACTGCAGAGTTGAAAATATCTCTCACTGAAAAATGTCTTGAGGAAAGTCAGAGAAAAGGACTTGTAAGCAACGGAGAATGTCAGGAAAGGGATTGGAAGAGGTAGAAAGGACTCGCCATTAAGCACAAGAAAAGGGGCTGAACATTGCCAACATTGCAGTTGGCCAAAAAGGGTGTATGCGTCTTTTTCTGTATATATTCAAGAAAAGGGCATACACTTTTTTAACCAACCAAACATTTGGGCACTGGAAATCAGTACTACAAAACATATCACTTCGCATCAGTCAGAAGAGCCTTCTTCATAAACTGTAAACACCAGAAATGCAGGACAGGGCAAGGAGAAAAGGGAGCCCTGTGAGGCTTATAGTGGAAATGTATATTGCCAATGGTCACTCTTGAGAAGTGTATTGTGTTTACTAAAGCATCTAAAAAATGAGCTACAGAGCACAGGGCACTTGCACTCATGGACGTATATCTTGGGAAAGACAAAAATGGAGAGGGCACAGGCACCCCAATGTTTACCGCCTCTCTGTTTAAAAGATCCTCGACTAGGATATAATTTATATGTCTCTGGAGGGAAAAAATGGATAGAGGTGTGGCACTTATGTAGAGTGGAATATTACTCAGCCTGAAAATCAGTGAAATATGGCCAGTTGTAACAACCCCAGAGTAGTTACATATGATCATTCAAAGTCACATAATTCAAAAAGAAAAAGATATACGATATTACTAATACATGGAATGTAAACGTGGCTACAAATGACCTGAATTACAAAACAGAATGGGGTCTCAAATTTAGAAGACCAACTTATGTTTGCTTAAGGAAAAAGGAGAGTTGGGGAGCTGCATAAAACCAGAGATTGAAATTAGCACAGATACCGTTCCATAAGCCAAATATGTAATAGAAAAAACCTACTCCCTGGTCAACGAAATGGACTCAACACGCCATATTCAACACCTACGAATACACCTGACTAGTAAGAATCTTCAAACTCATGGATTTATATGTCTCCGTAAGAGAATCAAGCGTGAGTACAGCGGCATGAACGCAGCAGTGAAAATGCGATAAATCCCATTATCAAAATGAATTAAAAAAACAAAACACAAGGACAGTGAAATAGAGAGCAATTCTTAAATAATTCATTCAGGGCTTGTGATGCAACCTGGATTTATCACATCTACACCCAGAGCTGAGTGAGACATAAGGTTGGGCACTTCGGGCTGATAGCATTGGTGAGGTTCGATGAGCAAATGCAGACCCTTTGAAGTCATACTGCATGGTACCCATTCCATGGGTGCCAACTCTCCAGGTTTAAGGGATTCTTTCTTCAGCTAAAACATGCATGGGAGACCCACAGTATGGTGCACCGTGTGACCAGGAAAGGTTTTCAAATGCATCTCAGTTTTCGTCCCCTTTTACTCGGGTTCACCATTCCAGACCCTTTACTAACACTCTCCCCACTTGGAGAGACAGTGCCTTTAAACTCCTGTTTGGCACAGTTTGCCATTTCTGCGCAAGATGAACAGGAATAGGGAGAACCAATGAGAGACTAGCTGTAGGTTTCTGCATGGGCAAATTTAACGCTCATTTCCCACAAGGAAGAGGAATTAACCAAAGCCTCAGCAAACAGTGCCGGAACCAGATTAGGGCCTGAAGCAATCCTGCGGGTTTGCGGCCAGCTCACAAGAAAGCGAGTTGAAGAAATGACCTCAGGGGCACTGTAATTCACAAGGCTGCAGAGTTATAAATGACAGCTATCGTCCAAAAATATATTGAAGGAAGGCTGCGAAGAGGAATTTTAAGCGGGACAGAATTGGAGGAAAACGATTTCAGGGAGTAGACTGGAATTGCATTTAAACCAGAGGAACAGAGGCAGAACGTCGACAATGACACACTTGGCCAAAAAGGGCGTATGCGTTTTTTTCTGAATATATTCAGGAAAAAACGCATACGCCCTTTTTGGCCAACCAAGCAAGCATGTTAAAGATATCTGCACTAAAATGAAGTCTCACTGCCCCCCGGTCAAAAGGGCCATCTGAAAAAAGTGTAAAATCCAGAAAGGCAGCACAGGCCATGGAGAACAGGGAGCCTTGTTATGCTGATGGGCGGGATGTAAATTGCCCACAGCCACTCTAGAGAAGTGTATGGTGTTTCCTCAAACACCTAAAAAGAAAGCAACGGAGCCTACAGCACTTCCACTTATGGTCCTATAGCTTAGGGAAATTAAAATCCAAACCACACAGCCACCCCAAAATGTCGGACGGCTCTGTTTACAAGAACCTCGTCTACGGAACAAGTTAAATATCCCAGAATGTGAAAAATGGATAAAGAAGATGTTGTACGTACGTACAAAGGAATATCATTCAGCAATGAAATCTATGTCATCAGGCCCGTCGCGGCAAAATGAGTGGATTCAGGTACGATGATTCTAAGTGAAATAAGTCACACAGAAAATGAAACATCATAAGATATCACTAATACACGTAATGTAAACTTGGCTACAAATGAACTGAAGTACAGAACAGAACAGGGTCTCAAATATAGAAAACCAACTTATGCTTGCTTAAGGGGAAAGGTGATTTGGGGTGCTGCATTAAAGCAGAGATAGAAATTAGCACAGATACCTTTCCAAAAGCCAAATATGTAATAGTCAAGACCTACCCTTTACTCAACGAAATGGACTAAACACCCCATAGTCAACGCCTAAGAATACACCTGACTAGTAAGAATCTTGAAACCCATGGACTCATATGTCTCCGTAAGAGAATGAAGCGTGTGTACAGCGGTATGAATGCAGTAGAGAAAATCCGATAAATCCCATTGTCAAAATGAATTACAAAAACAAAACACAAGGACAGTGAAATAGAGAGCAATTCTTAAATAATTCATTCAGGGCTTGTGATGCAACCCGGATTTACCACCTCTACACCCAGAGCTGAGTGAGACATAAGGTTGGGCACTTCGGGCTGATAGCATTGGTGAGGTTCGATGAGCAAATGCAGACCCTTTGAAGTAATACTGCATGGTACCCATTCCATGGGTCCCAACTCTCCAGGTTTAAGGGATTCTTCCTTCAGTTAAAACATGCATGGGAAACCCACAGTATGGTGCACCGTGTGACAGGCAAACGTTTTCAAATGCATCTCAGTTTTCGTCCCCTTTTACTTGGGTTCACCATTCCAGACCCTTTACTAACACTCTCCCCACTTGGAGAGTCAGTGCCTTTAACCTCCTTTGGGCACAGTTTGCAATTTCTGCGCAAGATGAACAGGAATAGGGAGAACCAATGAGAGACTAGCTGTAGGTGTCTGCACAGGCAAATTTAACGCTCATTTCCCACCAGTAAGAGGAATTTACCAAAGGCTCAGCATGCCGTGCCGGAACCAGATTAGGGCCTGAAGCAATCCTGCGGGTTTGCGGCCAGCTCACAAGATAGCGAGTTGAAGAAAGGAGCTCAGGAGCACTGTAACTCACAAACCTGCAGAGTTATAAATGACAGCTATCGTCCAAAAATATATTGAAGGAAGTCTGCAAAGACGACTTGTAAGCAGGACAGATTTGCAGGAAAACGATTTCTGGGGGTAGACGGGAATTGCATTTAAAGCATAGGAAAAGAGGCAGAACGTCGACAATGATGCTCTTGGCCAAAAAGGGCGTATGCGTTTTTTCCTGAATATATTCAGGAAAAAACGCATACGAGCTTTTTGGCCAACCAAGCAAGCATGTTCAAGAAATCTGCACTACAATGAAGTCTCACTGCTCCCCGGTCATA
Organism: Delphinapterus leucas; assembly: GCF_059928025.1. Lineage (NCBI taxonomy): Eukaryota > Metazoa > Chordata > Mammalia > Artiodactyla > Monodontidae > Delphinapterus > Delphinapterus leucas. The sequence goes on along the minus strand of NW_028322236.1, from coordinate 17,325,126 downwards.
ACGGCCATCTGAAAAAAGTGTAAAATCCAGAAAGGCAGCACTGGCCATGGAGATCAGGGAGCCTTGTTATGCTGATGGGCGGGATGTAAATTGCCAACTGTCACTCTGGAGAAGTGTATGGTGTTTCCTGGAACACCGAAAAAACAAAGGTATGGAGCCTACGGCACTTCCACTTTTGGTCCTATAGCTTAGGGAAATTAAAATCAAAAACACACAGCCACCCCAAAGTGTCGGATGGCTCTGTTTACAAGAATCTCGTCTACGGTACAAGTTAAATATCGCAGAATGTGAAAAATGGATAAAGAAGTTCTGGTACGTACGTACAATGGAATATCACTCAGCAATGAAATCTATGTCATCAGGCCCGTCGCGCCATAATGAGTGGATTCAGGTACGATGATTCTAAGTGAAATAAGTCACACAGAAAATGAAACATCATAAGATATCACTAATACACGGAACCTAAACTTGGCTACACATGAACTGAATTACAAAATATAACAGGGTCTCAAATTTAGAAAACCAACTTATGCTTGCTTAAGGGGAAAGGTGAGTTGGGGTTCTGCATAAAACCAGAGATAGAAATTAGCACAGATACCTTTCCATAAGCCAAATATGTAATAGTCAAGACCTACCCCTTGCTCAACGAAATGGACTAAACACCCAATATTCAACGCCTAGGAATACACCTGACTAGTAAGAACCTTCAAACCCATGGATTTATATGTCTCTGTAAGAGAATGAAGCGTGTGTACAGCGGCATGAATACAGCAGAGAAAATCCGATAAATCCCATTACCAAAATGAATTACACAAACAAAACCCAAGGACAGTGAAATAGAGAGCAATTCTTAAATAATTCATTCAGGGCTTGTGATGCAACCTGGATTTACCACATCTACACCCAGAGCTGAGTGAGACATAAGGTTGGGCACTTCGGGCTGATAGCATTGGTGAGGTTCGATGAGCAAATGCAGACCCTTTGAAGTCATACTGCATGGTACCCATTCTATGGGTCCCAAATCTCCAGGTTTAAGGGATTCTTCTTTCAGCTAAAACATGCATGGGAAACCCACAGTATGGTGCACCGTGTGACAGACAAACGTTTTCAAATGCATTTCAGTTTTCGTCCCCTTTTACTCGGGTTCACCATTCCAGACCCTTTACTAACACTCTCCCCACTTGGAGAGTCAGTGCCTTTAACCTCTTGTTGGGCACAGTTTGCAATTTCTGCGCAAGATGAACAGTAAGAGGGAGAACCAGTGAGAGACTAGCTCTAGGTGTCTGCACGGGCAAACTTAACGCTCATTTCACACCAGGAAAAGGAATTAAGCAAAGGCTCAGCATGCCGTGCCGGAACCAGATTAGGGCCTGAAGCAATCCTGCGGGTTTGCGGCCAGCTCACAAGATAGCGAGTTGAAGAAAGGAGCTCAGGGGCACTGTAACTCACAAACCTGCAGAGTTATAAATGACAGCTATCGTCCAAAAATATATTGAAGGAAGACTGCGAAGGCGACTTGTAAGCGGGGCAGAAATGCAGGAAAACGATTTCAGGGGGTAGACGGGATTGCATTTAAAGCATAGGAAAAGGGGCAGAACGTCGTAAATGATGCTCTTGGGCAAAAAGGGCGTTTGCGTTTTTTCCTGAATATATTCAGGAAAAATCGCATACGCCCTTTTTGGCCAACCAAGCAAGCATGTTAAAGAAATCGGCACTACAATGAAGTCTCACTGCCCCCCGGTCAAAAGGACAATCTGAAAAAAGTGTAAAATCCAGAAATGCAGCACAGGCAATGGAGAACAGGGAGCCTGGTTATGCTGATCGGTCGGATGTAAATTGCCAAGAGCCACTCTGGAGAAGTGTACGGTGTTTCTTGAAACACCTAAAAAACAAAGCAACGGAGCCTACGGCACTTCCACTTATGGTCCTATAGCTTAGGGAAATTAAAATCAAAAACACACAGCCACCCCAAAGTTTCAGACGGCTCTGTTTACAAGAACCTCGTCTACGGTACATGTTAAATATCCCAGAAAGCGAAAAATGGATAAAGAAGTTGTGGTACGTACGTAGAATGGAATATCACTCACCAATGAAATCTATGTCATCTGGCCCGTCGTGGCATAATGAGTGGATTCAGGTACGATGATTCTAAGTGAAATAAGTCACACAGAAAATGAAACATCATAAGATATCACTAATACGCGGAATGTAATCTTGGCTACACATGAACTGAATTACAAAACAGAACAGGGTCTCAAATTTAGAAAACCAACTTATGTTTGCTTAAGGGGAAAGGTGAGTTGGGGTGCTGCATAAAACCAGAGATAGAAATTAGGACAGATACCATTCCATACGTCAAATATGTAATAGTCAAGACCTACCCCTTGCTCAACGAAATGAGCTAAACACCCTATATTTAACGACTAGGAATACACCTGACTAGTAAGAATCTTCAAACCCATGGATTTATATGTCTCCATAAGAGAATCAAGCGTGTGTACAGCTGCATGAAGGCAGCAGAGAAAATCCGATAAATCCTATTATAAACATGAAATACAAAAACAAAACACAATGACAGTGAAATAGAGAGCAATTCTTAAATAGTTCATTCAGGGCTTGTGATGCAACCTGGATTTACCACATCTACACCCAGAGATGAGTGAGACATAAGGTTGGAAACTTCGGGCTGATAGCATTGGTGAGGTTCGATGAGCAAATGCAGACCATTTGAAGTCATACAGCATGGTACCCATTCCATGGGTCCCAACTTTCCAGGTTTAAGGGATTCTTCCTTCAGCTAAAACATGCATGGGAAACCCACAGTATGGTGTACCGTGGGACCCGCAAAACTTTTCAAATGCCTCTCAGTTTTCAGCACCTTTTACTCGGGTTAACCATTCCAGAACCTTTACGAACACTCTCCCCACTTGGAGAGTCAGTGCCTTTAACCTGCTGTTTGGCACAGTTTGCAATTTCTGCGCAAGATGAACAGGAATAGGGAGAACAAATGAGAGACTAGCTGTAGGTGTCTGCACGGGCAAATTTAACACTCATTTCCCTCCAGGAAGAGGAATTAACCAAACGCTCAGCATGCCATGCCGGAACCAGATTAGGGCCTGAAGCAACCCGGCGAGTTTGCGGCCAGCTCACAAGAAAGCGATTTGAAGAAAGGAGCTCCGGGGCACTCTAAATCACAAACCTGCAGAGTTATAAATGACAGCTATCGTCCAAAAATATATTGAAGGAAGCCTGCGAAGAGGACTTGAAAGCGGGGCAGAATTGCAGGAAAACGATTTCAGAGGGTAGACTGGAATTGCATTTAAAGCATAGGAAAAGAGGCAGAACGTCGACAATGATGCACTTGGCCAAAAAGGGCGTATGCGTTTTTTCCTGAATATATTCAGGAAAAATCGCATACGCCCTTTTTGGCCAACCAAGCAAGCATGTGAAAGAAATCTGCACTACAATGAAGTCTCACTGCCCCCCGGTCAAAAGGGCCATCTGAAAAAAGTGTAAAATCCAGAAAGGCAGCACAGGCCATGGAGAACAGGGAGCCTTGTTATGCTGATGGGTGGGATGTAAATTGCCAACAGCCACTCTGGAGAAGTGTATGGTGTTTCCTGAAACACCTAAAAAACAAAGCAATGGAGCCTACATCACTTCCACTTATGGTCCTATAGCTTAGGGAAATTAAAATCACAAAAACAGCCACCCCAAAGTGTCGGACGGCTCTGTTTACAAGAACCTCGTCTACGGTACAAGTTAAATATCCCAGAATGTGAAAAATGGATAAAGAAGTTGTGGTACGTACGTACAATGGAATATCACTCAGCAATGAAATCTATGTCATCAGGCCCGTCGCGTCATAATGAGTGGATTCAGGTACGATGATTCTAAGTGAAATAAGTCACACAGAAAATGAAACATCATAAGATATCACTAATACACGGAATGTAAACTTGGCTACACATGAACTGAATTACAAAACAGAAGAGGGTCTCAAATTTAGAAAACCAACTTATGCTTGCTTAAGGGGAAAGGTGAGTTGGGGTGCTGCATAAAACCAGAGATAGAAATTAGCACAGATACCTTTCCATAAGCCAAATATGTAATAGTCAAGACCTACCCCTTGCTCAACGAAATGGACTAAACACCCCATATTCAACGCCTAGGAATACACCTGACTAGTAAGAATCTTCAAACCCATGGATTTATATGTCTCTGTAAGAGAATGAAGCGTGTGTACAGCGGCATGAACGCAGCAGAGAAAATCCGATAAATCCCATTATCAAAATGAATTACACAAACAAAACCCAAGGACAGTGAAATAGAGAGCAATTCTTAAATAATTCATTCAGGGCTTGTGATGCAACCTGGATTTACCACATCTACACCCAGAGCTGAGTGAGACATAAGTTTGGGCACTTCGGGCTGATAGCATTGGTGAGGTTCGATGAGCAAATGCAGACCCTTTGAAGTCATACAGCATGGTACCCATTCCATGGGTCCCAACTCTCCAAGTTTAAGGGATTCTTCCTTCAGCTAAAACATGCATGGGAAACCCACAGTATGGTGCACCGTGTGACTGGCAAACGTTTTCAAATGCATCTCAGTTTTCGTCCCCTTTTACTCGGGTTCACCATTCCAGACCCTTTACGAACACTCTCCCCACTTGGAGAGTCAGTGCCTTTAACCTCCTGTTGGGCACAGTTTGCAATTTCTGCGCAAGATGAAAAGGAATAGGGAGAGCGAATGAGAGACTAGCTCTAGGTGTCTGCACGGGCAAATTTAACGCTCATTTCCCACCAGGAAGAGGAATTAACCAAAGGCTCAGCATGCCGTGCCGGAACCAGATTATGACCTGAAGCAATCCTGCGGGTTGGCGGCCAGCTCACAAGATAGCGAGTTGAAGAAAGGAGCTCAGGGACACTGTAACTCACAAACCTGCAGAGTTATAAATGACAGCTATCGTCCAAAAATATATTGAAGGAAGGCTGCGAAGACGACTTGTAAGCGGGGCAGATTTGCAGGGAAATGATTTCAGGGGGCAGACGGGAATTTCATTTAAAGCATAGGAAAAGAGGCAGAACGTCGACAATGATGCTCTTGGCCAAAAAGGGCGTATGCGTTGTTTCCTGAATATATTCAGGAAAAAACGCATACGCACTTTTTGGCCAACCAAGCAGGCATGTTAAAGAAATGTGCACTTCAATGAAGTCTCACTGCCCCCCGGTCAAAAGGGCCGTGTGAAAAAAGTGTAAAATCCAGAAAGGCAGCACAGGCCATGGAGAACAGCGAGCCTTGTTATGCTGATGGGCGGGATGTAAATTGCCAAAAGCCAGTCTGGAAAAGTGTATGGTGTTTCCTGGAACATCTAAAAAACAAAGCAACGGAGCCTACGGCACTTCCCCTTATGGTCCTATAGCTTAGGTAAATTAAAATCAAAAACACACAGCCACCCAAAAGTCTCGGGCGGCTCTGTTTACAAGAACCTCGTCTACCGTACAAGTTAAATATCCCAGAATGTGAGAAATGGATAAACAAGTTGTCGTACGTACGTACAATGGAATATCACTCAGCAATGAAATCTATGTCATCAGGCCCGTCGCGGCATAATGAGTGGATTCAGGTACGATGATTCTAAGTGAAATAAGTCACACAGAAAATGAAACATCATAAGATATCACTACTACACGGAATGTAAACTTGGCTACACATGAACTGAATTACAAAACAGAACAGGGCCTCAAATTTAGAAAACCAACTTATGCTTGCTTAAGGGGAAAGGTGAGTTGGGGTGCTGCATAAAACCAGAGATAGAAATTAGCACAGATACCTTTCCATAAGCCAAATATGTAATAGTCAAGACCTACACCTTGCTCAACGAAATGGACTAAACACCCCATATTCAACGCCTAGGAATACACCTGACTAGTAAGAATCTTCAAACCCATGGATTTATATGTCTCCGTAAGAGAATGAAGCGTGTGTACAGCGGCATGAATGCAGCAGTGAAAATCCGATAAATCCCATTATCAAAATGAATTACACAAACAAAACCCAAGGACAGTGAAATAGAGAGCAATTCTTAAATAATTCATTCAGGGCTTGTGATGCAACCTGGATTTACCACATCTACAACCAGAGCTGAGTGAGACATAAGGTTGGGCACTTCGGGCTGATAGCATTGGTGAGGTTCGATGAGCAAATGCAGACCCTTTGAAGTCATACAGCATGGTACCCTTTCCATGGGTCCCAACTCTCCAAGTTTAAGGGATTCTTCCTTCAGCAAAAACATGCATGGGAAACCCACAGTATGGTGCACCGTGTGACTGGCAAACGTTTTCAAATGCATCTCAGTTTTCGTCCCCTTTTACTCGGGTTCACCATTCCAGACACTTTATGAACACTCTCCCCACTTGGAGAGTCAGTGCCTTTAACGTCCTGTTGGGCACAGTTTGCAATTTCTGCGCAAGATGAAAAGGAATAGGGAGAACCAATGAGAGACTAGCTGTAGGTGTCTGCACGGGCAAATTTAACGCTCATTTCCCACCAGGAAGAGGAATTAACCAAAGGCTCAGCATGCCGTGCCGGAACCAGATTAGGGCCTGAAGCAATCCTGTGGGTTTGCGGCCAGCTCACAAGATAGCGAGTTGAAGAAAGGAGCTCAGGGGCACTGTAACTCACAAACCTGCAGAGTTACAAATGACAGCTATCGTCCAAAAATATATTGAAGGAAGGCTGCGAAGACGACTTGTAAGCGGGACAGATTTGCAGGAAAACGATTTCAGGGGGTAGACGGGAATTGCATTTAAAGCATAGGAAAAGAGGCAGAACGTCGACAATGATGCTCTTGGCCAAAAAGAGCGTATGTGTTTTTTCCTGATATTCAGGAAAAAACGCATACGCCCTTTTTGGCCAACCAAGCAAGCATGTTAAAGAAATCTGCACTACAATGAAGTCTCACTGCCCCCCGGTCAAAAGGGCCATCTGAAAAAAGTGTAAAATCCAGAAAGGCAGCACAGGCCATGGAGAACCGGGAGCCTTGTTATGCTGATGGGCAGGATGTAAATTGCCAACAGCCACTCTGGAGAAGTGTATGGTGTTTCCCGGAACACCGAAAAAACAAAGCTACGGAGCCTACGGCACTTCCACTTATGGTCCTATAGCTTAGGGAAATTAAAATCAAAAACACACAGCCACCCCAAAGTGTCGGACGGCTCTGTTTACAAGAACCTCGTCTACGGTACAAGTTAAATATCCCAGAATGTGAAAAATGGATAAAGAAGTTGTGGTACGTACGTACAATGGAATATCACTCAGCAATGAAATCTATGTCATCAGGCCCGTCACGGCATAATGAGTGGATTCAGGTACGATGATTCTAAGTGAAATAAGTCACAGAGAAAATGAAACATCATAAGATATCACTACTACACGGAATGTAAACTTGGCTACACATGAACTGAATTACAAAACAGAACAGGGTCTCAAATTTGGAAAACCAACTTATGCTTGCTTAAGGGGAAAGGTGAGTTGGGGTGCTGCATAAAACCAGAGATAGAAATTAGCACAGATACCTTTCCATAAGCCAAATATGTAATAGTCAAGACCTACCCCTTGCTCAACGAAATGGACTAAACACCCCATATTCAACGCCTAGGAATACACCTGACTAGTAAGAATCTTCAAACTCATGGATTTATATGTGTCCGTAAGAGAATGAAGCGTGTGTACAGCGGCATGAATGCAGCAGAGAAAATCCGATAAATCCCATTATCAAAATGAATTACACAAACAAAACCCAAGGACAGTGAAATAGAGAGCAATTCTTAAATAATTCATTCAGGGCTTGTGATGCAACCCGGATTTACCACATCTACACCCAGAGCTGAGTGAGACATAAGGTTGGGCACTTCGGGCTGATAGCATTGGTGAGGTTCGATGAGCAAATGCAGACCCTTTGAAGTCATACAGCATGGTACCCATTCCATGGGTCCCAACTCTCCAAGTTTAAAGGATTCTTCCTTCAGCTAAAACATGCATGGGAAACCCACAGTATGGTGCACCGTGTGACTGGCAAACGTTTTCAAATGCATCTCAGTTTTTGTCCCCTTTTACTCGGGTTCACCATTCCAGACCCTTTACGAACACTCTCCCCACTTGGAGAGTCAGTGCCTTTAACCTCCTGTTGGGCACAGTTTGCAATTTCTGCGCAAGATGAAAAGGAATAGGGAGAGCAAATGAGAGACTAGCTCTAGGTGACTGCACGGGCAAATTTAACGCTCATTTCCCACCAGGAAGAGGAATTAACCAAAGGCTCAGCATGCCGTGCCGGAACCAGATTAGGACCTGAAGCAATCCTGCTGGTTGGCAGCCAGCTCACAAGATAGCGAGTTATAGAAAGGAGCTAAGGGGACTGTAACTCACAAACCTGCAGAGTTATAAATGACAGCTATCGTCCAAAAATATATTGAAGGAAGGCTGAAAAGACGACTTGTAAGCGGGGCAGATTTGCAGGAAAACGATTTCAGGGGGCAGACGGGAATTTCATTTAAAGCATAGGAAAAGAGGCAGAACGTCGACAATGATGCTCTTGGCCAAAAAGGGCGTATGCTTTTTTTCTTGAATATATTCAGGAAAAAACGCATACGCACTTTTTGGCCAACCAAGCAGGCATGTTAAAGAAATGTGCACTTCAATGAAGTCTCACTGCCCCCCGGTCAAAAGGGCCATCTGAAAAAAGTGTAAAATCCAGAAAGGCAGCACAGGCCATGGAGAACAGGGAGCCTTGTTATGCTGATGGGCGGGATGTAAATTGCCAACAGCCACTCTGGAGAAGTGTATGGTGTTTCCCGGAATACCGAAAAAACAAAGCTACGGAGCCTACGGCACTTCTATTTATGGTCCTATAGCTTAGGGAAATTAAAATCAAAAACACACAGCCACCCCAAAGTGTCGGACGGCTCTGTTTACAAGAACCTCGTCTACGGTACAAGTTAAATATCCCAGAATGTGAAAAATGGATAAAGAAGTTGTGGTACGTACGTACAATGGAATATCACTCAGCAATGAAATCTATGTCATCAGGCCCGTCGTGGCATAATGAGTGGATTCAGGTACGATGATTCTAAGTGAAATAAGTCACACAGAAAATGAAACATCATAAGATATCACTAAAACACAGAATGTAAACTTGGCTACACATGAACTGAATTACAAAACAGAAGAGGGTCTCAAATTTAGAAAACCAACTTATGCTTGCTTAAGGGGAAAGGTGAGTTGGGGTGCTGCATAAAACCAGAGATAGAAATTAGCACAGATACCTTTCCATAAGCCAAATATGTAATAGTCAAGACCTACCCCTTGCTCAACGAAATGGACTAAACACCCCATATTCAACGCCTAGGAATACACCTGACTAGTAAGAATCTTCAAACCCATGGATTTATATGTCTCCGTAAGAGAATGAAGCGTGTGTACAGCGGCATGAATGCAGCAGAGAAAATCCGATAAATCCCATTATCAAAATGAATTACACAAACAAAACCCAAGGACAGTGAAATAGAGAGCAATTCTTAAATAATTCATTCAGGGCTTGTGATGCAACCTGGATTTACCACATCTACACCCAGAGCTGAGTGAGACATAAGGTTGGGCACTTCGGGCTGATAGCATTGGTGAGGTTCGATGAGCAAATGCAGACCCTTTGAAGTCATACAGCATGGTACCCATTCCATGGGTCCCAACACTCCAAGTTTAAGGGATTCTTCCTTCAGCTAAAACATGCATGGGAAACCCACAGTATGGTGCACCGTGTGACTGGCAAACGTTTTCAAATGCATCTCAGTTTTCGTCCCCTTTTACTCGGGTTCACCATTCCAGACCCTTTACGAACACTCTCCCCACTTGGAGAGTCAGTGCCTTTAACCTCCTGTTGGGCACAGTTTGCAATTTCTGCGCAAGATGAAAAGGAATAGGGAGAGCAATTGAGAGACTAGCTCTAGGTGTCTGCACGGGCAAATTTAACGCTCATTTCCCACCAGGAAGAGGAATTAACCAAAGGCTCAGCATGCCGTGCCGGAACCAGATTAGGACCTGAAGCAATCCTGCTGGTTGGCAGCCAGCTCACAAGATAGCGAGTTATAGAAAGGAGCTCAGGGGCACTGTAACTCAGAAACCTGCAGAGTTATAAATGACAGCTATCGTCCAAAAATATATTGAAGGAAGGCTGCAAAGACGACTTGTAAGCGGGGCAGATTTGCAGGAAAACGATTTCAGGGGGCAGACGGGAATTTCATTTAAAGCATAGGAAAAGAGGCAGAACGTCGACAATGATGCTCTTGGCCAAAAAGGGCGTATGCGTTTTTTCCTGAATATATTCAGGAAAAAACGCATACGCCCTTTTTGGCCAACCAAGCAGGCATGTTAAAGAAATGTGCACTTCAATGAAGTCTCACTGCCCCCCGGTCAAAAGGGCCATCTGAAAAAAGTGTAAAATCCAGAAATGCAGCACAGGCCATGGAGAACAGGGAGCCTTGTTATGCTGATGGGCGGGATGCAAATTGCCAACAGCCACTCTGGAGAAGTGTATGGTGTTTCCCGGAATACCGAAAAAACAAAGCAACGGAGCCTACGGCACTTCTATTTATGGTCCTATAGCTTAGGGAAATTAAAATCAAAAACACACAGCCACCCCAAAGTGTCGGATGGCTCTGTTTACAAGAACCTCGTCTACGGTACAAGTTAAATATCCCAGAATGTGAAAAATGGATAAAGAAGTTGTGGTACGTACGTACAATGGAATATCACTCAGCAATGAAATCTATGTCATCAGGCCCGTCGCGGCATAATGAGTGGATTCAGGTACGATGATTCTAAGTGAAATAAGTCACACAGAAAATGAAACATCATAAGATATCACTACTACACGGAATGTAAACTTGGCTACACATGAACTGAAGTACAAAACAGAACAGGGTCTCAAATTTAGAAAACTCAACTTATGCTTGCTTCTGGGGAAAGGTGAGTTGGGGTGCTGCATAAAACCAGAGATAGAAATTAGCACAGATACCTTTCCATAAGCCAAATATGTAATAGTCAAGACCTACCCCTTGCTCAACGAAATGGACTAAACACCCCATATTCAACGCCTAGGAATACACCTGACTAGTAAGAATCTTCAAACCCATGGATTTATATGTCTCCGTAAGAGAATGAAGCGTGTGTACAGCGGCATGAATGCAGCAGGGAAAATCCGATAAATCACATTACCAAATGAATTACACAAACAAAACCCAAGGACAGTGAAATAGAGAGCAATTCTTAAATAATTCATTCAGGGCTTGTGATGCAACCTGGATTTACCACATCTACACCCAGAGCTGAGTGAGACATAAGGTTGGGCACTTTGGGCTGATAGCACTGGTGAGGTTCAATGAGCAAATGCAGACCCTTTGAAGTCATACAGCATGGTACCCATTCTATGGGTCCCAACTCTCCAAGTTTAAGGGATTCTTCCTTCAGCAAAAACATGCATGGGAAACCCACAGTATGGTGCACCGTGTGACTGGCAAACGTTTTCAAATGCATCTCAGTTTTCGTCCCCTTTTACTCGGGTTCACCATTCCAGACACTTTATGAACACTCTCCCCACTTGGAGAGTCAGTGCCTTTAACGTCCTATTGGGCACAGTTTGCAATTTCTGCGCAAGATGAAAAGGAATAGGGAGAACCAATGAGAGACTAGCTCTAGGTGTCTGCTCGGGCAAATTTAACGCTCATTTCCCACCAGGAAGAGGAATTAACCAAAGGCTCAGCATGCCGTGCCGGAACCAGATTAGGGCCTGAAGCAATCCTGTGGGTTTGCGGCCAGCTCACAAGATAGCGAGTTGAAGAAAGGAGCTCAGGGGCACTGTAACTCACAAACCTGCAGAGTTACAAATGACAGCTATCGTCCAAAAATATATTGAAGGAAGGCTGCGAAGACGACTTGTAAGCGGGACAGATTTGCAGGAAAACGATTTCAGGGGGTAGACGGGAATTGCATTTAAAGCATAGGAAAAGAGGCAGAACGTCGACAATGATGCTCTTGGCCAAAAAGAGCGTATGTGTTTTTTCCTGATATTCAGGAAAAAACGCATACGCCCTTTTTGGCCAACCAAGCAAGCATGTTAAAGAAATCTGCACTACAATGAAGTCTCACTGCCCCCCGGTCAAAAGGGCCATCTGAAAAAAGTGTAAAATCCAGAAAGGCAGCACAGGCCATGGACAACGGGAGCCTTGTTATGCTGATGGGCGGGATGTAAATTGCCAACAGCCACTCTGGAGAAGTGTATGGTGTTTCCCGGAACACCGAAAAAACAAAGCTATGGAGCCTACGGCACTTCCACTTATGGTCCTATAGCTTAGGGAAATTAAAATCAAAAACACACAACCACCCCAAAGTGTCGGACGGCTCTGTTTACAAGAACCTCGTCTACGGTACAAGTTAAATATCCCAGAATGTGAAAAATGGATAAAGAAGTTGTGGTACGTACGTACAATGGAATATCACTCAGCAATGAAATCTATGTCATCAGGCCCGTCGCGGCATAATGAGTGGATTCAGGTACGATGATTCTAAGTGAAATAAGTCACACAGAAAATGAAACATCATAAGATATCACTACTACATGGAATGTAAACTTGGCTACACATGAACTGAATTACAAAACAGAAGAGGGTCTCAAATTTGGAAAACCAACTTATGCTTGCTTAAGGGGAAAGGTGAGTTGGGGTGCTGCATAAAACCAGAGATAGAAATTAGCACAGATACCTTTCCATAAGCCAAATATGTAATAGTCAAGACCTACCCCTTGCTCAACGAAATGGACTAAACACCCCATATTCAACGCCTAGGAATACACCTGACTAGTAAGAATCTTCAAACCCATGGATTTATATGTCTCCGTAAGAGAATGAAGCGTGTGTACAGCGGCATGAATGCAGCAGAGAAAATCCGATAAATCCCATTATCAAAATGAATTACACAAACAAAACCCAAGGACAGTGAAATAGAGAACAATTCTTAAATAATTCATTCAGGGCTTGTGATGCAACCCGGATTTACCACATCTACACCCAGAGCTGAGTGAGACATAAGGTTGGGCACTTCGGGCTGATAGCATTGGTGAGGTTCGATGAGCAAATGCAGACCCTTTGAAGTCATACAGCATGGTACCCATTCCATGGGTCCAAACACTCCAAGTTTAAGGGATTCTTCCTTCAGCTAAAACATGCATGGGAAACCCACAGTATGGTGCACCGTGTGACTGGCAAACGTTTTCAAATGCATCTCAGTTTTCGTCCCCTTTTACTCGGGTTCACCATTCCAGACGCTTTACGAACACTCTCCCCACTTGGAGAGTCAGTGCCTTTAACCTCCTGTTGGGCACAGTTTGCAATTTCTGCGCAAGATGAAAAGGAATAGGGAGAGCAAATGAGAGACTAGCTCTAGGTGTCTGCACGGGCAAATTTAACGCTCATTTCCCACCAGGAAGAGGAATTAACCAAAGGCTCAGCATGCCGTGCCGGAACCAGATTAGGGCCTGAAGCAATCCTGTGGGTTTGCGGCCAGCTCACAAGATAGCGAGTTGAAGAAAGGAGCTCAGGGGCACTGTAACTCACAAACCTGCAGAGTTATATATGACAGCTATCGTCCAAAAATATATTGAAGGAAGGCTGCGAAGACGACTTGTAAGCGGGACAGATTTGCAGGAAAACGATTTCAGGGGGTAGACGGGAATTGCATTTAAAGCATAGGAAAAGAGGCAGAACGTCGACAATGATGCTCTTGGCCAAAAAGGGCGTATGCGTTTTTTCCTGAATATATTCAGGAAAAAACGCATACGCCCTTTTTGGCCAACCAAGCAAGCATGTTAAGGAAATCTGCACTACAATGAAGTCTCACTGCCCCCCTGTCAAAAGGGCCATCTGAAAAAAGTGTAACATCCAGAAAGGCAGCACAGGCCATGGAGAACAGCGAGCCTTGTTATGCTGATGGGCGGGATGAAAATTGCCAACAGCCAGTCTGGAAAAATGTATGGTGTTTCCCGGAACATCTAAAAAACAAAGCAACGGAGCCTACGGCACTTCCCCTTATGGTCCTATAGCTTAGGAAAATTAAAATCAAAAACACACAGCCACCCAAAAGTCTCAGGCGGCTCTGTTTACAAGAACCTCGTCTACGGTACAAGTTAAATATCCCAGAATGTGAAAAATGGATAAAGAAGTTGTGGTACGTACGTACAATGGAATATCACACAGCAATGAAATCTATGTCATCAGGCCCGTCGCGGCATAATGAGTGGATTCAGGTACGATGATTCTAAGTGAAATAAGTCACACAGAAAATGAAACATCATAAGATATCACTACTACACGGAATGTAAACTTGGCTACACATGAACTGAATTACAAAACAGAACAGGGTCTCAAATTTAGAAAACCAACTTATGCTTGCTTATGGGGAAAGGTGAGTTGGGGTGCTGCATAAAACCAGAGATAGAAATTAGCACAGATACCTTTCCATAAGCCAAATATGTAATAGTCAAGACCTACCACTTGCTCAACGAAATGGACTAAACACCCCATATTCAACGCCTAGGAATACACCTGACTAGTAAGAATCTTCAAACCCATGGATTTATATGTCTCCGTAAGAGAATGAAGCGTGTGTACAGTGGCATGAATGCAGCAGAGAAAATCCGATAAATCACATTACCAAATGAATTACACAAACAAAACCCAAGGACAGTGAAATAGAGAGCAATTCTTAAATAATTCATTCAGGGCTTGTGATGCAACCTGGATTTACCACATCTACACCCAGAGCTGAGTGAGACATAAGGTTGGGCACTTTGGGCTGATAGCATTGGTGAGGTTCAATGAGCAAATGCAGACCCTTTGAAGTCATACAGCATGGTACCCATTCTATGGGTCCCAACTCTCCAAGTTTAAGGGATTCTTCCTTCAGCTAAAACATGCATGGGAAACCCACAGTATGGTGCACCATGTGACTGGCAAACGTTTTCAAATGCATCTCAGTTTTCATCCCCTTTTACTCGGGTTCACCATTCCAGACCCTTTACGAACACTCTCCCCACTTGGAGAGTCAGTGCCTTTAACCTCCTGTTGGGCACAGTTTGCAATTTCTGCGCAAGATGAAAAGGAATAGGGAGAACCAATGAGAGACTAGCTGTAGGTGTCTGCACGGGCAAATTTAACGCTCATTTCCCACCAGGAAGAGGAATTAACCAAAGGCTCAGCATGCCATGCCGGAACCAGATAAGGGCCTGAAGCAATCCTGTGGGTTTGCGGCCAGCTCACAAGATAGCGAGTTGAAGAAAGGAGCTCAGGGGCACTGTAACTCACAAACCTGCAGACTTATATATGACAGCTATCGTCCAAAAATATATTGAAGGAAGGCTGCGAAGACGACTTGTAAGCGGGACAGATTTGCAGGAAAACGATTTCAGGGGGTAGACGGGAATTGCATTTAAAGCATAGGAAAAGAGGCAGAACGTCGACAATGATGCTCTTGGCCAAAAAGGGCGTATGCGTTTTTTCCTGAATATATTCAGGAAAAAACGCATACGCACTTTTTGGCCAACCAAGCAAGCATCTTAAGGAAATCTGCACTACAATGAAGTCTCACTGCCCCCCTGTCAAAAGGGCCATCTGAAAAAAGTGTAAAATCCAGAAAGGCAGCACAGGCCATGGAGAACAGCGAGCCTTGTTATGCTGATGGGCGGGATGTAAATTGCCAACAGCCAGTCTGGAAAAATGTATGGTGTTTCCCGGAACATCTAAAAAACAAAGCAACGGAGCCTACGGCACTTCCCCTTATGGTCCTATAGCTTAGGAAAATTAAAATCAAAAACACACAGCCACCCAAAAGTCTCGGGCGGCTCTGTTTACAAGAACCTGGTCTACGGTACAAGTTAAATATCCCAGAATGTGAAAAATGGATAAAGAAGTTGTGGTACGTACGTACAATGGAATATCACTCAGCAATGAAATCTATGTCATCAGGCCCGTCGCGGCATAATGAGTGGATTCAGGTACGATGATTCTAAGTGAAATAAGTCACACAGAAAATGAAACATCATAAGATATCACTACTACACGGAATGTAAACTTGGCTACACATGAACTGAATTACAAAACAGAACAGGGTCTCAAATTTAGAAAACCAACTTATGCTTGCTTATGGGGAAAGGTGAGTTGGGGTGCTGCATAAAACCAGAGATAGAAATTAGCACAGATACCTTTCCATAAGCCAAATATGTAATAGTCAAGACCTACCCCTTGCTCAACGAAATGGACTAAACACCCCATATTCAACGCCTAGGATTACACCTGACTAGTAAGAATCTTCAAACCCATGGATTTATATGTCTCCGTAAGAGAATGAAGCGTGTGTACAGCGACATGAATGCAGCAGAGAAAATCCGATAGTTCACATTACCAAATGAATTACACAAACAAAACCCAAGGACAGTGAAATAGAGAGCAATTCTTAAATAATTCATTCAGGGCTTGTGATGCAACCTGGATTTACCACATCTACACCCAGAGCTGAGTGAGACATAAGGTTGGGCACTTCGGGCTGATAGCATTGGTGAGGTTCGATGAGCAAATGCAGACCCTTTGAAGTCATACAGCATGGTACCCATTCCATGGGTCCCAACTCTCCAAGTTTAAGGGATTCTTCCTTCAGCTAAAACATGCATGGGAAACCCACAGTATGGTGCACCGTGTGACTGGCAAACGTTTTCAAATGCATCTCAGTTTTCGTCCCCTTTTACTCGGGTTCAGCATTCCAGACCCTTTACGAACACTCTCCCCACTTGGAGAGTCAGTGCCTTTAACCTCCTGTTGGGCACAGTTTGCAATTTCTGCGCAAGATGAAAAGGAAGAGGGAGAACCAATGAGAGACTAGCTGTAGGTGTCTGCACGGGCAAATTTAACGCTCATTTCCCACCAGGAAGAGGAATTAACCAAAGGCTCAGCATGCCGTTCCGGAACCAGATTAGGGCCTGAAGCAATCCTGTGGGTTTGCGGCCAGCTCACAACATAGCGAGTTGAAGAAAGGAGCTCAGGGGCACTGTAACTCACAAACCTGCAGAGTTACAAATGACAGCTATCGTCCAAAAATATATTGAAGGAAGGCTGCGAAGACGACTTGTAAGCGGGACAGATTTGCAGGAAAACGATTTCAGGGGGTAGACGGGAATTGCATTTAAAGCATAGGAAAAGAGGCAGAACGTCGACAATGATGCTCTTGGCCAAAAAGGGCGTATGCGTTTTTTCCTGATATTCAGGAAAAAACGCACACGCCCTTTTTGGCCAACCAAGCAAGCATGTTAAAGAAATCTGCACTACAATGAAGTCTCACTGCCCCCCGGTCAAAAGGGCCATCTGAAAAAAGTGTAAAATCCAGAAAGGCAGCACAGGCCATGGACAACGGGAGCCTTGTTATGCTGATGGGCGGGATGTAAATTGCCAACAGCCACTCTGGAGAAGTGTATGGTGTTTCCCGGAACACCGAAAAAACAAAGCTATGGAGCCTACGGCACTTCCACTTATGGTCCTATAGCTTAGGGAAATTAAAATCAAAAACACACAACCACCCCAAAGTGTCGGACGGCTCTGTTTACAAGAACCTCGTCTACGGTACAAGTTAAATATCCCAGAATGTGAAAAATGGATAAAGAAGTTGTGGTACGTACGTACAATGGAATATCACTCAGCAATGAAATCTATGTCATCAGGCCCGTCGCGGCATAATGAGTGGATTCAGGTACGATGATTCTAAGTGAAATAAGTCACACAGAAAATGAAACATCATAAGATATCACTACTACACGGAATGTAAACTTGGCTACACATGAACTGAATTACAAAACAGAAGAGGGTCTCAAATTTGGAAAACCAACTTATGCTTGCTTAAGGGGAAAGGTGAGTTGGGGTGCTGCATAAAACCAGAGATAGAAATTAGCACAGATACCTTTCCATAAGCCAAATATGTAATAGTCAAGACCTACCCCTTGCTCAACGAAATGGACTAAACACCCCATATTCAACGCCTAGGAATACACCTGACTAGTAAGAATCTTCAAACCCATGGATTTATATGTCTCCGTAAGAGAATGAAGCGTGTGTACAGCGGCATGAATGCAGCAGAGAAAATCCGATAAATCCCATTATCAAAATGAATTACACAAACAAAACCCAAGGACAGTGAAATAGAGAACAATTCTTAAATAATTCATTCAGGGCTTGTGATGCAACCCGGATTTACCACATCTACACCCAGAGCTGAGTGAGACATAAGGTTGGGCACTTCGGGCTGATAGCATTGGTGAGGTTCGATGAGCAAATGCAGACCCTTTGAAGTCATACAGCATGGTACCCATTCCATGGGTCCAAACACTCCAAGTTTAAGGGATTCTTCCTTCAGCTAAAACATGCATGGGAAACCCACAGTATGGTGCACCGTGTGACTGGCAAACGTTTTCAAATGCATCTCAGTTTTCGTCCCCTTTTACTCGGGTTCACCATTCCAGACCCTTTACGAACACTCTCCCCACTTGGAGAGTCAGTGCCTTTAACCTCCTGTTGGGCACAGTTTGCAATTTCTGCGCAAGATGAAAAGGAATAGGGAGAGCAAATGAGAGACTAGCTCTAGGTGTCTGCACGGGCAAATTTAACGCTCATTTCCCACCAGGAAGAGGAATTAACCAAAGGCTCAGCATGCCGTGCCGGAACCAGATTAGGGCCTGAAGCAATCCTGTGGGTTTGCGGCCAGCTCACAAGATAGCGAGTTGAAGAAAGGAGCTCAGGGGCACTGTAACTCACAAACCTGCAGAGTTATATATGACAGCTATCGTCCAAAAATATATTGAAGGAAGGCTGCGAAGACGACTTGTAAGCGGGACAGATTTGCAGGAAAACGATTTCAGGGGGTAGACGGGAATTGCATTTAAAGCATAGGAAAAGAGGCAGAACGTCGACAATGATGCTCTTGGCCAAAAAGGGCGTATGCGTTTTTTCCTGAATATATTCAGGAAAAAACGCATACGCCCTTTTTGGCCAACCAAGCAAGCATGTTAAAGAAATCTGCACTACAATGAAGTCTCACTGCCCCCCTGTCAAAAGGGCCATCTGAAAAAAGTGTAACATCCAGAAAGGCAGCACAGGCCATGGAGAACAGCGAGCCTTGTTATGCTGATGGGCGGGATGAAAATTGCCAACAGCCAGTCTGGAAAAATGTATGGTGTTTCCCGGAACATCTAAAAAACAAAGCAACGGAGCCTACGGCACTTCCCCTTATGGTCCTATAGCTTAGGAAAATTAAAATCAAAAACACACAGCCACCCAAAAGTCTCAGGCGGCTCTGTTTACAAGAACCTCGTCTACGGTACAAGTTAAATATCCCAGAATGTGAAAAATGGATAAAGAAGTTGTGGTACGTACGTACAATGGAATATCACACAGCAATGAAATCTATGTCATCAGGCCCGTCGCGGCATAATGAGTGGATTCAGGTACGATGATTCTAAGTGAAATAAGTCACACAGAAAATGAAACATCATAAGATATCACTACTACACGGAATGTAAACTTGGCTACACATGAACTGAATTACAAAACAGAACAGGGTCTCAAATTTAGAAAACCAACTTATGCTTGCTTATGGGGAAAGGTGAGTTGGGGTGCTGCATAAAACCAGAGATAGAAATTAGCACAGATACCTTTCCATAAGCCAAATATGTAATAGTCAAGACCTACCACTTGCTCAACGAAATGGACTAAACACCCCATATTCAACGCCTAGGAATACACCTGACTAGTAAGAATCTTCAAACCCATGGATTTATATGTCTCCGTAAGAGAATGAAGCGTGTGTACAGTGGCATGAATGCAGCAGAGAAAATCCGATAAATCACATTATCAAAATGAATTACACAAACAAAACCCAAGGACAGTGAAATAGAGAGCAATTCTTAAATAATTCATTCAGGGCTTGTGATGCAACCTGGATTTACCACATCTACACCCAGAGCTGAGTGAGACATAAGGTTGGGCACTTTGGGCTGATAGCATTGGTGAGGTTCAATGAGCAAATGCAGACCCTTTGAAGTCATACAGCATGGTACCCATTCTATGGGTCCCAACTCTCCAAGTTTAAGGGATTCTTCCTTCAGCTAAAACATGCATGGGAAACCCACAGTATGGTGCACCATGTGACTGGCAAACGTTTTCAAATGCATCTCAGTTTTCATCCCCTTTTACTCGGGTTCACCATTCCAGACCCTTTACGAACACTCTCCCCACTTGGAGAGTCAGTGCCTTTAACCTCCTGTTGGGCACAGTTTGCAATTTCTGCGCAAGATGAAAAGGAATAGGGAGAACCAATGAGAGACTAGCTGTAGGTGTCTGCACGGGCAAATTTAACGCTCATTTCCCACCAGGAAGAGGAATTAACCAAAGGCTCAGCATGCCATGCCGGAACCAGATAAGGGCCTGAAGCAATCCTGTGGGTTTGCGGCCAGCTCACAAGATAGCGAGTTGAAGAAAGGAGCTCAGGGGCACTGTAACTCACAAACCTGCAGACTTATATATGACAGCTATCGTCCAAAAATATATTGAAGGAAGGCTGCGAAGACGACTTGTAAGCGGGACAGATTTGCAGGAAAACGATTTCAGGGGGTAGACGGGAATTGCATTTAAAGCATAGGAAAAGAGGCAGAACGTCGACAATGATGCTCTTGGCCAAAAAGGGCGTATGCGTTTTTTCCTGAATATATTCAGGAAAAAACGCATACGCACTTTTTGGCCAACCAAGCAAGCATCTTAAGGAAATCTGCACTACAATGAAGTCTCACTGCCCCCCTGTCAAAAGGGCCATCTGAAAAAAGTGTAAAATCCAGAAAGGCAGCACAGGCCATGGAGAACAGCGAGCCTTGTTATGCTGATGGGCGGGATGTAAATTGCCAACAGCCAGTCTGGAAAAATGTATGGTGTTTCCCGGAACATCTAAAAAACAAAGCAACGGAGCCTACGGCACTTCCCCTTATGGTCCTATAGCTTAGGAAAATTAAAATCAAAAACACACAGCCACCCAAAAGTCTCGGGCGGCTCTGTTTACAAGAACCTGGTCTACGGTACAAGTTAAATATCCCAGAATGTGAAAAATGGATAAAGAAGTTGTGGTACGTACGTACAATGGAATATCACTCAGCAATGAAATCTATGTCATCAGGCCCGTCGCGGCATAATGAGTGGATTCAGGTACGATGATTCTAAGTGAAATAAGTCACACAGAAAATGAAACATCATAAGATATCACTACTACACGGAATGTAAACTTGGCTACACATGAACTGAATTACAAAACAGAACAGGGTCTCAAATTTAGAAAACCAACTTATGCTTGCTTATGGGGAAAGGTGAGTTGGGGTGCTGCATAAAACCAGAGATAGAAATTAGCACAGATACCTTTCCATAAGCCAAATATGTAATAGTCAAGACCTACCCCTTGCTCAACGAAATGGACTAAACACCCCATATTCAACGCCTAGGATTACACCTGACTAGTAAGAATCTTCAAACCCATGGATTTATATGTCTCCGTAAGAGAATGAAGCGTGTGTACAGCGACATGAATGCAGCAGAGAAAATCCGATAGTTCACATTACCAAATGAATTACACAAACAAAACCCAAGGACAGTGAAATAGAGAGCAATTCTTAAATAATTCATTCAGGGCTTGTGATGCAACCTGGATTTACCACATCTACACCCAGAGCTGAGTGAGACATAAGGTTGGGCACTTCGGGCTGATAGCATTGGTGAGGTTCGATGAGCAAATGCAGACCCTTTGAAGTCATACAGCATGGTACCCATTCCATGGGTCCCAACTCTCCAAGTTTAAGGGATTCTTCCTTCAGCTAAAACATGCATGGGAAACCCACAGTATGGTGCACCGTGTGACTGGCAAACGTTTTCAAATGCATCTCAGTTTTCGTCCCCTTTTACTCGGGTTCAGCATTCCAGACCCTTTACGAACACTCTCCCCACTTGGAGAGTCAGTGCCTTTAACCTCCTGTTGGGCACAGTTTGCAATTTCTGCGCAAGATGAAAAGGAAGAGGGAGAACCAATGAGAGACTAGCTGTAGGTGTCTGCACGGGCAAATTTAACGCTCATTTCCCACCAGGAAGAGGAATTAACCAAAGGCTCAGCATGCCGTTCCGGAACCAGATTAGGGCCTGAAGCAATCCTGTGGGTTTGCGGCCAGCTCACAACATAGCGAGTTGAAGAAAGGAGCTCAGGGGCACTGTAACTCACAAACCTGCAGAGTTACAAATGACAGCTATCGTCCAAAAATATATTGAAGGAAGGCTGCGAAGACGACTTGTAAGCGGGACAGATTTGCAGGAAAACGATTTCAGGGGGTAGACGGGAATTGCATTTAAAGCATAGGAAAAGAGGCAGAACGTCGACAATGATGCTCTTGGCCAAAAAGGGCGTATGCGTTTTTTCCTGATATTCAGGAAAAAACGCACACGCCCTTTTTGGCCAACCAAGCAAGCATGTTAAAGAAATCTGCACTACAATGAAGTCTCACTGCCCCCCGGTCAAAAGGGCCATCTGAAAAAAGTGTAAAATCCAGAAAGGCAGCACAGGCCATGGAGAACCGGGCGCCTTGTTATGCTGATGGTCGGGATGTAAATTGCCAACAGCCACTCTGGTGAAGTGTATGGTGTTTCCCGGAACACCGAAAAAACAAAGCTACGGAGCCTACGGCACTGCCACTTATGGTCCTATAGCTTAGGGAAATTAAAATCAAAAACACACAGCCACCCCAAAGTGTCGGACGGCTCTGTTTACAAGAACCTCGTCTACGGTACAAGTTAAATATCCCAGAATGTGAAAAATGGATAAAGAAGTTGTGGTACGTACGTACAATGGAATATCACTCAGCAGTGAAATCTATGTCATCAGGCCCGTCGCGGCATAATGAGTGGATTCAGGTACGATGATTGTAAGTGAAATAAGTCACACAGAAAATGAAACATCATAAGATATCACTACTACAAGGAATGAAAACTTGGCTACACATGAACTGAATTACAAAACAGAACAGGGTCTCAAATTTAGAAAACCAACTTATGCTTGCTTAAGGGGAAAGGTGAGTTGGGGTGCTCCATAAAACCAGAGATAGAAATTAGCACAGATACCTTTCCATAAGCCAAATATGTAATAGTCAAGCCCTACACCTTGCTCAACGAAATGGACTAAACACCCCATATTCAACGCCTAGGAATACACCTGACTAGTAAGAATCTTCAAACCCATGGATTTATATGTCTCCGTAAGAGAATGAAGCGTGTGTACAGCGGCATTAATGCAGCAGAGAAAATCCGATAAATCCCATTATCAAAATGAATTACACAAACAAACCCAAGGACAGTGAAATAGAGAGCAATTCTTAAATAATTCATTCAGGGCTTGTGATGCAACCTGGATTTACCACATGTACACCCAGAGCTGAGTGAGACATAAGGTTGGGCACTTCGGGCTGATAGCATTGGTGAGGTTCGATGAGCAAATGCAGACCCTTTGAAGTCATACAGCATGGTACCCATTCCATGGGTCCCAACTCTCCAAGTTTAAGGGATTCTTCCTTCAGCTAAAATATGCATGGGAAACCCACAGTATGGTGCACCGTGTGACTGGCAAACGTTTTCAAATGCATCTCAGTTTTCGTCCCCTTTTACTCGGGTTCACCATTCCAAAACCTTTACGAACACTCTCCCCACTTGGAGAGTCAGTGCCTTTAACCTCCTGTTGGGCACAGTTTGCAATTTCTGCGCAAGATGAAAAGGAATAGGGAGAACGAATGAGATACTAGCTCTAGGTGTCTGCACGGGCAATTTTAACGCTCATTTCCCACCAGGAAGAGGAATTAACGAAAGGCTCAGCATGCCGTGCCGGAACCAGATTAGGGCCTGAAGCAATCCTGTGGGTTTGCGGCCAGTTCACAAGATAGCGAGTTGAAGAATGGAGCTCAGGGGCACTGTAACTCACAAACCTGCAGAGTTATAAATGACAGCTATCGTCCCAAAATATATTGAAGGAAGCCTGCGAAGACGACTTGTAAGCGGGACAGATTTGTAGGAAAACGATTTCAGGGGGTAGACGGGAATTGCATTTAAAGCATAGGAAAAGAGGCAGAACGTCGACAATGATGCTCTTGGCGAAAAAGGGCGTATGCGTTTTTTCCTGAATATATTCAGGAAAAAACGCATACGCCCTTTTTGGCCAACCAAGCAAGCATGTTAAAGAAATCTGCACTACAAAGGTGTCTCACTGCCCCCCGGTCAAAAGGGCCATCTGAAAAAAGTGTAAAATGCAGAAAGGCAGCACAGGCCATGGAGAACAGGGAGCCTTGTTATGCTGATGGGCGGGATGTAAATTGCCAACAGCCACTCTGGAGAAGTGTATGGTGTTTCCCGGAACACCGAAAAAACAAAGCTACGGAGCCTACGGCACTTCCACTTATGGTCCTATAGCTTAGGGAAATTAAAATCAAAAACACACAGCCACCCTAAAGTGTCGGACGGCTCTGTTTACAAGAACCTCGTCTACGGTACAAGTTAAATATCCCAGAATGTGAAAAATGGATAAAGAAGTTGTGGTACGTACGTACAATGGAATATCACTCAGCAATGAAACCTATGTCAGCAGGCCCGTCGCGGCATAATGAGTGGATTCAGGTACGATGATTCTAAGTGAAATAAGTCACACAGAAAATGAAACATCATAAGATATCACTACTACACGGAATGTAAACTTGGCTACACATGAACTGAATTACAAAACAGAACAGGGTCTCAAATTTAGAAAACCAATTTATGCTTGCTTAAGGGGAAAGGTGAGTTGGGGTGCTGCATAAAACCAGAGATAGAAATTAGCACAGATACCTTTCCATAAGCCAAATATGTAATAGTCAAGCCCTACACCTTGCTCAACGAAATGGACTAAACACCCCATATTCAACGCCTAGGAATACACCTGACTAGTAAGAATCTTCAAACCCATGGATTTATATGTCTCCGTAAGAGAATGAAGCGTGTGTACAGCGGCATGAATGCAGCAGAGAAAATCCGATAAATCCCATTATCAAAATGAATTACACAAACAAAACCCAAGGACAGTGAAATAGAGAGCAATTCTTAAATAATTCACTCAGAGCTTGTGATGCAACCTGGATTTACCACATCTACACCCAGAGCTGAGTGAGACATAAGGTTGGGCACTTCGGGCTGATAGCATTGGTGAGGTTCGATGAGCAAATGCAGACCCTTTGAAGTCATACAGCATGGTACCCATTCCATGGGTCCCAACTCTCCAAGTTTAAGGGATTCTTCCTTCAGCTAAAACATGCATGGGAAACCCACAGTATGGTGCACCGTGTGACTGGCAAACGTTTTCAAATGCATCTCAGTTTTCGTCCCCTTTTACTCGGGTTCACCATTCCAGACCCTTTACGAACACTCTCCCCACTTGCAGAGTCAGTGGCTTTAACCTCCTGTGGGGCACAGTTTGCAATTTCTGCGCAAGATGAAAAGGAATAGGGAGAACGAATGAGAGACTAGCTCTAGGTGTCTGCACGGGCAAATTTAACGCTCATTTCCCACCAGGAAGAGGAATTAACCAAAGGCTCAGCATGCCGTGCCGGAACCAGATTAGGGCCTGAAGCAATCCTGTGAGTTTGCCGCCAGCTCACAAGATAGCGAGTTGAAGAAAGGAGCTCAGGGGCACTGTAACTCACAAACCTGCAGAGTTATAAATGACAGCTATCGTCCAAAAATATATTGAAGGAAGGCTGCGAAGACGACTTGTAAGCGGGACAGATTTGCAGGAAAACGATTTCAGGGGGTAGACGGGAATTGCATTTAAAGCATAGGAAAAGAGGCAGAACGTCGACAATGATGCTCTTGGCCAAAAAGGGCGTATGCGTTTTTTCCTGAATATATTCAGGAAAATACGCATACGCCCTTTTTGGCCAACCAAGCAAGCATGTTAAAGAAATCTGCACTACAATGAAGTCTCACTGCCCCCCGGTCAAAAGGGCCATCTGAAAAAAGTGTAAAATCCAGAAAGGCAGCACAGGCCATGGAGAACAGGGAGCCTTGTTATGCTGATGGGCGGGATGTAAATTGCCAACAGCCACTCTGGAGAAGTGTATGGTGTTTCCCGGAACACCGAAAAAACAAAGCTACGGAGCCTACGGCACTTCCACTTATGGTCCTATAGCTTAGGGAAATTAAAATCAAAAACACACAGCCACCCCAAAGTGTCGGACGGCTCTGTTTACAAGAACCTCGTCTACGGTACAAGTTAAATATCCCAGAATGTGAAAAATGGATAAAGAAGTTGTGGTACGTACGTACAATGGAATATCACTAAGCAATGAAATCTATGTCATCAGGCCCGTCGCGGCATAATGAGTGGATTCAGGTACGATGATTCTAAGTGAAATAAGCCACACAGAAAATGAAACATCATAAGATATCACTACTACACGGAATGTAAACTTGGCTACACATGAACTGAATTACAAAACAGAAGAGGGTCTCAAATTTAGAAAACCAACTTATGCTTGCTTAAGGGGAAAGGTGAGTTGGGGTGCTGCATAAAACCAGAGATAGAAATTAGCACAGATACCTTTCCATAAGCCAAATATGTAATAGTCAAGACCTACCCCTTGCTCAACGAAATGGACTAAACACCCCATATTCAACGCCTAGGAATACACCTGACTAGTAATAATCTTCAAACCCATGGATTTATATGTCTCCGTAAGAGAATGAAGCGTGTGTACAGCGGCATGAATGCAGCAGAGAAAATCCGATAAATCCCATTATCAAAATGAATTACACAAACAAAACCCAAGGACAGTGAAATAGAGAGCAATTCTTAAATAATTCATTCAGGGCTTGTGATGCAACCTGGATTTACCACATCTACACCCAGAGCTGAGTGAGACATAAGGTTGGGCACTTCGGGCTGATAGCATTGGTGAGGTTCGATGAGCAAATGCAGACCCTTTGAAGTCATACAGCATGGTACCCATTCCATGGGTCCCAACTCTCCAATTTTAAGGGATTCTTCCTTCAGCTAAAACATGCATGGGAAACA
The DNA here is from genome assembly GCF_059928025.1 of Delphinapterus leucas. Lineage (NCBI taxonomy): Eukaryota > Metazoa > Chordata > Mammalia > Artiodactyla > Monodontidae > Delphinapterus > Delphinapterus leucas. Next base: position 17,297,871 of record NW_028322236.1, on the reverse strand, counting down.
CACAGTATGGTGCACCGTGTGACTGGCAAACGTTTTCAAATGCATCTCAGTTTTCGTCCCTTTTTACTCGGGTTCACCATTCCAGACGCTTTACGAACAATCTCCCCACTTGGAGAGTCAGTGCCTTTAACCTCCTGTTGGGCACAGTTTGCAATTTCTGCGCAAGATGAAAAGGAATAGGGAGAACGAATGAGAGACTAGCTCTAGGTGTCTGCATGGGCAAATTTAACGCTCATTTCCCACCAGGAAGAGGAATTAACCAAAGGCTCAGTATGCTGTGCCGGAACCAGATTAGGGCCTGAAGCAATCTTGTGGGTTTGCGGCCAGATCACAAGATAGCGAGTTGAAGAAAGGAGCTCAGGGGCACTGTAACTCACAAACCTGCAGAGTTATAAATGACAGCTATCGTCCAAAAATATATTGAAGGAAGGCTGCGAAGACGACTTGTAAGTGGGGCCGAATTGCAGGAAAACGATTTCAGGGGGTAGAGGGGAATTGCTTTTAAAGCATAGGAAAAGAGGCAGAACGTCGACAATGATGCTCTTGGCCAAAAAGGGCGTATGCGTTTTTTCCTGAATATATTCAGGAAAAAACGCATACGCCCTTTTTGGCCAACCAAGCAAGCATGTTAAAGAAATCTGCACTACAATGAAGTCTCACTGCCCCCCGGTCAAAAGGACCATCTGAAAAAAGGGTAAAATGCAGAAAGGCAGCACAGGCCATGGAGAACAGGGAGCCTTGTTATGCTGATGGGCGGGATGTAAATTGCCAACAGCCACTCTGGAGAAGTGTATGGTGTTTCCCGGAACACCGAAAAAACAAAGCTACGGAGCCTACGGCACTTCCACTTATGGTCCTATAGCTTAGGGAAATTAAAATCAAAAACACACAGCCACCCCAAAGTGTCGGACGGCTCTGTTTACAAGAACCTCGTCTACGGTACAAGTTAAATATCCCAGAAAGTGAAAAATGGATAAAGAAGATGTGGTACGTACGTACAATGGAATATCACTCAGCAATGAAATCTATGTCATCAGGCCCGTCGCGGCATAATGAGTGGATTCAGGTACGATGATTCTAAGTGAAATAAGTCACACAGAAAATGAAACATCATAAGATATCACTACTACACGGAATGTAAACTTGGCTACACATGAACTGAATTACAAAACAGAACAGGGTCTCAAATTTAGAAAACCAACTTATGCTTGCTTAAGGGGAAAGGTGAGTTGGGGTGCTGCATAAAACCAGAGATAGAAATTAGCACAGATACCTTTCCATAAGCCAAATATGTAATAGTCAAGACCTACCCCTTGCTCAACGAAATGGACTAAACACCCCATATTCAACGCCTAGGAATACACCTGACTAGTAAGAATCTTCAAACCCATGGATTTATATGTCTCCGTAAGAGAATGAAGCGTGTGTACAGCGGCATGAATGCAGCAGAGAAAATCCGATAAATCCCATTATCAAAATGAATTACACAAACAAAACCCAAGGACAGTGAAATAGAGAGCAATTCTTAAATAATTCATTCAGGGCTTGTGATGCAACCTGGATTTACCACATCTACACCCAGAGCTGAGTGAGACATAAGGTTGGGCACTTCGGGCTGATAGCATTGGTGAGGTTCGATGAGCAAATGCAGACCCTTTGAAGTCATACAGCATGGTACCCATTCCATGGGTCCCAACTCTCCAAGTTTAAGGGATTCTTCCTTCAGCTAAAACATGCATGGGAAACCCACAGTATGGTGCACCGTGTGACTGGCAAACGTTTTCAAATGCATCTCAGTTTTCGTCCCCTTTTACTCGGGTTCACCATTCCAGACCCTTTACGAACACTCTCCCCACTTGGAGAGTCAGTGCCTTTAACCTCCTGTTGGGCACAGTTTGCAATTTCTGCGCAAGATGAAAAGGAATAGGGAGAACGAATGAGAGACTAGCTCTAGCTGTCTGCACGGGGAAATTTAACGCTCATTTCCACCAGGAAGAGGAATTAACCAAAGGCTCAGCATGCCGTGCCGGAACCAGATTAGGGCCTGAGGCAATCCTGTGGGTTTGCGGCCAGATCACAAGATACCGAGTTGAAGAAATGAGCTCAGGGGCCCTGTAACTCACAAACCTGCAGAGTTATAAATGACAGCTATCGTCCAAAAATATATTGAAGGAAGGCTGCGAAGACGACTTGTAAGTGGGGCAGAATTGCAGGAAAACGATTTCAGGGGGTAGACGGGAATTGCATTTAAAGAATAGGAAAAGAGGCAGAACGTCGACAATGATGCTCTTGGCCAAAAAGGGCGTATGCGTTTTTTCCTGAATATATTCAGGAAAAAACGCATACGCCCTTTTTGGCCAACCAAGCAAGCATGTTAAAGAAATCTGCACTACAATGAAGTCTCACTGCCCCCGGGTCAAAAGGGCCATCTGAAAAAGTGTAAAATCCAGAAAGGCAGCACAGGCCATGGAGAACAGGGAGCCTTGTTATGCTGATGGGCGGGATGTAAATTGCCAACAGCCACTCTGGAGAAGTGTATGGTGTTTCCCGGAACACCGAAAAAACAAAGCTACGGAGCCTACGGCACTTCCACTTATGGTCCTATAGCTTAGGGAAATTAAAATCAAAAACACACAGCCACCCCAAAGTGTCGGACGGCTCTGTTTACAAGAACCTCGTCTACGGTACAAGTTTAATATCCCAGAATGTGAAAAATGGATAAAGAAGTTGTGGTACGTACATACAATGGAATATCACTCAGCAATGAAATCTATGTCATCAGGCCCGTCGCGGCATAATGAGTGGATTCAGGTACGATGATTATAAGTGAAATAAGTCACACAGAAAATGAAACATCATAAGATATCACTACTACACGGAATGTAAACTTGGCTACACATGAACTGAATTACAAAACAGAACAGGGTCTCAAATTTAGAAAACCAACTTATGCTTGCTTAAGGGGAAAGGTGAGTTGGGGTGCTGCATAAAACCAGAGATAGAAATTAGCACAGATACCTTTCCATAAGCCAAATATGTAATAGTCAAGACCTACCCCTTGCTCAACGAAATGGACTAAACACCCAATATTCAACGCCTAGGAATACACCTGACTAGTAAGAATCTTCAAACTCAAGGATTTATATGTCTCCATAAGAGAATCAAGCATGTGTACAGCTGCATGAAGGCAGCAGAGAAAATCCGATAAATCCCATTATCAAAATGAATTAAAAAACAAAACACAATGACAGTGAAATAGAGAGCAATTCTTAAATAATTTATTCAGGGCTTGTGATGCAACCTGGATTTACCTCATCTACACCCAGAGCTGAGTGAGACAGAAGGTTGGACACTTCGGGCTGATAGCATTGGTGAGGTTCGATGAGCAAATGAAGACCATATGAAGTCATACTGCATGGTACCCATTCCATGGGTCCCAACTCTCCAGGTTTAAGCGATTCTTCCTTCAGCTAAAACATGCATGGGAATCCCACAGTATGGTGCACCGTGTGACCGGGAAACGTTTTCAAATGCATCTCAGTTTTCGTCCCCTTTTATTTGGGTTCACTATTCCAGAACCTTTACTAACACGCTCCCCACTTGGACAGTCAGTGCCTTTAACCTCCTGTTTGGTACAGTTTGCAATTTCTGCGCAAGATGAACAGGAATAGGGAGAACCAATGAGAGACTAGCTCTAGGTGTCTGCACGGGCAAATTTAACGCTCATTTCCCACCAGGAAGAGGAATTAACCAAAGGCTCAGCATGCCGTGCCAGAACCAGATTAGGGTCTGAGGCAATCCTGTGGGTTTGCGGCCAGCTCACAAGATAGCGAGATGAAGAAATGAGCTCGGGGGCATGGTAACTCACAAACCTGCAGAGTTATAAATGACAGCTATCGTCTAAAAATATATTGATGGAAGGCTGCGAAGACGACTTGTAAGTGGGGCAGAATTGCAGGAAAACGATTTCAGGGGGTAGACGGGAATTGCATTTAAAGCATAGGAAAAGAGGCAGAACGTCGACAATGATGCTCTTGGCCAAAAAGGGCGTATGCGTTTTTTCCTGAATATATTCAGGAAAAAACGCATACGCCCTTTTTGGCCAACCAAGCATGCATGTTAAAGAAATCTGCACTACAATGAAGTCTCACTGCCCCCCGGTCAAAAGGGCCATCTGAAAAAAGTGTAAAATCCAGAAAGGCAGCACATGTCATGGAGAACAGGGAGCCTTGTTATGCTGATGGGCGGGATGTAAATTGCCAACAGCCAGTCTGGAAAAATGTATGGTGTATCCCGGAACATCTAAAAAACAAAGCAACGGAGCCTACGGCACTTCCCCTTATGGCCCTATAGCTTAGGAAAATTAAAATCAAAAACACACAGCCACCCAAAAGTCTCCGGTGGCTCTGTTTACAAGAACCTCGTCTACGGTACAAGTTAAATATCCCAGAATGTGAAAAATGGATAAAGATGTTGTGGTACGTACGTACAATGGAATATCACTCAGCAATGAAATCTATGTCATCAGGCCCGTCGCGGCATAATGAGTGGATTCAGGTACGATGATTGTAAGTGAAATAAGTCACACAGAAAATGAAACATCATAAGATATCACTAACACACGGAATGTAAACTTGGCTACACATGAACTGAATTACAAAACAGAAGAGGGTCTCAAATTTAGAAAACCAACTTATGCTTGCTTAAGGGGAAAGGTGAGTTGGGGTGCTGCATAAAACCAGAGATAGAAATTAGCACAGATACCTTTCCATAAGCCAAATATGTAATAGTCAAGACCTACCCCTTGCTCAACGAAATGGACTAAACACCCCATATTCAACGCCTAGGAATACACCTGACTAGTAAGAATCTTCAAACCCATGGATTTATATGTCTCCATAAGAGAATCAAGCATGTGTACAGCTGCATGAAGGCAGCAGAGAAAATCCGATAAATCCCATTATCAAAATGAATTACACAAACAAAACCCAAGGGCAGTGAAATAGAGAGCAATTCTTAAATAATTCATTCAGGGCTTGTGATGCAACCTGGATTTACCACATCTACACCCAGAGCTCAGTGAGACATAAGGTTGGGCACTTCGGGCTGATAGCATTGGTGAGGTTCGATGAGCAAATGCAGACCCTTTGAAGTCATACAGCATGGTACCCATTCCATGGGTCCCAACTCTCCAAGTTTAAGGGATTCTTCCTTCAGCTAAAACATGCATGGGAAACCCACAGTATGGTGCACCGTGTGACTGGCAAACGTTTTCAAATGCATCTCAGTTTTCGTCCCCTTTTACTCGGGTTCGCCATTCCAGACCCTTTACGAACACTCTCCCCACTTGGAGAGTCAGTGCCTTTAACCTCCTGTTGGGCACAGTTTGCAATTTCTGCGCAAGATGAAAAGGAATAGGGAGAACGAATGAGAGACTAGCTCTAGGTGTCTGCACGGGCAAATTTAACGCTCATTTCCCACCAGGAAGAGGAATTAACCAAAGGCTCAGCATGCCGTGCCGGAACCACATTAGGGTCTGAGGCAATACTGTGGGTTTGCGGCCAGCTCACAATATAGCGAGTTGAAGAAAGGAGCTCAGGGGCACTGTAACTCACAAACCTGCAGAGTTATAAATGACAGCTATCGTCCAAAAATATATTGAAGGAAGGCTGCGAAGACGACTTGTAAGCGGGACAGATTTGCAGGAAAACGATTTCAGGGGGTAGACGGGAATTGCATTTAAAGCATAGGAAAAGAGGCAGAACGTCAACAATGATGCTCTTGGCCAAAAAGGGCGTATGTGTTTTTTCCTGAATATATCCAGGAAAAAACGCATACGCCCTTTTTGGCCAACCAAGCAAGCATGTTAAAGAAATCTTCACTACAATGAAGTCTCACTGCCCCCCGGTCAAAAGAGCCATCTGAAAAAAGTGTAAAATCCAGAAAGGCAGCACAGGCCATGGAGAACAGCGAGCCTTGTTATGCTGATGGGCGGGATGTAAATTGCCAACAGCCACTCTGGAGAAGTGTATGGTGTTTCCCGGAACACCGAAAAAACAAAGCTACGGAGCCTACGGCACTTCCACTTATGGTCCTATAGCTTAGGGAAATTAAAATCAAAAACACACAGCCACCCTAAAGTGTCGGACGGCTCTGTTTACAAGAACCTCGTCTACGGTACAAGTTAAATATCCCAGAATGTGAAAAATGGATAAAGAAGTTGTGGTACGTACGTACAATGGAATATCACTCAGCAATGAAACCTATGTCAGCAGGCCCGTCGCGGCATAATGAGTGGATTCAGGTACGATGATTCTAAGTGAAATAAGTCACACAGAAAATGAAACATCATAAGATATCACTACTACACGGAATGTAAACTTGGCTACACATGAACTGAATTACAAAACAGAACAGGGTCTCAAATTTAGAAAACCAATTTATGCTTGCTTAAGGGGAAAGGTGAGTTGGGGTGCTGCATAAAACCAGAGATAGAAATTAGCACAGATACCTTTCCATAAGCCAAATATGTAATAGTCAAGCCCTACACCTTGCTCAACGAAATGGACTAAACACCCCATATTCAACGCCTAGGAATACACCTGACTAGTAAGAATCTTCAAACCCATGGATTTATATGTCTCCGTAAGAGAATGAAGCGTGTGTACAGCGGCATGAATGCAGCAGAGAAAATCCGATAAATCCCATTATCAAAATGAATTACACAAACAAAACCCAAGGACAGTGAAATAGAGAGCAATTCTTAAATAATTCACTCAGAGCTTGTGATGCAACCTGGATTTACCACATCTACACCCAGAGCTGAGTGAGACATAAGGTTGGGCACTTCGGGCTGATAGCATTGGTGAGGTTCGATGAGCAAATGCAGACCCTTTGAAGTCATACAGCATGGTACCCATTCCATGGGTCCCAACTCTCCAAGTTTAAGGGATTCTTCCTTCAGCTAAAACATGCATGGGAAACCCACAGTATGGTGCACCGTGTGACTGGCAAACGTTTTCAAATGCATCTCAGTTTTCGTCCCCTTTTACTCGGGTTCACCATTCCAGACCCTTTACGAACACTCTCCCCACTTGCAGAGTCAGTGCCTTTAACCTCCTGTGGGGCACAGTTTGCAATTTCTGCGCAAGATGAAAAGGAATAGGGAGAACGAATGAGAGACTAGCTCTAGGTGTCTGCACGGGCAAATTTAACGCTCATTTCCCACCAGGAAGAGGAATTAACCAAAGGCTCAGCATGCCGTGCCGGAACCAGATTAGGGCCTGAAGCAATCCTGTGAGTTTGCCGCCAGCTCACAAGATAGCGAGTTGAAGAAAGGAGCTCAGGGGCACTGTAACTCACAAACCTGCAGAGTTATAAATGACAGCTATCGTCCAAAAATATATTGAAGGAAGGCTGCGAAGACGACTTGTAAGCGGGACAGATTTGCAGGAAAACGATTTCAGGGGGTAGACGGGAATTGCATTTAAAGCATAGGAAAAGAGGCAGAACGTCGACAATGATGCTCTTGGCCAAAAAGGGCGTATGCGTTTTTTCCTGAATATATTCAGGAAAAAACGCATACGCCCTTTTTGGCCAACCAAGCAAGCATGTTAAAGAAATCTGCACTACAATGAAGTCTCACTGCCCCCCGGTCAAAAGGGCCATCTGAAAAAAGTGTAAAATCCAGAAAGGCAGCACAGGCCATGGAGAACAGGGAGCCTTGTTATGCTGATGGGCGGGATGTAAATTGCCAACAGCCACTCTGGAGAAGTGTATGGTGTTTCCCGGAACACCGAAAAAACAAAGCTACGGAGCCTACGGCACTTCCACTTATGGTCCTATAGCTTAGGGAAATTAAAATCAAAAACACACAGCCACCCCAAAGTGTCGGACGGCTCTGTTTACAAGAACCTCGTCTACGGTACAAGTTAAATATCCCAGAATGTGAAAAATGGATAAAGAAGTTGTGGTACGTACGTACAATGGAATATCACTCAGCAATGAAATCTATGTCATCAGGCCCGTCGCGGCATAATGAGTGGATTCAGGTACGATGATTCTAAGTGAAATAAGCCACACAGAAAATGAAACATCATAAGATATCACTACTACACGGAATGTAAACTTGGCTACACATGAACTGAATTACAAAACAGAAGAGGGTCTCAAATTTAGAAAACCAACTTATGCTTGCTTAAGGGGAAAGGTGAGTTGGGGTGCTGCATAAAACCAGAGATAGAAATTAGCACAGATACCTTTCCATAAGCCAAATATGTAATAGTCAAGACCTACCCCTTGCTCAACGAAATGGACTAAACACCCCATATTCAACGCCTAGGAATACACCTGACTAGTAAGAATCTTCAAACCCATGGATTTATATGTCTCCGTAAGAGAATGAAGCGTGTGTACAGCGGCATGAATGCAGCAGAGAAAATCCGATAAATCCCATTATCAAAATGAATTACACAAACAAAACCCAAGGACAGTGAAATAGAGAGCAATTCTTAAATAATTCATTCAGGGCTTGTGATGCAACCTGGATTTACCACATCTACACCCAGAGCTGAGTGAGACATAAGGTTGGGCACTTCGGGCTGATAGCATTGGTGAGGTTCGATGAGCAAATGCAGACCCTTTGAAGTCATACAGCATGGTACCCATTCCATGGGTCCCAACTCTCCAAGTTTAAGGGATTCTTCCTTCAGCTAAAACATGCATGGGAAACACACAGTATGGTGCACCGTGTGACTGGCAAACGTTTTCAAATGCATCTCAGTTTTCGTCCCTTTTTACTCGGGTTCACCATTCCAGACGCTTTACGAACAATCTCCCCACTTGGAGAGTCAGTGCCTTTAACCTCCTGTTGGGCACAGTTTGCAATTTCTGCGCAAGATGAAAAGGAATAGGGAGAACGAATGAGAGACTAGCTCTAGGTGTCTGCATGGGCAAATTTAACGCTCATTTCCCACCAGGAAGAGGAATTAACCAAAGGCTCAGTATGCTGTGCCGGAACCAGATTAGGGCCTGAAGCAATCTTGTGGGTTTGCGGCCAGATCACAAGATAGCGAGTTGAAGAAAGGAGCTCAGGGGCACTGTAACTCACAAACCTGCAGAGTTATAAATGACAGCTATCGTCCAAAAATATATTGAAGGAAGGCTGCGAAGACGACTTGTAAGTGGGGCCGAATTGCAGGAAAACGATTTCAGGGGGTAGAGGGGAATTGCTTTTAAAGCATAGGAAAAGAGGCAGAACGTCGACAATGATGCTCTTGGCCAAAAAGGGCGTATGCGTTTTTTCCTGAATATATTCAGGAAAAAACGCATACGCCCTTTTTGGCCAACCAAGCAAGCATGTTAAAGAAATCTGCACTACAATGAAGTCTCACTGCCCCCCGGTCAAAAGGACCATCTGAAAAAAGGGTAAAATGCAGAAAGGCAGCACAGGCCATGGAGAACAGGGAGCCTTGTTATGCTGATGGGCGGGATGTAAATTGCCAACAGCCACTCTGGAGAAGTGTATGGTGTTTCCCGGAACACCGAAAAAACAAAGCTACGGAGCCTACGGCACTTCCACTTATGGTCCTATAGCTTAGGGAAATTAAAATCAAAAACACACAGCCACCCCAAAGTGTCGGACGGCTCTGTTTACAAGAACCTCGTCTACGGTACAAGTTAAATATCCCAGAAAGTGAAAAATGGATAAAGAAGATGTGGTACGTACGTACAATGGAATATCACTCAGCAATGAAATCTATGTCATCAGGCCCGTCGCGGCATAATGAGTGGATTCAGGTACGATGATTCTAAGTGAAATAAGTCACACAGAAAATGAAACATCATAAGATATCACTACTACACGGAATGTAAACTTGGCTACACATGAACTGAATTACAAAACAGAACAGGGTCTCAAATTTAGAAAACCAACTTATGCTTGCTTAAGGGGAAAGGTGAGTTGGGGTGCTGCATAAAACCAGAGATAGAAATTAGCACAGATACCTTTCCATAAGCCAAATATGTAATAGTCAAGACCTACCCCTTGCTCAACGAAATGGACTAAACACCCCATATTCAACGCCTAGGAATACACCTGACTAGTAAGAATCTTCAAACCCATGGATTTATATGTCTCCGTAAGAGAATGAAGCGTGTGTACAGCGGCATGAATGCAGCAGAGAAAATCCGATAAATCCCATTATCAAAATGAATTACACAAACAAAACCCAAGGACAGTGAAATAGAGAGCAATTCTTAAATAATTCATTCAGGGCTTGTGATGCAACCTGGATTTACCACATCTACACCCAGAGCTGAGTGAGACATAAGGTTGGGCACTTCGGGCTGATAGCATTGGTGAGGTTCGATGAGCAAATGCAGACCCTTTGAAGTCATACAGCATGGTACCCATTCCATGGGTCCCAACTCTCCAAGTTTAAGGGATTCTTCCTTCAGCTAAAACATGCATGGGAAACCCACAGTATGGTGCACCGTGTGACTGGCAAACGTTTTCAAATGCATCTCAGTTTTCGTCCCCTTTTACTCGGGTTCACCATTCCAGACCCTTTACGAACACTCTCCCCACTTGGAGAGTCAGTGCCTTTAACCTCCTGTTGGGCACAGTTTGCAATTTCTGCGCAAGATGAAAAGGAATAGGGAGAACGAATGAGAGACTAGCTCTAGCTGTCTGCACGGGGAAATTTAACGCTCATTTCCACCAGGAAGAGGAATTAACCAAAGGCTCAGCATGCCGTGCCGGAACCAGATTAGGGCCTGAGGCAATCCTGTGGGTTTGCGGCCAGATCACAAGATACCGAGTTGAAGAAATGAGCTCAGGGGCCCTGTAACTCACAAACCTGCAGAGTTATAAATGACAGCTATCGTCCAAAAATATATTGAAGGAAGGCTGCGAAGACGACTTGTAAGTGGGGCAGAATTGCAGGAAAACGATTTCAGGGGGTAGACGGGAATTGCATTTAAAGAATAGGAAAAGAGGCAGAACGTCGACAATGATGCTCTTGGCCAAAAAGGGCGTATGCGTTTTTTCCTGAATATATTCAGGAAAAAACGCATACGCCCTTTTTGGCCAACCAAGCAAGCATGTTAAAGAAATCTGCACTACAATGAAGTCTCACTGCCCCCGGGTCAAAAGGGCCATCTGAAAAAGTGTAAAATCCAGAAAGGCAGCACAGGCCATGGAGAACAGGGAGCCTTGTTATGCTGATGGGCGGGATGTAAATTGCCAACAGCCACTCTGGAGAAGTGTATGGTGTTTCCCGGAACACCGAAAAAACAAAGCTACGGAGCCTACGGCACTTCCACTTATGGTCCTATAGCTTAGGGAAATTAAAATCAAAAACACACAGCCACCCCAAAGTGTCGGACGGCTCTGTTTACAAGAACCTCGTCTACGGTACAAGTTTAATATCCCAGAATGTGAAAAATGGATAAAGAAGTTGTGGTACGTACATACAATGGAATATCACTCAGCAATGAAATCTATGTCATCAGGCCCGTCGCGGCATAATGAGTGGATTCAGGTACGATGATTATAAGTGAAATAAGTCACACAGAAAATGAAACATCATAAGATATCACTACTACACGGAATGTAAACTTGGCTACACATGAACTGAATTACAAAACAGAACAGGGTCTCAAATTTAGAAAACCAACTTATGCTTGCTTAAGGGGAAAGGTGAGTTGGGGTGCTGCATAAAACCAGAGATAGAAATTAGCACAGATACCTTTCCATAAGCCAAATATGTAATAGTCAAGACCTACCCCTTGCTCAACGAAATGGACTAAACACCCAATATTCAACGCCTAGGAATACACCTGACTAGTAAGAATCTTCAAACTCAAGGATTTATATGTCTCCATAAGAGAATCAAGCATGTGTACAGCTGCATGAAGGCAGCAGAGAAAATCCGATAAATCCCATTATCAAAATGAATTAAAAAACAAAACACAATGACAGTGAAATAGAGAGCAATTCTTAAATAATTTATTCAGGGCTTGTGATGCAACCTGGATTTACCTCATCTACACCCAGAGCTGAGTGAGACAGAAGGTTGGACACTTCGGGCTGATAGCATTGGTGAGGTTCGATGAGCAAATGAAGACCATATGAAGTCATACTGCATGGTACCCATTCCATGGGTCCCAACTCTCCAGGTTTAAGCGATTCTTCCTTCAGCTAAAACATGCATGGGAATCCCACAGTATGGTGCACCGTGTGACCGGGAAACGTTTTCAAATGCATCTCAGTTTTCGTCCCCTTTTATTTGGGTTCACTATTCCAGAACCTTTACTAACACGCTCCCCACTTGGACAGTCAGTGCCTTTAACCTCCTGTTTGGTACAGTTTGCAATTTCTGCGCAAGATGAACAGGAATAGGGAGAACCAATGAGAGACTAGCTCTAGGTGTCTGCACGGGCAAATTTAACGCTCATTTCCCACCAGGAAGAGGAATTAACCAAAGGCTCAGCATGCCGTGCCAGAACCAGATTAGGGTCTGAGGCAATCCTGTGGGTTTGCGGCCAGCTCACAAGATAGCGAGATGAAGAAATGAGCTCGGGGGCATGGTAACTCACAAACCTGCAGAGTTATAAATGACAGCTATCGTCTAAAAATATATTGATGGAAGGCTGCGAAGACGACTTGTAAGTGGGGCAGAATTGCAGGAAAACGATTTCAGGGGGTAGACGGGAATTGCATTTAAAGCATAGGAAAAGAGGCAGAACGTCGACAATGATGCTCTTGGCCAAAAAGGGCGTATGCGTTTTTTCCTGAATATATTCAGGAAAAAACGCATACGCCCTTTTTGGCCAACCAAGCATGCATGTTAAAGAAATCTGCACTACAATGAAGTCTCACTGCCCCCCGGTCAAAAGGGCCATCTGAAAAAAGTGTAAAATCCAGAAAGGCAGCACATGTCATGGAGAACAGGGAGCCTTGTTATGCTGATGGGCGGGATGTAAATTGCCAACAGCCAGTCTGGAAAAATGTATGGTGTATCCCGGAACATCTAAAAAACAAAGCAACGGAGCCTACGGCACTTCCCCTTATGGCCCTATAGCTTAGGAAAATTAAAATCAAAAACACACAGCCACCCAAAAGTCTCCGGTGGCTCTGTTTACAAGAACCTCGTCTACGGTACAAGTTAAATATCCCAGAATGTGAAAAATGGATAAAGATGTTGTGGTACGTACGTACAATGGAATATCACTCAGCAATGAAATCTATGTCATCAGGCCCGTCGCGGCATAATGAGTGGATTCAGGTACGATGATTGTAAGTGAAATAAGTCACACAGAAAATGAAACATCATAAGATATCACTAACACACGGAATGTAAACTTGGCTACACATGAACTGAATTACAAAACAGAAGAGGGTCTCAAATTTAGAAAACCAACTTATGCTTGCTTAAGGGGAAAGGTGAGTTGGGGTGCTGCATAAAACCAGAGATAGAAATTAGCACAGATACCTTTCCATAAGCCAAATATGTAATAGTCAAGACCTACCCCTTGCTCAACGAAATGGACTAAACACCCCATATTCAACGCCTAGGAATACACCTGACTAGTAAGAATCTTCAAACCCATGGATTTATATGTCTCCATAAGAGAATCAAGCATGTGTACAGCTGCATGAAGGCAGCAGAGAAAATCCGATAAATCCCATTATCAAAATGAATTACACAAACAAAACCCAAGGGCAGTGAAATAGAGAGCAATTCTTAAATAATTCATTCAGGGCTTGTGATGCAACCTGGATTTACCACATCTACACCCAGAGCTCAGTGAGACATAAGGTTGGGCACTTCGGGCTGATAGCATTGGTGAGGTTCGATGAGCAAATGCAGACCCTTTGAAGTCATACAGCATGGTACCCATTCCATGGGTCCCAACTCTCCAAGTTTAAGGGATTCTTCCTTCAGCTAAAACATGCATGGGAAACCCACAGTATGGTGCACCGTGTGACTGGCAAACGTTTTCAAATGCATCTCAGTTTTCGTCCCCTTTTACTCGGGTTCGCCATTCCAGACCCTTTACGAACACTCTCCCCACTTGGAGAGTCAGTGCCTTTAACCTCCTGTTGGGCACAGTTTGCAATTTCTGCGCAAGATGAAAAGGAATAGGGAGAACGAATGAGAGACTAGCTCTAGGTGTCTGCACGGGCAAATTTAACGCTCATTTCCCACCAGGAAGAGGAATTAACCAAAGGCTCAGCATGCCGTGCCGGAACCACATTAGGGTCTGAGGCAATACTGTGGGTTTGCGGCCAGCTCACAATATAGCGAGTTGAAGAAAGGAGCTCAGGGGCACTGTAACTCACAAACCTGCAGAGTTATAAATGACAGCTATCGTCCAAAAATATATTGAAGGAAGGCTGCGAAGACGACTTGTAAGCGGGACAGATTTGCAGGAAAACGATTTCAGGGGGTAGACGGGAATTGCATTTAAAGCATAGGAAAAGAGGCAGAACGTCAACAATGATGCTCTTGGCCAAAAAGGGCGTATGTGTTTTTTCCTGAATATATCCAGGAAAAAACGCATACGCCCTTTTTGGCCAACCAAGCAAGCATGTTAAAGAAATCTTCACTACAATGAAGTCTCACTGCCCCCCGGTCAAAAGAGCCATCTGAAAAAAGTGTAAAATCCAGAAAGGCAGCACAGGCCATGGAGAACAGCGAGCCTTGTTATGCTGATGGGCGGGATGTAAATTGCCAACAGCCACTCTGGAGAAGTGTATGGTGTTTCCCGGAACACCGAAAAAACAAAGCTACGGAGCCTACGGCACTTCCACTTATGGTCCTATAGCTTAGGGAAATTAAAATCAAAAACACACAGCCACCCCAAAGTGTCGGACGGCTCTGTTTACAAGAACCTCGTCTACGGTACAAGTTAAATATCCCAGAATGTGAAAAATGGATAAAGAATTTGTGGTACGTACGTACAATGGAATATCACTCAGCAATGAAATCTATGTCATCAGGCCCGTCGTGGCATAATGAGTGGATTCAGATACGATGATTCTTAGTGAAATAAGTCACACAGAAAATGAAACATCTTAAGATATCACTACTACACGGAATGTAAACTTGGCTACACATGAACTGAATTACAAAACAGAACAGGGTCTCAAATTTAGAAAACCAACTTATGCTTGCTTAAGGGGAAAGGTGAGTTGGGGTGCTGCATAAAACCAGAGATAGAAATTAGCACAGATACCTTTCCATAAGCCAAATATGTAATAGTCAAGACCTACCCCTTGCTCAACGAAATGGACTAAACACCCCATATTCAAAGCCTAGGAATACACCTGACTAGTAAGAATCTTCAAACCCATGGATTTATATGTCTCCGTAAGAGAATGAAGCGTGTGTACAGCGGCATGAATGCAGCATAGAAAATCCGATAAATCCCATTAACAAAATGAATTACACAAACAAAACCCAAGGACAGTGAAATAGAGAGCAATTCTTAAATAGTTCATTCAGGGCTTGTGATGCAACCTGGATTTACCACATCTACACCCAGAGCTGAGTGAGACATAAGGTTGGGCACTTCGGGCTGATAGCATTGGTGAGGTTCGATGAGCAAATGCAGACCCTTTGAAGTCATACAGCATGGTACCCATTCCATGGGTCCCAACTCTCCAAGTTTAAGGGATTCTTCCTTCAGCTAAAACATGCATGGGAAACCCACAGTATGGTGCACCGTGTGACAGACAAACGTTTTCAAATGCATCTCAGTTTTCGTCCCCTTTTACTCGGGTTCGCCATTCCAGACCCTTTACGAACACTCTCCCCACTTGGAGAGTCAGTGCCTTTAACCTCCTGTTGGTCACAGTTTGCAATTTCTGCGCAAGATGAAAAGGAATAGGGGGAACGAATGAGAGACTAGCTCTAGGTGTCTGCACGGGCAAATTTAACGCTCATTTCCCACCAGGAAGAGGAATTAACCAAAGGCTCAGCATGCCGTGCCGGAACCAGATTAGGGCCTGAAGCAATCCTGTGGGTTTGCGGCCAGCTCACAAGATAGCGAGTTGAAGAAAGGAGCTCAGGGGCACTGTAGCTCACAAACCTGCCGAGTTATAAATGACAGCTATCGTCCAAAAATATATTGAAGGAAGGCTGCGAAGACGACTTGTAAGTGGGGCAGAATTGAAGGAAAACGATTTCAGGGGGTACACGGGAATTGCATTTAAAGCATAGGAAAAGAGGCAGAACGTCGACAGTGATGCTCTTGGCCAAAAAGAGCGTATGCGTTTTTTCCTGAATATATTCAGGAAAAAACGCATACGCCCTTATTAGCTAACCAAGCAAGCATGTTAAAGAAATCTGCACTACAATGAAGTCTCACTGCCCCCCGGTCAAAAGGGCCATCTGAAAAAAGTGTAAAATCCAGAAAGGCAGCACAGGCCATGGAGAACAGCGAGCCTTGTTATGCTGATGGGCGGGATGTAAATTGCCAACAGCCACTCTGGAGAAGTGTTTGGTGTTTCCCGGAACACCGAAAAAACAAAGCTACGGAGCCTACGGCACTTCCACTTATGGTCCTATAGCTTAGGGAAATTAAAATCAAAAACACGCAGCCACCCCAAAGTGTCGGACGGCTCTGTTTACAAGAACCTCGTCTACGGTACAAGTTAAATATCCCAGAATGTGAAAAATGGATAAAGAAGTTGTGGTACGTACGTACAATGGAATATCACTCAGCAATGAAATCTATGTCATCAGGCCCGTCGCGGCATAATGAGTGGATTCAGGTACGATGATTCTAAGTGAAATAAGTCACACAGAAAATGAAACATCATAAGATATCACTAATACACGGAATGTAAACTTGGCTACACATGAACTGAATTACAAAACAGAACAGGGTCTCAAATTTAGAAAACCAACTTATGCTTGCTTAAGGGGAAAGGTGAGTTGGGGTGCTGCATAAAACCAGAGATAGAAATTAGCACAGATACCTTTCCATAAGCCAAATATGTAATAGTCAAGACCTACCCCTTGCTCAACGAAATGGACAAAACACCCCATATTCAACGCCTAGGAATACACCTGACTAGTAAGAATCTTCAAACCCATGGATTTATATGTCTCCGTAAGAGAATGAAGCGTGTGTACAGCGGCATGAATGCAGCAGAGAAAATCCGATAAATCCCATTATCAAAATGAATTACACAAACAAAACCCAAGGACAGTGAAATAGAGAGCAATTCTTAAATAATTCATTCAGGGCTTGTGATGCAACCTGGATTTACCACATCTACACCCAGAGCTCAGTGAGACATAAGGTTGGGCACTTCGGGCTGATAGCATTGGTGAGGTTCGATGAGCAAATGCAGACCCTTTGAAGTCAAACAGCATGGTACCCATTCCATGGGTCCCAACTCTCCAAGTTTAAGGGATTCTTCCTTCAGCTAAAACATGCATGGGAAACCCACAGTATGGTGCACCGTGTGACTGGCAAACGTTTTCAAATGCATCTCAGTTTTCGTCCCCTTTTACCTGGGTTCTCCATTCCAGACCCTTTACGAACACTCTCCCCACTTGGAGAGTCAGTGCCTTTAACCTCCTGTTGGGCACAGTTTGCAATTTCTGTGCAAGATGAAAAGGAATAGGGAGAACGAATGAGAGACTAGCTCTAGTTGTCTGCACGGGCAAATTTAACGCTCATTTCCCACCAGGAAGAGGAATTAACCAAAGGCTCAGCATGCCGTGCCCAGATTAGGGCCTGAGGCAACCCTGTGGGTTTGCGGCCAGCTCACAAGATAGCGAGTTGAAGAAATGAGCTCAGGGGCACTGTAATTCACAAACCTGCAGAGTTATAAATGACAGCTATCCTCCAAAAATATATTGAAGGAAGGCTGCGAAGACGACTTGTAAGTGGGGCAGAATTGCAGGAAAACGATTTCAGGGGGTAGACGGGAATTGCATTTAAAGCATAGGAAAAGAGGCAGAACGTCCACAATGATGCTCTTGGCCAAAAAGGGCGTATGCGTTTTTTCAGGAAAAAACGCATACGCCCTTTTTGGCCAACCAAGCAAGCATGTTAAAGAAATCTGCACTACAATGAAGTCTCACTGCCCCTCGGTCAAAAGGGCCATCTGAAAAAAGTGTAAAATCCAGAAAGGCAGCACAGGCCATGGAGAACAGGGAGCCTTGTTATGCTGATGGGCGGGATGTAAATTGCCAACAGCCAGTCTGGAAAAATGTATGGTGTTTCCCGGAACATCTAAAAAACAAAGCACCGGAGCCTACGGCAATTCCCCTTATGGTCCTATAGCTTAGGGAAATTAAAATCAAAAACACACAGCCACCCAAATATCTCGGGCGGCTCTGTTTACAAGAACCTCGACTACGGTACAAGTTAAATATCCCAGAATGTGAAAAATGGATAAAGAATTTGTGGTACGTACGTACAATGGAATATCACTCAGCAATGAAATCTATGTCATCAGGCCCGTCGCGGCATAATGAGTGGATTCAGGTACGATGTTTCTAAGTGAATTAAGTCACACAGAAAATGAAACATCATAAGATGTCACTAATACACGGAATGAAAACTTGGCTACACATGAACTGAATTACAAAACAGAACAGGGTCTCAAATTTAGAAAACCAACTTATGCTTGCTTAAGGGGAAAGGTGAGTTGGGGTGCTGCATAAAACCAGAGATAGAAATTAGCACAGATACCTTTCCATAAGCCAAATATGTAATAGTCAAGACCTACCCCTTGCTCAACGAAATGGACTAAACACCCCATATTCAACGCCTAGGAATACACCTGACTAGTAAGAATCTTCAAACCCATGGATTTATATGTCTCCGTAAGAGAATGAAGCGTGTGTACAGCGGCATGAATGCAGCAGAGAAAATCCGATAAATCCCATTATCAAAATGAATTACACAAACAAAACCCAAGGACAGTGAAATAGAGAGCAATTCTTAAATAATTCATTCAGGGCTTGTGATGCAACCTGGATTTACCACATCTACACCCAGAGCTGAGTGAGACATAAGGTTGGGCACTTCGGGCTGATAGCATTGGTGAGGTTCGATGAGCAAATGCAGACCCTTTGAAGTCATAATGCATGGTACACATTCCATGGGTCCCAACTCTCCAGGTTTATGGGATACTTCCTTCAGCTAAAACATGCATGGGAAACCCGCAGTATGGTGCACCGTGTGACCGGGAATCGATTTCAAATACATCTCAGTTTTGGTCCCCTTTTTCTCGGGTTCACCATTCCAGACACTTTACTAACACTCTCCCCACTTGGAGAGTCAGTGCCTTTAACTTCAGGTTTGGCACAGTTTGCAATTTCTGCGCAAGATAAACAGGTATATGGAGAACCAATGAGAGACTAGCTGTAGGTGTCTGCACGGGCAAATTTAACTCTCATTTCCCACTAGGATGATGAATTAACCAAAGGGTCAGCATGCCGTGCCGGAACAAGATTAGGGCCTGAAGCAATCCAGCGTGTTTGCGGCCAGCTCACAAGATAGCGAGTTGAAGAAAGGAGCTCAGGGGCACTGTAACACACAAACCTGCAGAGTTATAAATGACAGCTATCGTCCAAAAATATATTGAAGGAAGGCTGCGAAGACGACTTGTAAGCGGGGCAGAATTGCAGGAAAACGATTTCAGGGGGTATACGGGAATTGCATTTAAAGCATAGGAATAGAGGCAGAACGTCGACAATGATGCTCTTGGCCAAAAAGGGCGTATGCGTTTTTTCCTGAATATATTCAGGAAAAAACGCATACGCCGTTTTTGGCCAACCAAGCAAGCATGTTAAAGAAATCTGCACTACAATGAAGTCTCACTGCCCCCCGGTCAAAAGGGCCATCTGAAAAAAGTGTAAAATCCAGAAAGGCAGCACAGGCCATGGAGAACAGGGAGCCTTGTTATGCTGATGGGGGGGTTGTAAATTGCCAACACCCACTCTGGAGAAGTGTATGGTGTTTCCTGGAACACCTAAAGAACAAAGCAATGGAGCCTACGGCACTTCCACTTATGGTCCTATAGCTTAGGGGAATTAAAATCAAATATGCACAGCCACCCCAAAGTGTCGGACGGCTCTGTTTACAAGAACCTCCTCTACAGTAAAATTTAAATATCCCAGAATGTGAAAAATGGATAAAGAAGCTGTGGTACGTACGTACAATGGAATATCACTCAGGAATGAACTCTATGTCATCAGGCCAGTCGTGGCATAATGAGTGGATTCAGGTACGATGATTCTAAGTGAAATAAGTCACACAGAAAATGAAACATCATAAGATATCACTAATACATGGAATGTAAAGTTGGCTACACATGAACTGAATTACAAAACAGAACAGGGTCTCAAATTTAGAAAACCAACTTATGCTTGCTTAAGGGGAAAGGTGAGTTGGGGTGCTGCATAAAACCAGAGATAGAAATTAGCACAGATAAATTCCCATAAGCCAAATATGTAATAGTCAATGCCTACACCTTGCTCAACGAAATGGACTAAACAACCCATATTCAACGCCTAGGAATACACCTGACTAGTGAGAATCTTCAAACACATGGATTTATATGTCTCCATAAGTGAATGAAGCGTGTGTACAGCGGCATGAATGCAGCAGAGATAATCCGATAAATCCCATTATCAAAATGAATTACAAAAACAAAACACAAGGACAGTGAAATAGAGAGCAATTCTTAAATAATTCATTCAGGGCTTGTGATGCAACCTATATTTGCCACATCTACACCCAGAGCTGAGTGAGACATAAGGTTGGGCACTTCAGGCTCATAGCATTAGTGAGTTTCGATGAGCAAATGCAGACCCTTTGAAGTCATACTGCATGGTACCCATTCCATGGGTCCCAACACTCCAGGTTTATGGGATTCTTCCTTCAGCTAAAACATGTATGTGAAAACCACAGTATGGTGCACCGTGTCACCGGCAAACGTTTTCAAATACATCCCAGTTTTCGTCCCCTTTTACTCGGGTTCACCATTCCAAACCCTTTACTAACACTCTCCCCACTTGGAGAGTCAGTGCCTTTAACCTCCTGTGGGGCACAGTTTGCAATTTCTGCGCAAGATGAAAAGGAATAGGGAGAACCAATGAGAGACTAGCTCTAGGTGTCTGCACGGGCAAATTTAACGCTCATTTCCCACCAGGAAGAGGAATTAACCAAAGGCTCAGCATGCCGTGCCGGAACCAGATTAGGGCCTGAAGCAATCCTGTGGGTTTGCGGCCAGCTCACAAGATAGCGAGTTGAAGAAAGGAGCTCAGGGGCACTGTAACTCACAAACCTGCAGAGTTATAAATGACAGCTATCGTCCAAAAATATATTGAAGGAAGGCTGCGAAGACGACTTGTAAGCGGGACAGATTTGCAGGAAAACGATTTCAGGGGGTAGACGGGAATTGCATTTAAAGCATAGGAAAAGAGGCAGAACGTCGACAATGATGCTCTTGGCCAAAAAGGGCGTATGAGTTTTTTCCTGAATATATTCAGGAAAAAACGCATACGCCCTTTTAGGCCAACCAAGCAAGCATGTTAAAGAAATCTGCACTACAATGAAGTCTCACTGCCCCCCGGTCAAAAGGGCCATCTGAAAAAAGTGTAAAATCCAGAAAGGCAGCACAGGCCATGGAGAACAGGGAGCCTTGTTATGCTGATGGGCGGGATGTAAATTGCCAACAGCCACTCTGGAGAAGTGTATGGTGTTTCCCGGAACACCGAAAAAACAAAGCTACGGAGCCTACGGCACTTCCACTTATGGTCCTATAGCTTAGGGAAATTAAAATCAAAAACACACAGCCACCCCAAAGTGTCGGACGGCTCTGTTTACAAGAACCTCGTCTACGGTACAAGTTAAATATCCCAGAATGTGAAAAATGGATAAAGAATTTGTGGTACGTACGTACAATGGAATATCACTCAGCAATGAAATCTATGTCATCAGGCCCGTCACGGCATAATGAGTGGATTCAGGTACGATATTCTAAGGGAAATAAGTCACACAGAAAATGAAACATCATAAGATATCACTAATACACGGAATGTAAACTTGGCTACACATGAACTGAATTACAAAACAGAACAGGGTCTCAAATTTAGAAAACCAACTTATGCTTGCTTAAGGGGAAAGGTGAGTTGGGGTGCTGCATAAAACCAGAGATAGAAATTAGCACAGATACCTTTCCATAAGCCAAATATGTAATAGTCAAGACCTACCCCTTGCTCAACGAAATGGACTAAACACCCCATATTCAACGCCTAGGAATACACCTGACTAGTAAGAATCTTCAAACCCATGGATTTATATGTCTCCGTAAGAGAATGAAGCGTGTGTACAGCGGCATGAATGCAGCAGAGAAAATCCGATAAATCCCATTATCAAAATGAATTACACAAACAAAACGCAAGGACAGTGAAATAGAGAGCAATTCTTAAATAATTCATTCAGGGCTTGTGATGCAACCTGGATTTACCACATCTACACCCAGAGCTGAGTGAGACATAAGGTTGGGCACTTCGGGCTGATAGCATTGGTGAGGTTCGATGAGCAAATGCAGACCCTTTGAAGTCATACAGCATGGTACCCATTCCATGGGTCCCAACTCTCCAAGTTTAAGGGATTCTTCCTTCAGCTAAAACATGCATGGGAAACCCACAGTATGGTGCACCGTGTGACTGGCAAACGTTTTCAAATGCATCTCAGTTTTCGTCCCCTTTTACTCGGGTTCACCATTCCAGACCCTTTACGAACACTCTCCCCACTTGGAGAGTCAGTGCCTTAACCTCCTGTTGGGCACAGTTCGCAATTTCTGCGCAAGATGAAAAGGAATAGGGAGAACGAATGAGAGACTAGCTGTAGGTGTCTGCACGGGCAAATTTAACGCTCATTTCCCACCAGGAAGAGGAATTAACCAAAGGCTCAGCATGCCGTGCCCAGATTAGGGCCTGAGGCAATCCTGTGGGTTTGAGGCCAGCTCACAAGATAGCGAGTTGAAGAAATGAGCTCAGGGGCACTGTAATTCACAAACCTGCGAGTTATAAATGACAGCTATCCTCCAAAAATATATTGAAGGAAGGCTGCGAAGACGACTTGTAAGTGGGGCAGAATTGCAGGAAAACGATTTCAGGGGGTAGACGGGAATTGCATTTAAAGCATAGGAAAAGAGGCAGAACGTCCACAATGATGCTCTTGGCCAAAAAGGGCGTATGCGTTTTTTCCTGAATATATTCAGGAAAAAACGCATACGCCCTTTTTGGCCAACCAAGCAAGCATGTTAAAGAAATCTGCACTACAATGAAGTCTCACTGCCCCTCGGTCAAAAGGGCCATCTGAAAAAAGTGTAAAATCCAGAAAGGCAGCACAGGCCATGGAGAACAGGGAGCCTTGTTATGCTGATGGGCGGGATGTAAATTGCCAACAGCCAGTCTGGAAAAATGTATGGTGTTTCCCGGAACATCTAAAAAACAAAGCACCGGAGCCTACGGCAATTCCCCTTATGGTCCTATAGCTTAGGGAAATTAAAATCAAAAACACACAGCCACCCAAATATCTCGGGCGGCTCTGTTTACAAGAACCTCGACTACGGTACAAGTTAAATATCCCAGAATGTGAAAAATGGATAAAGAATTTGTGGTACGTACGTACAATGGAATATCACTCAGCAATGAAATCTATGTCATCAGGCCCGTCACGGCATAATGAGTGGATTCAGGTACGATGTTTCTAAGTGAATTAAGTCACACAGAAAATGAAACATCATAAGATGTCACTAATACACGGAATGAAAACTTGGCTACACATGAACTGAATTACAAAACAGAACAGGGTCTCAAATTTAGAAAACCAACTTATGCTTGCTTAAGGGGAAAGGTGAGTTGGGGTGCTGCATAAAACCAGAGATAGAAATTAGCACAGATACCTTTCCATAAGCCAAATATGTAATAGTCAAGACCTACCCCTTGCTCAACGAAATGGACTAAACACCCCATATTCAACGCCTAGGAATACACCTGACTAGTAAGAATCTTCAAACCCATGGATTTATATGTCTCCGTAAGAGAATGAAGCGTGTGTACAGCGGCATGAATGCAGCAGAGAAAATCCGATAAATCCCATTATCAAAATGAATTACACAAACAAAACCCAAGGACAGTGAAATAGAGAGCAATTCTTAAATAATTCATTCAGGGCTTGTGATGCAACCTGGATTTACCACATCTACACCCAGAGCTGAGTGAGACATAAGGTTGGGCACTTCGGGCTGATAGCATTGGTGAGGTTCGATGAGCAAATGCAGACCCTTTGAAGTCATAATGCATGGTACACATTCCATGGGTCCCAAATCTCCAGGTTTATGGGATACTTCCTTCAGCTAAAACATGCATGGGAAACCCGCAGTATGGTGCACCGTGTGACCGGGAATCGATTTCAAATACATCTCAGTTTTGGTCCCCTTTTTCTCGGGTTCACCATTCCAGACACTTTACTAACACTCTCCCCACTTGGAGAGTCAGTGCCTTTAACTTCAGGTTTGGCACAGTTTGCAATTTCTGCGCAAGATAAACAGGTATATGGAGAACCAATGAGAGACTAGCTGTAGGTGTCTGCACGGGCAAATTTAACTCTCATTTCCCACTAGGATGATGAATTAACCAAAGGGTCAGCATGCCGTGCCGGAACAAGATTAGGGCCTGAAGCAATCCAGCGTGTTTGCGGCCAGCTCACAAGATAGCGAGTTGAAGAAAGGAGCTCAGGGGCACTGTAACTCACAAATCTGCAGAGTTATAAATGACAGCTATCGTCCAAAAATATATTGAAGGAAGGCTGCGAAGACGACTTGTAAGCGGGGCAGAATTGCAGGAAAACGATTTCAGGGGGTATACGGGAATTGCATTTAAAGCATAGGAATAGAGGCAGAACGTCGACAATGATGCTCTTGGCCAAAAAGGGCGTATGCGTTTTTTCCTGAATATATTCAGGAAAAAACGCATACGCCGTTTTTGGCCAACCAAGCAAGCATGTTAAAGAAATCTGCACTACAATGAAGTCTCACTGCCCCCCGGTCAAAAGGGCCATCTGAAAAAAGTGTAAAATCCAGAAAGGCAGCACAGGCCATGGAGAACAGGGAGCCTTGTTATGCTGATGGGTGGGTTGTAAATTGCCAACACCCACTCTGGAGAAGTGTATGGTGTTTCCTGGAACACCTAAAAAACAAAGCAATGGAGCCTACGGCACTTCCACTTATGGTCCTATAGCTTAGGGGAATTAAAATCAAATATGCACAGCCACCCCAAAGTGTCGGACGGCTCTGTTTACAAGAACCTCCTCTACAGTAAAATTTAAATATCCCAGAATGTGAAAAATGGATAAAGAAGCTGTGGTACGTACGTACAATGGAATATCACTCAGGAATGAACTCTATGTCATCAGGCCAGTCGTGGCATAATGAGTGGATTCAGGTACGATGATTCTAAGTGAAATAAGTCACACAGAAAATGAAACATCATAAGATATCACTAATACATGGAATGTAAAGTTGGCTACACATGAACTGAATTACAAAACAGAACAGGGTCTCAAATTTAGAAAACCAACTTATGCTTGCTTAAGGGGAAAGGTGAGTTGGGGTGCTGCATAAAACCAGAGATAGAAATTAGCACAGATAAATTCCCATAAGCCAAATATGTAATAGTCAATGCCTACACCTTGCTCAACGAAATGGACTAAACAACCCATATTCAACGCCTAGGAATACACCTGACTAGTGAGAATCTTCAAACACATGGATTTATATGTCTCCATAAGTGAATGAAGCGTGTGTACAGCGGCATGAATGCAGCAGAGATAATCCGATAAATCCCATTATCAAAATGAATTACAAAAACAAAACACAAGGACAGTGAAATAGAGAGCAATTCTTAAATAATTCATTCAGGGCTTGTGATGCAACCTATATTTGCCACATCTACACCCAGAGCTGAGTGAGACATAAGGTTGGGCACTTCGGGCTCATAGCATTAGTGAGTTTCGATGAGCAAATGCAGACCCTTTGAAGTCATACTGCATGGTACCCATTCCATGGGTCCCAACACTCCGGTTTAAGGGATTCTTCCTTCAGCTAAAACATGTATGTGAAAACCACAGTATGGTGCACCGTGTCACCGGCAAACGTTTTCAAATACATCCCAGTTTTCGTCCCCTTTTACTCGGGTTCACCATTCCAAACCCTTTACTAACACTCTCCCCACTTGGAGAGTCAGTGCCTTTAACCTCCTGTGGGGCACAGTTTGCAATTTCTGCGCAAGATGAAAAGGAATAGGGAGAACCAATGAGAGACTAGCTCTAGGTGTCTGCACGGGCAAATTTAACGCTCATTTCCCACCAGGAAGAGGAATTAACCAAAGGCTCAGCATGCCGTGCCGGAACCAGATTAGGGCCTGAAGCAATCCTGTGGGTTTGCGGCCAGCTCACAAGATAGCGAGTTGAAGAAAGGAGCTCAGGGGCACTGTAACTCACAAACCTGCAGAGTTATAAATGACAGCTATCGTCCAAAAATATATTGAAGGACGGCTGCGAAGACGACTTGTAAGCGGGACAGATTTGCAGGAAAACGATTTCAGGGGGTAGACGGGAATTGCATTTAAAGCATAGGAAAAGAGGCAGAACGTCGACAATGATGCTCTTGGCCAAAAAGGGCGTATGCGTTTTTTCCTGAATATATTCAGGAAAAAACGCATACGCCCTTTTAGGCCAACCAAGCAAGCATGTTAAAGAAATCTGCACTACAATGAAGTCTCACTGCCCCCCGGTCAAAAGGGCCATCTGAAAAAAGTGTAAAATCCAGAAAGGCAGCACAGGCCATGGAGAACAGGGAGCCTTGTTATGCTGATGGGCGGGATGTAAATTGCCAACAGCCACTCTGGAGAAGTGTATGGTGTTTCCCGGAACACCGAAAAAACAAAGCTACGGAGCCTACGGCACTTCCACTTATGGTCCTATAGCTTAGGGAAATTAAAATCAAAAACACACAGCCACCCCAAAGTGTCGGACGGCTCTGTTTACAAGAACCTCGTCTACGGTACAAGTTAAATATCCCAGAATGTGAAAAATGGATAAAGAATTTGTGGTACGTACGTACAATGGAATATCACTCAGCAATGAAATCTATGTCATCAGGCCCGTCACGGCATAATGAGTGGATTCAGGTACGATATTCTAAGGGAAATAAGTCACACAGAAAATGAAACATCATAAGATATCACTAATACACGGAATGTAAACTTGGCTACACATGAACTGAATTACAAAACAGAACAGGGTCTCAAATTTAGAAAACCAACTTATGCTTGCTTAAGGGGAAAGGTGAGTTGGGGTGCTGCATAAAACCAGAGATAGAAATTAGCACAGATACCTTTCCATAAGCCAAATATGTAATAGTCAAGACCTACCCCTTGCTCAACGAAATGGACTAAACACCCCATATTCAACGCCTAGGAATACACCTGACTAGTAAGAATCTTCAAACCCATGGATTTATATGTCTCCGTAAGAGAATGAAGCGTGTGTACAGCGGCATGAATGCAGCAGAGAAAATCCGATAAATCCCATTATCAAAATGAATTACACAAACAAAACGCAAGGACAGTGAAATACAGAGCAATTCTTAAATAATTCATTCAGGGCTTGTGATGCAACCTGGATTTACCACATCTACACCCAGAGCTGAGTGAGACATAAGGTTGGGCACTTCGGGCTGATAGCATTGGTGAGGTTCGATGAGCAAATGCAGACCCTTTGAAGTCATACAGCATGGTACCCATTCCATGGGTCCCAACTCTCCAAGTTTAAGGGATTCTTCCTTCAGCTAAAACATGCATGGGAAACCCACAGTATGGTGCACCGTGTGACTGGCAAACGTTTTCAAATGCATCTCAGTTTTCGTCCCCTTTTACTCGGGTTCACCATTCCAGACCCTTTACGAACACTCTCCCCACTTGGAGAGTCAGTGCCTTAACCTCCTGTTGGGCACAGTTCGCAATTTCTGCGCAAGTTGAAAAGGAATAGGGAGAACGAATGAGAGACTAGCTGTAGGTGTCTGCACGGGCAAATTTAACGCTCATTTCCCACCAGGAAGAGGAATTAACCAAAGGCTCAGCATGCCGTGCCGGAACCAGATTAGGGCCTGAAGCAATCCTGTGGGTTTGCGGCCAGCTCACAAGATAGCGAGTTGAAGAATGGAGCTCAGGGGCACTGTAACTCACAAACCTGCTGAGTTATAAATGACAGCTATCGTTCAAAAATATATTAAAGGAAGGCGGCGAAGACGACTTGTAAGCGGGACAGATTTGCAGGAAAACGATTTCAGGGGGTAGACGGGAATTGCATTTAAAGCATAGGAAAAGAGGCAGAACGTCGACAATGATGCTCTTGGCCAAAAAGGGCGTATGCGTTTTTTCCTGAATATATTCAGGAAAAAACGCATACGCCCTTTTTGGCCAACCAAGCAAGCATGTTAAAGAAATCTGCACTACAATGAAGTCTCACTGCCCCCCGGTCAAAAGGGCCATCTGAAAAAAGTTCAAAATCCAGAAAGGCAGCACAGGCCATGGAGGACTGCGAGCCTTGTTATGCTGATGGGCGGGATGTAAATTGCCAACAGCCACTCTGGAGAAGTGTATGGTGTTTCCCGGAACACGAAAAAACAAAGCTACGGAGCCTACGGCACTTCCACTTATGGTCCTATAGCTTAGGGAAATTAAAATCAAAAACACACAGCCACCCCAAAGTGTCGGACGGCTCTGTTTACAAGAACCTCGTCTACGGTACAAGTTAAATATCCCAGAATGTGAAAAATGGATAAAGAAGTTGTGGTACGTACGTACAATGGAATATCACTCAGCAATGAAATCTATGTCATCAGGCCCGTCACGGCATAATGAGTGGATTCAGGTACGATATTCTAAGTGAAATAAGTCACACAGAAAATGAAACATCATAAGATATCACTACTACACGGAATGTAAACTTGGCAACACATGAACTGAATTACAAAACAGAACAGGGTCTCAAATTTAGAAAACCAACTTATGCTTGCTTAAGGGGAAAGGTGAGTTGGGGTGCTGCATAAAACCAGAGATAGAAATTAGCACAGATGCCTTTCCATAAGCCAAATATGTAATAGTCAAGACCTACACCTTGCTCAACGAAATGGACTAAACACCCCATATTCAACGCCTAGGAATACACCTGACTAGTAAGAATCTTCAAACCCATGGATTTATATGTCTCCGTAAGAGAATGAAGCGTGTGTACAGCGGCATGAATGCAGCAGAGAAAATCCGATAAATCCCATTATCAAAATGAATTACACAAACAAAACCCAAGGACAGTGAAATAGAGAGCAATTCTTAAATAATTCATTCAGGGCTTGTGATGCAACCTGGATTTACCACATCTACACCCAGAGCTGAGTGAGACATAAGGTTGGGCACTTCGGGCTGATAGCATTGGTGAGGTTCGATGAGCAAATGCAGACCCTTTGAAGTCATACAGCATGGTACCCATTCCATGGGTCCCAACTCTCCAAGTTTAAGGGATTCTTCCTTCAGCTAAAACATGCATGGGAAACCCACAGTATGGTGCACCGTGTGACTGGCAAACGTTTTCAAATGCATCTCAGTTTTCGTCCCCTTTTACTCGGGTTCACCATTCCAGACCCTTTACGAACACTCTCCCCACTTGGAGAGTCAGTGCCTTTAACCTCCTGTTGGGCACAGTTTGCAATTTCTGCGCAAGATGAAAAGGAATAGGGAGAACCAATGAGAGACTAGCTCTAGGTGTCTGCACGGGCAAATTTAACGCTCATTTCCCACCAGGAAGAGGAATTAACCAAAGGCTCAGCATGCCGTGCCGGAACCAGATTAGGGCCTGAAGCAATCCTGTGGGTTTGCGGCCAGCTCACAAGATAGCGAGTTGAAGAAAGGAGCTCAGGGGCACTGTAACTCACAAACCTGCAGAGTTATAAATGACAGCTATCGTCCAAAAATATATTGAAGGAAGGCTGCGAAGACGACTTGTAAGCGGGACAGATTTACAGGAAAACGATTTCAGGGGGTAGACGGGAATTGCATTTAAAGCATAGGAAAAGAGGCAGAACGTCGACAATGATGCTCTTGGCCAAAAAGGACGTATGCGTTTTTTCCTGAATATATTCAGGAAAAAACGCATACGCCCTTTTAGGCCAACCAAGCAAGCACGTTAAAGAAATCTGCACTACAATGAAGTCTCACTGCCCCCCGGTCAAAAGGGCCATCTGAAAAAAGTGTAAAATCCAGAAAGGCAGCACAGGCCATGGAGAACAGGGAGCCTTGTTATGCTGATGGGCGGGATGTAAATTGCCAACAGCCACTCTGGAGAAGTGTATGGTGTTTCCCGGAACACCGAAAAAACAAAGCTACGGAGCCTACGGCACTTCCACTTATGGTCCTATAGATTAGGGAAATTAAAATCAAAAACACACAGCCACCCCAAAGTGTCGGACGGCTCTGTTTACAAGAACCTCGTCTACGGTACAAGTTAAATATCCCAGAATGTGAAAAATGGATAAAGAAGTTGTGGTACGTACGTACAATGGAATATCACTCAGCAATGAAATCTATGTCATCAGGGCCGTCGCGGCATAATGAGTGGATTCAGGTACGATGATTCTAAGTGAAATAAGTCACACAGAAAATGAAACATCATAAGATATCACTAATACACGGAATGTAAACTTGGCTACACATGAACTGAATTACAAAACAGAACAGGGTCTCAAATTTAGAAAACCAACTTATGCTTGCTTAATGGGAAAGGTGAGTTGGGGTGCTGCATAAAACCAGAGATAGAAATTAGCACAGATACCTTTCCATAAGCCAAATATGTAATAGTCAAGACCTACCCCTTGCTCAACGAAATGGATTAAACACCCCATATTCAACGCCTAGGAATACACCTGACTAGTAAGAATCTTCAAACCCATGGATTTATATGTCTCCGTAAGAGAATGAAGCGTGTGTACAGCGGCATGAAAGCAGCAGAGAAAATCCGATAAATCCCATTATCAAAATGAATTACACAAACAAAACCCAGGGACAGTGAGATAGAGAGCAATTATTAAATAATTCATTCAGGGCTTGTGATGCAACCTGGATTTACCACATCTACACCCAGAGCTGAGTGAGACATAAGGTTGGGCACTTCGGGCTGATAGCATTGGTGAGGTTCGATGAGCAAATGCAGACCCTTTGAAGTCATACAGCATGGTACCCATTCCATGGGTCCCAACTCTCCAAGTTTAAGGGATTCTTCCTTCAGCTAAAACATGCATGGGAAACCCACAGTATGGTGCACCGTGTGACTGGCAAACGTTTTCAAATGCATCTCAGTTTTCGTCCCCTTTTACTCGGGTTCACCATTCCAGACCCTTTACGAACACTCTCCCCACTTGGAGAGTCAGTGCCTTAACCTCCTGTTGGGCACAGTTTGCAATTTCTGCGCAAGATGAAAAGGAATAGGGAGAACGAATGAGAGACTAGCTCTAGGTGTCTGCAAGGGCAAATTTAACGCTCATTTCCCACCAGGAAGAGGAATTAACCAAAGGCTCAGCATGCCGTGCCGGAACCAGATTAGGGCCTGAGGCAATCCTGTGGGTTTGCGGCCAGCTCACAAGATAGCGAGTTGAAGAAAGGAGCTCAGGGGCACTGTAACTCACAAACCTGCAGAGTTATAAATGACAGCTATCGTCCAAAAATATATTGAAGGAAGGCTGCGAAGACGACTTGTAAGCGGGACACATTTGCAGGAAAACGATTTCAGGGGGTAGACGGGAATTGCATTTAAAGCATAGGAAAAGAGGCAGAACGTCGACAATGATGCTCTTGGCCAAAAAGGGCGTATGCGTTTTTTCCTGAATATATTCAGGAAAAAACGCATACGCCCTTTTTGGCCAACCAAGCAAGCATGTTAAAGAAATCTGCACTACAATGAAGTCTCACTGCCCCCCTGTCAAAAGGGCCATCTGAAAAAAGTATAAAATCCAGAAAGGCAGCACAGGCCATGGAGAACAGCGAGCCTTGTTATGCTGATGGGCGGGATGTAAGGTGCCAACAGCCAGTCTGGAAAAATATATGGTGTTTCCCGGAACATCTAAAAAACACAGCAACGGAGCCTACGGCAATTCCCCTTATTGCCCTATAGCTTAGGAAAATTAAAATCAAAAACATACAGCCACCCAAAAGCCTCGGGCGGCTCTGTTTACAAGAACCTCGTCTACGGTACAAGTTAAATATCCCAGAATGTGAAAAATGGATAAAGAAGTTGTGGTACGTACGTACAATGGAATATCACACAGCAATGAAATCCATGTCATCAGGCCCGTCGCGGCATAATGAGTGGATTCAGGTACGATGATTCTAAGTGAAATAAGTCACACAGAAAATGAAACATCATAAGATATCACTAATACACGGAATGTAAACTTGGCTACACATGAACTGAATTACAAAACAGAACAGGGTCTCAAATTTAGAAAACCAACTTATGCTTGCTTAAGGGGAAAGGTGAGTTGGGGTGCTGCATAAAACCAGAGATAGAAATTAGCACAGATACATTTCCATAAGCCAAATATGTAATAGTCAAGACCTACCCCTTGCTCAACGAAATGGACTAAACACCACATATTCAACGACTAGGAATACACCTGACTAGTAAGAATCTTCAAACCCATGGATTTATATGTCTTCGTAAGAGAATGAAGCGTGTGTACAGCGGCATGAATGCAGCAGAGAAAATCCGATAAATCCCATTATCAAAATGAATTACACAAACAAAACGCAAGGACAGTGAAATAGAGAGCAATTCTTAAATAATTCATTCAAGGCTTGTGATGCAACCTGGATTTACCACATCTACACCCAGAGCTGAGTGAGACATAAGGTTGGGCACTTCGGGCTGATAGCATTGGTGAGGTTCGATGAGCAAATGCAGACCCTTTGAAGTCATACAGCATGGTACCCATTCCATGGGTCCCAACTCTCCAAGTTTAAGGGATTCTTCCTTCAGCTAAAACATGCATGGGAAACCCACAGTATGGTGCACCGTGTGACCGGGAAATCTTTTCAAATGCATCTCAGTTTTCGCCCCCTTTTATTTGGGTTCACTATTCCAGACCCTTTACTAACACGCTCCCCACTTTGAGAGTCAGTGCCTTTAACCTCCTGTTGGGCACAGTTTGCAATTTCTGCGCAAGATGAACAGGAATAGGGAGAACCAATGAGAGACTAGCTGTAGGTGTCTGCACGGGCAAATTTAACGCTCATTTCCCACCAGGAAGAGGAATTAACCAAAGGCTCAGCATGCCGTGCCGGAACCAGATTAGGGCCTGAAGCAATCCTGTGGGTTTGCGGCCAGCTCACAAGATAGCGAGTTGAAGAAAGGAGCTCAGGGGCACTGTAACTCACAAACCTGCAGAGTTATAAATGACAGCTATCGTCCAAAAATATATTGAAGGAAGGCTGCGAAGACGACTTGTACGCGGGACAGATTTGCAGGAAAACGATTTCAGGGGGTAGACGGGAATTGCATTTAAAGCATAGGAAAAGAGGCAGAACGTCGACAATGATGCTCTTGGCCAAAAAGTGCGTATGCGTTTTTTCCTGAATATATTCAGGAAAAAACGCATACGCCCTTTTTGGCCAACCAAGGAAGCATGTTAAAGAAATCTGCACTACAATGAAGTCTCACTGCCCCCCGGTCAAAAGGGCCATCTGAAAAAAGTGTAAAATCCAGAAAGGCAGCACAGGCCATGGAGAACAGGGAGCCTTGTTATGCTGATGGGCGGGATGTAAATTGCCAACAGCCACTCTGGAGAAGTGTATGGTGTTTCCCGGAACACCGAAAAAACAAAGCTACGGAGCCTACGGCACTTCCACTTATGGTCCTATAGCTTAGGGAAATTAAAATCAAAAACACACAGCCACCCCAAAGTGTCGGAAGGCTCTGTTTACAAGAACCTCGTCTACGGTACAAGTTAAATATCCCAGAATGTGAAAAATGGATAAAGATGTTGTGGTACGTACGTACAATGGAATATCACTCAGCAATGAAATCTATGTCATCAGGCCCGTCGCGGCATAATGAGTGGATTCAGGTACGATATTCTAAGTGAAATAAGTCACACAGAAAATGAAACATCATAAGATATCACTACTATACGGAATGTAAACTTGGCTACACATGAACTGAATTACAAAACAGAACAGGGTCTCAAATTTAGAAAACCAACTTATGCTTGCTTAAGGGGAAAGGTGAGTTGGGGTGCTGCATAAAACCAGAGATAGAAATTAGCACAGATACCTTTCCATAAGCCAAATATGTAATAGTCAAGACCTACCCCTTGCTCAACGAAATGGACTAAACACCCCATATTCAATGCCTAGGAATACACCTGACTAGTAAGAATCTTCAAACCCATGGATTTATATGTCTCCGTAAGAGAATGAAGCGTGTGTACAGCGGCATGAATGCAGCAGAGGAAATCCGATAAATCCCATTATCAAAATGAATTACACAAACAAAACCCAAGGACAGTGAAATAGAGAGCAATTCTTAAATAATTCATTCAGGGCTTGTGATGCAACCTGGATTTACCACATCTACACCCAGAGCTGAGTGAGACATAAGGTTGGGCCCTTCGGGCTGATAGCATTGGTGAGGTTCGATGAGCAAATGCAGACCCTTTGAAGTCATACAGCATGGTACCCATTCCATGGGTCCCAACTCTCCAAGTTTAAGGGATTCTTCCTTCAGCTAAAACATGCATGGGAAACCCACAGTATGGTGCACCGTGTGACTGGCAAAAGTTTTCAAATGCATCTCAGTTTTCGTCCCCTTTTACTCGGGTTCACCATTCCAGACCCTTTACGAAAACTCTCCCCACTTGGAGAGTCAGTGCCTTTAACCTCCTGTTGGGCACAGTTTGCAATTTCTGCGCAAGATGAAAAGGAATAGGGAGAACGAATGAGAGACTAGCTCTAGGTGTCTGCACGGGCAAATTTAACGCTCATTTCCCACCAGGAAGGGGAATTAACCAAAGGCTCAGCATGCCGTGCCGGAATCAGATTAGGGCCTGAAGCAATCCTGTGGGTTTGCGGCCAGCTCACAAGATAGCGAGTTGAAGAAAGGAGCTCAGGGGCACTGTAACTCACAAACCTGCAGAGTTATAAATGACAGCTATCGTTCAAAATTATATAAAAGGAAGGCGGCGAAGACGACTTGTAAGTGGGACAGATTTGCAGGAAAATGATTTCAGGGGGTAGACGGGAATTGCATTTAAAGCATAGGAAAAGAGGCAGAACGTCAACAATGATGCTCTTGGCCCAAAAGGGCGTATGCGTTTTTTCCTGAATATATTCAGGAAAAAACGCATACGCCCTTTTTGGCCAACCAAGCAAGCATGTTAAAGAAATCTGCACTACAATGAAGTCTCACTGCCCCCCGGTCAAAAGGGCCATCTGAAAAAAGTATAAAATCCAGAAAGGCAGCACAGGCCATGGAGAACAGCGAGCCTTGTTATGCTGATGGGCGGGATGTAAGTTGCCAACAGCCAGTCTGGAAAAATGTATGGTGTTTCCCGGAATATCTAAAAAACAAAGCAACGGAGCCTACGGCAATTCCCCTTATTGCCCTATAGATTAGGAAAATTAAAATCAAAAACACACAGCCACCCAAAAGCCTCGGGCGGCTCTGTTTACAAGAACCTCGTCTACGGTACAAGTTAAATATCCCAGAATGTGAAAAATGGATAAAGAAGTTGTGGTACGTACGTACAATGGAATATCACACAGCAATGAAATCCATGTCATCAGGCCCGTCGCGGCATAATGAGTGGATTCAGGTACGATGATTCTAAGTGAAATAAGTCACACAGAAAATGAAACATCATAAGATATCACTAATACACGGAATGTAAACTTGGCTACACATGAACTGAATTACAAAACAGAACAGGGTCTCAAATTTAGAAAACCAACTTATGCTTGCTTAAGGGGAAAGGTGAGTTGGGGTGCTGCATAAAACCAGAGATAGAAATTAGCACAGATACCTTTCCATAAGCCAAATATGTAATAGTCAAGACCTACCCCTTGCTCAACGAAATGGACTAAACACCCCATATTCAACGCCTAGGAATACACCTGACTAGTAAGAATCTTCAAACCCATGGATTTATATGTCTCCGTAAGAGAATGAAGCATGTGTACAGCGGCATGAATGCAGCAGAGAAAATCCGATAAATCCCATTATCAAAATGAATTACACAAACAAAACCCAAGGACAGTGAAATAGAGAGCAATTCTTAAATAATTCATTCAGGGCTTGTGATGCAACCTGGATTTACCACATCTACACCCAGAGCTGAGTGAGACATAAGGTTGGGCACTTCGGGCTCATAGCATTGGTGAGGTTCGATGAGCAAATGCAGACCCTTTGAAGTCATACAGCATGGTACCCATTCCATGGGTCCCAACTCTCCAAGTTTAAGGGATTCTTCCTTCAGCTAAAACATGCATGGGAAACCCACAGTATAGTGCACCGTGTGACTGGCCAACGTTTTCAAATGCATCTCAGTTTTCGTCCCCTTTTACTCGGGTTCACCATTCCAGACCCTTTACGAACACTCTCCCCACTTGGAGAGTCAGTGCCTTTAACCTCCTGTTGGGCACAGTTTGCAATTTCTGCGCAAGATGAAAAGGAATAGGGAGAACCAATGAGAGACTAGCTGTAGGTGTCTGCACGGGCAAATTTAACGCTCATTTCCCACCAGGAAGAGGAATTAACCGAAGGCTCAGCATGCTGTGCCGGAACCAGATTAGGGCCTGAAGCAATCCTGAGGGTTTGCGGCCAGCTCACAAGAAAGCGATTTGAAGAAAGGAGCTCCGGGGCACTGTAATTCAAAACCTGCAGTGTTGTAAATGACAGCTACCGTCCAAAAATATATTGAAGGAAGGCTGCGAAGAGGACTTGAAAGCGGGGCAGAATTGCAGGAAAACGATTTCAGGGGGTAGACTGGAATTGCATTTAAAGCATAGGAAAAGAGGCAGAACGTCGACAATGATGCACTTGGCCAAAAAGAGCGTATGCGTTTTTTCCTGAATATATTCAGGAAAAAACGCATACGCACTTTTTGGCCAACCAAGCAACCATGTTAAAGAAATCTGCACTAAAATGAAGTCTCACTGCCCCCCGGTCAAAAGGGCCATCTGAAAAAAGTGTAAAATCCAGAAATGCAGCACAGGCCATGGAGAACAGGGAGCCTTGTTATGCTGATGGGTTGGATGTAAATTGCCAACAGCCACTCTGGAGAAGTGTATGGTGTTTCCTGAAACACCTAAAAAACAAAGCAACGGAGCCTACGGCACTTCCACTTATGGTCCTATAGCTTAGGGAAATTAAAATCAAAAACACACAGCCACCCCAAAGTTTCAGACGGCTCTGTTTACAAGAACCTCGTCTACGGTACAAGTTAAATATCCCAGAATGTGAAAAATGGATAAAGAAGTTGTGGTATGTACGTACAATGGAATATCACTCAGCAATGTAATCTATGTGATCAGGCCCGTCGCGGCATAATGAGTGGATTCAGGTACGATGATTCTAAGTGAAATAAGTCACACAGAAAATGAAACATCATAAGATATCACTACTACACGGAATGTAAACTTGGCTACACATGAACTGAATTACAAAACAGAACAGGGTCTCAAATTTAGAAAACCAACTTATGCTTGCTTAAGGGGAAAGGTGAGTTGGGGTGCTGCATAAAACCAGAGATAGAAATTAGCACAGATACCTTTCCATAAGCCAAATATGTAATAGTCAAGACCTACCCCTTGCTCAACAAAATGGACTAAACACCCCATATTCAACGCCTAGGAATACACCTGACTAGTAAGAATCTTCAAACCCATGGATTTATATGTCTCCGTAAGAGAATGAAGCGTGTGTACAGCGGCATGAATGCAGCAGAGAAAATCCGATAAATCCCATTATCAAAATGAATTACACAAACAAAACCCAAGGACAGTGAAATAGAGAGCAATTCTTAAATAATTCATTCAGGGCTTGTGATGCAACCTGGATTTACCACATGTACACCCAGAGCTGAGTGAGACATAAGGTTGGGCACTTCGGGCTGATAGCATTGGTGAGGTTCGATGAGCAAATGCAGACCCTTTGAAGTCATACAGCATGGTACCCATTCCATGGGTCCCAACTCTCCAAGTTTAAGGGATTCTTCCTTCAGCTAAAACATGCATGGGAAACCCACAGTATGGTGCACCGTGTGACTGGCAAACGTTTTCAAATGCATCTCAGTTTTCGTCCCCTTTTACTCGGGTTCACCGTTCCAGACCCTTTACGAACACTCTCCCCACTTGGAGAGTCAGTGCCTTTAACCTCCTGTTGGGCACAGTTTGCAATTTCTGCGCAAGATGAAAAGGAAGAGGGAGAACGAATGAGAGACTAGCTGTAGGTGTCTGCACGGACAAATATAACGCTCATTTCCCAGCAGGAAGAGGAATTAACCAAAGCTCAGCATGCCGTGCCGGAACTAGATTAGGGCCTGAGGCAATCCTGTGGGTTTGCGGCCAGCTCACAAGATAGCGAGTTGAAGAAAGGAGCTCAGGGGCACTGTAACTCACAAACCTGC
Source organism: Delphinapterus leucas (assembly GCF_059928025.1). Classification (NCBI taxonomy): domain Eukaryota; kingdom Metazoa; phylum Chordata; class Mammalia; order Artiodactyla; family Monodontidae; genus Delphinapterus; species Delphinapterus leucas. The sequence continues at coordinate 17,259,092 of NW_028322236.1, read as the reverse complement.
AGAGTTATAAATGACAGCTATCGTCCAAAAATATATTGAAGGAAGGCTGCGAAGACGACTTGTAAGCGGGACAGATTTGCAGGAAAACGATTTCAGGGGGTAGACGGGAATTGCATTTAAGGCATAGGAAAAGAGGCAGAATGTCGACAATGATGCTCTTGGCCAAAAAGTGCGTATGCGTTTTTTCCTGAATATATTCAGGAAAAAACGCATATGCCCTTTTTGGCCAACCAAGCAAGCATGTTAAAGAAATCTGCACTACAATGAAGTCTCACTGCCCCCCGGTCAAAAGGGCCATCTGAAAAAAGTGTAAAATCCAGAAAGGCAGCACAGGCCATGGAGAACAGGGAGCCTTGTTATCCTGATGGGCGGGATGTAAATTGCCAACAGCCAGTCTGGAAAAATGTATTGTGTTTCCCGGATCATCTAAAAAACAAAGCAACGGAGCCTACGGCAATTCTCCTTATGGTCCTATAGCTTAGGAAAATTAAATTCAAAAACACACAGCCACCCAAAAGTCTTGGGCGGCTCTGTTTACAGGAACCTCGTCTACGGTACAAGTTAAATATCCCAGAATGTGAAAAATGGATAAAGAAGTTATGGTACGTACGGACAATGGAATATCACTCAGCAATGAAATCTATGTCATCAGGCCTGTCACGGCATAATGAGTGGATTCAGGTACGATGATTCAAAGTGAAATAAGTCACACAGAAAATGAAACATCATAAGATATCACTAATACATGGAATGTAAACTTGGCTACACATGAACTGAATTACAAAACAGAACAGGGTCTCAAATTTAGAAAACCAACTTATGCTTGCTTAAGGGGAAAGGTGAGTTGGGGTGCTGCATAAAACCAGAGATAGAAATTAGCACAGATACCTTTCCATAAGCCAAATATGTAATATTCAAGACCTATCCCTTGCTCAACGAAATGGACTAAACACCCCATATTCAATGCCTAGGAATACACCTGACTAGTAAGAATCTTCAAACCCATGGATTTATATGTCTCCATAAGAGAATCAAGCGTGTGTACAGCTGCATGAAGGCAGCAGAGAAAATCCGATAAATCCTTTTATCAAAATGAATAACAAAAACAAAACACAACGACAGTGAAATAGAGAGCAATTCTTAAATAATTCATTCAGGGCTTGTGATGCAACCTGGATTTACCACATCTACACCCAGAGCTGAGTGAGACATAAGGTTGGGCACTTCGGGCTCATAGCATTGGTGAGGTTCGATGAGCAAATGCAGACCCTTTGAAGTCATACAACATGGTACCCATTTCATGGGTCCCAACTCTCCAAGTTTAAGGGATTCTTCCTTCAGCTAAAACATGCATGGGAAACCCACAGTATGGTGCACTGTGTGACTGGCAAACGTTTTCAAATGCATCTCAGTTTTCGTCCCCTTTTACTCGGGTTCACAATTCCAGACCCTTTACGAACACTCTCCCCACCTGGAGAGTCAGTGCCTTTAACCTCCTGTTGGGCACAGTTTGGAATTTCTGCGCAAAATGAAAAGGAATAGGGAGAACCAATGAGAGACTAGCTGTAGGTGTCTGCACGGGCAAATTTAACGCTCATTTCCCACCAGGAAGAGGAATTAACCAAAGGCTCAGCATGCCATGCAGGAACCAGATTAGGGCCTGAGGCAATCCTGTGGGTTTGCGGCCAGCTCACAAGATAGCGAGTTGAAGAAAGGAGCTCAGGGGCACTGTAACTCACAAACCTGCAGAGTTATAAATGACAGCTATCGTCCAAAAATATATTGAAGGAAGGCTGCGAAGACGACTTGTAAGTGGGGCAGAATTGCAGGAAAACGATTTCAGTGGGTAGACGGGAATTGCATTTAAAGCATAGGAAAAGAGGCAGAACGTCGACAATGATGCTCTTGGCCAAAAAGGGCGTATGCGTTTTTTCCTGAATATATTCAGGAAAAAACGCATACGCCCTTTTTGGCCAACCAAGCAAGCATGTTAAAGAAATCTGCACTACAATGAAGTCTCACTGCCCCCCGGTCAAAAGGGCCATCTGAAAAAAGTGTAAAATCCAGAAAGGCAGCACAGGCCATGGAGAACAGGGAGCCTTGTTATGCTGATGGGCGGGATGTAAATTGCCAACAGCCACTCTGGAGAAGTGTATGGTGTTTCCGGAACACCGAAAAAACAAAGCTACGGAGCCTACGGCACTTCCACTTATGGTCCTATAGCTTAGGGAAATTAAAATCAAAAACACACAGCCACCCCAAAGTGTCGGACGGCTCTGTTTACAAGAACCTCGTCTACGGTACAAGTTAAATATCCCAGAATGTGAAAAATGGAGAAAGAAGTTGTGGTACGTACGTTCAATGGAATATCACTCAGCAATGAAATCTATGTCATCAGGCCCGTCGCGGCATAATGAGTGGATTCAGGTACGATGATTCTAAGTGAAATAAGTCACCCAGAAAATGAAACATCATAAGATATCACTACTACACGGAATGTAAACTTGGCTACACATGAACTGAATTACAAAACAGAACAGGGTCTCAAATTTAGAAAACCAGCTTATGCTTGCTTAAGGGGAAAGGTGAGTTGCGGTGCTGCATAAAACCAGAAATAGAAATTAGCAAAGATACCTTTCCTTAAGCCAAATATGTAATAGTCAAGACCTACCCCTTGCTCAACGAAATGGACTAAACACCCCATATTCAACGCCTAGGAATACACCTGACTACTAAGAATCTTCAAACCCATGGATTTATATGTCTCCGTAAGAGAATCAAGCGTGTGTACAGCTGCATGAATGCAGCAGAGAAAATCCGATAAATCCCATTATCAAAATGAATTACACAAACAAAACCCAAGGACAGTGAAATAGAGAGCAATTCTTAAATAATTCATTCAGGGCTTGTGATGCAACCTGGATTTACCACATCTACACCCAGAGCTGGGTGAGACATAAGGCTGGACCCTTCGCGCTGATACCATTGGTGAGGCTCGGTGAGCAAATGCAGACCGTTTGAAGGCATACTGCATGGTACCCATTCCATGGGTCCCAACTCTCCAGGTTTAAGGGATTCTTCCTTCAGCTAAAACATGCATGAGAAACGCAGAGTATATTCCACCATGTGATTGCGAAACGTTTTCAAATGCATCTCAGTTTTTGTGCCCTGGTACTCGGGTTCACCATTCCAGACGCTTTACTAACACTCTCCCCACTTGGAGAGTCAATGCCTTTAACATCCTGTTCAGCACAGTTTGCAATTTCTGAGCAAGATGAACAGGAATAGGGAGAACCAATGAGAGACTAGCTGTAGGTGCCTGCACGGGCAAGTGTAACGACCATTTCCCACCAGGAAGAGGAATTAACCAAAGGGTCAGCGTGCCCTGCCAGAAACAGATTAGCGCCTGAAGCATTCCTGCGGTTTTCGGCCAGCTCACAAGAAAGCGAGTTGAAGAAAGGAGCTCAGGGGCACTCTAATTCACAAACCTGCAGAGTTATGAATGACAGCTATCGTCCAAAAATATATTGAAGTAAGTCTGCGAAGAGGACTGGAAAGGGGGGCAGCATTTGAGGAAAACTATTTCAGGGGGTAGACTGGAATTGCACTTAAAGCATAGGAAATGAGGCAGAATGTCGACAATGATGCACTTTGCCAAAAAGGGCGTATGCATTTTTTCCTGAATATATTCAGGAAAAAACGCATACACCCTTGATGGCCAACCAAGCAAGCCTGTAAAGGAAATCTGCACCAAGGGCAGAAAGCTGTTGGGGGGATGGTGGTGTGAAGAGTTGAGAGATTGGGATTGACATGTATACATTTATATGTATAAAATAGATAACCAATAAGAACCTGCTGTATAAAAAATAAGATTAAAAATTAAAAAAAATAAAATTAAAAAGTAAAACAGAAAAAATATTCTTCCCTCCACATACATGTATTTATATGAATAAATTATTTCTATGCTTATATTTGTAAATGCAAAAAAGAGGAATGAAATCTACCTTGAACCAAAAACGAAAAATAGAAAAAACAAACAGAATCCACAAGTTACACAGAGGAAAACCGTATCAGGACACTTGCTCCAGTTGTAAACAATTCTGAAGTTGGTCAGTGGTGGGGAATCATCTCCCATACAGCCAGCAGGCCCCACGCAACAAGCGTCCTCATTGCAAAGCTGGGGGACCGTGCTGAGGCATCTGTGAGTAAACGTGGTCCGAGCCCCAGGCCAGCTGCTGCTGAAATGTTCCCACCCTTCCCAGATAAAACACCTGAATATGTTCAAGGACTTGAAAGCCTAGAGGAAGGGCAATGGAGCCACACGAGTGATTGCATGCCAGCCAACTTGGTGCCTGCAGGCCAGCCAGGATGGTCCTGGCCCTGGGTGCTCTTCTGGAAGCTTTCCATTTCCCTGCCTGAGATACCCCTCCTGTCCCGGCCCCCACTGATTTCTTCCTTCCTCACGTCTGCCCAGGGAGAAATTCCAGCGCCAGGTATGGGTGACACATCCTCTTCTTTAGCAGGTGGCATCTTGACAACTGCTGCAGAAAGTCCAGCAGAGCCCCACTCACACTGGGCCACCCACAACGCCGTGACCTGTCACTCCCTGCCACCAGCCCAGCCCCGAGACTGCTGACAGGGCAGAGAAAATGGCGTCAGGCACAGCTGCAGGGGTTCTTGCTGCCTGGAGGGGTGTTTATATTGATCTCAAAACAGGCACACCTGGGGAGGGCTGGCCGGCATGGTCAGGCTGCCCAGGTCAGCCAATCATCACCCCTCAGGGTCTCACAGTTGCAGAAACTGGAACTTGCTGAATCGGCCAGGTCCAAGGAACAGGTGTGGGCTCTTGAGAGTCAGGATAGACAATGGGCTGCAGCTCTGGCTTGTATTCTAATCATTTTATCTGGCCCATGAGTGGGAGACAGCTTCAAGAAAACCCTGGCCTAATAAGAGGACCCCAGGAGTCAGGGAGAAGAGGGGTGGGTGGTGGGTGGAGACAGAGGCCTGGTGCCCCGGGTGCAGTGGAAGTCTCTGGAAGACCAGGTGGTGGCAGGCCGTACAGAGTGATGCCCAGGGTCACAGACCTGTCGGAGTTGCTATTTGTTAGTTCAAGTCCTGCTCTGAGGTGCTCTGTGTCAGATCTGAGTGACAGGTGAGCTGAGAGTGCTCTGCAATGAGGGCAATGTGCACGGTTCCTGTGTGCCCTGCCCTGCCACAGTACCTGCAAGTGTAGCTCTGTATCCTGGGAGGGAGCTGACCACGAGAGCCCCATGGGCTGCAGGGGACCTGCCCAGGGAACCCCATATCCTGGGATGGGCCTGACCATGAGAGCCCCATGGGCTGGTGTGGAGGTGGGGTACCTGCCCAGGTGAGCTCCATATCCTGAGATTGGCCTGACCACGAGAGCCCCATGGGCTGCCAGGGGCCTGGTAAAGATGTCAGGATCGTCAGTGAAGCCACCGAGTATATACCTCCAGTAGTTCCTAATTCCTACACCCTGCTGGTCATTCTACCAACCACCAGGAGACGGTATTCTGTATTAGTCTTCAATGATGCCTTCTTTTGTATGCCATTAGTCCCAGAGTCACAAGAAATTTTGGCTTCTAAGTGGCAGGACTCAACATACAACTAAAACAATACATCCAGGCCGTCTTGCCCCAAGTGTTCAAAAATTCCCACACCATCTTTGGGGAAAGCTTAGCTAAAGACGTAAAAGTTCTACCTCTGGAAAAGGAAACACTCCTTCAATATGCTGACGACATTCTGATCACCAGCCCTACTAAGGAGGCCTCTGAACTACCAAGCCAATAAAGGATAGAAGTTGTCCAAGAAAAAGCTCAAATATCACAGACTACGGTGACCTGCCTGGGCTTCATTCTCACAGAAGGTCGGAGAAGCTCATCCCAGGAAAGGGAAGAAACAATTTACAGCCTTACCCCTTTCTAAAACTAGAAGACAGCTTAGGGGTTCCTGGGGAGGCCAGAGTTTGCTGCTTCTGGATCCCTAACTACAGTCTACTAGCTGGGCCTCTATATGAAACACTGAAAGGAAAAGATGATGATCCTTTTGAATAGAATCCAGAAGTGGCCTTTCAAGAATGGAAAGAGCAGTCAATTCAGACCCTTGCCCTGGAACTCCCTAATTTAGCTAAACCCTTTGACCTTTACATTCCTGGTGAAAGGTGAATTGCCATTGGAGTATTAGTGCAAAACCTGGGACCACTTGAAATGGAACAATGCAAGAATGCCATCCAGGTAGGATAAACTATAGTCACCAAGGGGCTTGGCCCACTGCAACATCTGGCCAACATACTGGCGGTATCTAAAAACCTGGAAATCAGCAGCCCAAAAGGCCACCTCCCTCCTAAGGGAAAAGGACCCCACGTGGTGTTCCTAACCCCCAACCATGCCCTGAAGTTGCAGGGTTTGCTCCGTGGGCACACTGACCTCCAGTGAGGAAGCCCTCCTACTCCAACATCCAGAGAGATATCCGGGGGCAACGGGGCACCATGACGACACATGTGACCATCACTTGACCTGGAGTTTCTCTCATAAAACAACAAGAGTGTGTCACAAAAGAGTAGACTACTGCTTGCAGGACTTACTGCACCCAGAGGGGAGGTAATAATCTTGGCAGGGGAACCGTATATCACGCTGTCACCATAGAAAAGCCTACAGACACCGTGATGATGGTGACCAGTAAGACCGGCTGGACTCCTGTTTACTTCAAAAGGCTGTTGACTCAGTGGCCATCATGGTCCTTCATCACAACTGACCCTGGACTGTCCGGGAGTTGAGCAGGCAGGGTCCTGACACCTGGTGCTGTTTTTACGTTAATTCAGAGGCCTAATTGAAGAAAGTGCAGACTACTAGTCAGAGCATCTAGGCTGGCAGAAACGGTCAGCCTAAAGTGTCTGAACAAATGTGTGGCGGGGTGAAAGTGGACCTCACAGCGTCACTGCACATTTCCTTCCCGGACCCTTAAAGGTCATTAGAATCTATAACACTTCCAATGCTCATGCTCAGGCAGATGAACAGGGAGGCTGGAGGCCTGGGGATAATCAACGTCACCTAGAGGCTGCTGGGGAGAAGTTCTGACCCTCGCCCACGGGTATAAGGGCTCCTAACTCAGCACTCAGCAGTTACAGAAGAAGGGTCTGCACCCTCAGCACTCCAAGAATGAGGAAGAGGACAAAAGGCAGAAGAGGGGTTTGTCCCAGGCAAAGCCCATTAAAAATCCCTGGGAGATAAAAATAGAATCTGGGCAATAAAATAAAGTCTAACCTTTTTTATCCTTTGTGCTTTGTCTAATTTCATGTGCTCCTAGGGTCCCACATACAGAGTTTCCACACCCGGCACTTCAGACCAGATTTCCTAGTACAGAATGGCTGGGTCGACACATCAGGTCCTGGGGCCCAATGCAGACTCCGTGATATAGAGCCTGAGCTGCAGCCAACAGGGCCCTCGAGAGCTCTGCCCCCTCCCTCCCACTGAATCTGACAGGATCTCTACACAGCAGCCCAGCCCACAGCCCACGGGGTAGCACATGCTCTCACCTCTCCATTCTCTGATCAAAATATAAAGTTTCCTTTGCTTCTGAACCAAACTCAGTCTCGATCTTTTGGCTCCAATGACACTGGGCATGGGGACACTTGTTGGGGTCCACTCTGGAGGATCAGTAACAGAAATTGAGAACGTTGTAACTTCAATGAACAGATGTGTGAGCCAAACTATAATTAACATAGAACAGTGTATAAGGCTCGGGTAAAATAAGATGTTTCTAACACTTCCATTTGATATTTCCATCACTTTATTATAAGCAAGTTCAGTGAAAAGGTTTGTCTTATTTGTCAGGTCAATATTAGAGAAGCGAAGTGATTTCTTTCCAAGGATGTGCATCTAATAATCTTGGTTAAATCTTCAATCTTGTTTTAAATGCTTTTCCATTGAAAATGATACCTCTCATTCAGCTCCCCCATTTCTGAGAAGTATAAAATCTTATAATTTATTATTACCAAAGTGGAAAGGTGGGAGGACGGATAAATTAACAGTTTGGGATTAACACATACACACTGCTATGTATAAAATAGATCGTCAACAAGGAACTACTCTATAGCACAGGGAACTACACTCAATATTTTGCAATAACCTATAAGGGGAAATAATCTGAAAAAGAATAGATATTTTTATTGACATCATCTATCAATGACAGTTAAAATGGAACCTAAGGGAAGCCGGTGGTCAGTGCTTCTGACCCTGAAGACTTCAATCATCTAAAGTTTGGACTCTGCCTACTTCCCAAGGCCCTTAATGAACATATGTGTAGCCGTAGCTTAAAAAATTCCCCAGTTTGGGTAGCGGAGAGACACTGATTTTGAAAAAGCCCTGGTGTTCTCCTCACATGAACGGGACACTTCCTACAGCTAAAACATGCCTGTCACACCCAGAGGATGGTATATCGTCTGATCGGGAAGAGTTTGGAAAAGGCATCTCATCTCCTCATCTCCTGGTGCTCGGGTTCACCACTCTGGCGTCTTTACTAACAGTCTCCCCACTTGGAGATGTCAGCACTGTCAACATCCTGTTGCACACAGTTTGGAATTTGTCCAAGGATGAAGCAGAAGGAGGAGGAACAATGAGAGACAAGTCCTAGGTTTTCGGACAGACATATGTCACTCTAATTTCCAATCAGGAAGACGAATTGACCAAAGGCTAGGGTTGCCCATGGAAACAGAATAGGGCTTGAGGAAATCCCGCTGCTTTGTGGCCAGTTCCCATAAACACAAGTTGAAAAATGGAACTCAGGGACACTAAAATTCACGAAACTGCAGAGTTGAAAATATCTCTCACTGAAAAATGTCTTGAGGAAAGTCAGAGAAAAGGACTTGTAAGCAACGGAGAATGGCAGGAAAGGGATTGGATGAGGTAGAAAGGACTCGCCATTAAGCACAAGAAAAGGGGCTGAACATTGCCAACATTGCAGTTGGCCAAAAAGGGTGTATGCATCTTTTTCTGTATATATTCAAGAAAAGGGCATACACTTTTTTAGCCAACCAAACAGGTGGGCACTGGAAATCAATACTACAAAACATATCACTTCGCATCAGTCAGAAGAGCCTTCCTCATAAAGTGTAAACACCAGAAATGCAGGACAGGGCAAGGAGAAAAGGGAGCCCTGTGAGGCTTATAGTGGAAATGTATATTGCCAACGGTCACTCTGGAAAAGTGTATTGTGATTACTAAAGCATCTAAAAAATGAGCTACAGAGCACAGGGCACATGCACTCATGGACGTATATCTTGGGAAAAAGAAAAATCGAGAGGACACAGGCACCCCAATATTTACCGCCTCTCTGTTTAATATATCCTCGATTAGGATATAATTTATATGTCTCTGGAGGGAAAAAATGGACAGAGGTGTGACACTTATGTAGAGTGGAATATTACTCAGCCTGAAAATCAATGAAACATGGCCAGTTGTAACAACCCCAGAGGAGTTACGTATGATCATTTGAAGTCACATAATTCAAAAAGACAAAGACATACGATATTACTAATACATGGAATGTAAACGTGGCTACAAATGAACTGAATTACAAAAGAGAACGGGGTCTCAAATTTAGAAAACCAACTTATGCTTGCTTAAGGATCAAGGAGAGTTGGGGTGCTGCATAAAACCAGAGATTGAAATTAGCACAGATACCGTTCCATAAGCCAAATATGTAATAGAAAAAACCTACTTCCTGGTCAACGAAATGGACTCAACACCCCATATTCAGTGCCTAGGAATATACAGGATGAGTAAGAGTCTTAATACCTATGGATTTATATGTCTCCATAAGAGAATCAAGCGTGTGTACAGTGACAAAAACGCAGCAGTGAAAATCAGCTAAATCCCATTATCAAAATAAATTTCAAAAACAAAAAAAATGACAGTGAAATAGAGAGCAATTCTTAAATAATTCATTCAGGGCTTGTGATGCAACCTGGATTTACCTCATCTACACCCAGAGCTGAGTGAGACATAAGGTTGGACACTTCGGGGTGACAGCATGGATGAGGTTCGATGAGCAAATGCAGACCGTTTGTAGTCATACTGCATAGTACCCATTCCATGGGTCCCAACTCTCCAGGTTTAAGGGATTCTTCCTTCAGCTAAAACATGCATGGGAAACCCACAGTATGGTGCACCGTGTGACCGGAAAACGTTTTCAAATGAATCTCAGTTTTCGTCCCCTTTTACACGGGTTCACCATTCCAGACCCTTTACTAACACTCTCCCCACTTGGAGAGTCAGTGCCTTTAACCTCCTGTTTGGCACAGTTTGCAATTTCTGCGCAAGATGTACAGGAATAGGGAGAACCAATGAGAGACTAGCTGTAGGTGTCTGCAGGGGCAAATTTAACGCTCATTTCCCACCAGGAAGAGGAATTAACCAAAGGCTCAGCATGCCGTTCCGGAATCAGATTAGGGCCTGAAGCAATCCTCCGGGTTTGTGGCCAGCTCACAAGAAAGCGAGTTGAAGAAAGGAGCTCAGGGACACTATAATTCACAAACCTGCAGAGTTATAATTGACAGCTATCGTCCAAAAATATATTGAAGTTAGGCTGCGAAGATACTTGAAAGCGGGGCAGAATTGCAGGAAAACGATTTCAGGGGGTAGACTGGAATTGCATTTAAAGCATAGGAAAAGAGGCAGAACGTCGACAATGATGCTTTTGGGCAAAAAGTGCGTGTGCGTTTTTTCCTGAATATATTCAGGAAAAAACGCATACGCCCTTTTTGGCCAACCAAGCAAGCATTTTAAAGTAATCTGCACTACAATGAAGTCTCATCTCCCCCATGGTCAAAAGGGCCATCTGAAAAAAGTGTAAAATCCAGAAAGGCAGCACAGGCCATGGAGAACAGGAAGCCTTCTTATGCTGATGGGCGGGATGTAAATTGCCAACAGCCACTCTGGAGAAGTGTATGGTGTTTCCTCAAACACCTAAAAAAAAAAGCAACGGCGCCTACGGCACTTCCACTTATGGTCCTATAGTTTAGGGAAATTAAAATAAAAAAGACGCAGCCACCCCAAATTTTCGAATGGCTCTGTTTACAATATACTCATCTATGGTACAAGTTAAATATCCCAGAAAGCGGAAAATGGATAAAGAAGTTGTGCTACGAACGTACAATGGAATATCACACAGCAATGAAATCTATGTCTTCAGGCCCGTCGCGGCATAACGAGTGGATTCAGGTATGAAGACTCTAAGTGAAATTAGTCACACAGAGAAAGAAACATCATAAGATACCACTAATACACGGAATGTAAACTTGGCTACACATGAACTGAATTACAAAACAGAACAGGGTCTCAAATTTAGCAAACCAACCAATGCTTGCTTAAGGCGAAAGGTGAGTTGGGGTGCTACATAAAACCAGAGATTGAAATTAGCACAGATACCGTTCCATAAGTCAAATATGCAATAGTCAAGACCTACTCCTTGCTCAATAAAATGGACTCAACACCCCAAATTCAACGCCTAGGAATATACCTGACTAGTAAGAATCTTAAAACCCATGGATTTATATGTCTCCATAAGACAATCAAGCGTGTGTACAGCGGTATAAACGCAGCAGTGAAAATCCGATAAATCCCATTATCAAAATGAATTATAAAAACAAAACACAATGACAGTGAAATAGAAAGCAATTCTTAAATAATTCATTCAGGACTTGTGATGCAACCTGGATTTACCATATCTACACCCAGAGCTGGGTGAGACATAAGGCTGGACACTTTGAGCTGATAGCATTGGTGAGGTTCGGTGAGCAAATGCAGACCCTTTGAAGTCATACTGCATGATACCCATTCCATGGGTCCCAACTCTCCAGGTTTAAGGGATTCTTCCTTTAGCTAAAACATGCATGGGAAACCCAGAGTATGGTCCCTGTGACTGCGCAACATTTTTAAATGCATGTAAGTTTTCGTCCCCTGATACTCGGGTTGACCATTCCGGACGGTATAATAACACTCTCCCCGCTTGGAGAGTCAGTGCCTTTAACCTCCTGTTTGACACAGTATGCAATTTCTGCGCAAGATGAAAAGGAATAGGGAGAAACAATGAGAGACTAGCTGTAGGTGTCTGCACGGGCAAATTTATGCTCATTTCCCTCCAGGAAGTGGAATTAACCAAAGGCTCAGCATGCCGGGCCGGAACCAGATTAGGGCCTGAAGCAATCCTGCGGTTTTGCGGCCAGCTCACAAGGAAACGAGTTGAAGAAAGGAGCTCAGGGGCACTGTCATTCACAAACCTGCAGAGTTATAAATGCCAACTATCGTCCAGAAATACATTGAAGAAGGCTGCGAAGAGGACTTGACAGCGGGGCAGAATTGCTGGAAAACGATTTCAGGGGGTAGACTGGAATTGCATTTAAAGCATAGAAAAGAGTCATAACGTCGACAATGATGCCTTGGCCAAAAAGGGCGTATGCGTTTTTAACTGAATATATTCAGGAAATAACGCATACGCACTTTTTGGCCAACCAAGCAAGCGTGTAAAGGAAATCTGCACTACAATGAAGTCTCACTGCCCCCCGGTCAAAAGGGCCTTCTGAAAAAAGTGTAAAATCCAGAAAGGCAGGACAGGCCATGGAGAACAGGGAGACTTGTTATGCTGATGGACGGGATATAAATTGCCAACAGCCACTCTGGAGAAGTGTATGGTGTTTCCTGAAATACCTAAAAAGCAAATCAACGGAGCCTACGGCACTTCCACTTATGGTCCTATAGCTTACAGAATTAAAATCAAAAACACACAGCCACCCCAAAGTTTCGGACGGCTCTGTTTACAAGAACACCGTCTGCGGAACAAGTTAAATATCCCAGAACGTTAAAAATGGATAAAGAAGTTGTGGTACGTACGTACAATGTAATATCACTCAGCAATGAAATCTAGGTCATCAGGCCCGTCGCGGCATAATGAGTGGATTCAGGTACGATGATTCTAAGTGAAATAAGTCACACAGAAAATGAAACATCATAAGATATCACTAATACACGGAATGTAAACTTGGCTACACATGAACTGAATTACAAAACAGAACAGGGTCTCAAATTTAGAAAACCAACTTATGCTTGCTTAAGGGGAAAGGTGAGTTGGGGCGGTGCATCAAACCAGAGATAGAAATTAGCACAGATACCTTTCCATAAGCCAAATATGTCATAGTCAAAACCTACACCTTGCTCAACGAAATGGACTAAACACCCCATATTCAATGCCTAGGAATACACCTGACTAGTAAGAATCTTCAAACCCATGGATTTATATGTCTGCATAAGAGAATCAAGCGTGTGTACAACTGCATGAATGCAGCAGAGAAAATCCGATAAATCCCATTATCAAAATGAATTACAAAAACAAAACACAATGACACTGAAATAGAGAGCAATTCTTAAATAATTCATTCAGGGCTTGTAATGCACCCTGGATTTACCACATCTACACCCAGAGCTGATTGAGACATAAGGTTGGACACTTCGTGCTGATAGCATTGGTGAGGTTCGATGAGCAAACGCAGACCCTTTGAAGTCATACTGCATGGTACCCATTCCATGGGTCCCAACTTTCCAGGTTTACAGGATTCTTCCTTCACCTAAATCATGCACCTGAATCCCAGAGTATGGTCCACCATGTGACTGGGAAGCGATTTTAAATGCCTCTCAGGTTTCGTCCCTTGGTACTCAGGTTCACCATTCCAGACGCTTTACTAACTCTCTCCCCACTTGGAGAGTCAGTGCCTTTAACCTCCTGTTGGGCACAGTTTGCAATATCTGCGCAAGATGAACAGGAATAGGGAGAACCAATGAGAGACTAGCTGTAGTTGTCTGCACGGGCAAATTTAACGCTCATTTCCCACCAGAAAAAGGAATTTTCCAAACGCTCAGCATGCTGTGCGGAAACCAGATTAGGGCCTGAAGCAATCCTGCGGTTTTGCGGCCAGCTCACAAGAAAGCTAGTTGAAGAAAGGAGCTCAGGGACACTGTAATTAACAAACCTGCAGAGTTATAAATGGCAGGTATCAAACAAAAATATATTGAAGTAAGGCTGCGAAGAGGACTTGAAAGTGGGGCAGAATTCCAGTAATATGATTTCAGGAGGTAGACGGGAAGTGCTCTGAAAGCATAGGAGAAGAGGCAGATTCTCGACAATGATGCACTTGGTCAAAAAGTGCATATGAGTTTTTTCAGGGCCCTCATTAAAGAGGGTAGGGGGCTCCCAGCATGCTTTCGTGGCCAACAGAGGGCCCACATCGCCAAGGCGATGTGAGCCAGCCAGGCAGGAGTGACCTCACATCAGAGGGCCCACCTCACAGAAGGGTAAGGAACCCAGCCAGGATCAGACTCTCACCAGAGTGCCCACATCAGCAAGGGGCTGTGAACCAGACAGGAGTGTCATCACACCCATGGGGCCACATCATCAAAGGTTGAGGTACCCAGGAAATGTGGCCTCAAACCAGAGGACCCACATCACCATGGGTCTCAGAGCGAGGCAGGCAGGATTAACCTCACAACACATGGCCCATTGTATAAAAAAGGTGAGGAATCCAGCAGTTGGAACATCCCAGCAGGCGTCCCAGAGCACCAGGGCTATGGGATCCAGGCAGTGATGAACTCACAACAGAGGTCCCTCATCATGAAACTGTGAGGAAACCAGCCGTTGTGACCTCAGAGCACAAGGCCCACATCCCCATGGGGAAGGGAACCAAGCAGGAGTGTCATCACACCAGTGGGCACACATCAGAAAATGTGGGGAGCCCAGCAGTTAGGGCCTGACGCCAGAGGGCTCTCATCACCGAGGAGAGGAGGCTCACAGCAGGCTCCAACTGCTACCAGAGGGCCGCCATCGCCAATGCGGGATGTGCCAGCCAGGCAGGAGTGACCTCAGAGCAGAGGGCCCACCACACAAAAGTGTGAGGAACCCAAAGAGGATCAGACTCTCACCACAGGGCCCACATCACCAAGGGAATGGGAACCAGGCTGGAGTGTCCTCACACCAGTGGGGCCTCATCACCGAAATGTGAGTGACCCAGCACACGTGGCTTCAAACCAGAGGACACATATCACCAAGGGGCTGGGAGTGAGGCAGGCAGGAGGAGCCTCGAAACATAGGGACCATAGAATAAAAATGGTGAGGTATCCCGCAGTTGGAACCTCCTAGCAGGCGGCCAGGAGCAGCGAGGCTATGGGATCCAGACCTGACTGAACTCAAAACAGAGTGCCCTCATCATGAAACTGTGAGCAACCCAGCCGTTGGGACCTCAGAGCAGAAGGCCCACATTCCCATGTGGCTGGGAACATGGCATAAGTGTACTCGCACCACAGGGCACACATCAGAGAATTTTGGAAGCCCAGAAGTTAGGGCCTGACGCCAGAGGGCCCTCATTACCAAGGGGAGGAGACTCCAAGCAGGCACCAACTCCCAACTGAGGGCCCATGTCGCCAAGGTGACGTGTGACAGCCAGGCAGGAGTGACCTCACAGCAGAGGGCCTACCTCACAGAAGGGTGAGGAACCCAGCCAGGATAAGACTCTCACCAGAGGGCCCACATCACCAATGGGATCAGAAACAGGCAGGACTGTCTTCACACCAGTGTGGCCACATCATAGAAAGGTGAGGAACCCAGCACATGTGGCCTAAACCAGAGGACCCACATCTCCAAGGGGCTCGGAGTGAGGCAGGCAGGAGGAGCCTCACAACACAGGGACCATAGGATAAAAAAGCTGAGGAAACTTGCAGTGTGAACCTCCCAGCAGGCGGCCCAGAGCACCAAGTCTATGCGATCCAGGCTGCAGTGAACTCACAGCAGAGGGCCCACATCATGAAACTGTGAGCAACCCAGCCATTGGGACCTCACAGCAGAAGGCCCACATCCCCATGGGGATGGGAACCTCGCAGGAGTGCCCTCGCACCACTTAGCACGTATCAGAAAATGTGGGTACCCAGCAGTTAGGGCCTGACGCAAGAGGGCCCTCATCACCGAGGGGAGGAAGCTCCCAGCAGGCTACAACTGCCACAAGAGGGCCGATGTTGCCCAGGCGGGGTATGCCAACCAGGCAGGAGTGACCTCACAGCAGAGGACCCACCTCACAGAAGGGTGAGGAACCCAAACAGGATCAGACTCTCACCAGAGGGCCCACATCATCAAGGGGATAGGAACCAGGCAGGAGTGTCCTCACACCATTGGGGCCACATCATCAAAAGGTGAGGGACCCAGCACACGTGGCCTCAAACCAGAGGACACACATCACCAAGGGGCTGGGAGTGAGGCAGGCAGGAGGAGTCTCAAAAAAGAGGGCCCATAGAAGAAAAAAGGTGAGGAATCCCGCAGTTGTAACGTCCCAGCAGGTGGCCAGGAGCAGCATGGCTATGGGATCCAGGCCGGAGTGAACTCACACCAGAGGGCCCTCATCATGAAACTGAGCAACCCACCGTTGGGACCTCAGAGCAGAAGGCCCACATTCCCATGGGGTTGTGAACTTGGCAGGAATGTACTCGCACCACAGGGCGCACATCAGAAAATTTTGGGAGCCCAGGAGTTAGGGCCTGATGCCAGAGGGCCCTCATTACCAAGGGGAGGAGACTCCCAGCAGGCACCAACTCCCACCAGATGGCCAACGTCACCAAGGCGGGGTGTGCCAGCTAGGCAGGACTGACCTCAGAGAAGAGGGCCTACCTCACAGAAATGTGAGTAACACAACCAGGATCAGACTCTCACCGGAGGGCCCACATCACCAAGGAGATGGGAACCAAGCAGGAGTGTCCTCACACCAGTGGGGCCACATCAGCCAAAGGTGAGGAACCCAGCACATGTGGCCTCAAACCAGAGGACACACATCACCAAGGGGCTGGGAGTGAGGCAGGTGTCTGGAGGGGCACATTTAAGTCTAATTTCCCACCAGGGAGAGGAATTAACCAAAGGCTCAGAGTGCCGTGCCGGACCCTGATTATGGCCTGAAGCAAACCTGCGGTTCTGTGGCCAGCTTTCAAGGAAACGAGTTAAGAAAGGAAATCACGGGCACTGTAATTCACAAACCTGCAGAGGTATAAATGACAGCTATTGGCAAAAATATATTGAAGTAAGTCTGCAAAGAGGACTTGAAAACGAGGCAGAATTGCAGGAATCATATTTCAGGAGGTAGATTGGAATTGCATTTAAAGCATGTGAAATGCGGCAGATCTTCGACAATGATGCACTTGGACAAAAGTGCATATAAATTTTTTCCTGAATATATTCAGGAAAAAACGCATATGCCCTTTTTGGCCAACCAAGCACTCGAGCAATGGAAATCCGCACTACAATGAAGTCTTATTTCCCATTCGTCAAAAGGGCCATCTGAAAAAAGTGTAAAAACCAGAAACACAGGACAGGCCATGGAATAAAGGGAGCCTTGTTATGCTGATGGGTGGGATGTAAATTGCCAACAGACACTCTGGAGATGTTTATGGTGTATCCTGGAACATCTGACAAACAAAGCTACAGACCCTAGGGCACTTCCACTTTTGGCCCTATAGCTTTGGAAAATTAAAATCAAGAAGACACAGCCAACACAAAATTTAGGGCTGCTGTGTATACAAGAACCTCGAGTCCAGTACAAATTAAATATCCCAGAAAGAAAAAAATGGATAAAGGAGTTGTGCTACTTACGTACAACGGAATATCACTCAGCAATGAAATCAATGTCATCAGGACTGTAGCAGCAAATTGAGTGGATTTAAGTATGATGATTCTAAGAGAAATATGTCACACAGAGTAAGATAATTATCATAAGATATCACTAATAGAGAGAGTGTAAACTTGGCTACACATAAACTGAATTACAAAACCGAACAGAGTCTCACATTTAGATAAAAACTTATGCTTGCTTAAGGGGAAAGTTAAGTTGGGGTGCTGTATAAAACCAGAGATTGAAATGAGCACACATACCGTTCCATAAGTCAAATATGTAATAGACAAGACCTACTCTTTGCTCAATGAAATAGACTCATCCAAGATGTATCACCTCACACCTGTTAGAATGGGCATCATCAGAAAATCTACAAACAACAAATGCTGGAAAGGGTGTGGAGATAAGGAACCCTCTTCCACTATTGTTGGGAATGTAAATTGATACAGTCACTGTGGAGAACATTATGGAGTTTCTTATAAAACTAAGAATAGAATTACCATATGATACAGCAATCCCACTACTGGGCATATACCCAGACAAAACCATAAATCAAAAAGAGACATTCACTGCAATGTTCATTGCATCACTATTTACAATATCCAGGTAATGGAAGCAACCTAAATGCCCACAGACAGACGAATGCATAAAGATGAGGTACATATATAAAATGGAATATTACTAAGCCATAAAAAGGAATGAAATTGGGTCATTTGTAGAGACGTTGATGGATCTAGAGACTGTCATACAGAGTGAAGTAAGTCAGAAATGGAAAAACAAATCTTGTATATTAATGCATATATGTGGAACCTAGAAAAATTGTACAGATGAACCGTTTTGCAAGGCAGAAATAGAGCAACAGATGTAGACAACAAACGTATGGACACCAAGGGGGGAAAGCTGTTAGGGGGTGGTGGTGGGAGGAGTTGAGAGATTGGGATTGGCATGTATACATTTATATGTATAAAATAGATAACCAACAAGAACCTGCTGTATAAAAAATTAAAATAAAATTCAAAATTAAAAAAAGTAAAACAGAAAAAATATTCTTCCCTTCACATACATGTATTTATATGAATAAATTATTTCCATGCTTATATCTGTAAATACAAAAAAGAGGAATAAAATCTACCTTGAACCAAAAATGAAAAAAAGAAAAAAAATACAGAACCCACCAGTTACACAGAGGAAAACCGTATCAGGGCACTTGCTCCAGTTGTAAACAATTCTGAAGTTGGTCAGTGGTGGGGAATCATCTCCCATTCAGCCAGCAGGCCACACGCAACAAGCATCCTCATTGCAAAGTTGGGGGACCGTGCCGAGGCATCTGTGAGTAAACGTGGGCCGAGCCCCAGGCCAGCTGCTGCAGAAATGTTCCCACCTTTCACAGGTAAAACACCTGAATATGTACAAGGATTTGAAAGCCTAGAGGAAGGGCCATGGAGCCACATGAGCGACAGCATGCCAGCCGACTTGGTGCCTGCAGGCCAGCCAGGATGGTCCTGGCCCTGGGTACTCTTCTGGAAGCTTTCCATTTCCCTGCCTGAGATACCCCTGCTGTCCCGGCCCCCACTGATTTCTTCCTTCCTCACCTCTGCCCAGGGAGAAATTCCAGCAGCAGGTATGGGTGACACATCCTCTTCTTTAGCAGGTGGCATCTTGGCAACTGCTGCAGAAAGTCCAGCAGAGCCCCACTCACACTGGGCCACCCACAAAGCCGTGGCCTCTCACTCCCTCCCACCAGCCCAGCCCCGAGACTGCTGACTGGGCAGAGAAAATGGCGTCAGGCACAGCTGCAGGGGTTCTTGCTGCCTGGAGCGGTGTTTATATTGATCTCAACCCAGGCACACCTGGGGAGGACTGGCCGGCATGGTCAGGCTTCCCAGGCCAGCCAATAATCACCCCTCAGGGTCTCACAGTTGCAGAAACTGGAACTTGCTGAATCGGCCAGGTCCAAGGAACAGGTGTGGGCTCCTGAGAGTCAGGATAGACAAGGGACTGCAGCTCTGGCTTGTTTTCTAATTATATTATCTGGCCCATGAGTGGGAGACAACTTCAAGAAAACCCTCTCCTAATGAGAGGAACCCAGGAGTCAGGGAGAGGAGGGGTGTGTGGTGGGTGGAGACAGAGGCCTGGTGCCCCGGGTGCAGTGGAAGTCTCTGGAAGACCAGGTGGAGGGAGGCCACACAGAGTGATGCCCAGGGTCACAGACCTGTCAGAGCTGCTGTTTGTTGGTTCAAGTCCTGCTCTGAGGTGCTCTGTGTCAGATCTGAGTGACAGGTGAGCTGGGAGTGCTCTGCAATGAGGGCGATGTGCACGGTTCCTGTGTGCCCAGCCCTACCACGGTAACTGCAAGGGTAGCTCTGTATCCTGAGAGGGGCCTGACCACGAGAGCCCCGTGGTCTGGAGTGGGGGGTAGGGTCCCTGCTCAGGTGATCTCCATATCCTGGGATTGGCCTGATATCGAGAGCCCCATGGGCTGCTGGAATCCTGGTAAAAGATGTCAGGACAGTCAGTGAAGCCACCGAGGATAGACCTCCAGTAGTTCCTAAATCCTACACCCTGCTGGTCATTCTACCAACCACCAGGACATGGTATTCTGTATTAGTCTTCAATGATGCCTTCTTTTGTATTCCATTAGTGTCAGAGTCACAAGAAATTTTGGCTTGTGAGTGGCAGGTCTCAACATACAACTAAAACAATACTTCTGGGCCGTCTTGCCCCAAGGGTTCAAAAATTCCCACACCATCTTTGGGGAAAGCTCAGCTAAAGACCTAAAAGTCCTACCACTGGAAAAAGAAACACTCCTTCAATATGCAGACGACATTCTGAACACCAGCCCTACTAAGGAGACCTCTGAACTACCAAGCCAATAAAGGATACAAGTTGTCCAAGAAAAAGCTCAAATATCCCAGACTACGGTGACCTGCCTGGGCTTCATTCTCACAGAAGGTCGGAGAAGCCCATCCCAGGAAAGGGAAGAAACAATTTACAGCCTTACCCATATCTAAAACTAGAAGACAGCTTAGGGGTTCCTGGGGAGGCCACGGTTTGCTGCTTCTGGATCCCTAACTACAGTCTACTAGCTGGGCCTCTATATGAAACACTGAAAGGAAAAGATGATGATCCTTTTGAATAGAATCCAGAAGTGGCCTTTCAAGAATGGAAAGAGCAGTCAATTCAGACCCTTGCCCTGGAACTCCCTAATTTAGCTAAACCCTTTGACCTTTACATTCCTGGTGAACGGTGAATCGCCATTGGAGTATTAGTGCAAAAACTGGGACCACTTGAAATGGAACAATGCAAGAATGCCATCCAGGTAGGATAAACTACGGTCACCAAGGGGCTTGGCCCACTGCCATATCTGGCCAAGATACTGGCGGTATCTAAAATCCTGGAAATCAGCAGCCCAAAAGGCCACCTCCCTCCTAAGGGAAAAGGACCCCAAGTGGTGTTCCTAACACCCAATGATGCCCTGAAGTTGCAGGGTTTGCTCTGTGAGCACACTGACCTCGAGTGAGGAGGCCTTCCAACTCCAAACTCCAGAGAGCTAACCGGGGGCAACGGGGCACCATGACGACTCAAGTGACCATCACTTGACCTGGAGTTTCTCTCATAAAACAACAAGAGTGTGTCCCAAAAGAGTAGACTACTGCTTGCAGGACTTACTGCCCCCAGAGCGGACCTAATAATCCTGGCGGGGGAACCGTATATCACGCTGTCACCATAGAAAAGCCTACAGACACTGTGATAATGTTGGCCAATAAGACCGGCTGGACTCCTGTTTACTTCAAAAGGCTGTTGACTCAGTGGCCATCATGGTCCTTCATCACCCATGACCCTGGACTGTCTGGGAGTTGAGCGGACAGGGTCCTGACACCTGGTGCTCTTTTTACGTTAATTCAGGGGCCTAATTGAAGAAAGTGCAGACTACTGGTCAGAGCATCTAGGCTGGCAGAAACGGTCAGCCTAAGGTGGCTGAACAAATGCGGGGCGGGGTGAAACTGGACCTCACAGCACCACTGCACATCTCCTTCCTGGACCCTTAAAGGCCATTAGAATCTATAACACTTCCAATACTGGTGCTCAGGCAGACTAGCAGGAAGGCAGGAGGCCTGGGGACAATCAACGTCACCTGGAGGCTGCTGGGGAGAAGTTCTGACCCTCGCCCACGGGTATGAGGGCTCCTAACTCAGCACTCAGCAGTTACAGAAGAAGGGTCTGCACCCCCAGCACTCCAAGAATGAGGAAGGGGACAAAAGGCAGAAGAGGGGCTTGTCCCAGGCAAAGCCCCTTAAAAATCCCTGGGAGATAAAAATAGAATCTGGGCAATAAAATAAAGTCTAACCTTTTTTATCCTTTGTGCTTTGTCTAATTTCACGTGCTCCTAGGGTCCCGCATACAGAGGTTCCACACCCGGCACTTCAGACCAGATTTTCTAGTGCAGAATGGCTGGGTCGACACCTCAGCTCCTGGGGCACAGTGCACACTCCGTGATATAGAGCCTGAGCTGCAGCCAACCGGGCCCTCAAGAGCTCCGCCCCCTCCCTCTGACTGACTCTGACAGGATCTCTACACAGCAGCCCAGCCCACAGCCCACGGGGTAGCACATGCTCTCACCTCTGCATTCTCTGATCAAAATATAAAGTTTCCTTTGCTTCTGAACCAAACTCAGACTCGATCTGTTGGCTCCAATGACACTGGGCAGGGGGACACTTGTTGGGGTCCACTCTGGAGGATCAATAACAGAAATTGAGAACATTGTAACTTCAATGAACAGATGTGTGAGCCAAACTGTAATTAACATAGAACAGTGTATAAGGCTCGGGTAAAATAAGATGTTTCTAACACTTCCATTTGATATTTCTATCACTTTATTATAAGCAAGTTCAGTGAAAAGGTTTGTCTTATTTGTCAGGTCAATATTAGAGAAATGAAGTGATTTCTTTCCAAGGATGTACATCTAATAATCTTGGTTAAGGCTTCAATCTTGTTTTAAATGCTTTTCCATTGAAAATGATACCTCTCTTTCAGCTCCCCCATTTCTGAGAAGTATAAAGTCTTATAATTTATTATTACCAAAGGGGAAAGGTGAGAGGAGGGATAAATTAACAGTTTGGGATTAACACATACACACTGCTATGTATAAAATCGATCATCAACAAGGAACTGCTGTATAGCACAGGGAACTACACTCAATATTTTGCAATAACCTATAAGGGGAAATAATCTGAAAAAGAATAGATATTTTTATTGACATCATCTATCAATGACAGTTAAAATGGAACCTAAGGGAAGCTGGTGGTGAGTGCTTCTGACCAGGAAGACTTCAATCATCTAAAGTTTGGACTCTGTCTACTTCCCAAGGTCCTTAATGAACATATGTGTAGCCGTAGCTTAAAAAATTCCCCAGTTTGGGTTGCGGAGAGACAGTGATTTTGAAAAAGCCCTGGTGTTCTCCTCACATGAATGGGACCCTTCCTACAGCTAAAGCATGCCTGTCACACCCAGAGGATGGTATACCGTCTGATCGGGAAGAGTTTGGAAAAGGCATCTCATCTCCTCATTTCCTGGTGCTCGGGTTCACCCTTCCAGCGTCTTTACTAACAGTCTCCCCACTTGGAGATGTCAGCACTGTCAACATCCTGTTGCATACAGTTTGGAATTTGTCCAGAGGATGAAGCAGAAGGAGGAGGAACAATGAGAGACAAGTCCTAGGTGTTCGGACAGGCACATGTCACTCTAATTTCCAACCAGGAAGACGAATTGACCAAAGGCTAGGGTTGCCCATGGAAACAGAATAGGGCTTGAGGAAATCCCGCTGCTTTGTGGCCAGTTCCCATAAACACAAGTTGAAAAATGGAGCTCAGTGGCACTAAAATTCACGAAACTGCAGAGTTGAAAATATCTATCACTGAAAAATGTCTTGAGGAAAGTCAGAGAAAAGGACTTGTAAGCAACGGAGAATGGCAGGAAAGGGATTGGAAGAGGTAGAAAGGACTCGCCATTAAGCACAAGAAAAGGGACTGAACATTGCCAACATTGCAGTTGGCCAAAAAGGGTGTATGCGTCTTTTTCTGTATATATTCAAGAAAAGGGCATACACTTTTTTAGCCAACCAAACAGGTGGGCACTGGAAATCAATACTACAAAACATATCACTTCGCATCAGTCAGAAGAGCCATCCTCATAAAGTGTAAACACCAGAAATACAGGACAGGGCAAGGAGAAAAGGGAGCCCTGTGAGGCTTATAGTGGAAATGTATATTGCCAACGGTCACTCTGGAGAAGTGTATTGTGTTTAATAAAGCATCTGAAAAATGAGCTACAGAGCACAGGGCACTTGCACTCATGGACGTATATCTTGGGAAAAACAAAAATCGAGAGGACACAGGCACCCCAATGTATACCGCCTAATTGTTTAAAAGATCCTCGACCAGGATATAACTTAAATGTCTCTGGAGGGAAAAAATGGATACAGATGTGGTGCTTATGTAGAGTGGAATATGACTCAGCCTGGAAATCAATGCAATATGGCCACTTGTAACAACTCCAGAGGAGTTACGTATGATCATTCAAAGTCACAGAATTCAAAAAGAAAAAGACATACTATATCACTAATACATGGAATGTAAGCTTGGCTACACATGAACTGAATTACAAAACAGAACAGGGTCTCAAATTTAGAAAACCAACTTATGCTTGCTTAAGGGGAAAGGTGAGTTGGGGTGCTGCATAAAACCAGAGATAGAAATTAGCACAGATACCTTTCCATAAGCCAAATATGTAATAGTCAAGACCTACCCCTTGCTCAACGAAATGGACTAAACACCCCATATTCAACGCCTAGGAATACACCTGACTAGTAAGAATCTTCAAACCCATGGATTTATATGTCTCCGTAAGAGAATGAAGCATGTGTACAGCGGCATGAATGAAGCAGAGAAAATCCGATAAATCCCATTATCAAAATGAATTACACAAACAAAACCCAAGGACAGTGAAATAGAGAGCAATTCTTAAATAATTCATTCAGGGCTTGTGATGCAATCTGGATTTACCACATCTACACCCAGAGCTGAGTGAGACATAAGGGTGGGCACTTCGGGCTGATAGCATTGGTGAGGTTCGATGAGCAAATGCAGACCCTTTGAACTCATACAGCATGGTACCCATTCCCTGGGTCCCAACTCTCCAAGTTTAAGGGATTCTTCCTTCAGCTAAAACATGCATGGGAAACCCACAGTATGGTGCACCATGTGACTGGCAAACGTTTTCAAATGATTCTCAGTTTTCGTCCCCTTTTACTCGGGTTCACCATTCCAGACCCTTTACGAACACTCTCCCCATTTGGAGTGTCAGTGCCTTTAACCTCCTGTTGGGCACAGTTTGCAATTTCTGCGCAAGATGAAAAGGAATAGGGAGAACGAATGAGAGACTAGCTCTAGGTATCTGCACGGGGAAATTTAACGCTCATTTCGCACCAGGAAGAGGAATTAACCAAAGGCTCAGCATGCCGTGCCGGAACCAGATTAAGGCCTGAAGCAATGCTGCGGGTTTGCGGCCAGCTCACAAGATAGCGAGTTGAAGAAAGGAGCTCAGGGGCACTGTAACTCACAAACCTGCAGAGCTATAAATGACAGCTATCGTCCAAAAATATATTGAAGGAAGGCTGCGAAGACGACTTGTAAGCGGGGCAGAATTGCAGGAAAACGATTTCAGGGGGTAGACGGGAATTGCATTTAAAGCACAGGAAAAGAGGCAGAACGTCGACAATGATGCTCTTGGCCAAAAAGGGCGTATGCGTTTTCTCCTGAATATATTCATGAAAAAACGCATACGCCCTTTTTGGCCAACCAAGCAAGCATGTTAAAGAAATCTGCACTACAATGAAGTCTCACTGCCCCCCGGTCAAAAGGGCCATCTGAAAAAATGTAAAATCTAGAAAGGCAGCACAGGCCATGGAGAACAGGGAGCCTTGTTATGCTGATGGGCGGGATGTAAATTGCCAACAGCCACTCTGGAGAAGTGTATGGTGTTTCCTGGAACACCGAAAAAACAAAGCAACGGAGCCTAGGGCACTTCCACTTATGGTCCTATAGCTTAGGGAAATTAAAATCAAAAACACACAGCCACCCCAAAGTGTCGGACGGCTCTGTTTACAAGAACCTCGTCTACGGTACAAGTTAAATATCCCAGAATGTGAAAAATGGATAAAGAATTTGTGGTACGTACGTACAATGGAATATCACTCAGCAATGAAATCTATGTCATCAGGCCCGTCGCGGCATAATGAGTGGATTCATGTACGATGATTCTAAGTGAAATAAGTCACACAGAAAATGAAACATCATAAGATATCTCTAATACACGGAATGTAATCTTGGCTACACATGAACTGAATTACAAAACAGAACAGGGTCTCAAATTTAGAAAACCAACTTATGCTTGATTAAGGGGAAAGGTGAGTTGGGGTGCTGCATAAAACCAGAGATAGAAATTAGCACAGATAACTTTCCATAAGTCAAATATGTAATAGTCAAGACCTACCCCTTGCTCAACGAAATGGACTAAACACCACATATTCAACGCCTAGGAATACACCTGACTAGTAAGAATCTTCAAACCCATGGATTTATATGTCTCCATAAGAGAATCAAGCGTGTGTACAGCTGCATGAAGGCAGCAGAGAAAATCCGATAAATCCCATTATCAAAATGAATTACAAAAACAAAACCCAAGGACAGTGAAATAGAGACCAATTCTTAAATAGTTCATTCAGGGCTTGTGATGCAACCTGGATTTACCACATCTACACCCAGAGCTGAGTGAGACATAAGGTTGGGCACTTCGGGCTGATAGCATTGGTGAGGTTCAATGAGCAAATGCAGACCCTCTGAAGTCATACTGCATGGTACCCATTCCATGAGTCCCAACTCTCCATGTTTAATGGATTCTTCCTTCAGCTAAAACATGCATGGGAAACCCACAGTATGGTGCACCGTGTGACCGACAAACGTTTTCAAATGCATCTCAGTTTTTGTACCATTTTACTTGGGTTCACCATTCCAGACCCTTTACTAACACTCTCACCACTTGGAGAGTAGGTGCCTTTAACCTCCTGTTGGTCACAGTTTGCAATTTCTGCGCAAGATGAACAGAAATAGGGAGAACCAATGAGAGACTAGCTGTAGGTGTCTGCACGGGCAAATGGAATGCTCATTTCCCACCAGGAAGAGGAAATAACCAAAGGCCCAGCATGCCCTGCCGGAACCAGATTAGGGCCTGAAGCAATCCTGTGGTTTTGCGGCCAACTCACAGGAAAGCGTGTTGAAGAAAGGAGCTCAGGGGCACTGTAATTCACAAACCTGCAGAGTTATAAATGACAGCTATCGTCCAAAATATATTGAAGTATGTCTGCGAAGAGGACTTAGAATTTGGGCAGAAATTTAGGAAAACGATTTCGGGGGTAGACTGGAATTGCACTTAACGCCTAGGAAAAGACGGAGAACGGCGACAATGATGCACTTGGCCAAAGAGGGTGTATGTGTTTTTTCCTGAATATAATCAGGAAAAAACGCATACGCCCTTTTTGGCCAACCAAGCAAGCGTGTAAAGAAATCTGCACTACAATGAAGTCTCTCTGCCCCTCGGTCAAAAGGGCCATCTGAAAAAAGTGTAAAATCCAGAAAGGCAGGACAGGCCATGGAGAAGAGGGAGCATTGTTATCCTGATGGGCGGGATGTGAATTGCCAACAGCCACTCTGGAGAAGTGTATGGTATTTCCTGAAACACATAAGAAACAAAGCAACACAGCCTATGGCACTTCCACTTATGGTCCTATAGCTTAGGGAAATTAAAATCAAAACCACACAGGCACCCCAAAGTTTGGAACGGCTCTGTTTACAAGAACCTCGTCTACGGTACAAGTTAAATATCCCAGAGGGCGAAAAATGGATAAAGAAGTTGTGGTTCTTACGTACAATGGAATATCACTCAGCAATGAAATCTATGTCATCAGGCCCGTAGCGGCATAATGAGTGGATTCAGGTACGATGATTCTACGTGCAATAGGTCACACAGAAAAAGAAACATCATAAGGTATCACTAATACACGGAATGTAATGTTGGCTACACATGAACTGAATTACAAAACAGAACAGTGTCTCAAATTTAGAAAACCAACTTATGCTTGCTTTTTGGGAAAGGTGAGTTCGGGTGCTGCATAAAAACAGAGATTGAAATTCGCACTGATATAGTTCCATAAGCCAAATATGTAATAGACAAGACCTACTGCTTGCTCAACGAAATGGGCTCAACACCCCATATTCAACGCCTAGAAATATACCTGCCTAGCAAGAATCTTAAAACCCATGGATTTATATGTGTCCGTAAGAGAATCCAGCGTGTGTTCAGTGGCCTAAAGGCAACAGTGAAAATCCGATAAATCACATTATCAAAATAAATTTCAAAAACAAAACACAATGACAGTGAAATAGAGAGCAATTCTTAAATAATTCACTCAGGGCTTCTGATGCAACCTGCATTTACCACATGTACACCCAGTGCTGGGGAGACATAAGGCCGGACACTTCGCCCTGATAGCATTGTTGAGGTTCGGTGAGCAATTGCAGACCCTTTGAAGTCATACTGCATGGTACCCATTCCAAGGGTCCCAACTCTCCAGGTTTAAGGGATTCTTCCTTCCGCTACATCATGTATGGGAAACCCAGAGTATGGTCCACCATGTGATTGGGAAACGTTTTCAAATGCATCTCAGTTTTCTTCCCTTTATACTCGGGTTCACCATTCCAGACGCTTAACTAACACTCTCCCCACTTGGAGAGTCAGTGCCTTTAACCTCCTGTTTGTCACAGTTTGCAATTTCTGCGCAAGATGAACAGGAATAGGGAGAACCAATGAGAGACTAGCTGTAGGTGTCTGCACGGGCAATTTAATGCTCATTTCTCACCAGGAAGTGGAATTAACCAAAGGCTCAGCATGCCGTGCCAGAACCAGATTAGGGCCTGAAGCAATAGTGCGGGTGTGCAGGCAGCTCACAAGATAGCGAGTTGAACAAAGGAGCTCAGGGGCACTGTAATTCACAAACCTGCAGAGTTATAAATGACAGCTATCGTCCAAAAATATATTGAAGGAAGGCTGCGAAGAGGACTTGAAAGCGGGGCAGAATTCCAGGAAAACGATTTCAGGAGGTAGACGGGAAGTGCACTGAAAGCATAGAAGAAGAGGCAGAACCTCGACAATGATGCACTTGTTCAAATAGTGCATATGCGTTTTTTCCAAGGCCCTCCTTAAAGAGGGTAGAGGGCTCCCAGCATGCTTCAGTGGCCAACAGAGGGCCCACATTGCCAAGGTGACGTGAGCCAGCCAGGCAGGAGTGACCTCACATCAGAGGGCCCACCTCACAGAAGGGTAAGGGACCCAGCCATTATCAGACTCTCACCAGAGGGCCCACATCAGCAAGGGGCTGGGAACCAGGCAGGAGTGTCTTCACACCCGTGGGGCCACATCATCGCAAGTTGAGGTACCCAGCACATGTGGCCTCAAACCAGAGGACCCACATCTCCATGGGTCTCGGAGCGAGGCAGGCAGGATGAACCTCAAAACACGTGGCCCATTGTATAAAAAAGGTGAGGAATCCAGCAGTTGGAACATCCCAGCAGGCGGCCCAGAGCACCGAGGCTATGGGATCCAGGCAATGATGAACTTACAACAGAGGGCCCTCATCATGAAACTGTGAGCAACCTAGCCATTGTGACCTCAGAGCACAAGGCCCACATCCCCATGGGGAAGGGAACCAAGCAGGAGTGTCATCGCACCAGTGGGCACACATCAGAAAATGTGGGGAGCCCAGCAGTTAGGGCCTGACACCAGAGGGCCCTCATCACCGAGGAGAGGAGGCTCCCAGCAGGCTCCAACTGCTACAAGAGGGCCAACGTCGCCAATGCGGGGTGTGCCAGCCAGGCAGGAGTGACCTCAGAGCAGAGGGCCAACCTCAAAAAAGTGTGAGGAACCCAAAGAGGATTAGACTCTCACCAGAGGGCCCACATCACCAAGAGGATCAGAACCAGGCAGGACTGTCTTCACACCAGGGTGACCACATCATAGAAAGGTGAGGAACCCAGCACATGTGGCCTAAACCAGAAGACCCACATCTCCAAGGGGCTCGGAGTGAGGCATGCAGGAGTAGCCTCACAACACAGGGCCCATAGAATAAAAAAGCTGAGGAATCCTGCAGTGGGAACCTCCCAGCAGGCGGCCCAGAGCACCGAGTCTATGCGATCCAGGCTGCAGTGAACTCACAGCAGAGGGCCCATATCATGAAACTGTGAGCAACCCAGCCATTGGGACCTCACAGCAGAAGGCCCACATCCCCATGGGTTTGGGAACATGGCAAGAGTGTCCTCGCACCACTTAGCACGTATCAGAAAAAGTGGGTACCCAGCAGTTACGGCCTGACGCTAGAGAGCCCTCATCACCGAGGGGAGGTGGCTCCCAGCAGGCTCCAACTGCCACAAGAGGGCCGATGTCGCCAAAGCGGGGTGTGCCAGCCAGTCAGTAGTGACCTCACAGCAGAGGGCCCACCTCACAGAAGGGTGAGGAACCCAGCCAGGATCAGACTCTCACCAGAGGGCCCACATCACCAAGGGGATAGAAACCAGGCAGGAGTGTCCTCACACCAGCGGGGCCACATCATCGAAAGGTGAGGGACCCAGCACACATGGCCTCAAACCAGAGGACACACATCACCAAGGGGCTGGGAGTGAGTCAGGCAGGAGGAGTCTCCAAACAGAGGGCTCATAGAAGAAAAAAGGTGAGGAATCCCGCAGTTGGAACCTCCCCGCAGGCGGCCAGGAGCAGCGAGGCTATGGGATCCAGGCCGGAGTGAACTCACACCAGAGGGCCCTCATCATGAAACTGAGCCACCCACCGTTGGGACCTCAGAGCAGAAGGCCCATATTCCCATGGGGTTGGAAACCTGGCAGGAGTGTACTCACACCACAGGGCGCACATCAGAAAATTTTGGGAGCCCAGGAGTTAGAGCCTGACGCCAGAGGGCCCTCATTACCGAGGGGAGGAGACTCCCAGCAGGCACCAACTCCCACCTGAGGGCCCACGTCGCCAAGGTGACATGTGCCAGTCAGGCAGGAGTGACCTCACAGCAGAGGGCCTACCTCACAGAAGGGTGAGGAAACCAGCCAGGATAAGACTCTCACCAGAGAGCCCACATCACCAAGGTGACCAGAACAAGGCAGGAGTGTCCTCACACCAGTGTGGCCACATTATAGAAAGGTGACGAACCGAGCACATGTGGCCTAAACCAGAGGACCCACATTTCCAAGGTGCTCCGAGTGAGGCAGGCAGGAGTAGCCTAACAACACAGGGCCCACAGAATAAAAAATGTGAGGAATCCAGCAGTTGGAACCCCCCAGCAGGTGGCCCAGAGTACGGAGTCTATGGGATCCAGGCCACAGTGAACTCACAGCAGAGGGCTCACATCATGACACTGTGAGCAATCCAGCTGGTGGGACCTCAGAGCAGAAGGCCCACATCCCCATGGGGATGGGAATGTGGCAGGAGTGTACTCGCACGACAGGGCACATATCAGAAAATTTTGGGAGCCCATGAGTTAGGGCCTGACGCCAGAGGGCCCTCATTACCGAGGGGAGGAGACTCCCAGCAGGCACCAACTCCCAACTGAGGACCCACATCGCCAAGGTGATGTGTGCCAGCCAGGCAGGAGTGACCTCACAGCAGAGGGCCCACCTCCCAGAAGGGTGAGGAATCCAGCCAGGATCAGACTCTCACCAGAGGGCCCCCATCACCAAGGGGATGGGAACCAGGCAGGAGTGTCCTCACACCAGTGGGGCCACATCAATAAAGGTGAGGAAACCGGCACATGTGGCCTCAAACCAGAGGACCCACATCACAAAGGGGCTGGGAGTGAGTCAGGAAGGAGGAGCATGAAAACACAGGACCCAAAGAATAAAAATGGTAAGGAATCCAGCAGTAGGAACCTCCCAGCAGGCGGCTCAGAGCACAGAGTCTATGGGATCTAGGCCTGAGTGAACTAACACCAGAGAGCCAACATCCTGAAACTGTGAACAACACAGGTGTTGGGACCATAGAGCAGAAGGCACATGGGGATGGGAACCTGGCAGGAGTGCCCTCACACCACTTAGCACGTATCAGAAAATGTGGGTAACCAGCAGTTAGGGCCTGATGCCAGAGGGCCTCATCACTGAGGGGAGGAGGCTCCCAGCGGGCTCCAACTGCCACCAGAGGGCCGACGTCGCCAAGGCGGGGTGTGTCAGCCAGGCAGGAGTGACCTCAGAGAAGAGGGCCCACCTCACAGAAGTGTGAGGAGCCCAACCAGGATCAGACTCTCACTGGAGGGCTCACATCACCAAGGGGATGGGAACCAGGCAGGAGTGTCCGCACACCAGTGGGGCCACATCTGCGAAAGGTGAGGAACCCAGCACATGTGGCCTCAAACCAGAGGACACACATCACCAAGGGGCTGGGAGTGAGGCAGGTGTCTGGAGGGGCACATTTAACTCTAATTTCCCACCAGGAAGAGGAATTAACCAAAGGCTCAGAGTGCCGTGCGGGACCCTGATTACGGCCTGAAGCAAACCTGCGGTTCTGTGGCCAGCTTTCAAGGAAACGAGTTAAGAAAGGAAACCACAGGCACTGTAATTCACAAACCTGCAGAGTTATAAATGACAGCTATTGGCAAAAATATATTGAAGTAAGTCTGCACAGAGGACTTGAAAACGAGGCAGAATTGCAGGAATCATATTTCAGGAGGTAGATTGGAATTGCATTTAAAGCATGTGAAAAGCGGCAGATCTTTGACAGTGATGCACTTGGACAAAAAGTGCGTATACATTTTTTCCTGAATATATTCAGGAAAAAACGCATATGCCCTTTGTGGCCAACCAAGAATTCGAGCAATGGAAATCCGCACTACAATGAACTCTCATTTCCCATTCGTCAAAAGAGTCATCTGAAAAAAGTGTAAAACCCAGAAACACAGGACAGGCCATGGAGAACAGGGAGCCTTGTTATGCTGATGGACGGGATGTAAATTGCCAACAGACACTCTGGTGATGTTTATGGTGTATGCTGAAACATCTAAAAAACAAAGCTACAGAGCCTAGGGCACTTCCACTTTTGGCCCTATAGCTTAGGAAAATTAAAATCAACAAGACACAGCCAACACAATATCCAGGGCTGCTGTGTTTACAAGAACCTTGAGTCCAGTACAAATTAAATATCCCAGAAAGAAAAAAATGGATAAAGGAGTTGTCCTACTTACGTACAACGGAATATCACTCAGCAATGAAATCAATGTCATCAGGTCTGTAGCAGCACATTGAGTGGATTTAAGTATGATGATTCTAAGAGAAATATGTCACACAGAGAAACATAATTATCATAAGATATCACAAATAGAGGGAGTGTAAACTTGGCTACACATAAACTGAATTACAAAACCGAACAGAGTCTCACATTTAGATAAAAACTTATGCTTGCTTAACGGGAAAGTTGAGTTGGGGTGCTGTATAAAACCAGAGATTGAAATGAGCACACATACCGTTCCATAAGCCAAATATGTAATAGACAAGACCTACTCTTTGCTCAACGAAATAGACTAATCCATGGTGTATCACCTCACACCTGTTAGAATGGGCATCATCAGAAAATCTACAAACAACAAATGCTGGAAAGGGTGCGGAGATAAGGAAACCTCTTCCACTATTGTTGGGAATGTAAATTGATGCAGTCACTGTGGAGAACATTATGGAGTTTCTTATAAAACTAAGAATAGAATTACCATATAATACAGCAATCCCACTACTGGGCATATACCCAGACAAAACCATAAAACGAAAAGAGACATTCACCGCAATGTTCATTGCATCACTATTTACAATATCCAGGTAATGGAAGCAAACTAAATGCCCACAGACAGACGAATGCATAAAGATAAGGTACATATATAAAATGGAATATTACTAAGCCATAAAAAGGAATGAAATTGGGTCATTTGTAGAGACGTTGATGGATCTAGAGACTGTCATACAGAGTGAAGTAAGTCAGAAAGAGAAAAACAAATCCTGTATATAAATGCATATATGTGGAACCTAGAAAAGTTGTACAGATGAACCGTTTTGCAAGGCAGAAATAGAGCAACAGATGTAGACAACAAACGTATGGACACCAAGGGGGGAAAGCTGTTAGGGGGTGGTGGTGGGAGGAGTTGAGAGATTGGGATTGGCATGTATACATTTCTATGTATAAATAGGTAACCAAAAAGAACCTGCTGTATAAAAAAATAAAATAAAATTCAAAATTACAAAAAGTAAAACAGAAAAAATATTCTTCCCTTCACATACATGTATTTATATGAATAAATTATTTCCATGCTTATATCTGTAAATACAAAAAAGAGGAATAAAATCTACCTTGAACCAAAAACGAAAAAAAGAAAAAAAAACAGAACCCACCAGTTACACAGAGGAAAACCGTATCAGGGCCCTTGCTCCAGTTGTAAACAATTCTGAAGTTGGTCAGTGGTGGGGAATCATCTCCCATTCAGCCAGCAGGCCCCACACAACAAGCGTCCTCATTGCAAAGCTGGGGGCCCGTGCCGAGGCATCTGTGAGTAAACGTGGGCCGAGCCCCAGGCCAGCTGCTGCTGAAATGTTCCCACCCTTCCCAGGTAAAACACCTGAATATGTACAAGGACTTGAAAGCCTAGAGGAAGGGCCATGGAGCCACATGAGCGACAGCATGCCAGCCGACTTGGTGCCTGCAGGCCAGACAGGATGGTCCTGGCCCTGGGTGCTCTTCTGGAAGCTTTCCATTTCCCTGTCTGAGATACCCCTCCTGTCCCGGCCCCCACTGCTTTCTTCCTTACTCACCTCTGCCCAGGGAGAAATTCCAGCGGCAGGTATGGGTGGCACATCCTCTTCTTTAGCAGGTGGCATCTTGGCAACTGCTGCAGAAAGTCCAGCAGAGCCCCACTCACACTGGGCAACCCACAAAGCCGTGGCCTCTCACTCCCTCCCACCAGTCCAGCCCCGAGACTGCTGACAGGGCAGAAAATGGCGTCAGGCACAGCTGCAGGTGCTCTTGCTGCCTGGAGCGGTGTTTATATTGATCTCAACCCAGGCACACCTGGGGAGGGATGGCCGGCATGGTCAGGCTTCCCAGGCCAGCCAATAATCACCCCTCAGGGGCTCACAGTTGCAGAAACTGGAACTTGCTGAATCGGCCAGGTCCAAGGAACAGGTGTGGGCTCCTGAGAGTCAGGATAGACAAGGGGCTGCAGCTCTGGCTTGTTTTCTAATTATATTATCTGGCCCATGAGTGGGAGACAACTTCAAGAAAACCATCTCCTAATGAGAAGTACCCAGGAGTCAGGGAGAGCAGGGGTGGGTGGTGGGTGGAGACAGAGGCCTGGTGCCCCGGGTGCAGTGGAAATCTCTGGAAGACCAGGTGGAGGGAGGCCACACAGAGTGATGCCCAGGGTCACAGACCTGTCAGAGCTGCTGTTTGTTAGTTCAAGTCCTGCTCTGAGGTGCTCTGTGTCAGATCTGAGTGACAGGTGAGCTGGGAGTGCTCTGCAATGAGGGCGATGTGCATGGCTCCTGTGTGCCCAGCCCTGCCACGGTACCTGAAAGGGTAGCTCTGTATCCTGGGAGGGGCCTGACCACGAGAGCCCCATGGGCTACAGGGGAACCTGCCCAGGGAACCCCACATCCTGGGAGGGGCCTGAACACGAGAGCCCCGTGGGCTGGGGTGGGGGTGGGGTACCTGCCCAGGTGAGCTCCATATCCTGGGATTGGCTTGACCTTGAGAGCCCCATGGGCAGCTGGAGTCCTGGTAAAAGATGTCAGGACAGTCAGTGAAGCCACCGAGGATATACCTCCAGTAGTTCCTAAACCCTACACCCTGCTGGTCATTCTACTAACCACCAGGACATGGTATTCTGTATTAGTCTTCAATGAAGCCTTCTTTTGTATTCTATTAGTCCCAGAGTCACAAGAAATTTTGGCTTGTGAGTGGCAGGACTCAACATACAACTAAAACAATACTTCCGGGCCGTCTTGCCCCAAGGGTTCAAACATTCCCACACCATCTTTGGGGAAAGCTCAGCTAAAGACCTAAAAGTTCTACCTCTGGAAAAGGAAACACTCCTTCAATATGCAGACGACATTCTGATCGCCAGCCCTACTAAGGAGACCTCTGAACTACCAAGCCAATAAAGGATACAAGTTGTCCAAGAAAAAGCTCAAATATCACAGACTATGGTGACCTGCGTGGGCTGCATTCTCACAGAAGGTCGGAGAAGCCCATCCCAGGAAAGGGAAGAAACAATTTACAGCCTTACCCATTTCTAAAACTAGAAGACAGCTTAGGGGTTCCTGGGGAGGCCAGGGTTTGCTGCTTCTGGATCCCTAACTACAGTCTACTAGCTGGGCCTCTATATGAAACACTGAAAGAAAAAGATGATGATCCTTTTGAATAGAATCCAGAAGTGGCCTTTCAAGAATGGAAAGAGCAGTCAATTCAGACCCTTGCCCTGGAACTCCCTAATTTAGCTAAACCCTTTGACCTTTACATTCCTAGTGAAATTTGAATGGCCATTGGAGTATTAGTGCAAAACCTGGGACCACTTGAAATGGAACAATGCAAGAATGCCATCCAGGTAGGATAAACTACGGTCACCAAGGGGCTTGGCCCACCGCCACATCTGGCCAAGATACTGGCAGTATCTGAAAACCTGGAAATCAGCAGCCCAAAAGGCCACCTCCCTCCTAAGGGAAAACGACCCCACGTGGTGATCCTAACCCCCAACCATGCCCTGAAGTTGCAGGGTTTGCTCCGTGGGCACACTGACCTTGAGTGAGGAGGTCCTCCAACTCCAACCTCCAGAGAGATAACTGGGGCAAAGTGGCACCATGACGACTCATGTGACCATCACTTGACCTGGAGTTTCTCTCATAAAACAACAAGAGTGTGTCCCAAAAGAGTAGACTACTGCTTGCAGGACTTACTGCACCCAGAGGGGAGGTAATAATCTTGGCAGGGGAACCGTATATCACGCTGTCACCATAGAAAAGCCTACAGACACTGTGATGATGGTGGCCAATAAGACCGGCTGGACTCCTGTTTACTTCAAAAGGCTGTTGACTCAGTGGCCATCATGGTCCTTCATCACCACTGACCCTGGACTGTCTGGGAGTTGAGCAGTCAGGGTGCTGACACCTGGTGCTGTTTTTACGTTAATTCAGGGGCCTAACTGAAGAAAGCACAGACTACTGGTCAGAGCATCTAGGCTGGCAGAAACGGTCAGCCTAAGGTGGCTGAACAAATGTGCGGCGGGGTGAAACTGGACCTCACAGCGTCACTGCACATCTCCTTCCTGGACCCTTAAAGGTCATTAGAATCTATAACACTACCAATACTTGTGCTCAGGCGGACGAGCAGGGAGGCAGGAGGCCTGCGGACAATCAACGTCACCTGGAGGCTGCTGGGGAGAAGTTCAGACCCTCTCCCACGGGTATGAGGGCTCCTAACTCAGCACTCAGCAGTTACAGATGAAGGGTCTGCACCCTCAGCACTCTAAGAATGAGGAAGGGGACAAAATGCAGAAGAGGGGTTTGTCCCAGGCAAAGCCCCTTAAAAATCCCTGGGAGATAAAAATAGAATCTGGGCAATAAAATAAAGTCTAACCTTTTTTATCCTTTGTGCTTTGTCTAATTTCACGTGCTCCTAGGGTCCCGCATACAGAGGTTCAACAGCCGGCACTTCAGACCAGATTTCCTAGTGCAGAATGGCTGGGTCGACACTTCAGCTCCTGGAGCACAGTGCAGACTCCGCGATATAGAGCCTGAGCTGCAGCCAACCGGGCCCTCGAGAGCTCCGCCCCCTCCCTCCCACTGACTCTGACAGGATCTCTACACAGCAGCCCAGCCCACAGCCCACGGGGTAGCACATGCTCTCACCTCTGCATTCTCTGATCAAAATATAAAGTTTCCTTTGCTTCTGAACCAAACTCAGTCTCGATCTGTTGGCTCCAATGACACTGGGCAGGGGGACACTTGTTGGGGTCCACTCTGGAGGATCAGTAACAGAAATTGAGAACATTGTAACTTCAATGAACAGATGTGTGAGCCAAACTGTAATTAACATAGAACAGTGTATAAGGCTCGGGTAAAATAAGATGTTTCTAACACTTCCATTTGATATTTCCATCACTTTATTATAAGCAAGTTCAGTGAAAGGTTTGTCTTATTTGTCAGGTCAATACTAGAGAAACGAAGTGATTTCTTTCCAAGGATGTACATCTAATAATCTTGGTTAAAGCTTCAATCTTGTTTTAAATGCTTTTCCATTGAAAATTATACCTCTCTTTCAGCTCCCCCATTTCTGAGAAGTATAAAATCTTATAATTTATTATTACCAAAGGGGAAAGGTGGGAGGAGGGATAAATTAACAGTTTGGGATTAACACATACACACTGGTATGTATAAAATCGATCATTAACAAGGAACTACTGTACAGCACAGGGAACTACACTCAATATTTTGCAATAACCTATAAGGGGAAATAATCTGAAAAAAGAATAGATATTTTTATTGACATCATCTATTAATGACAGTTAAAATGGAACCTAAGGGAAGCCGGTGGTGAGTGCTTCTGACCCTGAAGACTTCAATCATCTAAAGTTTGGACTCTGCCTACTTCCCAAGGCCCTTAATGAACCTATGTGTAGCCGTAGCTTAAAAAATTCCCCAGTTTGGGTTGTGGAGAGACACTGATTTTGAAAAAGCCCTGGTGTTCTCCTCACATGAATGGGACACTTCCTACAGCTAAAATATGCCTGTCACACCCAGAAGATGGTATACCGTCTGATCGGGAAGAGTTTGGAAAAGGCATCTCATCTCCTCATCTCCTGGAGCTCGGGTTCACCCCTCCAGCGTCTTTACGAACAGTCTCCCCACTTGGAGATGTCAGCACTGTCAACATCCTGTTGCATACAGTTTGGAATTTGTCCAGAGGATGAAGCAGAAGGAGGAGGAACAATGAGAGACAAGTCCTAGGTTTTCAGACAGGCACATGTCACTCTAATTTCCAATCAGGAAGACGAATTGACTAAAAGCTAGGGTTGCCCATGGAAACAGAATAGGGCTTGAGGAAATCCCGCTGCTTTGTGGCCAGTTCCCATAAACACAAGTTGAAAAATGGAACTCAGGGCCGCTAAAATTCACGAAACTGCAGAGTTGAAAATATCTCTCACTGAAAAATGTCTTGAGGAAAGTCAGAGAAAAGGACTTGTAAGCAACGGAGAATGGCAGGAAAGGGATTGGAAGAGGTAGAAAGGACTCGCCATTAAGCACAAGAAAAGGGGCTGAACATTGCCAACATTGCAGTTGGCCAAAAAGGGTGTATGCGTCTTTTTCTGTATATATTCAAGAAAAGGGCATACACTTTTTTAGCCAACCAAACAGGTGCGCACTGGAAATCAGTACTACAAAACATATCACTTCGCATCAGTCAGAAGAGCCTTCCTCATAAAGTGTAAACACCAGAAATGCAGGACAGGGCAAGGAGAAAAGGGAGCCCTGTGAGGCTTATAGTGGAAATGTATATTGCCAATGGTCACTCTTGACAAGTGTATTGTGTTTACTAAAGCATCTAAAAAATGAGCTACAGAGCACAGGGCACTTGCACTCATGGACGTATATCTTGGGAAAGACAAAAATGGAGAGGACACAGGCACCCCAATGTTTACCGCCTCTCTGTTTAAAAGATCCTCGACTAGGATATAATTTATATGTCTCTGGAGGGAAAAAATGGATAGAGGTGTGGCACTTATGTAGAGTGGAATATTACTCAGCCTGAAAATCAGTGAAATATAGCCAGTTGTAACAACCCCAGAGTAGTTACGTATGATCATTCAAAGTCACATAATTCAAAAAGAAAAAGACAAACAATATTACTAATACATGGAATGTAAACGTGGCTACAAATGACCAGAATTACAAAACAGAATGGGGTCTCAAATTTAGAAGACCAACTTATGTTTGCTTAAGGAAAAAGGAGAGTTGGGGAGCTTCATAAAACCAGAGATTGAAATTAGCACAGATACCGTTCCATAAGCCAAATATGTAATAGAAAAAACCTACTCCCTGGTCAACAAAATGGGCTCAACACGCCATATTCAACACCTACGAATACACCTGACTAGTAAGAATCTTCAAACTCATGGATTTATATGTCTCCGGAAGAGAATCAAGCGTGAGTACAGCGGCATGAACGGAGCAGTGAAAATGCGATAAATCCCATTATCAAAATAAATTACAAAAACAAAACACAATGAGAGTGAAATAGAGAGCAATTCTTAAATAATTCATTCAGGGCTTGTGATGCAACCTGGATTTACCACATCTACACCCAGAGCTGAGTGAGACATAAGGTTGGGCACTTCGGGCTGATAGCATTGTTGAGGTTCGATGAGCAAATGCAGACCCTTTGAAGTCATACTGCATGGTACCCATTCCATGGGTCCCAACTCTCCAGGTTTAAGGGATTCTTTCTTCAGCTAAAACATGCATGGGAAACCCACAGTATGGTGCACCGTGAGACCAGGAAAGGTTTTCAAATGCATCTCAGTTTTCGTCCCCTTTTACTCGGGTTCACCATTCCAGAACCTTTACTAACACTCTCCCCACTTGGAGAGTCAGTGCCTTTAACCTCCTGTTTGGCACAGTTTGCAATTTCTGCGCAAGATGAACAGGAAAAGGGAGAACCAATGAGAGACTAGCAGTAAGTGTCTGCACGGGCAAATTTAATGCTCATTTCCCACCAGGAAGAGGAATTAACCAAAGGATCAGCATGCCGTGCCGGAACCAGATTAGGGCCTGAAGCAATCCTGCGGGTTTGCGCCCAGCTCACAAGTTGCGAGTTGAAGAATGGAGCTCAGGGGCACTGTAACTCACAAACATGCAGAGTTATAAATGACAGCTATCGTCCAAAAATATATTGAAGGAAGGCTGCGAATACGACTTGTAAGCAGGGCAGAATTGCAGGAAATCGATTTCAGGGGGTACACGGGAATTGCATTTAAAGCATAGGAAAAGAGGCAGAACGTCGACAATGATGCTCTTGGCCAAAAAGGGTGTATGCGTTTTTTCCTGAATTTATTCAGGAAAAAAAGCATATGCGCTTTTTGGCCAACCAAGCAAGCATGTTAAAGAAATCTGCACTACAATGAAGTCTCACTGCCCCCAGGTCAAAAGGGACATCTGAAACAAGTGTAAAATCCACAAAGACAGGACAGGGCAAGGAGAAGAGAGAGCCTTGTTATGCTGATGGTCGGGATGTAAATTGCCAACAGCCACTCTGGAGAAGTGTATGGTGTTTCCTGGAACCCCTGAAAAACAAAGCAACGGAG
This sequence comes from Delphinapterus leucas, assembly GCF_059928025.1. NCBI lineage: Eukaryota > Metazoa > Chordata > Mammalia > Artiodactyla > Monodontidae > Delphinapterus > Delphinapterus leucas. The sequence continues at coordinate 17,217,888 of NW_028322236.1, read as the reverse complement.
CCTACGGCACTTCCACTTATGGTCCTATAGCTTAGGGAAATTAAAATCAAAAACACACAGCCACCCCAAAGTGTCGGACGGCTCTGTTTACAAGAACCTCGTCTACGGTACAAGTTAAATATCCCAGAATGTGAAAAATGGATAAAGAAGTTGTGGTACGTACGTACAATGGAATATCACTCAGCAATGAAAGCTATGTCATCAGACCCGTCGCGGCATAATGAGTGGATTCAGGTACAATGATTCTAAGGGAAATAAGTCACACAGAAAATGAAACATCATAAGATATCACTAATACATGGAATGCAAACTTTGCTACACATGAACTGAATTATAAAACAGAACAGGGTCTCAAATTTAGAAAACCAACTTATGCTTGCTTAAGGGGAAAGGTGAGTTGGGGTGCTGCATAAAACCAGAGATAGAAATTAGCACAGATACCTTTCCAAAAGCCAAATATGTAATAGCCCAGACCTACCCCTTGCTCAACGAAATGGACTAAACACCACATATTCAACGCCTAGGAATACACCTGAATAGTAAGAATCTTCAAACCCATGGATTCATATGCCTCCGTAAGAGAATGAAGCGTGTGTACAGCGGCATGAATGCAGCAGAGAAAATCCGATAAATCCCATTGTCAAAATGAATTACACAAACAAAACCCAAGGACAGTGAAATAGAGAGCAATTCTTAAATAATTCATTCAGGGCTTGTGATGCAACCTGGATTTACCACATCTACACCCAGAGCTGAGTGACACATAAGGTTGGACACTTTGGGCTGATAGCATTGTTGAGGTTCGATAAGCAAATGCAGACACTTTGAAGTCATACTGCATGGTAGCCATTCCATGGGTCCCAACTCCAGGTTTAAGGGATACTTCCTTCAGCTAAAACATGCATGGGAAACACACATTATGGTGCACCATGTGACGGGGAACCGTTTTCAAATGCATCTCAGTTTTCGTCTCGTTTTACTTGGGTGCACCATTCCAGACCCTTTACTAACACTCTCCCCACTTGGAGAGTCACTGCCTTTAACCTGCTGTTTGGCACAGTTTGCAATTTCTGTGCAAGATGAACAGGAATAGGGAGAACCAATGAGAGACTAGCTGTAGGTGTCTGCACGGGCAAATTTAACGCTCATTTCCAACCCGGAAGAGGAATTAACCAAAGGCTCAGCATGCCGTGCCGGAACCAAATTAGGGCCTGAATCTCTCATGCGGGTTTGCGGCCAGCTCACAAGAAAGCGATTTGAAGAAAGGAGCTCAGGGGCACTGTAATTCACAAACCTGCAGAGTTATAAATGACAGCTATCGTCCAAAAATATATTGAAGGTAGGCTGTGAAGAGGACTTGAAAGCGGGGCAGAATTGCAGGAAAACGATTTCAGGGGGTAGACTGGAATTGCATTTAAAGCATAGGAAAAGAGGCAGAATGTCGACAATGATGCACTTGGCCAAAAAGTGCGTATGCGTTTTTTACTGAATATATTCAGGAAAAAACGCATACGCCCTTTTTGGCCAACCAAGCAAGCATGTTAAAGAAATCTGCACTACAATGAAGTCTCACTGCCCCCCGGTCAAAAGGGCCATCTGGAAAAAGTGTAAAATCCAGAAAGGCAGCACAGGCCATGGAGAACAGGGAGCCTTGTTATGCTGATGGGTGGGTTGTAAATTGCCAACAGCCACTCTGGAGAAGTGTATGGTGTTTCCCGGAACACCGAAAAAACAAAGCTACGGAGCCTACGGCACTTCCACTTATGGTCCTATAGCTTAGGGAAATTAAAATCAAAAACACACAGCCACCCCAAAGTGTCAGACGGCTCTGTTTACAAGAACCTCGTCTACGGTACAAGTTAAATATCCCAGAAAGCGAAAAATGGATAAAGAAGTTGTGGTACGTACGTACAATGGAATATCACTCACCAATGAAGTCTATGTCATCTGGCCCGTCTTGGCATAATGATTGGATTCAGGTACGATGATTCTAAGTGAAATAATCACACAGAAAATGAAACATCATAAGATATCACTAATACACCGAATGTAATCTTGGCTACACATGAACTGAATTACAAAACAGAACAGGGTCTCAAATTTAGAAAACCAACTTATGTTTGCTTAAGGGGAAAGGTGAGTTGGGGTGCTGCATAAAACCAGAGATAGAAATTAGCACAGATACCATTCCATACGTCAAATACGTAATAGTCAAGACCTACACCTTGCTCCACAAAATGGGCTAAACCCCCTATATTCAACGCCTAGGAATACACCTGACTAGTAAGAATCTTCAAACCCTTGGATTTATATGTCACCATAAGAGAATCAAGCGTGTGTACAGCTACATGAAGGCAGCAGAGAAAATCCGATAAATCCCATTATCAAAATGAATTAAAAAACAAAACACAAGGACAGTGAAATAGAGAGCAATTCTTACACAATTCATTCAGGGCTTGTGATGCAACCTGGATTTACCGCATCTACACCCAGAGCTGAGTGAGACATAAGGTTGGACACTTCGGGCTGATAGCATTGGTGAGTTTCGATAAGCAAATGAAGACCCTTTGAAGTCATACAGCATGGTACCCATTCCATGGGTCCCAACTCTCCAAGTTTAAGGGATTCTTCCTTCAGCTAAAACATGCATGGGAATCCCAAGGTATGGTGCACCGTGTGGCTGGCAAACGTTTTCATATGCATCTCAGTTTTCGTCCCCTTTTAATCGGGTTCACCATTCCAGACCCTTTACGAACACTCTCCCCACTTGGAGAGTCAGTGCCTTTAACCTCCTGTTGGGCACAGTTTGCAATTTCTGCGCAAGATGAAAAGGAATAGGGAGAACCAATGAGAGACTAGCTCTAGGTGTATGCACGGGCAAATTTAACCCTCATTTCCCACCAGGAAGAGGAATTAACCAAAGGCTCAGCATGCCGTGCCGGAACCAGATTAGGGCCTGAGGCAATCTTGTGGGTTTGCGGCCAGCTCACAAGATAGCGAGTTGAAGAAATGAGCTCAGGGGCACTGTAACTCACAAACCTGCAGAGTTATAAATGACAGCTGTCGTCCAAAAATATATTGAAGGAAGGCTGCGAAGACGAATTGTAATTGGGGCAGAATTGCAGGAAAACGATTTCAGGGGGTAGACGGGAATTGCATTTAAAGCATAGGAAAAGAGGCAGAACGTCGACAATGATGCTCTTGGCCAAAAAGTGCGTATGCGTTTTTTCCTGAATATATTCAGGAAAAAACGCATACGCCCTTTTTGGCCAACCAAGCAAGCATGTTAAAGAAATCTGCACTACAATGAAGTCTCACTGCCCCCCGGTCAAAAGGGCCATCTGAAAAAAGTGTAAAATCCAGAAAGGCAGCACAGGCCATGGAGAACAGGGAGCCTTGTTATGCTGATGGGCGGGATGTAAATTGCCAACAGCCACTCTGGAGAAGTGTATGGTGTTTCCCGGAACACCGAAAAAACAAAGCTACGGAGCCTACGGCACTTCCACTTATGGTCCTATAGCTTAGGGAAATTAAAATCAAAAACACACAGCCACCCCAAAGTGTCGGACGGCTCTGTTTACAAGAACCTCGTCTACGGTACAAGTTAATTATCCCAGAATGTGAAAAATGGATAAAGAAGTTGTGGTAGGTACGTACAATGGAATATCACTCAGCAGTGAAATCTATGTCATCAGGCCGTCGCGGCATAATGAGTGGATTCAGGTACGATGATTCTAAGTGAAATAAGTCACACAGAAAATGAAACAAATAAGATATCACTAATACACGGAATGTAAACTTGGCTACACATGAACTGAATTACAAAACAGAACAGGGTCTCAAATTTAGAAAACCAACTTATGCTTGCTTAAGGGGAAAGGTGAGTTGGGGTGCTGCATAAAACCAGAGATAGAAATTAGCACAGATACCTTTCCATAAGCCAAATATGTAATAGTCAAGACCTACCCCTTGCTCAACGAAATGGACTAAACACCCCATATTCAACGCCTAGGAATACACCTGACTAGTAAGAATCTTCAAACCCATGGATTTATATGTCTCCGTAAGAGAATGAAGCGTGTGTACAGCGGCATGAATGCAGCAGAGAAAATCCGATAAATCCCATTATCAAAATGAATTACACAAACAAAACCCAAGGACAGTGAAATAGAGAGCAATTCTTAAATAATTCATTCAGGGCTTGTGATGCAACCTGGATTTACCACATCTACACCCAGAGCTGAGTGAGACATAAGGTTGGGCACTTCTGGCTGATAGCATTGGTGAGGTTCGATGAGCAAATGCAGACCCTTTGAAGTCATACAGCATGGTACCCATTCTATGGGTCCCAACTCTCCAAGTTTAAGGGATTCTTCCTTCAGCTAAAACATGCATGGGAAACCACAGTATGGTGCACCGTGTGACTGGCAAACGTTTTCAAATGCATCTCAGTTTTCGTCCCCTTTTACTCGGGTTCACCATTCCAGACCCTTTACGAACACTCTCCCCACTTGGAGAGTCAGTGCCTTTAACCTCCTGTTGGGCACAGTTTGCAATTTCTGCGCAAGATGAAAAGGAAGAGGGAGAACGAATGAGAGACTAGCTCTAGGTGTCTGCACGGGCAAATTTAACCCTCATTTCCCACCAGGAAGAGGAATTAACCAAAGGCTCAGCATGCCGTGCCGGAACCAGATTAGGGCCTGAAGCAATCCTGTGGGTTTGCGGCCAGCTCACAAGATAGCGAGTTGAAGAAAGGAGCTCAGGGGCACTGTAACTCACAAACCTGCAGAGTTATAAATGACAGCTATCGTCCAAAAATATATTGAAGGAAGGCTGAGAAGACGACGTGTAAGCGGGTCAGATTTGCAGGAAAACGATTTCAGGGGGTAGACTGGAATTGCATTTAAAGCATAGGAAAAGAGGCAGAACGTCGACAATGATGCTCTTGGCCAAAAAGGGCGTATGCGTTTTTTCCTGAATATATTCAGGAAAAAACGCATACGCCCTTTTTGGCCAACCAAGCAAGCATGTTAAAGAAATCTGCACTACAATGAAGTCTCACTGCCCCCCGGTCAAAAGGGCCATCTGAAAAAAGTGTAAAATCCAGAAAGGCAACACAGGCCACGGAGAACAGGGAGACTTGTTATGCTGATGGGCGGGATGTAAATTGCCAACAGCCACTCTGGAGAAGTGTATGGTGTTTCCCGGACCACCGAAAAAACAAAGCTACGGAGCCTACGTCACTTCCACTTATGGTCCTATAGCTTAGGGAAATTAAAATCAAAAACACACAGCCACCCCAAAGTGTCGGACGGCTCTGTTTACAAGAACCTCGTCTACGGTACAAGTTAAATATCCCAGAATGTGAAAAATGGATAAAGAAGTTGTGGTACGTACGTACAATGGAATATCACTCAGCAATGAAATCTATGTCATCAGGCCCGTCGCGGCATAATGAGTGGATTCAGGTACGATGATTCTAAGTGAAATAAGTCACACAGAAAATGAAACATCATAAGATATCACTACTACACGGAATGTAAACTTGGCTACACATGAACTGAATTACAAAACAGAACAGGGTCTCAAATTTAGAAAACCAACTTATGCTTGCTTAAGGGGAAAGGTGAGTTGGGGTGCTGCATAAAACCAGAGATAGAAATTAGCACAGATACCTTTCCATAAGCCAAATATGTAATAGTCAAGACCTACCCCTTGCTCAAGGAAATGGACTAAACACCCCATATTCAACGCCTAGGAATACACCTGACTAGTAAGAATCTTCAAACCCATGGATTTATATGTCTCCGTAAGAGAATGAAGCGTGTGTACAGCGGCATGAATGCAGCAGAGAAAATCCGATAAATCCCATTATCAAAATGAATTACACAAACAAAACCCAAGGACAGTGAAATAGAGAGCAATTCTTAAATAATTCATTCAGGGCTTGTGATGCAACCTGGATTTACCACATGTACACCCAGAGCTGAGTGAGACATAAGGTTGGGCACTTCGGGCTGATAGCATTGGTGAGGTTCGATGAGCAAATGCAGACCCTTTGAAGTCATACAGCATGGTACCCATTCCATGGGTCCCAACTCTCCAAGTTTAAGGGATTCTTCCTTCAGCTAAAATATGCATGGGAAACCCACAGTACGGTGCACCGTGTGACTGTCAAACGTTTTCAAATGCATCTCAGTTTTCGTCCCCTTTTACTCGGGTTCACCATTCCAGACCCTTTACGAACACTCTCCCCACTTGGAGAGTCAGTGCCTTTAACCTCCTGTTGGGCACAGTTTGCAATTTCTGCGCAAGATGAAAAGGAATAGGGAGAACCAATGAGAGACTAGCTCTAGGTGTCTGCACGGGCAAATTTAACGCTCATTTCCCACCAGGAAGAGGAATTAACCAAAGGCTCAGCATGCCCTGCCGGAACAAGATTAGGGCCTGAAGCAATCCTGTGGGTTTGCCGCCAGCTCACAAGATAGCGAGTTGAAGAAAGGAGCTCAGGGGCACTGTAACTCACAAACCTGCAGAGTTATAAATGACAGCTATCGTCCAAAAATATATTGAAGGAAGGCTGCGAAGACGACTTGTAAGCGGGACAGATTTGCAGGAAAACGATTTCAGGGGGTAGACGGGAATTGCATTTAAAGCATAGGAAAAGAGGCAGAACGTCGACAATGATGCTCTTGGCCAAAAAGGGCGTATGCGTTATTTCCTGAATATATTCAGGAAAAAACGCATACGCCCTTTTTGGCCAACCAAGCAAGCATGTTAAAGAAATCTGCACTACAATGAAGTCTCACTGCCCCCCGGTCAAAAGGGCCATGTGAAAAAAGTGTAAAATCCAGAAAGGCAGCACAGGCCATGGAGAACAGGGAGCCTTGTTATGCTGATGGGCGGGATGTAAATTGCCAACAGCCACTCTGGAGAAGTGTATGGTGTTTCCCGGAACATCTAAAAAACAAAGCTACGGAGCCTACGGCACTTCCACTTATGGTCCTATAGCTTAGGGAAATTAAAATCAAAAACACACAGCCACCCAAAAGTTTCAGACGGCTCTGTTTACAAGAACCTCGTCTACGGTACAGTTAAATATCCCAGAAAGCGAAAAATGGATAAAGAAGTTGTGGTACATACGTACAATGGAATATCACTCAGCAATGAAATCTATGTCATCAGGCCCGTCGCGGCATAATGAGTGGATTCAGGTACGATGATTCTAAGTGAAATAAGTCACACAGAAAATGAAACATCATAAGATATCACTAATACACGGAATGTAAACTTGGCTACACATGAACTGAATTACAAAACAGAACAGGGTCTCAAATTTAGAAAACCAACTTATGCTTGCTTAAGGGGAAAGGTGAGTTGGGGTGCTGCATAAAACCAGAGATAGAAATTAGCACAGATACCTTTTCATAAGCCAAATAAGTAATAGTCAAGACCTACCCCTTGCTCAACGAAATGGACTAAACACCCCATATTCAACGCCTAGGAATACACCTGACTAGTAAGAATCTTCAAACCCATGGATTTATATGTCTCCGTAAGAGAATGAAGCGTGTGTACAGCGGCATGAATGCAGCAGAGGAAATCCGATAAATCCCATTATCAAAATGAATTACACAAACAAAACCCAAGGACAGTGAAATAGAGAGCAATTCTTAAATAATTCATTCAGGGCTTGTGATGCAACGTGGATTTACCACATCTACACCCAGAGCTGAGTGAGACATAAGGTTGGGCACTTCGGGCTGATAGCATTGGTGAGGTTCGATAAGCAAATGCAGACCCTTTGAAGTCATACTGCATGGTAGACATTCCATGGGTCCCAACTGCCAGGTTTAAGGGATTCTTCCTTCAGCTAAAATATGCATGGGAAACCCACATTATGGTGCACCATGTGACGGGGAAACGTTTTCAAATGCATCTCAGTTTTCGTCTCGTTTTACTTGGGTACACCATTCCAGACCCTTTAATAACACTCTCCCCCTTGGAGAGTCTGTACTTTTAACCTCCTGTTTGGCACAGTTTGCAATTTCTGCGCAAGATGAACAGGAATAGGGAGAACCAATGAGAGACTAGCTATAGGTGTCTGCACGGGCAAATTTAGTGCTCATTTCCCACCAGGAGGAGGAATTAACCAAAGGCTCAGCATGCCGTGCCTGAACCAGATTAGGGCCTGACAATCGTGCTGGTTTGCAGCCAGCTCACAAGATAGCGAGTTGAAGAAAGGAGCTCAGGGGCACTGTAACTCACAAACCTGCAGAGTAATAAATGACAGCTATCGTCCAAAAATATATTGAAGGAGGTCTGCAAAGACGACTTGTAAGCGGGACAGATTTGCAGGAAAACGATTTCAGGGGGTAGACGGGAATTGCATTTAAAGCATAGGAAAAGAGGCAGAAAGTCAACAATGATGCTCTTGGCCAAAAAGGGCGTATGCGTTTTTTCCTGAATATATTCAGGAAAAAACGCATACGCCCTTTTTGGCCAACCAAGCAAGCATGTTAAAGAAATCTGCACTACAATGAAGTCTCACTGCCCCCCGGTCAAAAGGGCCATCTGAAAAAAGTGTAAAATCCAGAAAGGCAGCACAGGCCATGGAGAACAGGGAGCCTTGTTATGTTGATGGGCGGGATGTAAATTGCCAACAGCCACTCTGGACAAGTGTATGGTGTTTCCTGGAACACCTAAAAAACAAAGCAACGAAGCCTACGGCACTTCCACTTATGGTCCTATAGCTTAAGGAAATTAAAATCAAAAACACACAAACACCCCAAAGTTTCGGACGGCTCTGTTTACAAGAACCTCGTCTACGGTTCAAGTTAAATATCACAGAATGTGAAAAATGGATAAAGTAGTAGTGGTACCTACATACAATGGAATATCACACAGCAATGAAATCTATGTCATCAGGCCCGTCGCGGCATAATGAGTGGATTCATGTACAAAGATTCTAAGGGAAATAAGTCACACAGAAAATGAAACATCATAAGATATCACCAATACACGGAATGTAAACTTGGCTGCACATGAACTGAATTACAAAACAGAACAGGGTCTCAAATTTAGAAAAACAACTTATGCTTGCTTAAGGGGAAAGGTGAGTTGGGGTGCTGCATAAAACCAGAGATAGAAATTAGCACAGATACCTTTCCATAAGCCAAATATGTAATAGTCAAGACCTAACCCTTGCTCAACGAAATGGACTAAACACCCCATATTCAACGCCTAGGAATACACCTGACTAGTAAGAATCTTCAAACCCATGGATTTATATGTCTCCATAAGAGAATCAAGCGTGTGTACAGCTGCATGAAGGCAGCAGAGAAAATCCGATAAATCCCATTATCAAAATAAATTGAAAAACAAAACACAATGACAGTGAAATAGAGAGCAATTCTTAAATAATTCATTCAGGGCTTGTCATGCAACCTGCATTTACCTCATCTACACCCAGAGCTGATTGAGACATAAGGTTGGACACTTCGGGCTGATAGCATTGGTGAGGTTCGATGAGCAAATGAAGACCCTTTGAAGTCATACTGCATGGTACCCATTCCATGGGTCCCAACTCTCCAGGTTTAAGCGATTCTTCCTTCAGCTAAAACATGCATGGGAAACCCACAGTATGGTGCACCGTGTGACTGGCAAACGTTTTCAAATGCATCTCAGTTTTCGTCCCCTTTTACTCTGGTTCACCATTCCAGAACATTTACTAACACTCTCCCCACTTGGAGAGTCAGTGCCTTTAACCTCCTGTTGGGCACAGTTTGCAATTTCTGCGCAAGATGAACAGGAATAGGAAGAAACAATGAGAGACTAGCAGTAAGTGTCTGCACGGGCAAATTTAATGCTCATTTCCCACCAGGAAGAGGAATTAACCAAAGGATCAGCATGCCGTGCCGGAAACAGATTAGGGCCTGAAGCAATCCTTCGGGTTTGCGCCCAGCTCACAAGTTGCGAGTTGAAGAAAGGAGCTCAGGGACACTGTAACTCACAAACATGCAGAGTTATAAATGACAGCTATCGTCCAAAAATATATTGAAGGAAGGCTGCGAAGACGACTTGTAAGCGGGGCAGAATTGCAGGAAAACGATTTCAGGGGGTAGACGGGAATTGCATTTAAAGCATAGGAAAAGAGGCAGAACTTCGACAATGATGCTCTTGGCCAAAAAGGGTGTATGCATTTTTTCCTGAATTTATTCAGGAAATAAAGCATATGCGCTTTTTGGCCAACCAAGCAAGCATGTTAAAGAAATCTGCACTACAATGAAGTCTCACTGCCCCCCGGTCAAAAGGGCCATCTGAAAAAAGTGTAAAATCCAGAAAGGCAGCACAGGCCATGGAGAACAGCGAGCCTTGTTATGCTGATGGGCGGGATGTAAACTGCCAACAGCAAGTTTGGAAAAATGTATGGTGTTTCCCGGAACATCTAAAAAACAAAGCAACGGAGCCTATGGCACTTCCCCTTATGGTCCTATAGCTTAGGAAAGTTAAAATCAAAAACACACAGCCACCCCAAAGTGTCGGACGGCTCTGTTTACAAGAACCTCGTCTACGGTACAAGTTAAATATCCCAGAATGTGAAAAATGGATAAAGAAGTTGTGGTACGTACGTACAATGGAATATCACTCAGCAATGAAATCTATGTCATCAGGCCCGTCGCGGCATAATGAGTGGATTCAGGTACGATGATTCTAAGTGAAATAAGTCACACAGAAAATGAAACATCATAAGATATCACTACTACACGGAATGTAAACTTGGCTACACATGAACTGAATTACAAAACAGAACAGGGTCTCAAATTTAGAAAACCAACTTATGCTTGCTTAAGGGGAAAGGTGAGTTGGGGTGCTGCATAAAACCAGAGATAGAAATTAGCACAGATACCTTCACATAAGCCAAATATGTAATAGTCAAGGCCTACCCTTTGCGCAATGAAATGGACTAAATACCCCATATTCAACTCCTAGGAATACACCTGACTGGTAATAATCTTCAAACCCATGGATTTATATGTCTCCGTTAGGGAATGAAGCGTGTGTACAGCAACATGAATGCAGCAGAGAAAATCCGATAAATCCCATTATCAAAATGAATTACAAAAACCAAACACAAGGACAGTGAAATAGAGAGCAATTCTTAAATAATTCATTCAGGCTTGTGATGCAACCTGGATTTACCACATCTACACCCAGAGCTGAGTGTGACATAAGGTTGGGCACTTCGGGCTGATAGCACTGGTGAGGTTCGATGAGCAAATGCAGACCCTTTGAAGACATACTGCATGGTACCCATTCCATGGGTCCCAAATCTCCAGATATAAGGGATTCTTCCTTCAGCTCAAAACATGCATGGGAAACCCACAGTATGGTGGACCGTGTGACCGGCAAACGTTTTCAAATGCATCTCAGTTTTCCTCCCCTTTTACACGGGTTCACCATTCCAGACCCTTTACTCACACTCTCCCCACTTGGAGAGTCAGTGCCTTTAACCTCCTGTTGGGCACAGTTTGCAATTTCTGCGCAAGATGAACAGGAATAGGGAGAACCAATGAGAGACTAGCTGTAGGTGTCTGTACGGGCAAATTTAACGCTCATTTCCCACCAGGAAGAGGAATTAACCAAAGGCTCAGCATGCCCTGCTGGAACCAGATAAGGGCCTGAAGCAATCCTGCGGGTTTGCGGCCAGCTCACAAGTTAGCGAGATGAAGAAAGGAGCTCAGGGGCACTGTAACTCACAAACCTGCAGAGTTATAAATGACAGCTATCGTCCAAAAATATATTGAAGTATGTCTGCGAAGAGGACTTAGAATTTGGGCAGAAATTCAGGAAAACGATTTCAGGGGGTAGACTGGAATTGCACTTAAAGCCTAGGAAAAGACGGTGAACAGCGACAATGATGCACTTGGCCAAAAAGGGCGTATGCGTTTTTTCCTGAATATAATCAGGAAAAAACGCATACGCCCTTTTTGGCCAACCAAGCAAGCGTGTAAAGAAATCTGCACTAAAATGAAGTCTCTCTGCCCCCCGGTCAAAAGGGCCATCTGAAAAAAGTGTAAAATCCAGAAAGGCAGGACAGGCCATGGAGAAGAGGGAGCATTGTTATCCTGATGGTCGGCATGTGAATTGCCAACAGCCACTCTGGAGAAGTGTATGGTATTTCCTGAAACACATAAGAAACAAAGCAACACAGCCTATGGCACTTCCACTTATGGTCCTATAGCTTAGGGAAATTAAAATCAAAACCACACAGGCACCCCAAAGTTTGGAACGGCTCTGTTTACAAGAACCTCTTGTACGGTACAAGTTAAATATCCCAGAGAGCGAAAAATGGATAAAGAAGTTGTGGTTCTTACGTACAATGGAATATCACTCAGCAATGAAATCTATGTCATCAGGCCCGTAGCGGCATAATGAGTGGATTCAGGTACGATGATTCTACGTGCAATAGGTCACACAGAAAAAGAAACATCATAAGATATCACTAATACACGGAATGTAAACTTGGCTACACATGAAATGAATTACAAAACAGAACAGTGTCTCAAATTTAGAAAACCAACTTATGCTTGCTTTTTGGGAAAGGTGAGTTCGGGTGCTGCATAAAAACAGAGATTGAAATTCGCACTGATACCGTTCCATAAGCCAAATATGTAATAGACAAGACCTACTGCTTGCTCAACGAAATGGGCTCAACACCCCATATTCAACGCCTAGGAATATACCTGCCTAGCAAGAATCTTAAAACCCATGGATTTATATGTGTCCATAAGAGAATCCAGCGTGTGTTCAGTGGCCTAAAGGCAACAGTGAAAATCCGATAAATCACATTATCAAAATAAATTTCAAAAACAAAACACAATGACAGTGAAATAGAGAGCAATTCTTAAATAATTCACTCAGGGCTTCTGATGCAACCTGGATTTACCACATGTACACCCAGTGCTGGGGAGACATAAGGCCGGACACTTCGCCCTGATAGTATTGTTGAGGTTCGGTGAGCAATTGCAGACCCTTTGAAGTCATACTGCATGGTACCCATTCCAAGGGTCCCAACTCTCCAGGTTTAAGGGATTCTTCCTTCCGCTACATCATGTATGGGAAACCCAGAGTATGGTCCACCATGTGATTGGGAAACGTTTTCAAATGCATCTCAGTTTTCGTCCCTTTATACTCGGGTTCACCATTCCAGATGCTTAACTAACACTCTCCCCACTTGGAGAGTCAGTGCCTTTAACCTCCTGTTTGTCACAGTTTGCAATTTCTGCGCAAGATGAACAGGAATAGGGAGAACCAATGAGAGACTAGCTGTAGGTGTCTGCACGGGCAATTTAATGCTCATTTCTCACCAGGAAGTGGAATTAACCAAAGGCTCAGAATGCCGTGCCGGAACCAGATTAGGGCCTGAAGCAATACTGCGGGTGTGCAGGCAGCTCACAAGATAGCGAGTTGAACAAAGGAGCTCAGGGACACTGTAATTCACAAACCTGCAGAGTTATAAATGACAGCTATCGTCCAAAAATATATTGAAGGAAGGCTGCGAAGAGGACTTGAAAGCGGGGCAGAATTCCAGGAAAATGATTTCAGGAGGTAGACGGGAAATGCACTGAAAGCATAGGAGAAGAGGCAGAACCTCGACAATGATGCACTTGTTCAAAAAGTGCATATGCGTTTTTTCCAAGGCCCTCCTTAAAGAGAGTAGGGGGCTCCCAGCATGCTTCAGTGGCCAACAGAGGGCCCACATCGCCAAGGTGACGTGAGCCAGCCAGGCAGGAGTGACCTCACATCAGAGGGCCCACCTCACAGAAGGGTAAGGGACCCAGCCATTATCAGACTCTCACCAGAGGGCCCACATCAGCAAGGGGATGGGAACCAGGCAGGAGTGTCTTCACACCCGTGGGGCCACATCATCGCAAGTTGAGGTACCCAGCACATGTGGCCTCAAACCAGAGGACCCACATCTCCATGGGTCTCGGAGCGAGGCAGGCAGGATGAACCTCAAAACACGTGGCCCATTGTATAAAAAAGGTGAGGAATCCAGCAGTTGGAACATCCCAGCAGGCGGCCCAGAGCACCGAGGCTATGGGATCCAGGCAATGATGAACTCACAACAGAGGGCCCTCATCATGAAACTGTGAGCAACCTAGCCATTGTGACCTCAGAGCACAAGGCCCACATCCCCATGGGGAAGCGAACCAAGCAGGAGTGTCATCGCACCAGTGGGCACACATCAGAAAATGTGGGGAGCCCAGCAGTTAGGGCCTGATGCCAGAGGGCCCTCATCACCGAGGAGAGGAGGCTACCAGCAGGCTCCAACTGCTACAAGAGGGCCAACGTCGTCAATGCGGGGTGTGCCAGCCAGGCAGGAGTGACCTCAGAGCAGAGGGCCAACCTCAAAAAAGTGTGAGGAACCCAAAGAGGATTAGACTCTCACCAGAGGGCCCACATCACCAAGAGGATCAGAACCAGGCAGGACTGTCTTCACACCAGGGTGACCACATCATAGAAAGGTGAGGAACCCAGCACATGTGGCCTAAACCAGAAGACCCACATCTCCAAGGGGCTCGGAGTGAGGCATGCAGGAGTAGCCTCACAACACAGGGCCCATAGAATAAAAAAGCTGAGGAATCCTGCAGTGGGAACCTCCCAGCAGGCGGCCCAGAGCACCGAGTCTATGCGATCCAGGCTGCAGTGAACTCACAGCAGAGGGCCCATATCATGAAACTGTGAGCAACCCAGCCATTGGGACCTCACAGCAGAAGGCCCACATCCCCATGGGGTTGGGAACATGGCAAGAGTGTCCTCGCACCACTTAGCACGTATCAGAAAAAGTGGGTACCCAGCAGTTACAGCCTGACGCTAGAGAGCCCTCATCACCGAGGGGAGGTGGCTCCCAGCAGGCTCCAACTGCCACAAGAGGGCCGATGTCGCCAAAGCGGGGTGTGCCAGCCAGTCAGTAGTGACCTCACAGCAGAGGGCCCACCTCACAGAAGGGTGAGGAACCCAGCCAGGATCAGACTCTCACCAGAGGGCCCACATCACCAAGGGGATAGAAACCAGGCAGGAGTGTCCTCACACCAGCGGGGCCACATCATCGAAAGGTGAGGGACCCAGCACACGTGGCCTCAAACCAGAGGACACACATCACCAAGGGGCTGGGAGTGAGTCAGGCAGGAGGAGTCTCCAAACAGAGGGCCCATAGAAGAGAAAAGGTGAGGAATCCCGCAGTTGGAACCTTCCCGCAGGCGGCCAGGAGCAGCGAGGCTATGGGATCCAGGCCGGAGTGAACTCACACCAGAGGGCCCTCATCATGAAACTGAGCCACCCACCGTTGGGACCTCAGAGCAGAAGGCCCATATTCCCATGGGGTTGGAAACCTGGCAGGAGTGTACTCACACCACAGGGCGCACATCAGAAAATTTTGGGAGCCCAGGAGTTAGAGCCTGACGCCAGAGGGCCCTCATTACCGAGGGGAGGAGACTCCCAGCAGGCACCAACTCCCAACTGAGGGCCCACGTCGCCAAGGTGACGTGTGCCAGTCAGGCAGGAGTGACCTCACAGCAGAGGGCCTACCTCACAGAAGGGTGAGGAAACCAGCCAGGATAAGACTCTCACCAGAGAGCCCACATCACCAAGGGGACCGGAACAAGGCAGGAGTGTCCTCACACCAGTGTGGCCACATTATAGAAAGGTGACGAACCCAGCACATGTGGCCTAAACCAGAGGACCCACATTTCCAAGGTGCTCCGAGTGAGGCAGGCAGGAGTAGCCTAACAACACAGGGCCCACAGAATAAAAAATGTGAGGAATCCAGCAGTTGGAACCCCCCAGCAGGTGGCCCAGAGTACGGAGCCTATGTGATCCAGGCCACAGTGAACTCACAGCAGAGGGCTCACATCATGACACTGTGAGCAACCCAGCTTGTGGGACCTCAGAGCAGAAGGCCCACATCCCCATGGGGATGGGAACGTGGCAGGAGTGTACTCGCACGACAGGGCACATATCAGAAAATTTTGGGAGCCCATGAGTTAGGGCCTGACGCCAGAGGGCCCTCATTACCGAGGGGAGGAGACTCCCAGCAGGCACCAACTCCCAACTGAGGACCCACATCGCCAAGGTGATGTGTGCCAGCCAGGCAGGAGTGACCTCACAGCAGAGGGCCCACCTCCCAGAAGGGTGAGGAATCCAGCCAGGATCAGACTCTCACCAGAGGGCCCCCATCACCAAGGGGATGGGAACCAGGCAGGAGTGTCCTCACACCAGTGGGGCCACATCAATAAAGGTGAGGAAACCGGCACATGTGGCCTCAAACCAGAGGACCCACATCATAAAGGGGCTGGGAGTGAGTCAGGAAGGAGGAGCATGAAAACACAGGACCCAAAGAATAAAAATGGTAAGGAATCCAGCAGTAGGAACCTCCCAGCAGGCGGCTCAGAGCACAGAGTCTATGGGATCTAGGCCTGAGTGAACTAACACCAGAGAGCCAACATCCTGAAACTGTGAACAACACAGGTGTTGGGACCATAGAGCAGAAGGCACATGGGGATGGGAACCTGGCAGGAGTGCCCTCACACCACTTAGCACGTATCAGAAAATGTGGGTAACCAGCAGTTAGGGCCTGATGCCAGAGGGTCTCATCACTGAGGGGAGGAGGCTCCCAGCGGGCTCCAACTGCCACCAGAGGGCCGACGTCGCCAAGGCGGGGTGTGTCAGCCAGGCAGGAGTGACCTCAGAGAAGAGGGCCCACCTCACAGAAGTGTGAGGAGCCCAACCAGGATCAGACTCTCACTGGAGGGCTCACATCACCAAGGGGATGGGAACCAGGCAGGAGTGTCCGCACACCAGTGGGGCCACATCTGCGAAAGGTGAGGAACCCAGCACATGTGGCCTCAAACCAGAGGACACACATCACCAAGGGGCTGGGAGTGAGGCAGGTGTCTGGAGGGGCACATTTAACTCTAATTTCCCACCAGGAAGAGGAATTAACCAAAGGCTCAGAGTGCCGTGCGGGACCCTGATTACGGCCTGAAGCAAACCTGCGGTTCTGTGGCCAGCTTTCAAGGAAACGAGTTAAGAAAGGAAATCACAGGCACTGTAATTCACAAACCTGCAGAGTTATAAATGACAGCTATTGGCAAAAATATATTGAAGTAAGTCTGCACAGAGGACTTGAAAACGAGGCAGAATTGCAGGAATCATATTTCAGGAGGTAGATTGGAATTGCATTTAAAGCATGTGAAAAGCGGCAGATCTTTGACAGTGATGCACTTGGACAAAAAGTGCGTATACATTTTTTCCTGAATATATTCAGGAAAAAACGCATATGCCCTTTGTGGCCAACCAAGAATTCGAGCAATGGAAATCCGCACTACAATGAACTCTCATTTCCCATTCGTCAAAAGAGCCATCTGAAAAAAGTGTAAAACCCAGAAACACAGGACAGGCCATGGAGAACAGGGAGCCTTGTTATGCTGATGGACGGATTGTAAATTGCCAACAGACACTCTGGTGATGTTTATAGTGTATGCTGAAACATCTAAAAAACAAAGCTACAGAGCCTAGGGCACTTCCACTTTTGGCCCTATAGCTTAGGAAAATTAAAATCAACAAGACACAGCCAACACAATATCCAGGGCTGCTGTGCTTACAAGAACCTTGAGTCCAGTACAAATTAAATATCCCAGAAAGAAAAAAATGGATAAAGGAGTTGTCCTACTTACGTACAACGGAATATCACTCAGCAATGAAATCAATGTCATCAGGCCTGTAGCAGCAAATTGAGTGGATTTAAGTATGATGATTCTAAGAGAAATATGTCACACAGAGAAACATAATTATCATAAGATATCACAAATAGAGGGAGTGTAAACTTGGCTACACATAAACTGAATTACAAAACCGAGCAGAGTCTCACATTTAGATAAAAACGTATGCTTGCTTAACGGGAAAGTTGAGTTGGGGTGCTGTATAAAACCAGAGATTGAAATGAGCACACATACCGTTCCATAAGCCAAATATGTAATAGACAAGACCTACTCTTTGCTCAACGAAATAGACTAATCCATGGTGTATCACCTCACACCTGTTAGAATGGGCATCATCAGAAAATCTACAAACAACAAATGCTGGAAAGGGTGCGGAGATAAGGAACCCTCTTCCACTATTGTTGGGAATGTAAATTGATGCAGTCACTGTGGAGAACATTATGGAGTTTCTTATAAAACTAAGAATAGAATTACCATATAATACAGCAATCCCACTACTGGGCATATACCCAGACAAAACCATAAAACGAAAAGAGACATTCACCGCAATGTTCATTGCATCACTATTTACAATATCCAGGTAATGGAAGCAACCTAAATGCCCACAGACAGACGAATGCATAAAGATGAGGTACATATATAAAATGGAATATTTCTAAGCCATAAAAAGGAATGAAATTGGGTCATTTGTAGAGACGTTGATGGATCTAGAGACTGTCATACAGAGTGAAGTAAGTCAGAAAGAGAAAAACAAATCCTGTATATAAATGCATATATGTGGAACCTAGAAAAGTTGTACAGATGAAGCGTTTTGCAAGGCAGAAATAGAGCAACAGATGTAGACAACAAACGTATGGACACCAAGGGGGGAAAGCTGTTAGGGGGGTGGTGGTGGGAGGAGTTGAGAGATTGGGATTGGCATGTATACATTTCTATGTATAAAATAGGTAACCAAAAAGAACCTGCTGTATAAAAAAATAAAATAAAATTCAAAATTACAAAAAGTAAAACAGAAAAAATATTCTTCCCTTCACATACATGTATTTATATGAATAAATTATTTCCATGCTTATATCTGTAAATACAAAAAAGAGGAATAAAATCTACCTTGAACCAAAAACGAAAAAAAGAAAAAAAAACAGAACCCACCAGTTACACAGAGGAAAACCGTATCAGGGCCCTTGCTCCAGTTGTAAACAATTCTGAAGTTGGTCAGTGGTGGGGAATCATCTCCCATTCAGCCAGCATGCCCCACGCAACAAGCGTCCTCATTGCAAAGCTGGGGGCCCGTGCCGAGGCATCTGTGAGTAAACGTGGGCCGAGCCCCAGGCCAGCTGCTGCAGAAATGTTCCCACCCTTCCCAGGTAAAACACCTGAATATGTACAAGGACTTGAAAGCCTAGAGGAAGGGCCATGGAGCCACATGAGCGACAGCATGCCAGCCGACTTGGTGCCTGCAGGCCAGACAGGATGGTCCTGGCCCTGGGTGCTCTTCTGGAAGCTTTCCATTTCCCTGCCTGAGATACCCCTCCTGTCCCGGCCCCCACTGCTTTCTTCCTTACTCACCTCTGCCCAGGGAGAAATTCCAGCGGCAGGTATGGGTGGCACATCCTCTTCTTTAGCAGGTGGCATCTTGGCAACTGCTGCAGAAAGTCCAGCAGAGCCCCACTCACACTGGGCAACCCACAAAGCCGTGGCCTCTCACTCCCTCCCACCAGTCCAGCCCCGAGACTGCTGACAGGGCAGAAAATGGCGTCAGGCACAGCTGCAGGTGCTCTTGCTGCCTGGAGCGGTGTTTATATTGATCTCAACCCAGGCACACCTGGGGAGGTCTGGCCGGCACGGTCGGGCTTCCCAGGCCAGCCAATAATCACCCCTCAGGGGCTCACAGTTGCAGAAACTGGAACTTGCTGAATCGGCCAGGTCCAAGGAACAGGTGTGGGCTCCTGAGAGTCAGGATGGACAAGGGGCTGCAGCTCTGGCTTGTTTTCTAATTATATTATCTGGCCCATGAGTGGGAGACAACTTCAAGAAAACCCTCTCCTAATGAGAGGAACCCAGGAGTCAGGGAGAGGAGGGGTGGGTGGTGGGTGGAGACAGAGGCCTGGTGCCCCGGGTGCAGTGGAAGTCTCTGGAAGACCAGGTGGAGGGAGGCCACACAGAGTGATGCCCAGGGTCACAGACCTGTCGGAGCTGCTGTTTGTTAGTTCAAGTCCTGCTCTGAGGTGCTCTGTGTCAGATCTGAGTGACAGGTGAGCTGGGAGTGCTCTGCAATGAGGGCGATGTGCATGGCTCCTGTGTGCCCAGCCCTGCCACGGTACCTGAAAGGGTTGCTCTGTATCCTGGGAGGGGCCTGACCACGAGAGCCCCGTGGGCTGGGGTGGGGGTGGGGTACCTGCCCAGGTGAGCTCCATATCCTGGGATTGGCCTGACCTCGAGAGCCCCATGGGCTGCTGGAGTCCTGGTAAAAGATGTCAGGACAGTCAGTGAAGCCACCGAGGATATACCTCCAGTAGTTCCTAAACCCTACACCCTGCTGGTCATTCTACTAACCACCAGGACATGGTATTCTGTATTAGTCTTCAATGAAGCCTTCTTTTGTATTCTATTAGTCCCAGAGTCACAAGAAATTTTGGCTTGTGAGTGGCAGGACTCAACATACAACTAAAACAATACTTCCGGGCCGTCTTGCCCCAAGGGTTCAAAAATTCCCACACCATCTTTGGGGAAAGCTCAGCTAAAGACC
This sequence comes from Delphinapterus leucas, assembly GCF_059928025.1. NCBI lineage: Eukaryota > Metazoa > Chordata > Mammalia > Artiodactyla > Monodontidae > Delphinapterus > Delphinapterus leucas. Next base: position 17,197,356 of record NW_028322236.1, on the reverse strand, counting down.
TAAAAGTTCTACCTCTGGAAAAGGAAACACTCCTTCAATATGCAGACGACATTCTGATCGCCAGCCCTACTAAGGAGACCTCTGAACTACCAAGCCAATAAAGGATACAAGTTGTCCAAGAAAAAGCTCAAATATCACAGACTATGGTGACCTGCGTGGGCTGCATTCTCACAGAAGGTCGGAGAAGCCCATCCCAGGAAAGGGAAGAAACAATTTACAGCCTTACCCATTTCTAAAACTAGAAGACAGCTTAGGGGTTCCTGGGGAGGCCAGGGTTTGCTGCTTCTGGATCCCTAACTACAGTCTACTAGCTGGGCCTCTATATGAAACACTGAAAGAAAAAGATGATGATCCTTTTGAATAGAATCCAGAAGTGGCCTTTCAAGAATGGAAAGAGCAGTCAATTCAGACCCTTGCCCTGGAACTCCCTAATTTAGCTAAACCCTTTGACCTTTACATTCCTAGTGAAATTTGAATGGCCATTGGAGTATTAGTGCAAAACCTGGGACCACTTGAAATGGAACAATGCAAGAATGCCATCCAGGTAGGATAAACTACGGTCACCAAGGGGCTTGGCCCACCGCCACATCTGGCCAAGATACTGGCAGTATCTGAAAACCTGGAAATCAGCAGCCCAAAAGGCCACCTCCCTCCTAAGGGAAAAGGACCCCACGTGGTGATCCTAACCCCCAACCATGCCCTGAAGTTGCAGGGTTTGCTCCGTGGGCACACTGACCTTGAGTGAGGAGGTCCTCCAACTCCAACCTCCAGAGAGATAACTGGGGCAAAGGGGCACCATGACGACTCGTGTGACCATCACTTGACCTGGAGTTTCTCTCATAAAACAACAAGAGTGTGTCCCAAAAGAGTAGACTACTGCTTGCAGGACTTACTGCACCCAGAGGGGAGGTAATAATCTTGGCAGGGGAACAGTATATCACGCTGTCACCATAGAAAAGCCTACAGACACTGTGATGATGGTGGCCAATAAGACCGGCTGGACTCCTGTTTACTTCAAAAGGCTGTTGACTCAGTGGCCATCATGGTCCTTCATCACCACTGACCCTGGACTGTCTGGGAGTTGAGCAGTCAGGGTGCTGACACCTGGTGCTGTTTTTACGTTAATTCAGGGGCCTAACTGAAGAAAGCACAGACTACTGGTCAGAGCATCAAGGCTGGCAGAAACGGTCAGCCTAAGGTGGCCGAACAAATGTGGGGCGGGGTGAAACTGGACCTCACAGCGTCACTGCACATCTCCTTCCTGGACCCTTAAAGGTCATTAGAATCTATAACACTACCAATACTTGTGCTCAGGCGGACGAGCAGGGAGGCAGGAGGCCTGCGGACAATCAACGTCACCTGGAGGCTGCTGGGGAGAAGTTCTGACCCTCGCCCACGGGTATGAGGGCTCCTAACTCAGCACTCAGCAGTTACAGATGAAGGGTCTGCACCCTCAGCACTCTAAGAATGAGGAAGGGGACAAAATGCAGAAGAGGGGTTTGTCCCAGGCAAAGCCCCTTAAAAATCCCTGGGAGATAAAAATAGAATCTGGGCAATAAAATAAAGTCTAACCTTTTTTATCCTTTGTGCTTTGTCTAATTTCACGTGCTCCTAGGGTCCCGCATACAGAGGTTCAACAGCCGGCACTTCAGACCAGATTTCCTAGTGCAGAATGGCTGGGTCGACACTTCAGCTCCTGGAGCACAGTGCAGACTCCGCGATATAGAGCCTGAGCTGCAGCCAACCGGGCCCTCGAGAGCTCCGCCCCCTCCCTCCCACTGACTCTGACAGGATCTCTACACAGCAGCCCAGCCCACAGCCCACGGGATAGCACATGCTCTCACCTCTGCATTCTCTGATCAAAATATAAAGTTTCCTTTGCTTCTGAACCAAACTCAGTCTCGATCTGTTGGCTCCAATGACACTGGGCAGGGGGACACTTGTTGGGGTCCACTCTGGAGGATCAGTAACAGAAATTGAGAACATTGTAACTTCAATGAACAGATGTGTGAGCCAAACTGTAATTAACATAGAACAGTGTATAAGGCTCGGGTAAAATAAGATGTTTCTAACACTTCCATTTGATATTTCCATCACTTTATTATAAGCAAGTTCAGTGAAAGGTTTGTCTTATTTGTCAGGTCAATACTAGAGAAACGAAGTGATTTCTTTCCAAGGATGTACATCTAATAATCTTGGTTAAAGCTTCAATCTTGTTTTAAATGCTTTTCCATTGAAAATTATACCTCTCTTTCAGCTCCCCCATTTCTGAGAAGTATAAAATCTTATAATTTATTATTACCAAAGGGGAAAGGTGGGAGGAGGGATAAATTAACAGTTTGGGATTAACACATACACACTGCTATGTATAAAATCGATCATCAACAAGGAACTACTGTACAGCACAGGGAACTACACTCAATATTTTGCAATAACCTATAAGGGGAAATAATCTGAAAAAAGAATAGATATTTTTATTGACATCATCTATTAATGACAGTTAAAATGGAACCTAACGGAAGCCGGTGGTGAGTGCTTCTGACCCTGAAGACTTCAATCATCTAAAGTTTGGACTCTGCCTACTTCCCAAGGCCCTTAATGAACATATGTGTAGCCGTAGCTTAAAAAATTCCCCAGTTTGGGTTGTGGAGAGACAGTGATTTTGAAAAAGCCCTGGTGTTCTCCTCACATGAATGGGACACTTCCTACAGCTAAAATATGCCTGTCACACCCAGAAGATGGTATACCGTCTGATCGGGAAGAGTTTGGAAAAGGCATCTCATCTCCTCATCTCCTGGTGCTCGGGTTCACCCCTCCAGCGTCTTTACGAACAGTCTTCCCACTTGGAGATGTCAGCACTGTCAACATCCTGTTGCATACAGTTTGGAATTTGTCCAGAGAATGAAGCAGAAGGAAGAGGAACAATGAGAGACAAGTCCTAGGTGTTCGGACAGGCACATGTCACTCTAATTTCCAATCAGGAAGACGAATTGACTAAAAGCTAGGGTTGCCCATGGAAACAGAATAGGGCTTGAGGAAATCCCGCTGCTTTGTGGCCAGTTCCCATAAACACAAGTTGAAAAATGGAACTCAGGGCCGCTAAAATTCACGAAACTGCAGAGTTGAAAATATCTCTCACTGAAAAATGTCTTGAGGAAAGTCAGAGAAAAGGACTTGTAAGCAACGGAGAATGGCAGGAAAGGGATTGGAAGAGGTAGAAAGGACTCGCCATTAAGCACAAGAAAAGGGGCTGAACATTGCCAACATTGCAGTTGGCCAAAAAGGGTGTATGCGTCTTTTTCTGTATATATTCAAGAAAACGGCATACACTTTTTTAGCCAACCAAACAGGTGGGCACTGGAAATCAGTACTACAAAACATATCACTTCGCATCAGTCAGAAGAGCCTTCCTCATAAAGTGTAAACACCAGAAATGCAGGACAGGGCAAGGAGAAAAGGGAGCCCTGTGAGGCTTATAGTGGAAATATATATTGCCAATGGTCACTCTTGAGAAGTGTATTGTGTTTACTAAAGCATCTAAAAAATGAGCTACAGAGCACAGGGCACTTGCACTCATGGACGTATATCTTGGGAAAGACAAAAATGGAGAGGACACAGGCACCCCAATGTTTACCGCCTCTCTGTTTAAAAGATCCTCGACTAGGATATAATTTATATGTCTCTGGAGGGAAAAAATGGATAGAGGTGTGGCACTTATGTAGAGTGGAATATTACTCAGCCTGAAAATCAGTGAAATATGGCCAATTGTAACAACCCCAGAGTAGTTACGTATGATCATTCAAAGTCACATAATTCAAAAAGAAAAAGACATACGATATTACTAATACATGGAATGTAAACGTGGCTACAAAGTACCTGAATTACAAAACGGAATGGGGTCTCAAATTTAGAAGACCAACTTATGTTTGCTTAAGGAAAAAGGAGAGTTGGGGAGCTGCATAAAACCAGAGATTGAAATTAGCACAGATACCGTTCGATAAGCCAAATATGTAATAGAAAAAACCTACTCCCTGGTCAACGAAATGGACTCAACACGCCATATTCAACACCTACGAATACACCTGACTAGTAAGAATCTTCAAACTCATGGATTTATATGTCTCCGTAAGAGAATCAAGCGTGAGTACAGCGGCATGAACACAGCAGTGAAAATGCGATAAATCCCATTATGAAAATAAATTACAAAAACAAAACACAATGAGAGTGAAATAGAGAGCAATTCTTACATAATTCATTCAAGGCTTGTGATGCAACCTGGATTTACCACATCTACACCCAGAGCTGAGTGAGACATAAGGTTGGGCACTTCGGGCTGATAGCATTGTTGAGGTTCGATGCGCAAATGCAGACCCTTTGAAGTCATACTGCATGGTACCCATTCCATGGGTCCCAACTCTCCAGGATTAAGGGATTCTTTCTTCAGCTAAAACATGCATGGGAAACCCACAGTATGGTGCACCGTGTGACCAGGAAAGGTTTTCAAATGCATCTCAGTTTTCGTCCCCTTTTACTCGGGTTCACCATTCCAGAACGTTTACTAACACTCTCCCCACTTGGAGAGTCAGTGCCTTTAAACTCCTGTTTGGCACAGTTTGCAATTTCTGCGCAAGATGAACAGGAACAGGGAGAACCAATGAGAGACTAGCAGTAAGTGTCTGCACCGGCAAATTTAACGCTCATTTCCCACCAGGAAGAGGAATTAACCAAAGGATCAGCATGCCGTGCCGGAACCAGATTAGGGCCTGAATCAATCCTGCGGGTTTGCGCCCAGCTCACAAGTTGCGAGTTGAAGAAAGGAGCTCAAGGGCACTGTAACTCACAAACATGCAGAGTTATAAATGACAGCTATCGTCCAAAAATATATTGAAGGAAGGCTGCGAAGACGACTTGTAAGTGGGGCAGAATTGCAGGAAAACGATTTCAGGGGGTAGACGGGAATTGCATTTAAAGCATAGGAAAAGAGGCAGAACGTCGACAATGATGCTCTTGGCCAAAAAGGGTGTATGCGTTTTTTCCTGAATTTATTGAGGAAAAAAAGCATATGCGCTTTTTGGCCAACCAAGCAAGCATGTTAAAGAAATCTGCACTACAATGAAGTCTCACTGCCCCCCGGGTCAAAAGGGAAATGTGAAACAAGTGTAAAATTCACAAAGACAGGACAGGCCAAGGAGAACAGGGAGCCTTGTTATGCTGATGGTCGGGATGTAAATTGCCAACAGCCACTCTGGAGAAGTGTATGGTGTTTCCTGAAACCCCTGAAAAACAAAGCAACGGAGCCTACGGCACTTCCACTTATGGTCCTATAGTTAGGGAAATTAAAATCAAAAACACACAGCCACCCCAAAGTGTCGGACAGCTCTGTTTACAAGAACCTCTTCTACGGTACAAGTTAAATATCCCAGAATGTGAAAAATGGATAAAGAAGTTGTGGTACGTACGTACAATGGAATATCACTCAGCAATGAAAGCTATGTCATCAGGCCCATCGCGGCATAATGAGTGGATTCAGGTACGATGATTCTAAGGGAAATAAGTCACACAGAAAATGAAACATCATAAGATATCACTAATACACGGAATGTAAACTTTGCTACACATGAACTGAATTATAAAACAGAACAGGGTCTCAAATTTAGAAAACAAACTTATGCTTGCTTAAGGGGAAAGGTGAGTTGGGGTGCTGCATAAAACCAGAGATAGAAATTAGCACAGATACCTTTCCATAAGCCAAATATGTAATAGCCCAGACCTACCCCTTGCTCAACGAAATGGACTAAACACCCCATATTCAACGCCTAGTAATACACCTGACTAGTAAGAATCTTCAAAACCATGGATTTATATGTCTCCGTAAGAGAATGAAGCGCGTGTACAGCGGCATGAGCGCAGCAGAGAAAATACGATAAATCCCATTATCAAAATGAATTACACAAACAAAATCCAAGGACAGTGAAATAGAGAGCAATTCTTAAATAATTCATTCAGGGCTTGTGATGCAACCTGGATTTACCACATCTACACCCAGAGCTGAGTGAGACATAAGGTTGGGCACTTCGGGCTGATAGCATTGGTGAGGTTCGATGAGCAAATGCAGACCCTTTGAAGTCATACTGCATGGTACCCATTCCATGGTTCCCACCTCTCCAGATTTAAGGGATTCTTCCTTCAGCTAAAACATGCATGGGAAACCCACAGTATGGTGCACCGTGTGACCGACAAACGTTTTCAAATGCATCTCAGTTTTCGTCCCCTTTTACTCGGGTTCACCATTCCAGACCCTTTACGAACACTCTCCCCACTTGGAGAGTCAGTGCCTTTAACCTCCTGTTGGGCACAGTTTGCAATTTCTGCGCAAGATGAAAAGGAATAGGGAGAACCAATGAGAGACTAGCTCTAGGTGTCTGCACGGGCAAATTTAACGCTCATTTCCCACCAGGAAGAGGAATTATCAAAGGCTCAGCATGCCGTGCAGGAACCAGATTAGGGCCTGAGGCAATCCTGTGGGTTTGCGGCCAGCTCACAAGATAGCGAGTTGTAGAAATGAGCTCAGGGGCACTGTAACTCACAAACCTGCAGAGTTATAAATGACAGCTATCGTCCAAAAATATATTGAAGGAAGGCTGCGAAGACGACTTGTAAGTGGGGCAGAATTGCAGGAAAACGATTTCAGGGGGTAGACGGGAATTGCATTTAAAGCATAGGAAAAGAGGCAGAACGTCAACAATGATGCTCTTGGCCAAAAAGGGCGTATGCGTTTTTTCCTGAATATATTCAGGAAAAAACGCATACGCCCTTTTTGGCCAACCAAGCAAGCATGTTAAAGAAATCTGCACTACAATGAAGTCTCACTGCCCCCCGGTCAAAAGGGCCATCTGAAAAAAGTGTAAAATCCAGAAAGGCAGCACAGCCCATGGAGAACAGGGAGCCTTGTTATGCTGATGGGTGGGATGTGAATTGCCAACAGCCACTCTGGAGAAGTGTATGGTGTCTCCCGGAACATCTAAAAAACAAAGCAACGGAGCCTACGGCACTTCCCCTTATGGTCCTATAGCTTAGGAAAATTAAAATCAAAAACACACAGCCACCCAAAAGTCTCGGGCGGCTCTGTTCACAAGAACCTCGTCTACGGTACAAGTTAAATATCCCAGAATGTGAAAAATGGATAAAGAAATTGTGGTACGTACGTACAGTGGAATATCACACAGCAATGAAATCTATGTCATCAGGCCCGTCGCGGCATAATGAGTGGATTCAGGTACGATGATTCTAAGTGAAATAAGTCACACAGAAAATGAAACATCATAAGATATCACTAATACACGGAATGTAAACTTGGCTACACATGAACTGAATTATAAAACAGAACAGGGTCTCAAATTTAGAAAACAAACTTATGCTTGCTTAAGGGGAAAGGTGAGTTGGGGTGCTGCATAAAACCAGAGATAGAAATTAGCACAGATACCTTTCCATAAGCCAAATATGTAATAGCCCAGACCTACCCCTTGCTCAACGAAATGGACTAAACACCCCATATTCAACGCCTAGTAATACACCTGACTAGTAAGAATCTTCAAAACCATGGATTTATATGTCTCCGTAAGAGAATGAAGCGCGTGTACAGCGGCATGAGCGCAGCAGAGAAAATACGATAAATCCCATTATCAAAATGAATTACACAAACAAAATCCAAGGACAGTGAAATAGAGAGCAATTCTTAAATAATTCATTCAGGGCTTGTGATGCAACCTGGATTTACCACATCTACACCCAGAGCTGAGTGAGACATAAGGTTGGGCACTTCGGGCTGATAGCATTGGTGAGGTTCGATGAGCAAATGCAGACCCTTTGAAGTCATACTGCATGGTACCCATTCCATGGTTCCCACCTCTCCAGATTTAAGGGATTCTTCCTTCAGCTAAAACATGCATGGGAAACCCACAGTATGGTGCACCGTGTGACCGACAAACGTTTTCAAATGCATCTCAGTTTTCGTCCCCTTTTACTCGGGTTCACCATTCCAGACCCTTTACGAACACTCTCCCCACTTGGAGAGTCAGTGCCTTTAACCTCCTGTTGGGCACAGTTTGCAATTTCTGCGCAAGATGAAAAGGAATAGGGAGAACCAATGAGAGACTAGCTCTAGGTGTCTGCACGGGCAAATTTAACGCTCATTTCCCACCAGGAAGAGGAATTATCAAAGGCTCAGCATGCCGTGCAGGAACCAGATTAGGGCCTGAGGCAATCCTGTGGGTTTGCGGCCAGCTCACAAGATAGCGAGGTGTAGAAATGAGCTCAGGGGCACTGTAACTCACAAACCTGCAGAGTTATAAATGACAGCTATCGTCCAAAAATATATTGAAGGAAGGCTGCGAAGACGACTTGTAAGTGGGGCAGAATTGCAGGAAAACGATTTCAGGGGGTAGACGGGAATTGCATTTAAAGCATAGGAAAAGAGGCAGAACGTCAACAATGATGCTCTTGGCCAAAAAGGGCGTATGCGTTTTTTCCTGAATATATTCAGGAAAAAACGCATACGCCCTTTTTGGCCAACCAAGCAAGCATGTTAAAGAAATCTGCACTACAATGAAGTCTCACTGCCCCCCGGTCAAAAGGGCCATCTGAAAAAAGTGTAAAATCCAGAAAGGCAGCACAGCCCATGGAGAACAGGGAGCCTTGTTATGCTGATGGGTGGGATGTGAATTGCCAACAGCCACTCTGGAGAAGTGTATGGTGTCTCCCGGAACATCTAAAAAACAAAGCAACGGAGCCTACGGCACTTCCCCTTATGGTCCTATAGCTTAGGAAAATTAAAATCAAAAACACACAGCCACCCAAAAGTCTCGGGCGGCTCTGTTTACAAGAACCTCGTCTACGGTACAAGTTAAATATCCCAGAATGTGAAAAATGGATAAAGAATTTGTGGTACGTATGTACAGTGGAATATCACACAGCAATGAAATCTATGTCATCAGGCCCGTCGCGGCATAATGAGTGGATTCAGGTACGATGATTCTAAGTGAAATAAGTCACACAGGAAATGAAACATCATAAGATATCACTAATACACGGAATGAAAACTTGGCTACACATGAACTGAATTACAAAACAGAACAGGGTCTCAAATTTAGAAAACCAACTTATGCTTGCTTAAGGGGAAAGGTGAGTTGGGGTACTGCATAAAACCAGAGATAGAAATTAGCCCAGATACCTTTCCATAAGCCAAATATGTAATAGTCAAGACCTACCCCTTGCTCAACGAAATGGACTAAACACCCCATATTCAACGCCTAGGAATACACCTGACTAGTAAGAATCTTCAAACCCATGGATTTATATGTGTCCGTAAGAGAATGAAGCGTGTGTACAGCGGCATGAATGCAGCAGAGAAAATCCGATAAATCCCATTATCAAAATGAATTACACAAACAAAACCCAAGGACAGTGAAATAGAGAGCAATTCTTAAATAATTCATTCAGGGCTTGTGATGCAACCTGGATTTACCACATCTACACCCAGAGCTGAGTGAGACATAAGGTTGGGCACTTCGGGCTGATAGCATTGGTGAGGTTCGATGAGCAAATGCAGACCCTTTGAAGTCATACAGCATGGTACCCATTCCATGGGTCCCAACTCTCCAAGTTTAAGGGATTCTTCCTTCAGCTAAAACATGCATGGGAAACCCACAGTATGGTGCACCGTGTGACTGGCAAACGTTTTCAAATGCATCTCAGTTTTCGTCCCCTTTTACTCGGGTTCACCATTCCAGACCCTTTACGAACACTCTCCCCACTTGAAGAGTCAGTGCCCTTAACCTCCTGTTGGGCACAGTTTGCAATTTCTGCGCAAGATGAAAAGGAATAGGGAGAACGAATGAGAGACTAGCTCTAGGTGTCTGCACGGGCAAATTTAACGCTCATTTTGCACCAGGAAGAGGAATTATCAAAGGCTCAGCATGCCGTGCCGGAACCAGATTAGGGCCTGAGGCAATCCTGTGGGTTTGCGGCCAGCTCACAAGATAGCGAGTTGAAGAAATGAGCTCAGGGGCACTGTACTCACAAACCTGCAGAGTTATAAATGACAGCTATCGTCCAAAAATATATTGAAGGAAGGCTGCGAAGACGACTTGTAAGCGGGACAGATTTGCAGGAAAACGATTTCAGGGGGTAGACGGGAATTGCATTTAAAGCATAGGAAAAGAGGCAGAACCTCAACAATGATGCTCTTGGCCAAAAAGGGCGTATGCGTTTTTTCCTGAATATATTCAGGAAAAAACGCATACGCCCTTTTTGGCCAACCAAGCAAGCATGTTAAAGAAATCTGCACTACAATGAAGTCTCACTGCCCCCCGGTCAAAAGGGCCATCTGAAAAAAGTGTAAAATCCAGAAAGGCAGCACAGCCAATGGAGAACAGGGAGCCTTGTTATGCTGATGGGTGGGATGTGAATTGCCAACAGCCACTCTGGAGAAGTGTATGGTGTTTCCCGGAACACCGAAAAAACAAAGCTACGGAGCCTACGGCACTTCCACTTATGGTCCTATAGCTTAGGGAAATTAAAATCAAAAACACACAGCCACCCCAAAGTGTCGGACGGCTCTGTTTACAAGAACCTCGTCTACGGTACAAGTTAAATATCCCAGAATGTGAAAAATGGATAAAGAAGTTGTGGTACGTACGTACAGTGGAATATCACTCAGCAATGAAATCTATGTCATCAGGCCCGTCGCGGCATAATGAGTGGATTCAGGTACGATGATTCTAAGTGAAATAAGTCACACAGAAAATGAAACATCATAAGATATCTCTAATACACGGAATATAAACTTGGCTACACATGAACTGAATTACAAAACAGAACAGGGTCTCAAATTTAGAAAACCAACTTATGCTTGCTTAAGGGGAAAGGTGAGTTGGGGTGCTGCATAAAACCAGAGATAGAAATTAGCACAGATACCTTTCCATAAGCCAAATATGTAATAGTCAAGACCTACCCCTTGCTCAACGAAATGGACTAAACACCCCATATTCAACGCCTAGGAATACACCTGACTAGTAAGAATCTTCAAACCCATGGATTTATATGTCTCCGTAAGAGAATGAAGCGTGTGTACAGCGGCATGAATGCAGCAGAGAAAATCCGATAAATCCCATTATCAAAATGAATTACACAAACAAAACCCAAGGACAGTGAAATAGAGAGCAATTCTTAAATAATTCATTCAGGGCTTGTGATGCAACCTGGATTTACCACATCTACACCCAGAGCTGAGTGAGACATAAGGTTGGGCACTTCGGGCTGATAGCATTGGTGAGGTTCGATGAGCAAATGCAGACCCTTTGAAGTCATACAGCATGGTACCCATTCCATGGGTCCCAACTCTCCAAGTTTAAGGGATTCTTCCTTCAGCTAAATCATGCATGGGAAACCCACAGTATGGTGCACCGTGTGACTGGCAAACGTTTTCAAATGCATCTCAGTTTTCGTCCCCTTTTACTCGGGTTCACCATTCCAGACCCTTTACGAACACTCTCCCCACTTGGAGAGTCAGTGCCTTTAACCTCCTGTTGGGCACAGTTTGCAATTTCTGCGCAAGATGAAAAGGAATAGGGAGAACCAATGAGAGACTAGCTCTAGGTGTCTGCACGGGCAAATTTAACGCTCATTTCCCACCAGGAAGAGGAATTAAACAAAGGCTCAGCATGCCGTGCCGGAACCAGATTAGGGCCTGACAATCGTGCGGGTTTGCAGCCAGCTCACAAGATAGCGAGTTGAAGAAAGGAGCTCAGGGGCACTGTAACTCACAAACCTGCAGAGTAATAAATGACAGCTATCGTCCAAAAATATATTGAAGGAGGTCTGCAAAGACGACTTGTAAGCGGGACAGATTTGCAGGAAAACGATTTCAGGGGGTAGACGGCAATTGCATTTAAAGCATAGGAAAAGAGGCAGAAAGTCAACAATGATGCTCTTGGCCAAAAAGGGCGTATGCGTTTTTTCCTGAATATATTCAGGAAAAAACGCATACGCACTTTTTGGACAACCAAGCAAGCATGTTAAAGAAATCTGCACTACAATGAAGTCTCACTGCCCCCCGGTCAAAAGGGCCATCTGAAAAAAGTGTAAAATCCAGAAATGCAGCACAGGCCATGGAGAACAGGGAGCCTTGTTATGTTGATGGGCGGGATGTAAATTGCCAACAGCCACTCTGGACAAGTGTATGGTGTTTCCCGGAACACCTAAAAAACAAAGCAACGAAGCCTACGGCACTTCCACTTATGGTCCTATAGCTTAAGGAAATTAAAATCAAAAACACACAAACACCCCAAAGTTTCGGACGGCTCTGTTTACAAGAACCTCGTCTACGGTTCAAGTTAAATATCCCAGAATGTGAAAAATGGATAAAGTAGTAGTGGTACCTACATACAATGGAAAATCACACAGCAATGAAATCTATGTCATCAGGCCCGTCGCGGCATAATGAGTGGATTCATGTACAAAGATTCTAAGGGAAATAAGTCACACAGAAAATGAAACATCATAAGATATCACCAATACACGGAATGTAAACTTGGCTGCACATGAACTGAATTACAAAACAGAACAGGGTCTCAAATTTAGAAAAACAACTTATGCTTGCTTAAGGGGAAAGGTGAGTTGGGGTGCTGCATAAAACCAGAGATAGAAATTAGCACAGATACCTTTCCATAAGCCAAATATGTAATAGTCAAGACCTACCCCTTGCTCAACGAAATGGACCAAACAACACATATTAAACGCCTAGGAATACACCTGACTAGTAAGAATATTCAAACCCATGGATTTATATGTCTCCATAAGAGAATCAAGCGTGTGTACAGCTGCATGAAGGCAGCAGAGAAGATCCGATAAATCCCATTATCAAAATAAATTGAAAAACAAAATACAATGACAGTGAAATAGAGAGCAATTCTTAAATAATTCATTCAGGGCTTGTGATGCAACCTGGATTTACCTCATCTACACCCAGAGCTGAGTGAGACATAAGGTTGGACACTTCGGGCTGATAGCATTGGTGAGGTTCGATGAGCAAATGAAGACCCTTTGAAGTCATACTGCATGGTACCCATTCCATGGGTCCCAACTCTCCAGGTTTAAGCGATTCTTCCTTCAGCTAAAACATGCATGGGAAACCCACAGTATGGTGCACCGTGTGACTGGCAAACGTTTTCAAATGCATCTCAGTTTTCGTCCCCTTTTACTCGGGTTCACCATTCCAGAACGTTTACTAACACTCTCCCCACTTGGAGAGTCAGTGCCTTTAACCTCCTGTTTGGCACAGTTTGCAATTTCTGCACAAGATGAACAGGAATAGGGAGAACCAATGAGAGACTAGCAGTAAGTGTCTGCACGGGCAAATTTAATGCTCATTTCCCACCAGGAAGAGGAATTAACCAAAGGATCAGCATGCCGTGCCGGAAACAGATTAGGGCCTGAAGCAATCCTTCGGGTTTGCGCCCAGCTCACAAGTTGCGAGTTGAAGAAAGGAGCTCAGGGGCACTGTAACTCACAAACATGCAGAGTTATAAATGACAGCTATCGTCCAAAAATATATTGAAGGAAGTCTGCGAAGACGACTTGTAAGCGGGGCAGAATTGCAGGAAAACGATTTCAGGGGGTAGACGGGAATTGCATTTAAAGCATAGGAAAAGAGGCAGAACGTCGACAATGATGCTCTTGGCGAAAAAGGGTGTATGCGTTTTTTCCTGAATTTATTGAGGAAAAAAAGCATATGCGCTTTTTGGCCAACCAAGCAAGCATGTTAAAGAAATCTGCACTACAATGAAGTCTCACTGCCCCCCGGTCAAAAGGGCCATCTGAAAAAAGTGTAAAATCCAGAAAGGCAGCACAGGCCATGGAGAACAGCGAGCCTTGTTATGCTGATGGGCGGGATGTAAATTGCCAACAGCCAGTCTGGAAAAATGTATGGTGTTTCCGGGAACATCTAAAAAACAAAGCAACGGAGCCTATGGCACTTCCCCTTATGGTCCTATAGCTTAGGAAAGTTAAAATCAAAAACACACAGCCACCCCAAAGTGTCGGACGGCTCTGTTTACAAGAACCTCGTCTACGGTACAAGTTAAATATCCCAGAATGTGAAAAATGGATAAAGAAGTTGTGGTACGTACGTACAATGGAATATCACTCAGCAATGAAATCTATATCATCAGGCCCGTCGCGGCATAATGAGTGGATTCAGGTATGATGATTCTAAGTGAAATAAGTCACACAGAAAATGAAACATCATAAGATATCACTACTACACGGAATGTAAACTTGGCTACACATGAACTGAATTACAAAACAGAACAGGGTCTCAAATTTAGAAAACCAACTTATGCTTGCTTAAGGGGAAAGGTGAGTTGGGGTGCTGCATAAAACCAGAGATAGAAATTAGCACAGATACCTTCACATAAGCCAAATATGTAATAGTCAAGGCCTACCCTTTGCGCAATGAAATGGACTAAATACCCCATATTCAACGCCTAGGAATACACCTGACTGGTAAGAATCTTCAAACCCATGGATTTATATGTCTCCATTAGGGAATGAAGCGTGTGTACAGCAACATGAATGCAGCAGAGAAAATCCGATAAATCCCATTATCAAAATGAATTACAAAAACCAAACACAAGGACAGTAAAATAGAGAGCAATTCTTAAATAATTCATTCAGGCTTGTGATGCAACCTGGATTTACCACATCTACACCCAGAGCTGAGTGTGACATAAGGTTGGGCACTTCAGGCTGATAGCACTGGTGAGGTTCGATGAGCAAATGCAGACCCTTTGAAGACATACTGCATGGTACCCATTCCATGGGTCCCAAATCTCCAGTTATAAGGGATTCTTCCTTCAGCTCAAAACATGCATGGGAAACCCACAGTATGGTGGACCGTGTGACTGGCAAACGTTTTCAAATGCATCTCAGTTTTCCTCCCCTTTTACACAGGTTCACCATTCCAGACCCTTTACTCACACTCTCCCCACTTGGAGAGTCAGTGCCTTTAACCTCCTGTTGGGCACAGTTTGCAATTTCTGCGCAAGATGAACAGGAATAGGGAGAACCAATGAGAGACTAGCTGTAGGTGTCTGTACGGGCAAATTTAACGCTCATTTCCCACCAGGAAGAGGAATTAACCAAAGGTTCAGCATGCCCTGCTGGAACCAGATAAGGGCCTGAAGCAATCCTGCGGGTTTGCGGCCAGCTCACAAGTTAGCGAGATGAAGAAAGGAGCTCAGGGGCACTGTAACTCACAAACCTGCAGAGTTATAAATGACAGCTATCGTCCAAAAATATATTGAAGTATGTCTGCGAAGAGGACTTAGAATTTGGGCAGAAATTCAGGAAAACGATTTCGGGGGTAGACTGGAATTGCACTTAAAGCCTAGGAAAAGACGGAGAACAGCGACAATGATGCACTTGGCCAAAAAGGGCGTATGCGTTTTTTCCTGAATATAATCAGGAAAAAACGCATATGCCCTTTTTGGCCAACCAAGCAAGCGTGTAAAGAAATCTGCACTAAAATGAAGTCTCTCTGCCCCCCGGTCAAAAGGGCCATCTGAAAAAAGTGTAAAATCCAGAAAGGCAGGACAGGCCATGGAGAAGAGGGAGCATTGTTATCCTGATGGTCGGCATGTGAATTGCCAACAGCCACTCTGGAGAAGTGTATGGTATTTCCTGAAACACATAAGAAACAAAGCAACACAGCCTATGGCACTTCCACTTATGGTCCTATAGCTTAGGGAAATTAAAATCAAAACCACACAGGCACCCCAAAGTTTGGAACGGCTCTGTTTACAAGAACCTCTTGTACGGTACAAGTTAAATATCCCAGAGGGCGAAAAATGGATAAAGAAGTTGTGGTTCTTACGTACAATGGAATATCACTCAGCAATGAAATCTATGTCATCAGGCCCGTAGCGGCATAATGAGTGGATTCAGGTACGATGATTCTACGTGCAATAGGTCACACAGAAAAAGAAACATCATAAGATATCACTAATACACGGAATGTAAACTTGGCTACACATGAAATGAATTACAAAACAGAACAGTGTCTCAAATTTAGAAAACCAACTTATGCTTGCTTTTTGGGAAAGGTGAGTTCGGGTGCTGCATAAAAACAGAGATTGAAATTAGCACTGATACCGTTCCATAAGCCAAATATGTAATAGACAAGACCTACTGCTTGCTCAACGAAATGGGCTCAACACCCCATATTCAACGCCTAGGAATATACCTGCCTAGCAAGAGTCTTAAAACCCATGGATTTATATGTGTCCATAAGAGAATCCAGCGTGTGTTCAGTGGCCTAAAGGCAACAGTGAAAATCCGATAAATCACATTATCAAAATAAATTTCAAAAACAAAACACAATGACAGTGAAATAGAGAGCAATTCTTAAATAATTCACTCAGGGCTTCTGATGCAACCTGGATTTACCACATGTACACCCAGTGCTGGGGAGACATAAGGCCGGACACTTCGCCCTGATAGTATTGTTGAGGTTCGGTGAGCAATTGCAGACCCTTTGAAGTCATACTGCATGGTACCCATTCCAAGGGTCCCAACTCTCCAGGTTTAAGGGATTCTTCCTTCCGCTACATCATGTATGGGAAACCCAGAGTATGGTCCACCATGTGATTGGGAAACGTTTTCAAATGCATCTCAGTTTTCGTCCCTTTATACTCGGGTTCACCATTCCAGATGCTTAACTAACACTCTCCCCACTTGGAGAGTCAGTGCCTTTAACCTCCTGTTTGTCACAGTTTGCAATTTCTGCGCAAGATGAACAGGAATAGGGAGAACCAATGAGAGACTAGCTGTAGGTGTCTGCACGGGCAATTTAATGCTCATTTCTCACCAGGAAGTGGAATTAACCAAAGGCTCAGAATGCCGTGCCGGAACCAGATTAGGGCCTGAAGCAATACTGCGGGTGTGCAGGCAGCTCACAAGATAGCGAGTTGAACAAAGGAGCTCAGGGGCACTGTAATTCACAAACCTGCAGAGTTATAAATGACAGCTATCGTCCAAAAATATATTGAAGGAAGGCTGCGAAGAGGACTTGAAAGCGGGGCAGAATTCCAGGAAAACGATTTCAGGAGGTAGACGGGAAATGCACTGAAAGCATAGGAGAAGAGGCAGAACCTCGACAATGATGCACTTGTTCAAAAAGTGCATATGCGTTTTTTCCAAGGTCCTCCTTAAAGAGGGTAGGGGGCTCCCAGCATTCTTCAGTGGCCAACAGAGGGCCCACATCGCCAACGTGACGTGAGCCAGCCAGGCAGGAGTGACCTCACATCAGAGGGCCCACCTCACAGAAGGGTAAGGGACCCAGCCATTATCAGACTCTCACCAGAGGGCCCACATCAGCAAGGGGATGGGAACCAGGCAGGAGTGTCTTCACACCCGTGGGGCCACATCATCGCAAGTTGAGGTACCCAGCACATGTGGCCTCAAACCAGAGGACCCACATCTCCATGGGTCTCGGAGCGAGGCAGGCAGGATGAACCTCAAAACACGTGGCCCATTGTATAAAAAAGGTGAGGAATCCAGCAGTTGGAACATCCCAGCAGGCGGCCCAGAGCACCGAGGCTATGGGATCCAGGCAATGATGAACTCACAACAGAGGGCCCTCATCATGAAACTGTGAGCAACCTAGCCATTGTGACCTCAGAGCACAAGGCCCACATCCCCATGGGGAAGCGAACCAAGCAGGAGTGTCATCGCACCAGTGGGCACACATCAGAAAATGTGGGGAGCCCAGCAGTTAGGGCCTGATGCCAGAGGGCCCTCATCACCGAGGAGAGGAGGCTCCCAGCAGGCTCCAACTGCTACAAGAGGGCCAACGTCGCCAATGCGGGGTGTGCCAGCCAGGCAGGAGTGACCTCAGAGCAGAGGGCCAACCTCAAAAAAGTGTGAGGAACCCAAAGAGGATTAGACTCTCACCAGAGGGCCCACATCACCAAGAGGATCAGAACCAGGCAGGACTGTCTTCACACCAGGGTGACCACATCATAGAAAGGTGAGGAACCCAGCACATGTGGCCTAAACCAGAAGACCCACATCTCCAAGGGGCTCGGAGTGAGGCATGCAGGAGTAGCCTCACAACACAGGGCCCATAGAATAAAAAAGCTGAGGAATCCTGCAGTGGGAACCTCCCAGCAGGCGGCCCAGAGCACCGAGTCTATGCGATCCAGGCTGCAGTGAACTCACAGCAGAGGGCCCATATCATGAAACTGTGAGCAACCCAGCCATTGGGACCTCACAGCAGAAGGCCCACATCCCCATGGGGTTGGGAACATGGCAAGAGTGTCCTCGCACCACTTAGCACGTATCAGAAAAAGTGGGTACCCAGCAGTTACGGCCTGACGCTAGAGAGCCCTCATCACCGAGGGGAGGTGGCTCCCAGCAGGCTCCAACTGCCACAAGAGGGCCGATGTCGCCAAGGCGGGGTGTGCCAGCCAGTCAGTAGTGACCTCACAGCAGAGGGCCCACCTCACAGAAGGGTGAGGAACCCAGCCAGGATCAGACTCTCACCAGAGGGCCCACATCACCAAGGGGATAGAAACCAGGCAGGAGTGTCCTCACACCAGCGGGGCCACATCATCGAAAGGTGAGGGACCCAGCACACGTGGCCTCAAACCAGAGGACACACATCACCAAGGGGCTGGGAGTGAGTCAGGCAGGAGGAGTCTCCAAACAGAGGGCCCATAGAAGAGAAAAGGTGAGGAATCCCGCAGTTGGAACCTCCCCGCAGGCGGCCAGGAGCAGCGAGGCTATGGGATCCAGGCCGGAGTGAACTCACACCAGAGGGCCCTCATCATGAAACTGAGCCACCCACCGTTGGGACCTCAGAGCAGAAGGCCCATATTCCCATGGGGTTGGAAACCTGGCAGGAGTGTACTCACACCACAGGGTGCACATCAGAAAATTTTGGGAGCCCAGGAGTTAGAGCCTGACGCCAGAGGGCCCTCATTACCGAGGGGAGGAGACTCCCAGCAGGCACCAACTCCCAACTGAGGGCCCACGTCGCCAAGGTGACGTGTGCCAGTCAGGCAGGAGTGACCTCACAGCAGAGGGCCTACCTCACAGAAGGGTGAGGAAACCAGCCAGGATAAGACTCTCACCAGAGAGCCCACATCACCAAGGGGACCGGAACAAGGCAGGAGTGTCCTCACACCAGTGTGGCCACATTATAGAAAGGTGACGAACCCAGCACATGTGGCCTAAACCAGAGGACCCACATTTCCAAGGTGCTCCGAGTGAGGCAGGCAGGAGTAGCCTAACAACACAGGGCCCACAGAATAAAAAATGTGAGGAATCCAGCAGTTGGAACCTCCCAGCAGGTGGCCCAGAGTACGGAGCCTATGTGATCCAGGCCACAGTGAACTCACAGCAGAGGGCTCACATCATGACACTGTGAGCAACCCAGCTGGTGGGACCTCAGAGCAGAAGGCCCACATCCCCATGGGGATGGGAACGTGGCAGGAGTGTACTCGCACGACAGGGCACATATCAGAAAATTTTGGGAGCCCATGAGTTAGGGCCTGACGCCAGAGGGCCCTCATTACCGAGGGGAGGAGACTCCCAGCAGGCACCAACTCCCAACTGAGGACCCACATCGCCAAGGTGATGTGTGCCAGCCAGGCAGGAGTGACCTCACAGCAGAGGGCCCACCTCCCAGAAGGGTGAGGAATCCAGCCAGGATCAGACTCTCACCAGAGGGCCCCCATCACCAAGGGGATGGGAACCAGGCAGGAGTGTCCTCACACCAGTGGGGCCACATCAATAAAGGTGAGGAAACCGGCACATGTGGCCTCAAACCAGAGGACCCACATCACAAAGGGGCTGGGAGTGAGTCAGGAAGGAGGAGCATGAAAACACAGGACCCAAAGAATAAAAATGGTAAGGAATCCAGCAGTAGGAACCTCCCAGCAGGCGGCTCAGAGCACAGAGTCTATGGGATCTAGGCCTGAGTGAACTAACACCAGAGAGCCAACATCCTGAAACTGTGAACAACACAGGTGTTGGGACCATAAAGCAGAAGGCACATGGGGATGGGAACCTGGCAGGAGTGCCCTCACACCACTTAGCACGTATCAGGAAATGAGGGTAACCAGCAGTTAGGGCCTGATGCCAGAGGGTCTCATCACTGAGGGGAGGAGGCTCCCAGCGGGCTCCAACTGCCACCAGAGGGCCGACGTCGCCAAGGCGGGGTGTGTCAGCCAGGCAGGAGTGACCTCAGAGAAGAGGGCCCACCTCACAGAAGTGTGAGGAGCCCAACCAGGATCAGACTCTCACTGGAGGGCTCACATCACCAAGGGGATGGGAACCAGGCAGGAGTGTCTGCACACCAGTGGGGCCACATCTGCGAAAGGTGAGGAACCCAGCACATGTGGCCTCAAACCAGAGGACACACATCACCAAGGGGCTGGGAGTGAGGCAGGTGTCTGGAGGGGCACATTTAACTCTAATTTCCCACCAGGAAGAGGAATTAACCAAAGGCTCAGAGTGCCGTGCGGGACCCTGATTACGGCCTGAAGCAAACCTGCGGTTCTGTGGCCAGCTTTCAAGGAAACGAGTTAAGAAAGGAAATCACAGGCACTGTAATTCACAAACCTGCAGAGTTATAAATGACAGCTATTGGCAAAAATATATTGAAGTAAGTCTGCACAGAGGACTTGAAAACGAGGCAGAATTGCAGGAATCATATTTCAGGAGGTAGATTGGAATTGCATTTAAAGCATGTGAAAAGCGGCAGATCTTTGACAGTGATGCACTTGGACAAAAAGTGCGTATACATTTTTTCCTGAATATATTCAGGAAAAAACGCATATGCCCTTTGTGGCCAACCAAGAATTCGAGCAATGGAAATCCGCACTACAATGAACTCTCATTTCCCATTCGTCAAAAGAGCCATCTGAAAAAAGTGTAAAACCCAGAAACACAGGACAGGCCATGGAGAACAGGGAGCCTTGTTATGCTGATGGACGGATTGTAAATTGCCAACAGACACTCTGGTGATGTTTATAGTGTATGCTGAAACATCTAAAAAACAAAGCTACAGAGCCTAGGGCACTTCCACTTTTGGCCCTATAGCTTAGGAAAATTAAAATCAACAAGACACAGCCAACACAATATCCAGGGCTGCTGTGCTTACAAGAACCTTGAGTCCAGTACAAATTAAATATCCCAGAAAGAAAAAAATGGATAAAGGAGTTGTCCTACTTACGTACAACGGAATATCACTCAGCAATGAAATCAATGTCATCAGGCCTGTAGCAGCAAATTGAGTGGATTTAAGTATGATGATTCTAAGAGAAATATGTCACACAGAGAAACATAATTATCATAAGATATCACAAATAGAGGGAGTGTAAACTTGGCTACACATAAACTGAATTACAAAACCGAGCAGAGTCTCACATTTAGATAAAAACGTATGCTTGCTTAACGGGAAAGTTGAGTTGGGGTGCTGTATAAAACCAGAGATTGAAATGAGCACACATACCGTTCCATAAGCCAAATATGTAATAGACAAGACCTACTCTTTGCTCAACGAAATAGACTAATCCATGGTGTATCACCTCACACCTGTTAGAATGGGCATCATCAGAAAATCTACAAACAACAAATGCTGGAAAGGGTGCGGAGATAAGGAAACCTCTTCCACTATTGTTGGGAATGTAAATTGATGCAGTCACTGTGGAGAACATTATGGAGTTTCTTATAAAACTAAGAATAGAATTACCATATAATACAGCAATCCCACTACTGGGCATATACCCAGACAAAACCATAAAACGAAAAGAGACATTCACCGCAATGTTCATTGCATCACTATTTACAATATCCAGGTAATGGAAGCAACCTAAATGCCCACAGACAGACGAATGCATAAAGATGAGGTACATATATAAAATGGAATATTTCTAAGCCATAAAAAGGAATGAAATTGGGTCATTTGTAGAGACGTTGATGGATCTAGAGACTGTCATACAGAGTGAAGTAAGTCAGAAAGAGAAAAACAAATCCTGTATATAAATGCATATATGTGGAACCTAGAAAAGTTGTACAGATGAAGCGTTTTGCAAGGCAGAAATAGAGCAACAGATGTAGACAACAAACGTATGGACACCAAGGGGGGAAAGCTGTTAGGGGGGTGGTGGTGGGAGGAGTTGAGAGATTGGGATTGGCATGTATACATTTCTATGTATAAAATAGGTAACCAAAAAGAACCTGCTGTATAAAAAAATAAAATAAAATTCAAAATTACAAAAAGTAAAACAGAAAAAATATTCTTCCCTTCACATACATGTATTTATATGAATAAATTATTTCCATGCTTATATCTGTAAATACAAAAAAGAGGAATAAAATCTACCTTGAACCAAAAACGAAAAAAAGAAAAAAAAACAGAACCCACCAGTTACACAGAGGAAAACCGTATCAGGGCCCTTGCTCCAGTTGTAAACAATTCTGAAGTTGGTCAGTGGTGGGGAATCATCTCCCATTCAGCCAGCATGCCCCACGCAACAAGCGTCCTCATTGCAAAGCTGGGGGCCCGTGCCGAGGCATCTGTGAGTAAACGTGGGCCGAGCCCCAGGCCAGCTGCTGCAGAAATGTTCCCACCCTTCCCAGGTAAAACACCTGAATATGTACAAGGACTTGAAAGCCTAGAGGAAGGGCCATGGAGCCACATGAGCGACAGCATGCCAGCCGACTTGGTGCCTGCAGGCCAGACAGGATGGTCCTGGCCCTGGGTGCTCTTCTGGAAGCTTTCCATTTCCCTGCCTGAGATACCCCTCCTGTCCCGGCCCCCACTGCTTTCTTCCTTACTCACCTCTGCCCAGGGAGAAATTCCAGCGGCAGGTATGGGTGGCACATCCTCTTCTTTAGCAGGTGGCATCTTGGCAACTGCTGCAGAAAGTCCAGCAGAGCCCCACTCACACTGGGCAACCCACAAAGCCGTGGCCTCTCACTCCCTCCCACCAGTCCAGCCCCGAGACTGCTGACAGGGCAGAAAATGGCGTCAGGCACAGCTGCAGGTGCTCTTGCTGCCTGGAGCGGTGTTTATATTGATCTCAACCCAGGCACACCTGGGGAGGTCTGGCCGGCACGGTCGGGCTTCCCAGGCCAGCCAATAATCACCCCTCAGGGGCTCACAGTTGCAGAAACTGGAACTTGCTGAATCGGCCAGGTCCAAGGAACAGGTGTGGGCTCCTGAGAGTCAGGATGGACAAGGGGCTGCAGCTCTGGCTTGTTTTCTAATTATATTATCTGGCCCATGAGTGGGAGACAACTTCAAGAAAACCCTCTCCTAATGAGAGGAACCCAGGAGTCAGGGAGAGGAGGGGTGGGTGGTGGGTGGAGACAGAGGCCTGGTGCCCCGGGTGCAGTGGAAGTCTCTGGAAGACCAGGTGGAGGGAGGCCACACAGAGTGATGCCCAGGGTCACAGACCTGTCGGAGCTGCTGTTTGTTAGTTCAAGTCCTGCTCTGAGGTGCTCTGTGTCAGATCTGAGTGACAGGTGAGCTGGGAGTGCTCTGCAATGAGGGCGATGTGCATGGCTCCTGTGTGCCCAGCCCTGCCACGGTACCTGAAAGGGTTGCTCTGTATCCTGGGAGGGGCCTGACCACGAGAGCCCCGTGGGCTGGGGTGGGGGTGGGGTACCTGCCCAGGTGAGCTCCATATCCTGGGATTGGCCTGACCTCGAGAGCCCCATGGGCTGCTGGAGTCCTGGTAAAAGATGTCAGGACAGTCAGTGAAGCCACCGAGGATATACCTCCAGTAGTTCCTAAACCCTACACCCTGCTGGTCATTCTACTAACCACCAGGACATGGTATTCTGTATTAGTCTTCAATGAAGCCTTCTTTTGTATTCTATTAGTCCCAGAGTCACAAGAAATTTTGGCTTGTGAGTGGCAGGACTCAACATACAACTAAAACAATACTTCCGGGCCGTCTTGCCCCAAGGGTTCAAAAATTCCCACACCATCTTTGGGGAAAGCTCAGCTAAAGACCTAAAAGTTCTACCTCTGGAAAAGGAAACACTCCTTCAATATGCAGACGACATTCTGATCGCCAGCCCTACTAAGGAGACCTCTGAACTACCAAGCCAATAAAGGATACAAGTTGTCCAAGAAAAAGCTCAAATATCACAGACTATGGTGACCTGCGTGGGCTGCATTCTCACAGAAGGTCGGAGAAGCCCATCCCAGGAAAGGGAAGAAACAATTTACAGCCTTACCCATTTCTAAAACTAGAAGACAGCTTAGGGGTTCCTGGGGAGGCCAGGGTTTGCTGCTTCTGGATCCCTAACTACAGTCTACTAGCTGGGCCTCTATATGAAACACTGAAAGAAAAAGATGATGATCCTTTTGAATAGAATCCAGAAGTGGCCTTTCAAGAATGGAAAGAGCAGTCAATTCAGACCCTTGCCCTGGAACTCCCTAATTTAGCTAAACCCTTTGACCTTTACATTCCTAGTGAAATTTGAATGGCCATTGGAGTATTAGTGCAAAACCTGGGACCACTTGAAATGGAACAATGCAAGAATGCCATCCAGGTAGGATAAACTACGGTCACCAAGGGGCTTGGCCCACCGCCACATCTGGCCAAGATACTGGCAGTATCTGAAAACCTGGAAATCAGCAGCCCAAAAGGCCACCTCCCTCCTAAGGGAAAAGGACCCCACGTGGTGATCCTAACCCCCAACCATGCCCTGAAGTTGCAGGGTTTGCTCCGTGGGCACACTGACCTTGAGTGAGGAGGTCCTCCAACTCCAACCTCCAGAGAGATAACTGGGGCAAAGGGGCACCATGACGACTCGTGTGACCATCACTTGACCTGGAGTTTCTCTCATAAAACAACAAGAGTGTGTCCCAAAAGAGTAGACTACTGCTTGCAGGACTTACTGCACCCAGAGGGGAGGTAATAATCTTGGCAGGGGAACAGTATATCACGCTGTCACCATAGAAAAGCCTACAGACACTGTGATGATGGTGGCCAATAAGACCGGCTGGACTCCTGTTTACTTCAAAAGGCTGTTGACTCAGTGGCCATCATGGTCCTTCATCACCACTGACCCTGGACTGTCTGGGAGTTGAGCAGTCAGGGTGCTGACACCTGGTGCTGTTTTTACGTTAATTCAGGGGCCTAACTGAAGAAAGCACAGACTACTGGTCAGAGCATCAAGGCTGGCAGAAACGGTCAGCCTAAGGTGGCCGAACAAATGTGGGGCGGGGTGAAACTGGACCTCACAGCGTCACTGCACATCTCCTTCCTGGACCCTTAAAGGTCATTAGAATCTATAACACTACCAATACTTGTGCTCAGGCGGACGAGCAGGGAGGCAGGAGGCCTGCGGACAATCAACGTCACCTGGAGGCTGCTGGGGAGAAGTTCTGACCCTCGCCCACGGGTATGAGGGCTCCTAACTCAGCACTCAGCAGTTACAGATGAAGGGTCTGCACCCTCAGCACTCTAAGAATGAGGAAGGGGACAAAATGCAGAAGAGGGGTTTGTCCCAGGCAAAGCCCATTAAAAATCCCTGGGAGATAAAAATAGAATCTGGGCAATAAAATAAAGTCTAACCTTTTTTATCCTTTGTGCTTTGTCTAATTTCACGTGCTCCTAGGGTCCCGCATACAGAGGTTCAACAGCCGGCACTTCAGACCAGATTTCCTAGTGCAGAATGGCTGGGTCGACACTTCAGCTCCTGGAGCACAGTGCAGACTCCGCGATATAGAGCCTGAGCTGCAGCCAACCGGGCCCTCGAGAGCTCCGCCCCCTCCCTCCCACTGACTCTGACAGGATCTCTACACAGCAGCCCAGCCCACAGCCCACGGGATAGCACATGCTCTCACCTCTGCATTCTCTGATCAAAATATAAAGTTTCCTTTGCTTCTGAACCAAACTCAGTCTCGATCTGTTGGCTCCAATGACACTGGGCAGGGGGACACTTGTTGGGGTCCACTCTGGAGGATCAGTAACAGAAATTGAGAACATTGTAACTTCAATGAACAGATGTGTGAGCCAAACTGTAATTAACATAGAACAGTGTATAAGGCTCGGGTAAAATAAGATGTTTCTAACACTTCCATTTGATATTTCCATCACTTTATTATAAGCAAGTTCAGTGAAAGGTTTGTCTTATTTGTCAGGTCAATACTAGAGAAACGAAGTGATTTCTTTCCAAGGATGTACATCTAATAATCTTGGTTAAAGCTTCAATCTTGTTTTAAATGCTTTTCCATTGAAAATGATACCTCTCTTTCAGCTCCCCCATTTCTGAGAAGTATAAAATCTTATAATTTATTATTACCAAAGGGGAAAGGTGGGAGGAGGGATAAATTAACAGTTTGGGATTAACACATACACACTGCTATGTATAAAATCGATCATCAACAAGGAACTACTGTACAGCACAGGGAACTACACTCAATATTTTGCAATAACCTATAAGGGGAAATAATCTGAAAAAAGAATAGATATTTTTATTGACATCATCTATTAATGACAGTTAAAATGGAACCTAACGGAAGCCGGTGGTGAGTGCTTCTGACCCTGACGACTTCAATCATCTAAAGTTTGGACTCTGCCTACTTCCCAAGGCCCTTAATGAACATATGTGTAGCCGTAGCTTAAAAAATTCCCCAGTTTGGGTTGTGGAGAGACAGTGATTTTGAAAAAGCCCTGGTGTTCTCCTCACATGAATGGGACACTTCCTACAGCTAAAATATGCCTGTCACACCCAGAAGATGGTATACCGTCTGATCGGGAAGAGTTTGGAAAAGGCATCTCATCTCCTCATCTCCTGGTGCTCGGGTTCACCCCTCCAGCGTCTTTACGAACAGTCTTCCCACTTGGAGATGTCAGCACTGTCAACATCCTGTTGCATACAGTTTGGAATTTGTCCAGAGAATGAAGCAGAAGGAAGAGGAACAATGAGAGACAAGTCCTAGGTGTTCGGACAGGCACATGTCACTCTAATTTCCAATCAGGAAGACGAATTGACTAAAAGCTAGGGTTGCCCATGGAAACAGAATAGGGCTTGAGGAAATCCCGCTGCTTTGTGGCCAGTTCCCATAAACACAAGTTGAAAAATGGAACTCAGGGCCGCTAAAATTCACGAAACTGCAGAGTTGAAAATATCTCTCACTGAAAAATGTCTTGAGGAAAGTCAGAGAAAAGGACTTGTAAGCAACGGAGAATGGCAGGAAAGGGATTGGAAGAGGTAGAAAGGACTCGCCATTAAGCACAAGAAAAGGGGCTGAACATTGCCAACATTGCAGTTGGCCAAAAAGGGTGTATGCGTCTTTTTCTGTATATATTCAAGAAAACGGCATACACTTTTTTAGCCAACCAAACAGGTGGGCACTGGAAATCAGTACTACAAAACATATCACTTCGCATCAGTCAGAAGAGCCTTCCTCATAAAGTGTAAACACCAGAAATGCAGGACAGGGCAAGGAGAAAAGGGAGCCCTGTGAGGCTTATAGTGGAAATGTATATTGCCAATGGTCACTCTTGAGAAGTGTATTGTGTTTACTAAAGCATCTAAA
Source organism: Delphinapterus leucas (assembly GCF_059928025.1). NCBI lineage: Eukaryota > Metazoa > Chordata > Mammalia > Artiodactyla > Monodontidae > Delphinapterus > Delphinapterus leucas. The sequence continues at coordinate 17,169,728 of NW_028322236.1, read as the reverse complement.
AAATGAGCTACAGAGCACAGGGCACTTGCACTCATGGACGTATATCTTGGGAAAGACAAAAATGGAGAGGGCACAGGCACCCCAATGTTTACCGCCTCTCTGTTTCAAAGATCCTCGACTAGGATATAATTTATATGTCTCTGGAGGGAAAAAATGGATAGAGGTGTGGCACTTATGTAGAGTGGAATATTACTCAGCCTGAAAATCAGTGAAATATGGCCAATTGTAACAACCCCAGAGTAGTTACGTATGATCATTCAAAGTCACATAATTCAAAAAGAAAAAGACATACGATATTACTAATACATGGAATGTAAACGTGGCTACAAAGTACCTGAATTACAAAACGGAATGGGGTCTCAAATTTAGAAGACCAACTTATGTTTGCTTAAGGAAAAAGGAGAGTTGGGGAGCTGCATAAAACCAGAGATTGAAATTAGCACAGATACCGTTCGATAAGCCAAATATGTAATAGAAAAAACCTACTCCCTGGTCAACGAAATGGACTCAACACGCCATATTCAACACCTACGAATACACCTGACTAGTAAGAATCTTCAAACTCATGGATTTATATGTGTCCGTAAGAGAATCAAGCGTGAGTACAGCGGCATGAACACAGCAGTGAAAATGCGATAAATCCCATTATGAAAATAAATTACAAAAACAAAACACAATGAGAGTGAAATAGAGAGCAATTCTTAAATAATTCATTCAGGGCTTGTGATGCAACCTGGATTTACCACATCTACACCCAGAGCTGAGTGAGACATAAGGTTGGGCACTTCGGGCTGATAGCATTGTTGAGATTCGATGAGCAAATGCAGACCCTTTGAAGTCATACTGCATGGTACCCATTCCATGGGTCCCAACTCTCCAGGATTAAGGGATTCTTTCTTCAGCTAAAACATGCATGGGAAACCCACAGTATGGTGCACCGTGTGACCAGGAAAGGTTTTCAAATGCATCTCAGTTTTCGTCCCCTTTTACTCGGGTTCACCATTCCAGAACGTTTACTAACACTCTCCCCACTTGGAGAGTCAGTGCCTTTAACCTCCTGTTTGGCACAGTTTGCAATTTCTGCGCAAGATGAACAGGAATAGGGAGAACCAATGAGAGACTAGCAGTAAGTGTCTGCACGGGCAAATTTAATGCTCATTTCCCACCAGGAAGAGGAATTAACCAAAGGATCAGCATGCCGTGCCGGAACCAGATTAGGGCCTGAATCAATCCTGCGGGTTTGCGCCCAGCTCACAAGTTGCGAGTTGAAGAAAGGAGCTCAGGGGCACTGTAACTCACAAACATGCAGAGTTATAAATGACAGCTATCGTCCAAAAATATATTGAAGGAAGGCTGCGAAGACGACTTGTAAGTGGGGCAGAATTGCAGGAAAACGATTTCAAGGGGTAGACGGGAATTGCATTTAAAGCATAGGAAAAGAGGCAGAACGTCGACAATGATGCTCTTGGGCAAAAAGGGTGTATGCGTTTTTTCCTGAATTTATTGAGGAAAAAAAGCATATGCGCTTTTTGGCCAACCAAGCAAGCATGTTAAAGAAATCTGCACTACAATGAAGTCTCACTGCCCCCCGGTCAAAAGGGACATGTGAAACAAGTGTAAAATCCACAAAGACAGGACAGGCCAAGGAGAACAGGGAGCCTTGTTATGCTGATGGTCGGGATGTAAATTGCCAACAGCCACTCTGGAGAAGTGTATGGTGTTTCCTGAAACCCCTGAAAAACAAAGCAACGGAGCCTACGGCACTTCCACTTATGGTCCTATAGCTTAGGGAAATTAAAATCAAAAACACACAGCCACCCCAAAGTGTCGGACGGCTCTGTTTACAAGAACCTCTTCTACGGTACAAGTTAAATATCCCAGAATGTGAAAAATGGATAAAGAAGTTGTGGTACGTACGTACAATGGAATATCACTCAGCAATGAAAGCTATGTCATCAGGCCCATCGCGGCATAATGAGTGGATTCAGGTACGATGATTCTAAGAGAAATAAGTCACACAGAAAATGAAACATCATAAGATATCACTAATATACGGAATGTAAACTTTGCTACACATGAACTGAATTATAAAACAGAACAGGGTTTCAAATTTAGAAAACCAACTTATGCTTGCTTAAGGGGAAAGGTGAGTTGGGGTGCTGCATAAAACCAGAGATAGAAATTAGCACAGATACCTTTCCATAAGCCAAATATGTAATAGCCCAGACCTACCCCTTGCTCAACGAAATGGAATAAACACCCCATATTCAACGCCTAGTAATACACCTGACTAGTAAGAATCTTCAAACCCATGGATTTATATGTCTCCGTAAGAGAATGAAGCGTGTGTACAGCGGCATGAACGCAGCAGAGAAAATCCGATAAATCCCATTATCAAAATGAATTACACAAACAAAACCCAAGGACAGTGAAATAGAGAGCAATTCTTAAATAATTCATTCAGGGCTTGTGATGCAACCTGGATTTACCACATCTACACCCAGAGCTGAGTGAGACATAAGGTTGGGCACTTCGGGCTGATAGCATTGGTGAGGTTCGATGAGCAAATGCAGACCCTTTGAAGTCATACTGCATGGTACCCATTCCATGGTTCCCACCTCTCCAGATTTAAGGGATTCTTCCTTCAGCTAAAACATGCATGGGAAACCCACAGTATGGTGCACCGTGTGACCGACAAACGTTTTCAAATGCATCTCAGTTTTCGTCCCCTTTTACTCGGGTTCAGCATTCCAGACCCTTTACGAACACTCTCCCCACTTGGAGAGTCAGTGCCTTTAACCTCCTGTTGGGCACAGTTTGCAATTTCTGCGCAAGATGAAAAGGAATAGGGAGAACCAATGAGAGACTAGCTCTAGGTGTCTGCACGGGCAAATTTAACGCTCATTTCCCACCAGGAAGAGGAATTAACCAAAGGCTCAGCATGCCGTGCCGGAACAAGATTAGGGCCTGAAGCAATCCTGTGGGTTTGCCGCCAGCTCACAAGATAGCGAGTTGAAGAAAGGAGCTCAGGGGCACTGTAACTCACAAACCTGCAGAGTTATAAATGACAGCTATCGTCCAAAAATATATTGAAGGAAGGCTGCGAAGACGACTTGTAAGCGGGACAGATTTGCAGGAAAACGATTTCAGGGGGTAGACGGGAATTGCATTTAAAGCATAGGAAAAGAGGCAGAACGTCGACAATGATGCTCTTGGCCAAAAAGGGCGTATGCGTTATTTACTGAATATATTCAGGAAAAAACGCATACGCCCTTTTTGGCCAACCAAGCAAGCATGTTAAAGAAATCTGCACTACAATGAAGTCTCACTGCCCCCCGGTCAAAAGGGCCATCTGAAAAAAGTGTAAAATCCAGAAAGGCAGCACAGGCCATGGAGAACAGGGAGCCTTGTTATGCTGATGGGCGGGATGTAAATTGCCAACAGCCACTCTGGAGAAGTGTATGGTGTTTCCCGGAACATCTAAAAAACAAAGCTACGGAGCCTACGGCACTTCCACTTATGGTCCTATAGCTTAGGGAAATTAAAATCAAAAACACACAGCCACCCAAAAGTTTCAGACGGCTCTGTTTACAAGAACCTCGTCTACGGTACAAGTTAAGTATCCCAGAAAGCGAAAAATGGATAAAGAAGTTGTGGTACATACGTACAATGGAATATCACTCAGCAATGAAATCTATGTCATCAGGCCCGTCGGGGCATAATGAGTGGATTCAGGTACGATGATTCTAAGTGAAATAAGTCACACAGAAAATGAAACATCATAAGATATCACTAATACACGGAATGTAAACTTGGCTACACATGAACTGAATTACAAAACAGAACAGGGTCTCAAATTTAGAAAACCAACTTATGCTTGCTTAAGGGGAAAGGTGAGTTGGGGTGCTGCATAAAACCAGAGATAGAAATTAGCACAGATACCTTTTCATAAGCCAAATAAGTAATAGTCAAGACCTACCCCTTGCTCAACGAAATGGACTAAACACCCCATATTCAACGCCTAGGAATACACCTGACTAGTAAGAATCTTCAAACCCATGGATTTATATGTCTCCGTAAGAGAATGAAGCGTGTGTACAGCGGCATGAATGCAGCAGAGGAAATCCGATAAATCCCATTATCAAAATGAATTACACAAACAAAACCCAAGGACAGTGAAATAGAGAGCAATTCTTAAATAATTCATTCAGGGCTTGTGATGCAACGTGGATTTACCACATCTACACCCAGAGCTGAGTGAGACATAAGGTTGGGCACTTCGGGCTGATAGCATTGGTGAGGTTCGATAAGCAAATGCAGACCCTTTGAAGTCATAGTGCATGGTAGACATTCCATGGGTCCCAACTGCCAGGTTTAAGGGATTCTTCCTTCAGCTAAAATATGCATGGGAAACCCACATTATGGTGCACCATGTGACGGGGAAACGTTTTCAAATGCATCTCAGTTTTCGTCTCGTTTTACTTGGGTACACCATTCCAGACCCTTTAATAACACTCTCCCCCTTGGAGAGTCTGTACTTTTAACCTCCTGTTTGGCACAGTTTGCAATTTCTGCGCAAGATGAACAGAAATAGGGAGAACCAATGAGAGACTAGCTGTAGGTGTCTGCACGGGCAAATTTAACGCTCATTTCCCACCAGGAAGAGGAATTAAGCAAAGGCTCTACATGCCGTGCCTGAACCAGACTAGGGCCTGACAATCGTGCGGGTTTGCAGCCAGCTCACAAGATAGCGAGTTGAAGAAAGGAGCTCAGGGGCACTGTAACTCACAAACCTGCAGAGTAATAAATGACAGGTATCGTCCAAAAATATATTGAAGGAGGTCTGCAAAGACGACTTGTAAGTGGGACAGATTTGCAGGAAAACGATTTCAGGGGGTAGACGGGAATTGCATTTAAAGCATAGGAAAAGAGGCAGAACGTCAACAATGATGCTATTGGCCAAAAAGCGCATATGCGTTTTTTTCCTGAATATATTCAGGAATAAACGCATACGCACTTTTTGGCCAACCAAGCAAGCATGTTAAAGAAATCTGCACTACAATGAAGTCTCACTGCCCCCCGGTCAAAAGGGCCATCTGAAAAAAGTGTAAAATCCAAAAAGGCAGCACAGGCCATGGAGAACAGCGAGCCTTGTTATGCTGATGGGCGGGATGTAAATTGCCAACAGCCACTCTGGAGAAGTGTATGGTGTTTCCCGGAACATCTAAAAAACAAAGCAACGGAGCCTACAGCACTTCCCCTTATGGTCCTATAGCTTAGGAAAATTATAAATCAAAAACACACAGCCACCCAAAAGTCTCGGGCGGCTCTGTTTACAAGAACCTCGTCTACGGTACAAGTTAAATATCCCAGAATGTGAAAAATGGATAAAGAAGTTGTGGTACGTATGTACAGTGGAATATCATACAGCAATGAAATCTATGTCACCAGGCCCGTCGCGGCATAATGAGTGGATTCAGGTACGATGATTCTAAGTGAAATAAGTCACACAGGAAATGAAACATCATAAGATATCACTAATACACGGAATGAAATCTTGGCTACACATGAACTGAATTACAAAACAGAACAGGGTCTCAAATTTAGAAAACCAACTTATGCTTGCTTAAGGGGAAAGGTGAGTTGGGGTACTGCATAAAACCAGAGATAGAAATTAGCACAGATACCTTTCCATAAGCCAAATATGTAATAGTCAAGACCTACCCCTTGCTCAACGAAATGGACTAAACACCCCATATTCAACGCCTAGGAATACACCTGACTAGTAAGAATCTTCAAACCCATGGATTTATATGTCTCCGTAAGAGAATGAAGCGTGTGTACAGCGGCATGAATGCAGCAGAGAAAATCCGATAAATCCCATTATCAAAATTAATTACACAAACAAAACCCAAGGACAGTGAAATAGAGAGCAATTCTTAAATAATTCATTCAGGGCTTGTGATGCAACCTGGATTTACCACATCTACACCCAGAGCTGAGTGAGACATAAGGTTGGGCACTTTGGGCTGATAGCATTGGTGAGTTCGATGAGCAAATGCAGACCCTTTGAAGTCATACAGCATGGTACCCATTCCATGGGTCCCAACTCTCCAAGTTTAAGGGATTCTTCCTTCAGCTAAAACATGCATGGGAAACCCACAGTATGGTGCACTGTGTGACCGGGAAACGTTTTCAAATGCATCTCAGGTTTTGTCCTCTTTTACTCGGGTTCACCATTCCAGAATCTTTACGAACACTCTCCCCACTTGGAGAGTCAGTGCCTTTAACCTCCTGTTTGGCACAGTGTGCAATTTCTACGCAAGATGAACAGGAAGAGGGAGAACCAATGAGAGACTACCTGTAGGTGTCTGCACGGGCAAATTTAACGCTCATTTCCCACCAGGAAGAGGAATTAACCAAAGGCTCAGCATGCCATTCCGGAACAAGATTAGGGCCAGAAGCAATCCTGCGGCTTTTCGGCCAGATCAAATGAAAGTAATTTGAAGAAAGGAGCTCAGGGGCACTGTAACTCACAAACCTGCAGAGTTATAAATGACAGGTATCGTCCAAAAATATATTGAAGGAAGGCTGAGAAGACGACGTGTAAGCGGGACAGATTTGCAGGAAAACGATTTCAGGGGGTAGACGGGAATTGCATTTAAAGCATAGGAAAAGAGGCAGAACATCGACAATGATGCTCTTGGCCAAAAAGGGCGTATGCGTTTTTTCCTGAATATATTCAGGAAAAAACGCATACGCCCTTTTTGGCCAACCAAGCATGCATGTTAAAGAAATGTGCACTTCAATGAAGTCTCACTGCCCCCCGGTCAAAAGGGCCATCTGAAAAAAGTGTAAAATCCAGAAAGGCAGCACAGACCATGGAGAACAGGGAGCCTTGTTATGCTGATGGGCGGGATGTAAATTGCCAACAGCCACTGTGGAGAAGTGTATGGTGTTTCCCGGAACACCGAAAAAACAAAGCTACGGAGCCTACGGCACTTCCACTTATGGTCCTATAGCTTAGGGAAATTAAAATCAAAAACACACAGCCACCCCAAAGTGTCGGACGGCTCTGTTTACAAGAACCTCGTCTACGGTACAAGTTAAATATCCCAGAATGTGAAAAATGGATAAAGAAGTTGTGGTACGTATGTACAGTGGAATATCACACAGCAATGAAATCTATGTCATCAGGCCCGTCGCGGCATAATGAGTGGATTCAGGTACGATGATTCTAAGTGAAATAAGTCACACAGGAAATGAAACATCATAAGATATCACTAATACACGGAATGAAAACTTGGTTACACATGAACTGAATTACAAAACAGAACAGGGTCTCAAATTTAGAAAACCAACTTATGCTTGCTTAAGGGGAAAGGTGAGTTGGGGTACTGCATAAAACCAGAGATAGAAATTAGCCCAGATACCTTTCCATAAGCCAAATATGTAATAGTCAAGACCTAACCCTTGCTCAAGGAAATGGACTAAACACCCCATATTCAACGCCTAGGAATACACCTGACTAGTAATAATCTTCAAACCCATGGATTTATATGTCTCCGTAAGAGAATGAAGCGTGTGTACAGCGGCATGAATGCAGCAGAGAAAATCCGATAAATCCCATTATCAAAATGAATTACACAAACAAAACCCAAGGACAGTGAAATAGAGAGCAATTCTTAAATAATTCATTCAGGGCTTGTGATGCAACCTGGATTTACCACATCTACACCCAGAGCTGAGTGAGACATAAGGTTGGGCACTTCGGGCTGATAGCATTGGTGAGGTTCGATGAGCAAATGCAGACCCTTTGAAGTCATACAGCATGGTACCCATTCCATGGGTCCCAACTCTCCAAGTTTAAGGGATTCTTCCTTCAGCTAAAACATGCATGGGAAACCCACAGTATGGTGCACCGTGTGACTGGCAAACGTTTTCAAATGCATCTCAGTTTTCGTCCCCTTTTACTCGGGTTCACCATTCCAGACCCTTTACGAACACTCTCCTCACTTGAAGAGTCAGTGCCCTTAACCTCCTGTTGGGCACAGTTTGCAATTTCTGCGCAAGATGAAAAGGAATAGGGAGAACGAATGAGAGACTAGCTCTAGGTGTCTGCACGGGCAAATTTAACGCTCATTTCCCACCAGGAAGAGGAATTATCAAAGGCTCAGCATGCCGTGCAGGAACCAGATTAGGGCCTGAGGCAATCCTGTGGGTTTGCGGCCAGCTCACAAGATAGCGAGTTGTAGAAATGAGCTCAGGGGCACTGTAACTCACAAACCTGCAGAGTTATAAATGACAGCTATCGTCCAAAAATATATTGAAGGAAGGCTGCGAAGACGACTTGTAAGTGGGGCAGAATTGCAGGAAAACGATTTCAGGGGGTAGACGGGAATTGCATTTAAAGCATAGGAAAAGAGGCAGAACGTCAACAATGATGCTCTTGGCCAAAAAGGGCGTATGCGTTTTTTCCTGAATATATTCAGGAAAAAACGCATACGCCCTTTTTGGCCAACCAAGCAAGCATGTTAAAGAAATCTGCACTACAATGAAGTCTCACTGCCCCCCGGTCAAAAGGGCCATCTGAAAAAAGTGTAAAATCCAGAAAGGCAGCACAGCCCATGGAGAACAGGGAGCCTTGTTATGCTGATGGGTGGGATGTGAATTGCCAACAGCCACTCTGGAGAAGTGTATGGTGTCTCCCGGAACATCTAAAAAACAAAGCAACGGAGCCTACGGCACTTCCCCTTATGGTCCTATAGCTTAGGAAAATTAAAATCAAAAACACACAGCCACCCAAAAGTCTCGGGCGGCTCTGTTTACAAGAACCTCGTCTACGGTACAAGTTAAATATCCCAGAATGTGAAAAATGGATAAAGAAATTGTGGTACGTACGTACAGTGGAATATCACACAGCAATGAAATCTATGTCATCAGGCCCGTCGCGGCATAATGAGTGGATTCAGGTACGATGATTCTAAGTGAAATAAGTCACACAGAAAATGAAACATCATAAGATATCACTAATACACGGAATGTAAACTTGGCTACACATGAACTGAATTACAAAACAGAACAGGGTCCCAAATTTAGAAAACCAACTTATGCTTGCTTAAGGGGAAAGGTGAGTTGGGGTGCTGCATAAAACCAGAGATAGAAATTAGCACAGATACCTTTCCATAAGCCAAATATGTAATAGTCAAGACCTACCCCTTGCTCAACGAAATGGACTAAACACCCCATATTCAACGCCTAGGAATACACCTGACTAGTAAGAATCTTCAAACCCATGGATTTATATGTCTCCGTCAGAGAATGAAGTGTGTGTACAGCGGCATGAATGCAGCAGAGAAAATCCGATAAATCCCATTATCAAAATTAATTACACAAACAAAACCCAAGGACAGTGAAATAGAGAGCAATTCTTAAATAATTCATTCAGGGCTTGTGATGCAACCTGGATTTACCACATCTACACCCAGAGCTGAGTGAGACATAAGGTTGGGCACTTCGGGCTGATAGCATTGGTGAGGTTCGATGAGCAAATGCAGACCCTTTGAAGTCATACAGCATGGTACCCATTCCATGGGTCCCAACTCTCCAAGTTTAAGGGATTCTTCCTTCAGCTAAAACATGCATGGGAAACCCACAGTATGGTGCACCGTGTGACTGGCAAACGTTTTCAAATGCATCTCAGTTTTCGTCCCCTTTTACTCGGGTTCACCATTCCAGACCCTTTACGAACACTCTCCCCACTTGGAGAGTCAGTGCCTTTAACCTCCTGTTGGGCACAGTTTGCAATTTCTGCGCAAGATGAAAAGGAATAGGGAGAACCAATGAGAGACTAGCTGTAGGTGTCTGCACGGGCAAATTTAACGCTCATTTCCCACCAGGAAGAGGAATTAACCAAAGGCTCAGCATGCCGTGCCGGAACCAGATTAGGACCTGAGGCAATCCTGTGGGTTTGCGGCCAGCTCACAAGATAGCGAATTGAAGAAATAAGCTCAGGGGCACTGTAACTCACAAACCTGCAGAGTTATAAATGACAGCTATCGTCCAAAAATATATTGAAGGAAGACTGCGAAGACGACTTGAAAGTGGGGCAGAATTGCAGGAAAATGATTTCAGGGGGTAGACCGGAATTGCATTTAAAGCATAGGAAAAGAGGCAGAACGTCGACAATGATGCTCTTGGCCAAAAAGGGCGTATGCGTTTTTTCCTGAATATATTCAGGAAAAAACGCATACGCCCTTTTTGGCCAACCAAGCAAGCATGTTAAAGAAATCTGCACTACAATGAAGTCTCACTGTCCCCCGGTCAAAAGGGCCATCTGAAAAAAGTGTAAAATCCAGAAAGGCAGCACAGGCCATGGAGAACAGCGAGCCTTGTTATGCTGATGGGCAGGATATAAATTGCGAACTGCCACTCTGGAGAAGTGTATGGTGTTTCCCGGAACACCGAAAAAACAAAGCAACGGAGCCTACAGCACTTCCCCTTATGGTCCTATAGCTTAGGAAAATTATAAATCAAAAACACACAGCCACCCAAAAGTCTCGGGCGGCTCTGTTTACAAGAACCTCGTCTACGGTACAAGTTAAATATCCCAGAATGTGAAAAATGGATAAAGAATTTGTGGTACGTATGTACAGTGGAATATCACACAGCAATGAAATCTATGTCATCAGGCCCGTCGCGGCATAATGAGTGGATTCAGGTACGATGATTCTAAGTGAAATAAGTCACACAGGAAATGAAACATCATAAGATATCACTAATACACGGAATGAAAACTTGGCTACACATGAACTGAATTACAAAACAGAACAGGGTCTCAAATTTAGAAAACCAACTTATGCTTGCTTAAGGGGAAAGGTGAGTTGGGGTACTGCATAAAACCAGAGATAGAAATTAGCCCAGATACCTTTCCATAAGCCAAATATGTAATAGTCAAGACCTACCCCTTGCTCAACGAAATGGACTAAACACCCCATATTCAACGCCTAGGAATACACCTGACTAGTAAGAATCTTCAAACCCATGGATTTATATGTGTCCGTAAGAGAAGGAAGCGTGTGTACAGCGGCATGAATGCAGCAGAGAAAATCCGATAAATCCCATTATCAAAATGAATTACACAAACAAAACCCAAGGACAGTGAAATAGAGAGCAATTCTTAAATAATTCATTCAGGGCTTGTGATGCAACCTGGATTTACCACATCTACACCCAGAGCTGAGTGAGACATAAGGTTGGGCACTTCGGGCTGATAGCATTGGTGAGGTTCGATGAGCAAATGCAGACCCTTTGAAGTCATACAGCATGGTACCCATTCCATGGGTCCCAACTCTCCAAGTTTAAGGGATTCTTCCTTCAGCTAAAACATGCATGGGAAACCCACAGTATGGTGCACCGTGTGACTGGCAAACGTTTTCAAATGCATCTCAGTTTTCGTCCCCTTTTACTCGGGTTCACCATTCCAGACCCTTTACGAACACTCTCCCCACTTGAAGAGTCAGTGCCCTTAACCTCCTGTTGGGCACAGTTTGCAATTTCTGCGCAAGATGAAAAGGAATAGGGAGAACGAATGAGAGACTAGCTCTAGGTGTCTGCACGGGCAAATTTAACGCTCATTTCGCACCAGGAAGAGGAATTATCAAAGGCTCAGCATGCCGTGCAGGAACCAGATTAGGGCCTGAGGCAATCCTGTGGGTTTGCAGCCAGCTCACAACATAGCGAGTTGAAGAAATGAGCTCAGGGGCACTGTACTCACAAACCTGCAGAGTTATAAATGACAGCTATCGTCCAAAAATATATTGAAGGAAGGCTGCGAAGACGACTTGTAAGTGGGGCAGAATTGCAGGAAAACGATTTCAGGGGGTAGACGGGAATTGCATTTAAAGCATAGGAAAAGAGGCAGAACCTCAACAATGATGCTCTTGGCCAAAAAGGGCGTATGCGTTTTTTCCTGAATATATTCAGGAAAAAACGCATACGCCCTTTTTGGCCAACCAAGCAAGCATGTTAAAGAAATCTGCACTACAATGAAGTCTCACTGCCCCCCGGTCAAAAGGGCCATCTGAAAAAAGTGTAAAATCCAGAAAGGCAGCACAGCCAATGGAGAACAGGGAGCCTTGTTATGCTGATGGGTGGGATGTGAATTGCCAACAGCCACTCTGGAGAAGTGTATGGTGTTTCCCGGAACACCGAAAAAACAAAGCTACGGAGCCTACGGCACTTCCACTTATGGTCCTATAGCTTAGGGAAATTAAAATCAAAAACACACAGCCACCCCAAAGTGTCGGACGGCTCTGTTTACAAGAACCTCGTCTACGGTACAAGTTAAATATCCCAGAATGTGAAAAATGGATAAAGAAGTTGTGGTACGTACGTACAGTGGAATATCACTCAGCAATGAAATCTATGTCATCAGGCCCGTCGCGGCATAATGAGTGGATTCAGGTACGATGATTCTAAGTGAAATAAGTCACACAGAAAATGAAACATCATAAGATATCTCTAATACACGGAATATAAACTTGGCTACACATGAACTGAATTACAAAACAGAACAGGGTCTCAAATTTAGAAAACCAACTTATGCTTGCTTAAGGGGAAAGGTGAGTTGGGGTGCTGCATAAAACCAGAGATAGAAATTAGCACAGATACCTTTCCATAAGCCAAATATGTAATAGTCAAGACCTACCCCTTGCTCAAGGAAATGGACTAAACACCCCATATTCAACGCCTAGGAATACACCTGACTAGTAAGAATCTTCAAACCCATGGATTTATATGTCTCCGTAAGAGAATGAAGCGTGTGTACAGCGGCATGAATGCAGCAGAGAAAATCCGATAAATCCCATTATCAAAATGAATTACACAAACAAAACCCAAGGACAGTGAAATAGAGAGCAATTCTTAAATAATTCATTCAGGGCTTGTGATGCAACCTGGATTTACCACATCTACACCCAGAGCTGAGTGAGACATAAGGTTGGGCACTTCGGGCTGATAGCATTGGTGAGGTTCGATGAGCAAATGCAGACCCTTTGAAGTCATACAGCATGGTACCCATTCCATGGGTCCCAACTCTCCAAGTTTAAGGGATTCTTCCTTCAGCTAAAACATGCATGGGAAACCCACAGTATGGTGCACCGTGTGACTGGCAAACGTTTTCAAATGCATCTCAGTTTTCGTCCCCTTTTACTCGGGTTCACCATTCCAGACCCTTTACGAACACTCTCCCCACTTGGAGAGTCAGTGCCTTTAACCTCCTGTTGGGCACAGTTTGCAATTTCTGCGCAAGATGAAAAGGAATAGGGAGAACCAATGAGAGACTAGCTCTAGGTGTCTGCACGGGCAAATTTAACGCTCATTTCCCACCAGGAAGAGGAATTAACCAAAGGCTCAGCATGCCGTGCCGGAACCAGATTAGGGCCTGACAATCGTGCGGGTTTGCAGCCAGCTCACAAGATAGCGAGTTGAAGAAAGGAGCTCAGGGGCACTGTAACTCACAAACCTGCAGAGTAATAAATGACAGCTATCGTCCAAAAATATATTGAAGGAGGTCTGCAAAGACGACGTGTAAGCGGGACAGATTTGCAGGAAAACGATTTCAGGGGGTAGACGGCAATTGCATTTAAAGCATAGGAAAAGAGGCAGAAAGTCAACAATGATGCTCTTGGCCAAAAAGGGCGTATGCGTTTTTTCCTGAATATATTCAGGAAAAAACGCATACGCACTTTTTGGACAACCAAGCAAGCATGTTAAAGAAATCTGCACTACAATGAAGTCTCACTGCCCCCCGGTCAAAAGGGCCATCCGAAAAAAGTGTAAAATCCAGAAATGCAGCACAGGCCATGGAGAACAGGGAGCCTTGTTATGTTGATGGGCGGGATGTAAATTGCCAACAGCCACTCTGGACAAGTGTATGGTGTTTCCCGGAACACCTAAAAAACAAAGCAACGAAGCCTACGGCACTTCCACTTATGGTCCTATAGCTTAAGGAAATTAAAATCAAAAACACACAAACACCCCAAAGTTTCGGACGGCTCTGTTTACAAGAACCTCGTCTACGGTTCAAGTTAAATATCCCAGAATGTGAAAAATGGATAAAGTAGTAGTGGTACCTACATACAATGGAAAATCACACAGCAATGAAATCTATGTCATCAGGCCCGTCGCGGCATAATGAGTGGATTCATGTACAAAGATTCTAAGGGAAATAAGTCACACAGAAAATGAAACATCATAAGATATCACCAATACACGGAATGTAAACTTGGCTGCACATGAACTGAATTACAAAACAGAACAGGGTCTCAAATTTAGAAAAACAACTTATGCTTGCTTAAGGGGAAAGGTGAGTTGGGGTGCTGCATAAAACCAGAGATAGAAATTAGCACAGATACCTTTCCATAAGCCAAATATGTAATAGTCAAGACCTACCCCTTGCTCAACGAAATGGACCAAACAACACATATTAAACGCCTAGGAATACACCTGACTAGTAAGAATATTCAAACCCATGGATTTATATGTCTCCATAAGAGAATCAAGCGTGTGTACAGCTGCATGAAGGCAGCAGAGAAAATCCGATAAATCCCATTATCAAAATAAATTGAAAAACAAAATACAATGACAGTGAAATAGAGAGCAATTCTTAAATAATTCATTCAGGGCTTGTGATGCAACCTGGATTTACCTCATCTACACCCAGAGCTGAGTGAGACATAAGGTTGGACACTTCGGGCTGATAGCATTGGTGAGGTTCGATGAGCAAATGAAGACCCTTTGAAGTCATACTGCATGGTACCCATTCCATGGGTCCCAACTCTCCAGGTTTAAGCGATTCTTCCTTCAGCTAAAACATGCATGGGAAACCCACAGTATGGTGCACCGTGTGACTGGCAAACGTTTTCAAATGCATCTCAGTTTTCGTCCCCTTTTACTCGGGTTCACCATTCCAGAACGTTTACTAACACTCTCCCCACTTGGAGAGTCAGTGCCTTTAACCTCCTGTTTGGCACAGTTTGCAATTTCTGCACAAGATGAACAGGAATAGGGAGAACCAATGAGAGACTAGCAGTAAGTGTCTGCACGGGCAAATTTAATGCTCATTTCCCACCAGGAAGAGGAATTAACCAAAGGATCAGCATGCCGTGCCGGAAACAGATTAGGGCCTGAAGCAATCCTTCGGGTTTGCGCCCAGCTCACAAGTTGCGAGTTGAAGAAAGGAGCTCAGGGGCACTGTAACTCACAAACATGCAGAGTTATAAATGACAGCTATCGTCCAAAAATATATTGAAGGAAGGCTGCGAAGACGACTTGTAAGCGGGGCAGAATTGCAGGAAAACGATTTCAGGGGGTAGACGGGAATTGCATTTAAAGCATAGGAAAAGAGGCAGAACGTCGACAATGATGCTCTTGGCGAAAAAGGGTGTATGCGTTTTTTCCTGAATTTATTGAGGAAAAAAAGCATATGCGCTTTATGGCCAACCAAGCAAGCATGTTAAAGAAATCTGCACTACAATGAAGTCTCACTGCCCCCCGGTCAAAAGGGCCATCTGAAAAAAGTGTAAAATCCAGAAAGGCAGCACAGGCCATGGAGAACAGCGAGCCTTGTTATGCTGATGGGCGGGATGTAAATTGCCAACAGCCAGTCTGGAAAAATGTATGGTGTTTCCGGGAACATCTAAAAAACAAAGCAACGGAGCCTATGGCACTTCCCCTTATGGTCCTATAGCTTAGGAAAGTTAAAATCAAAAACACACAGCCACCCCAAAGTGTCGGACGGCTCTGTTTACAAGAACCTCGTCTACGGTACAAGTTAAATATCCCAGAATGTGAAAAATGGATAAAGAAGTTGTGGTACGTACGTACAATGGAATATCACTCAGCAATGAAATCTATATCATCAGGCCCGTCGCGGCATAATGAGTGGATTCAGGTATGATGATTCTAAGTGAAATAAGTCACACAGAAAATGAAACATCATAAGATATCACTACTACACGGAATGTAAACTTGGCTACACATGAACTGAATTACAAAACAGAACAGGGTCTCAAATTTAGAAAACCAACTTATGCTTGCTTAAGGGGAAAGGTGAGTTGGGGTGCTGCATAAAACCAGAGATAGAAATTAGCACAGATACCTTCACATAAGCCAAATATGTAATAGTCAAGGCCTACCCTTTGCGCAATGAAATGGACTAAATACCCCATATTCTACGCCTAGGAATACACCTGACTGGTAAGAATCTTCAAACCCATGGATTTATATGTCTCCATTAGGGAATGAAGCGTGTGTACAGCAACATGAATGCAGCAGAGAAAATCCGATAAATCCCATTATCAAAATGAATTACAAAAACCAAACACAAGGACAGTAAAATAGAGAGCAATTCTTAAATAATTCATTCAGGCTTGTGATGCAACCTGGATTTACCACATCTACACCCAGAGCTGAGTGTGACATAAGGTTGGGCACTTCAGGCTGATAGCACTGGTGAGGTTCGATGAGCAAATGCAGACCCTTTGAAGACATACTGCATGGTACCCATTCCATGGGTCCCAAATCTCCAGTTATAAGGGATTCTTCCTTCAGCTCAAAACATGCATGGGAAACCCACAGTATGGTGGACCGTGTGACCGGCAAACGTTTTCAAATGCATCTCAGTTTTCCTCCCCTTTTACACAGGTTCACCATTCCAGACCCTTTACTCACACTCTCCCCACTTGGAGAGTCAGTGCCTTTAACCTCCTGTTGGGCACAGTTTGCAATTTCTGCGCAAGATGAACAGGAATAGGGAGAACCAATGAGAGACTAGCTGTAGGTGTCTGTACGGGCAAATTTAACGCTCATTTCCCACCAGGAAGAGGAATTAACCAAAGGTTCAGCATGCCCTGCTGGAACCAGATAAGGGCCTGAAGCAATCCTGCGGGTTTGCGGCCAGCTCACAAGTTAGCGAGATGAAGAAAGGAGCTCAGGGGCACTGTAACTCACAAACCTGCAGAGTTATAAATGACAGCTATCGTCCAAAAATATATTGAAGTATGTCTGCGAAGAGGACTTAGAATTTGGGCAGAAATTCAGGAAAACGATTTCAGGGGGTAGACTGGAATTGCACTTAAAGCCTAGGAAAAGACGGAGAACAGCGACAATGATGCACTTGGCCAAAAAGGGCGTGTGCGTTTTTTCCTGAATATAATCAGGAAAAAACGCATATGCCCTTTTTGGCCAACCAAGCAAGCGTGTAAAGAAATCTGCACTAAAATGAAGTCTCTCTGCCCCCCGGTCAAAAGGGCCATCTGAAAAAAGTGTAAAATCCAGAAAGGCAGGACAGGCCATGGAGAAGAGGGAGCATTGTTATCCTGATGGTCGGCATGTGAATTGCCAACAGCCACTCTGGAGAAGTGTATGGTATTTCCTGAAACACATAAGAAACAAAGCAACACAGCCTATGGCACTTCCACTTATGGTCCTATAGCTTAGGGAAATTAAAATCAAAACCACACAGGCACCCCAAAGTTTGGAACGGCTCTGTTTACAAGAACCTCGTCTACGGTACAAGTTAAATATCCCAGAGGGCGAAAAATGGATAAAGAAGTTGTGGTTCTTACGTACAATGGAATATCACTCAGCAATGAAATCTATGTCATCAGGCCCGTAGCGGCATAATGAGTGGATTCAGGTACGATGATTCTACGTGCAATAGGTCACACAGAAAAAGAAACATCATAAGATATCACTAATACACGGAATGTAAACTTGGCTACACATGAAATGAATTACAAAACAGAACAGTGTCTCAAATTTAGAAAACCAACTTATGCTTGCTTTTTGGGAAAGGTGAGTTCGGGTGCTGCATAAAAACAGAGATTGAAATTAGCACTGATACCGTTCCATAAGCCAAATATGTAATAGACAAGACCTACTGCTTGCTCAACGAAATGGGCTCAACACCCCATATTCAACGCCTAGGAATATACCTGCCTAGCAAGAGTCTTAAAACCCATGGATTTATATGTGTCCATAAGAGAATCCAGCGTGTGTTCAGTGGCCTAAAGGCAACAGTGAAAATCCGATAAATCACATTATCAAAATAAATTTCAAAAACAAAACACAATGACAGTGAAATAGAGAGCAATTCTTAAATAATTCACTCAGGGCTTCTGATGCAACCTGGATTTACCACATGTACACCCAGTGCTGGGGAGACATAAGGCCGGACACTTCGCCCTGATAGTATTGTTGAGGTTCGGTGAGCAATTGCAGACCCTTTGAAGTCATACTGCATGGTACCCATTCCAAGGGTCCCAACTCTCCAGGTTTAAGGGATTCTTCCTTCCGCTACATCATGTATGGGAAACCCAGAGTATGGTCCACCATGTGATTGGGAAACGTTTTCAAATGCATCTCAGTTTTCGTCCCTTTATACTCGGGTTCACCATTCCAGATGCTTAACTAACACTCTCCCCACTTGGAGAGTCAGTGCCTTTAACCTCCTGTTTGTCACAGTTTGCAATTTCTGCGCAAGATGAACAGGAATAGGGAGAACCAATGAGAGACTAGCTGTAGGTGTCTGCACGGGCAATTTAATGCTCATTTCTCACCAGGAAGTGGAATTAACCAAAGGCTCAGAATGCCGTGCCGGAACCAGATTAGGGCCTGAAGCAATACTGCGGGTGTGCAGGCAGCTCACAAGATAGCGAGTTGAACAAAGGAGCTCAGGGGCACTGTAATTCACAAACCTGCAGAGTTATAAATGACAGCTATCGTCCAAAAATATATTGAAGGAAGGCTGCGAAGAGGACTTGAAAGCGGGGCAGAATTCCAGGAAAACGATTTCAGGAGGTAGACGGGAAATGCACTGAAAGCATAGGAGAAGAGGCAGAACCTCGACAATGATGCACTTGTTCAAAAAGTGCATATGCGTTTTTTCCAAGGTCCTCCTTAAAGAGGGTAGGGGGCTCCCAGCATTCTTCAGTGGCCAACAGAGGGCCCACATCGCCAACGTGACGTGAGCCAGCCAGGCAGGAGTGACCTCACATCAGAGGGCCCACCTCACAGAAGGGTAAGGGACCCAGCCATTATCAGACTCTCACCAGAGGGCCCACATCAGCAAGGGGATGGGAACCAGGCAGGAGTGTCTTCACACCCGTGGGGCCACATCATCGCAAGTTGAGGTACCCAGCACATGTGGCCTCAAACCAGAGGACCCACATCTCCATGGGTCTCGGAGCGAGGCAGGCAGGATGAACCTCAAAACACGTGGCCCATTGTATAAAAAAGGTGAGGAATCCAGCAGTTGGAACATCCCAGCAGGCGGCCCAGAGCACCGAGGCTATGGGATCCAGGCAATGATGAACTCACAACAGAGGGCCCTCATCATGAAACTGTGAGCAACCTAGCCATTGTGACCTCAGAGCACAAGGCCCACATCCCCATGGGGAAGCGAACCAAGCAGGAGTGTCATCGCACCAGTGGGCACACATCAGAAAATGTGGGGAGCCCAGCAGTTAGGGCCTGATGCCAGAGGGCCCTCATCACCGAGGAGAGGAGGCTCCCAGCAGGCTCCAACTGCTACAAGAGGGCCAACGTCGCCAATGCGGGGTGTGCCAGCCAGGCAGGAGTGACCTCAGAGCAGAGGGCCAACCTCAAAAAAGTGTGAGGAACCCAAAGAGGATTAGACTCTCACCAGAGGGCCCACATCACCAAGAGGATCAGAACCAGGCAGGACTGTCTTCACACCAGGGTGACCACATCATAGAAAGGTGAGGAACCCAGCACATGTGGCCTAAACCAGAAGACCCACATCTCCAAGGGGCTCGGAGTGAGGCATGCAGGAGTAGCCTCACAACACAGGGCCCATAGAATAAAAAAGCTGAGGAATCCTGCAGTGGGAACCTCCCAGCAGGCGGCCCAGAGCACCGAGTCTATGCGATCCAGGCTGCAGTGAACTCACAGCAGAGGGCCCATATCATGAAACTGTGAGCAACCCAGCCATTGGGACCTCACAGCAGAAGGCCCACATCCCCATGGGGTTGGGAACATGGCAAGAGTGTCCTCGCACCACTTAGCACGTATCAGAAAAAGTGGGTACCCAGCAGTTACGGCCTGACGCTAGAGAGCCCTCATCACCGAGGGGAGGTGGCTCCCAGCAGGCTCCAACTGCCACAAGAGGGCCGATGTCGCCAAGGCGGGGTGTGCCAGCCAGTCAGTAGTGACCTCACAGCAGAGGGCCCACCTCACAGAAGGGTGAGGAACCCAGCCAGGATCAGACTCTCACCAGAGGGCCCACATCACCAAGGGGATAGAAACCAGGCAGGAGTGTCCTCACACCAGCGGGGCCACATCATCGAAAGGTGAGGGACCCAGCACACGTGGCCTCAAACAAGAGGACACACATCACCAAGGGGCTGGGAGTGAGTCAGGCAGGAGGAGTCTCCAAACAGAGGGCCCATAGAAGAGAAAAGGTGAGGAATCCCGCAGTTGGAACCTCCCCGCAGGCGGCCAGGAGCAGCGAGGCTATGGGATCCAGGCCGGAGTGAACTCACACCAGAGGGCCCTCATCATGAAACTGAGCCACCCACCGTTGGGACCTCAGAGCAGAAGGCCCATATTCCCATGGGGTTGGAAACCTGGCAGGAGTGTACTCACACCACAGGGCGCACATCAGAAAATTTTGGGAGCCCAGGAGTTAGAGCCTGACGCCAGAGGGCCCTCATTACCGAGGGGAGGAGACTCCCAGCAGGCACCAACTCCCAACTGAGGGCCCACGTCGCCAAGGTGACGTGTGCCAGTCAGGCAGGAGTGACCTCACAGCAGAGGGCCTACCTCACAGAAGGGTGAGGAAACCAGCCAGGATAAGACTCTCACCAGAGAGCCCACATCACCAAGGGGACCGGAACAAGGCAGGAGTGTCCTCACACCAGTGTGGCCACATTATAGAAAGGTGACGAACCCAGCACATGTGGCCTAAACCAGAGGACCCACATTTCCAAGGTGCTCCGAGTGAGGCAGGCAGGAGTAGCCTAACAACACAGGGCCCACAGAATAAAAAATGTGAGGAATCCAGCAGTTGGAACCTCCCAGCAGGTGGCCCAGAGTACGGAGCCTATGTGATCCAGGCCACAGTGAACTCACAGCAGAGGGCTCACATCATGACACTGTGAGCAACCCAGCTGGTGGGACCTCAGAGCAGAAGGCCCACATCCCCATGGGGATGGGAACGTGGCAGGAGTGTACTCGCACGACAGGGCACATATCAGAAAATTTTGGGAGCCCATGAGTTAGGGCCTGACGCCAGAGGGCCCTCATTACCGAGGGGAGGAGACTCCCAGCAGGCACCAACTCCCAACTGAGGACCCACATCGCCAAGGTGATGTGTGCCAGCCAGGCAGGAGTGACCTCACAGCAGAGGGCCCACCTCCCAGAAGGGTGAGGAATCCAGCCAGGATCAGACTCTCACCAGAGGGCCCCCATCACCAAGGGGATGGGAACCAGGCAGGAGTGTCCTCACACCAGTGGGGCCACATCAATAAAGGTGAGGAAACCGGCACATGTGGCCTCAAACCAGAGGACCCACATCACAAAGGGGCTGGGAGTGAGTCAGGAAGGAGGAGCATGAAAACACAGGACCCAAAGAATAAAAATGGTAAGGAATCCAGCAGTAGGAACCTCCCAGCAGGCGGCTCAGAGCACAGAGTCTATGGGATCTAGGCCTGAGTGAACTAACACCAGAGAGCCAACATCCTGAAACTGTGAACAACACAGGTGTTGGGACCATAAAGCAGAAGGCACATGGGGATGGGAACCTGGCAGGAGTGCCCTCACACCACTTAGCACGTATCAGAAAATGTGGGTAACCAGCAGTTAGGGCCTGATGCCAGAGGGTCTCATCACTGAGGGGAGGAGGCTCCCAGCGGGCTCCAACTGCCACCAGAGGGCCGACGTCGCCAAGGCGGGGTGTGTCAGCCAGGCAGGAGTGACCTCAGAGAAGAGGGCCCACCTCACAGAAGTGTGAGGAGCCCAACCAGGATCAGACTCTCACTGGAGGGCTCACATCACCAAGGGGATGGGAACCAGGCAGGAGTGTCCGCACACCAGTGGGGCCACATCTGCGAAAGGTGAGGAACCCAGCACATGTGGCCTCAAACCAGAGGACACACATCACCAAGGGGCTGGGAGTGAGGCAGGTGTCTGGAGGGGCACATTTAACTCTAATTTCCCACCAGGAAGAGGAATTAACCAAAGGCTCAGAGTGCCGTGCGGGACCCTGATTACGGCCTGAAGCAAACCTGCGGTTCTGTGGCCAGCTTTCAAGGAAACGAGTTAAGAAAGGAAATCACAGGCACTGTAATTCACAAACCTGCAGAGTTATAAATGACAGCTATTGGCAAAAATATATTGAAGTAAGTCTGCACAGAGGACTTGAAAACGAGGCAGAATTGCAGGAATCATATTTCAGGAGGTAGATTGGAATTGCATTTAAAGCATGTGAAAAGCGGCAGATCTTTGACAGTGATGCACTTGGACAAAAAGTGCGTATACATTTTTTCCTGAATATATTCAGGAAAAAACGCATATGCCCTTTGTGGCCAACCAAGAATTCGAGCAATGGAAATCCGCACTACAATGAACTCTCATTTCCCATTCGTCAAAAGAGCCATCTGAAAAAAGTGTAAAACCCAGAAACACAGGACAGGCCATGGAGAACAGGGAGCCTTGTTATGCTGATGGACGGATTGTAAATTGCCAACAGACACTCTGGTGATGTTTATAGTGTATGCTGAAACATCTAAAAAACAAAGCTACAGAGCCTAGGGCACTTCCACTTTTGGCCCTATAGCTTAGGAAAATTAAAATCAACAAGACACAGCCAACACAATATCCAGGGCTGCTGTGTTTACAAGAACCTTGAGTCCAGTACAAATTAAATATCCCAGAAAGAAAAAAATGGATAAAGGAGTTGTCCTACTTACGTACAACGGAATATCACTCAGCAATGAAATCAATGTCATCAGGCCTGTAGCAGCAAATTGAGTGGATTTAAGTATGATGATTCTAAGAGAAATATGTCACACAGAGAAACATAATTATCATAAGATATCACAAATAGAGGGAGTGTAAACTTGGCTACACATAAACTGAATTACAAAACCGAGCAGAGTCTCACATTTAGATAAAAACGTATGCTTGCTTAACGGGAAAGTTGAGTTGGGGTGCTGTATAAAACCAGAGATTGAAATGAGCACACATACCGTTCCATAAGCCAAATATGTAATAGACAAGACCTACTCTTTGCTCAACGAAATAGACTAATCCATGGTGTATCACCTCACACCTGTTAGAATGGGCATCATCAGAAAATCTACAAACAACAAATGCTGGAAAGGGTGCGGAGATAAGGAACCCTCTTCCACTATTGTTGGGAATGTAAATTGATGCAGTCACTGTGGAGAACATTATGGAGTTTCTTATAAAACTAAGAATAGAATTACCATATAATACAGCAATCCCACTACTGGGCATATACCCAGACAAAACCATAAAACGAAAAGAGACATTCACCGCAATGTTCATTGCATCACTATTTACAATATCCAGGTAATGGAAGCAACCTAAATGCCCACAGACAGACGAATGCATAAAGATGAGGTACATATATAAAATGGAATATTTCTAAGCCATAAAAAGGAATGAAATTGGGTCATTTGTAGAGACGTTGATGGATCTAGAGACTGTCATACAGAGTGAAGTAAGTCAGAAAGAGAAAAACAAATCCTGTATATAAATGCATATATGTGGAACCTAGAAAAGTTGTACAGATGAAGCGTTTTGCAAGGCAGAAATAGAGCAACAGATGTAGACAACAAACGTATGGACACCAAGGGGGGAAAGCTGTTAGGGGGGTGGTGGTGGGAGGAGTTGAGAGATTGGGATTGGCATGTATACATTTCTATGTATAAAATAGGTAACCAAAAAGAACCTGCTGTATAAAAAAATAAAATAAAATTCAAAATTACAAAAAGTAAAACAGAAAAAATATTCTTCCCTTCACATACATGTATTTATATGAATAAATTATTTCCATGCTTATATCTGTAAATACAAAAAAGAGGAATAAAATCTACCTTGAACCAAAAACGAAAAAAAGAAAAAAAAACAGAACCCACCAGTTACACAGAGGAAAACCGTATCAGGGCCCTTGCTCCAGTTGTAAACAATTCTGAAGTTGGTCAGTGGTGGGGAATCATCTCCCATTCAGCCAGCATGCCCCACGCAACAAGCGTCCTCATTGCAAAGCTGGGGGCCCGTGCCGAGGCATCTGTGAGTAAACGTGGGCCGAGCCCCAGGCCAGCTGCTGCAGAAATGTTCCCACCCTTCCCAGGTAAAACACCTGAATATGTACAAGGACTTGAAAGCCTAGAGGAAGGGCCATGGAGCCACATGAGCGACAGCATGCCAGCCGACTTGGTGCCTGCAGGCCAGACAGGATGGTCCTGGCCCTGGGTGCTCTTCTGGAAGCTTTCCATTTCCCTGCCTGAGATACCCCTCCTGTCCCGGCCCCCACTGCTTTCTTCCTTACTCACCTCTGCCCAGGGAGAAATTCCAGCGGCAGGTATGGGTGGCACATCCTCTTCTTTAGCAGGTGGCATCTTGGCAACTGCTGCAGAAAGTCCAGCAGAGCCCCACTCACACTGGGCAACCCACAAAGCCGTGGCCTCTCACTCCCTCCCACCAGTCCAGCCCCGAGACTGCTGACAGGGCAGAAAATGGCGTCAGGCACAGCTGCAGGTGCTCTTGCTGCCTGGAGCGGTGTTTATATTGATCTCAACCCAGGCACACCTGGGGAGGTCTGGCCGGCACGGTCGGGCTTCCCAGGCCAGCCAATAATCACCCCTCAGGGGCTCACAGTTGCAGAAACTGGAACTTGCTGAATCGGCCAGGTCCAAGGAACAGGTGTGGGCTCCTGAGAGTCAGGATGGACAAGGGGCTGCAGCTCTGGCTTGTTTTCTAATTATATTATCTGGCCCATGTGTGGGAGACAACTTCAAGAAAACCCTCTCCTAATGAGAGGAACCCAGGAGTCAGGGAGAGGAGGGGTGGGTGGTGGGTGGAGACAGAGGCCTGGTGCCCCGGGTGCAGTGGAAGTCTCTGGAAGACCAGGTGGAGGGAGGCCACACAGAGTGATGCCCAGGGTCACAGACCTGTCGGAGCTGCTGTTTGTTAGTTCAAGTCCTGCTCTGAGGTGCTCTGTGTCAGATCTGAGTGACAGGTGAGCTGGGAGTGCTCTGCAATGAGGGCGATGTGCATGGCTCCTGTGTGCCCAGCCCTGCCACGGTACCTGAAAGGGTTGCTCTGTATCCTGGGAGGGGCCTGACCACGAGAGCCCCGTGGGCTGGGGTGGGGGTGGGGTACCTGCCCAGATGAGCTCCATATCCTGGGATTGGCCTGACCTCGAGAGCCCCATGGGCTGCTGGAGTCCTGGTAAAAGATGTCAGGACAGTCAGTGAAGCCACCGAGGATATACCTCCAGTAGTTCCTAAACCCTACACCCTGCTGGTCATTCTACTAACCACCAGGACATGGTATTCTGTATTAGTCTTCAATGAAGCCTTCTTTTGTATTCTATTAGTCCCAGAGTCACAAGAAATTTTGGCTTGTGAGTGGCAGGACTCAACATACAACTAAAACAATACTTCCGGGCCGTCTTGCCCCAAGGGTTCAAAAATTCCCACACCATCTTTGGGGAAAGCTCAGCTAAAGACCTAAAAGTTCTACCTCTGGAAAAGGAAACACTCCTTCAATATGCAGACGACATTCTGATCGCCAGCCCTACTAAGGAGACCTCTGAACTACCAAGCCAATAAAGGATACAAGTTGTCCAAGAAAAAGCTCAAATATCACAGACTATGGTGACCTGCGTGGGCTGCATTCTCACAGAAGGTCGGAGAAGCCCATCCCAGGAAAGGGAAGAAACAATTTACAGCCTTACCCATTTCTAAAACTAGAAGACAGCTTAGGGGTTCCTGGGGAGGCCAGGGTTTGCTGCTTCTGGATCCCTAACTACAGTCTACTAGCTGGGCCTCTATATGAAACACTGAAAGAAAAAGATGATGATCCTTTTGAATAGAATCCAGAAGTGGCCTTTCAAGAATGGAAAGAGCAGTCAATTCAGACCCTTGCCCTGGAACTCCCTAATTTAGCTAAACCCTTTGACCTTTACATTCCTAGTGAAATTTGAATGGCCATTGGAGTATTAGTGCAAAACCTGGGACCACTTGAAATGGAACAATGCAAGAATGCCATCCAGGTAGGATAAACTACGGTCACCAAGGGGCTTGGCCCACCGCCACATCTGGCCAAGATACTGGCAGTATCTGAAAACCTGGAAATCAGCAGCCCAAAAGGCCACCTCCCTCCTAAGGGAAAAGGACCCCACGTGGTGATCCTAACCCCCAACCATGCCCTGAAGTTGCAGGGTTTGCTCCGTGGGCACACTGACCTTGAGTGAGGAGGTCCTCCAACTCCAACCTCCAGAGAGATAACTGGGGCAAAGGGGCACCATGACGACTCGTGTGACCATCACTTGACCTGGAGTTTCTCTCATAAAACAACAAGAGTGTGTCCCAAAAGAGTAGACTACTGCTTGCAGGACTTACTGCACCCAGAGGGGAGGTAATAATCTTGGCAGGGGAACAGTATATCACGCTGTCACCATAGAAAAGCCTACAGACACTGTGATGATGGTGGCCAATAAGACCGGCTGGACTCCTGTTTACTTCAAAAGGCTGTTGACTCAGTGGCCATCATGGTCCTTCATCACCACTGACCCTGGACTGTCTGGGAGTTGAGCAGTCAGGGTGCTGACACCTGGTGCTGTTTTTACGTTAATTCAGGGGCCTAACTGAAGAAAGCACAGACTACTGGTCAGAGCATCAAGGCTGGCAGAAACGGTCAGCCTAAGGTGGCCGAACAAATGTGGGGCGGGGTGAAACTGGACCTCACAGCGTCACTGCACATCTCCTTCCTGGACCCTTAAAGGTCATTAGAATCTATAACACTACCAATACTTGTGCTCAGGCGGACGAGCAGGGAGGCAGGAGGCCTGCGGACAATCAACGTCACCTGGAGGCTGCTGGGGAGAAGTTCTGACCCTCGCCCACGGGTATGAGGGCTCCTAACTCAGCACTCAGCAGTTACAGATGAAGGGTCTGCACCCTCAGCACTCTAAGAATGAGGAAGGGGACAAAATGCAGAAGAGGGGTTTGTCCCAGGCAAAGCCCATTAAAAATCCCTGGGAGATAAAAATAGAATCTGGGCAATAAAATAAAGTCTAACCTTTTTTATCCTTTGTGCTTTGTCTAATTTCACGTGCTCCTAGGGTCCCGCATACAGAGGTTCAACAGCCGGCACTTCAGACCAGATTTCCTAGTGCAGAATGGCTGGGTCGACACTTCAGCTCCTGGAGCACAGTGCAGACTCCGCGATATAGAGCCTGAGCTGCAGCCAACCGGGCCCTCGAGAGCTCCGCCCCCTCCCTCCCACTGACTCTGACAGGATCTCTACACAGCAGCCCAGCCCACAGCCCACGGGATAGCACATGCTCTCACCTCTGCATTCTCTGATCAAAATATAAAGTTTCCTTTGCTTCTGAACCAAACTCAGTCTCGATCTGTTGGCTCCAATGACACTGGGCAGGGGGACACTTGTTGGGGTCCACTCTGGAGGATCAGTAACAGAAATTGAGAACATTGTAACTTCAATGAACAGATGTGTGAGCCAAACTGTAATTAACATAGAACAGTGTATAAGGCTCGGGTAAAATAAGATGTTTCTAACACTTCCATTTGATATTTCCATCACTTTATTATAAGCAAGTTCAGTGAAAGGTTTGTCTTATTTGTCAGGTCAATACTAGAGAAACGAAGTGATTTCTTTCCAAGGATGTACATCTAATAATCTTGGTTAAAGCTTCAATCTTGTTTTAAATGCTTTTCCATTGAAAATGATACCTCTCTTTCAGCTCCCCCATTTCTGAGAAGTATAAAATCTTATAATTTATTATTACCAAAGGGGAAAGGTGGGAGGAGGGATAAATTAACAGTTTGGGATTAACACATACACACTGCTATGTATAAAATCGATCATCAACAAGGAACTACTGTACAGCACAGGGAACTACACTCAATATTTTGCAATAACCTATAAGGGGAAATAATCTGAAAAAAGAATAGATATTTTTATTGACATCATCTATTAATGACAGTTAAAATGGAACCTAACGGAAGCCGGTGGTGAGTGCTTCTGACCCTGAAGACTTCAATCATCTAAAGTTTGGACTCTGCCTACTTCCCAAGGCCCTTAATGAACATATGTGTAGCCGTAGCTTAAAAAATTCCCCAGTTTGGGTTGTGGAGAGACAGTGATTTTGAAAAAGCCCTGGTGTTCTCCTCACATGAATGGGACACTTCCTACAGCTTAAATATGCCTGTCACACCCAGAAGATGGTATACCGTCTGATCGGGAAGAGTTTGGAAAAGGCATCTCATCTCCTCATCTCCTGGTGCTCGGGTTCACCCCTCCAGCGTCTTTACGAACAGTCTTCCCACTTGGAGATGTCAGCACTGTCAACATCCTGTTGCATACAGTTTGGAATTTGTCCAGAGAATGAAGCAGAAGGAAGAGGAACAATGAGAGACAAGTCCTAGGTGTTCGGACAGGCACATGTCACTCTAATTTCCAATCAGGAAGACGAATTGACTAAAAGCTAGGGTTGCCCATGGAAACAGAATAGGGCTTGAGGAAATCCCGCTGCTTTGTGGCCAGTTCCCATAAACACAAGTTGAAAAATGGAACTCAGGGCCGCTAAAATTCACGAAACTGCAGAGTTGAAAATATCTCTCACTGAAAAATGTCTTCAGGAAAGTCAGAGAAAAGGACTTGTAAGCAACGGAGAATGGCAGGAAAGGGATTGGAAGAGGTAGAAAGGACTCGCCATTAAGCACAAGAAAAGGGGCTGAACATTGCCAACATTGCAGTTGGCCAAAAAGGGTGTATGCGTCTTTTTCTGTATATATTCAAGAAAACGGCATACACTTTTTTAGCCAACCAAACAGGTGGGCACTGGAAATCAGTACTACAAAACATATCACTTCGCATCAGTCAGAAGAGCCTTCCTCATAAAGTGTAAACACCAGAAATGCAGGACAGGGCAAGGAGAAAAGGGAGCCCTGTGAGGCTTATAGTGGAAATGTATATTGCCAATGGTCACTCTTGAGAAGTGTATTGTGTTTACTAAAGCATCTAAAAAATGAGCTACAGAGCATAGGGCACTTGCACTCATGGACGTATATCTTGGGAAAGACAAAAATGGAGAGGGCACAGGCACCCCAATATTTACCGCCTCTCTGTTTCAAAGATCCTCGACTAGGATATAATTTATATGTCTCTGGAGGGAAAAAATGGATAGAGGTGTGGCACTTATGTAGAGTGGAATATTACTCAGCCTGAAAATCAGTGAAATATGGCCAGTTGTAACAACCCCAGAGTAGTTACGTATGATCATTCAAAGTCACATAATTCAAAAAGAAAAAGACATACGATATTACTAATACATGGAATGTAAACGTGGCTACAAAGTACCTGAATTACAAAACGGAATGGGGTCTCAAATTTAGAAGACCAACTTATGTTTGCTTAAGGAAAAAGGAGAGTTGGGGAGCTGCATAAAACCAGAGATTGAAATTAGCACAGATACCGTTCGATAAGCCAAATATGTAATAGAAAAAACCTACTCCCTGGTCAACGAAATGGACTCAACACGCCATATTCAACACCTACGAATACACCTGACTAGTAAGAATCTTCAAACTCATGGATTTATATGTGTCCGTAAGAGAATCAAGCGTGAGTACAGCGGCATGAACACAGCAGTGAAAATGCGATAAATCCCATTATGAAAATAAATTACAAAAACAAAACACAATGAGAGTGAAATAGAGAGCAATTCTTAAATAATTCATTCAGGGCTTGTGATGCAACCTGGATTTACCACATCTACACCCAGAGCTGAGTGAGACATAAGGTTGGGCACTTCGGGCTGATAGCATTGTTGAGATTCGATGAGCAAATGCAGACCCTTTGAAGTCATACTGCATGGTACCCATTCCATGGGTCCCAACTCTCCAGGATTAAGGGATTCTTTCTTCAGCTAAAACATGCATGGGAAACCCACAGTATGGTGCACCGTGTGACCAGGAAAGGTTTTCAAATGCATCTCAGTTTTCGTCCCCTTTTACTCGGGTTCACCATTCCAGAACGTTTACTAACACTCTCCCCACTTGGAGAGTCAGTGCCTTTAACCTCCTGTTTGGCACAGTTTGCAATTTCTGCGCAAGATGAACAGGAATAGGGAGAACCAATGAGAGACTAGCAGTAAGTGTCTGCACGGGCAAATTTAATGCTCATTTCCCACCAGGAAGAGGAATTAACCAAAGGATCAGCATGCCGTGCCGGAACCAGATTAGGGCCTGAATCAATCCTGCGGGTTTGCGCCCAGCTCACAAGTTGCGAGTTGAAGAAAGGAGCTCAGGGGCACTGTAACTCACAAACATGCAGAGTTATAAATGACAGCTATCGTCCAAAAATATATTGAAGGAAGGCTGCGAAGACGACTTGTAAGTGGGGCAGAATTGCAGGAAAACGATTTCAGGGGGTAGACGGGAATTGCATTTAAAGCATAGGAAAAGAGGCAGAACGTCGACAATGATGCTCTTGGGCAAAAAGGGTGTATGCGTTTTTTCCTGAATTTATTGAGGAAAAAAAGCATATGCGCTTTTTGGCCAACCAAGCAAGCATGTTAAAGAAATCTGCACTACAATGAAGTCTCACTGCCCCCCGGTCAAAAGGGACATGTGAAACAAGTGTAAAATCCACAAAGACAGGACAGGCCAAGGAGAACAGGGAGCCTTGTTATGCTGATGGTCGGGATGTAAATTGCCAACAGCCACTCTGGAGAAGTGTATGGTGTTTCCTGAAACCCCTGAAAAACAAAGCAACGGAGCCTACGGCACTTCCACTTATGGTCCTATAGCTTAGGGAAATTAAAATCAAAAACACACAGCCACCCCAAAGTGTCGGACGGCTCTGTTTACAAGAACCTCTTCTACGGTACAAGTTAAATATCCCAGAATGTGAAAAATGGATAAAGAAGTTGTGGTACGTACGTACAATGGAATATCACTCAGCAATGAAAGCTATGTCATCAGGCCCATCGCGGCATAATGAGTGGATTCAGGTACGATGATTCTAAGAGAAATAAGTCACACAGAAAATGAAACATCATAAGATATCACTAATACACGGAATGTAAACTTTGCTACACATGAACTGAATTATAAAACAGAACAGGGTTTCAAATTTAGAAAACCAACTTATGCTTGCTTAAGGGGAAAGGTGAGTTGGGGTGCTGCATAAAACCAGAGATAGAAATTAGCACAGATACCTTTCCATAAGCCAAATATGTAATAGCCCAGACCTACCCCTTGCTCAACGAAATGGAATAAACACCCCATATTCAACGCCTAGTAATACACCTGACTAGTAAGAATCTTCAAACCCATGGATTTATATGTCTCCGTAAGAGAATGAAGCGTGTGTACAGCGGCATGAACGCAGCAGAGAAAATCCGATAAATCCCATTATCAAAATGAATTACACAAACAAAACCCAAGGACAGTGAAATAGAGAGCAATTCTTAAATAATTCATTCAGGGCTTGTGATGCAACCTGGATTTACCACATCTACACCCAGAGCTGAGTGAGACATAAGGTTGGGCACTTCGGGCTGATAGCATTGGTGAGGTTCGATGAGCAAATGCAGACCCTTTGAAGTCATACTGCATGGTACCCATTCCATGGTTCCCACCTCTCCAGATTTAAGGGATTCTTCCTTCAGCTAAAACATGCATGGGAAACCCACAGTATGGTGCACCGTGTGACCGACAAACGTTTTCAAATGCATCTCAGTTTTCGTCCCCTTTTACTCGGGTTCACCATTCCAGACCCTTTACGAACACTCTCCCCACTTGGAGAGTCAGTGCCTTTAACCTCCTGTTGGGCACAGTTTGCAATTTCTGCGCAAGATGAAAAGGAATAGGGAGAACGAATGAGAGACTAACTCTAGGTGTCTGCACGGACAAATTTAACGCTCATTTCCCACCAGGAAGAGGAATTAACCAAAGGCTCTGCATGCCGTGCCGGAACCAGTTTAGGGCCTGAGGCAATCCTGTGGGTTTGCGGCCAGCTCACAACATAGCGAGTTGAAGAAAGGAGCTCAGGGGCACTGTAACTCACAAACCTGCAGAGTTATAAATGACAGCTATCGTCCAAAAATATATTGAAGGAAGGCTGAGAAGACGACGTGTAAGCGGGACAGATTTGCAGGAAAACGATTTCAGAGGGTAGACGGGAATTGCATTTAAAGCATAGGAAAAGAGGCAGAACTTCGACAATGATGCTCTTGGCCAAAAAGGGCGTATGCGTTTTTTCCTGAATATATTCAGGAAAAAACGCATACGCCCTTTTTGGCCAACCAAGCAAGCATGTTAAAGAAATCTGCACTACAATGATGTCTCACTGCCCCCCGGTCAAAAGGGCCATCTGAAAAAAGTGTAAAATCCAGAAAGGCAGCACAGGCCATGGAGAACAGGGAGCCTTGTTATGCAGATGGGCGGGATGTAAATTGCCAACAGCCACTGTGGAGAAGTGTATGGTGTTTCCCGGCACACTGAAAAAACAAAGCTACGGAGCCTAAGGCACTTCCACTTATGGTCCTATACCTTAGGGAAATTAAAATCAAAAACACACAGCCACCCCAATGTGTCGGACGGCTCTGTTTACAAGAACCTCGTCTACGGTACAAGTTAAATATCCCAGAATGTGAAAAATGGATAAAGAAGTTGTGGTACGTACGTACAATGGAATATCACTCAGCAATGAAATCTATGTCATCAGGCCCCTCGCGGCATAATGAGTGGATTCAGGTACGATGATTCTAAGTGAAATAAGTCACACAGAAAATGAAACATCATAAGATATCACTAATACACGGAATGTGAACTTGGCTACACATGAACTGAATTACAAAACAGAACAGGGTCTCAAATTTAGAAAACCAACTTATGCTTGCTTAAGGGGAAAGGTGAGTTGGGGTGCTGCATAAAACCAGAGATAGAAATTAGCACAGATACCTTTCCATAAGCCAAATATGTAATAGTCAAGACCTACCCCTTGCTCAACGAAATGGACTAAACACCCCATATTCAACGCCTAGGAATACACCTGACTAGTAAGAATCTTCAAACCCATGGATTTATATGTCTCCGTAAGAGAATGAAGCGTGTGTACAGCGGCATGAATGCACCAGAGGAAATCCGATAAATCCCATTATCAAAATGAATTACACAAACAAAACCCAAGGACAGTGAAATAGAGAGCAATTCTTAAATAATTCATTCAGGGCTTTTGATGCAACCTGGATTTACCACATGTACACCCAGAGCTGAGTGAGACATAAGGTTGGGCACTTCGGGCTGATAGCATTGGTGAGGTTCGATGAGCAAATGCAGACCCTTTGAAGTCATACAGCATGGTACCCATTCCATGGGTCCCAACTCTCCAAGTTTAAGGGATTCTTCCTTCAGCTAAAACATGCATGGGAAACCACAATATGGTGCACCGTGTGACTGGCAAACGTTTTCAAATGCATCTCAGTTTTCGTCCCCTTTTACTCGGGTTCACCATTCCAGACACTTTACGAACACTCTCCCCACTTGGAGAGTCAGTGCCTTAAACCTCCTGTTGGGCACAGTTTGCAATTTCTGCGCAAGATGAAAAGGAATAAGGAGAACGAATGAGAGACTAGCTCTAGGTGTCTGCACGGGCAAATTTAACGCTCATTTCCCACCAGGAAGAGGAATTAACCAAAGGCTCAGCATGCCGTGCCGGAACCAGATTAGGCCCTGAGGCAATCTTGTGGGTTTGCGGCCAGCTCACAAGATAGCGAGTTGAAGAAATGAGCTCAGGGGCACTGTAACTCACAAACCTGCAGAGTTATAAATGACAGCTATCGTCCAAAAATATATTGAAGGAAGGCTGCGAAGACGACTTGTAAGCGGGACAGATTTGCAGGAAAACGATTTCAGGGGGTAGACTGGAATTGCATTTAAAGCATAGGAAAAGAGGCAGAACGTCGACAATGATGCTCTTGGCCAAAAAGGGCGTATGCGTTTTTTCCTGAATATATTCAGGAAAAAACGCATACGCCCTTTTTGGCCAACCAAGCAAGCATGTTCAAGAAATCTTCACTACAATGAAGTCTCACTGCCCCCCGGTCAAAAGGGCCATCTAAAAAAAGTGTAAAATCCAGAAAGGCAGCACAGGCCATGGAGAACAGGGAGCCTTGTTATGCTGATGGGTGGGATGTGAATTGCCATCAGCCACTCTGGAGAAGTGTATGGTGTTTCCCGGAACACTGAAAAAACAAAGCTACGGAGCCTAAGGCACTTCCACTTATGGTCCTATAGCTTAGGGAAATTAAAATCAAAAACACACAGCCAGCCCAAAGTGTCGGACGGCTCTGTTTACAAGAACCTCGTCTACGGTACAAGTTAAATATCCCAGAATGTGAAAAATGGATAAAGAAGTTGTGGTACGTACGGACAATGGAATATCACTCAGCAATGAAATCTATGTCATCAGGCCCGTCGCGGCATAATGAGTGGATTCAGGTACGATGATTCTAAGTGAAATAAGTCACACAGAAAATGAAACATCATAAGATATCACTACTACACGGAATGTAAACTTGGCTACACATGAACTGAATTACAAAACAGAACAGGGTCTCAAATTTAGAAAACCAACTTATGCTTGCTTAAGGGGAAAGGTGAGTTGGGGTGCTGCATAAAACCAGAGATAGAAATTAGCACAGATACCTTTCCATAAGCCAAATATGTAATAGTCAAGACCTACCCCTTGCTCAACGAAATGGACTAAACACCCCATATTCAACGCCTAGGAATACACCTGACTAGTAAGAATCTTCAAACCCATGGATTTATATGTCTCCGTAAGAGAATGAAGCGTGTGTACAGCGGCATGAATGCAGCAGAGAAAATCCGATAAATCCCATTATCCAAATGAATTACACAAACAAAACCCAAGGACAGTGAAATAGAGAGCAATTCTTAAATAATTCATTCAGGGCTTGTGATGCAACCTGGATTTACCACATCTACACCCAGAGCTGAGTGAGACATAAGGTTGGGCAGTTCGGGCTGATAGCATTGGTGAGGTTCGATGAGCAAATGCAGACCCTTTGAAGTCATACAGCATGGTACCCATTCCATGGGTCCCAACTCTCCAAGTTTAAGGGATTCTTCCTTCAGCTAAAACATGCATGGGAAACCCACAGTATGGTGCACCATGTGACTGGCAAACGTTTTCAAATGCATCTCAGTTTTCGTCCCCTTTTACTCGGGTTCACCATTCCAGACCCTTTACGAACACTCTCCCCACTTGGAGAGTCAGTGCCTTTAACCTCCTGTTGGGCACAGTTTGCAATTTCTGCGCAAGATGAAAAGGAATAAGGAGAACGAATGAGAGACTAACTCTAGGTGTCTGCACGGACAAATTTAACGCTCATTTCCCACCAGGAAGAGGAATTAACCAAAGGCTCTGCATGCCGTGCCGGAACCAGTTTAGGGCCTGAGGCAATCCTGTGGGTTTGCGGCCAGCTCACAACATAGCGAGTTGAAGAAAGGAGCTCAGGGGCACTGTAACTCACAAACCTGCAGAGTTATAAATGACAGCTATCGTCCAAAAATATATTGAAGGAAGGCTGAGAAGACGACGTGTAAGCGGGACAGATTTGCAGGAAAACGATTTCAGAGGGTAGACGGGAATTGCATTTAAAGCATAGGAAAAGAGGCAGAACTTCGACAATGATGCTCTTGGCCAAAAAGGGCGTATGCGTTTTTTCCTGAATATATTCAGGAAAAAACGCATACGCCCTTTTTGGCCAACCAAGCAAGCATGTTAAAGAAATCTGCACTACAATGATGTCTCACTGCCCCCCGGTCAAAAGGGCCATCTGAAAAAAGTGTAAAATCCAGAAAGGCAGCACAGGCCATGGAGAACAGGGAGCCTTGTTATGCAGATGGGCGGGATGTAAATTGCCAACAGCCACTGTGGAGAAGTGTATGGTGTTTCCCGGAACACCGAAAAAACAAAGCTACGGAGCCTAAGGCACTTCCACTTATGGTCCTATACCTTAGGGAAATTAAAATAAAAAACACACAGCCACCCCAATGTGTCGGACGGCTCTGTTTACAAGAACCTCGTCTACGGTACAAGTTAAATATCCCAGAATGTGAAAAATGGATAAAGAAGTTGTGGTACGTACGTACAATGGAATATCACTCAGCAATGAAATCTATGTCATCAGGCCCCTCGCGGCATAATGAGTGGATTCAGGTACGATGATTCTAAGTGAAATAAGTCACACAGAAAATGAAACATCATAAGATATCACTAATACACGGAATGTGAACTTGGCTACACATGAACTGAATTACAAAACAGAACAGGGTCTCAAATTTAGA
This sequence comes from Delphinapterus leucas, assembly GCF_059928025.1. Taxonomy (NCBI): domain Eukaryota; kingdom Metazoa; phylum Chordata; class Mammalia; order Artiodactyla; family Monodontidae; genus Delphinapterus; species Delphinapterus leucas. Next base: position 17,133,045 of record NW_028322236.1, on the reverse strand, counting down.
AAACCAACTTATGCTTGCTTAAGGGGAAAGGTGAGTTGGGGTGCTGCATAAAACCAGAGATAGAAATTAGCACAGATACCTTTCCATAAGCCAAATATGTAATAGTCAAGACCTACCCCTTGCTCAACGAAATGGACTAAACAAACCATATTCAACGCCTAGGAATACACCTGACTAGTAAGAATCTTCAAACCCATGGATTTATATGTCTCCGTAAGAGAATGAAGCGTGTGTACAGCGGCATGAATGCAGCAGAGAAAATCCGATAAATCCCATTATCAAAATGAATTACACAAACAAAACCCAAGGACAGTGAAATAGAGAGCAATTCTTAAATAATTCATTCAGGGCTTGTGATGCAACCTGGATTTACCACATGTACACCCAGAGCTGAGTGAGACATAAGGTTGGGCACTTCGGGCTGATAGCATTGGTGAGGTTCGATGAGCAAATGCAGACCCTTTGAAGTCATACAGCATGGTACCCATTCCATGGGTCCCAACTCTCCAAGTTTAAGGGATTCTTCCTTCAGCTAAAACATGCATGGGAATCCACAGTATGGTGCACCGTGTGACTGGCAAACGTTTTCAAATGCATCTCAGTTTTCGTCCCCTTTTACTCGGGTTCACCATTCCAGACACTTTACGAACACTCTCCCCACTTGGAGAGTCAGTGCCTTAAACCTCCTGTTGGGCACAGTTTGCAATTTCTGCGCAAGATGAAAAGGAATAGGGAGAACGAATGAGAGACTAGCTCTAGGTGTCTGCACGGGCAAATTTAACGCTCATTTCCCACCAGGAAGAGGAATTAACCAAAGGCTCAGCATGCCGTGCCGGAACCAGATTAGGCCCTGAGGCAATCTTGTGGGTTTGCGGCCAGCTCACAAGATAGCGAGTTGAAGAAAGGAGCTCAGGGGCACTGTAACTCACAAACCTGCAGAGTTATAAATGACAGCTATCGTCCAAAAATATATTGAAGGAAGGCTGCGAAGACGACTTGTAATTGGGGCAGAATTGCAGGAAAACGATTTCAGGGGGTAGACGGGAATTGCATTTAAAGCATAGGAAAAGAGGCAGAACGTCGACAATGATGCTCTTGGCCAAAAAGTGCGTATGCGTTTTTTCCTGAATATATTCAGGAAAAAACGCATACGCCCTTTTTGGCCAACCAAGCAAGCATGTTCAAGAAATCTGCACTACAATGAAGTCTCACTGCCCCCCGGTCAAAAGGGCCATCTGAAAAAAGTGTAAAATCCAGAAAGGCAGCACAGGCCATGGAGAACAGGGAGCCTTGTTATACTGATGGGCGGGATGTAAATTGCCAACAGCCACTCTGGAGAAGTGTATGGTGTTTCCCGGAACACCGAAAAAACAAAGCTACGGAGCCTACGGCACTTCCACTTATGGTCCTATAGCTTAGGGAAATTAAAATCGAAAACACACAGCCACCCCAAAGTGTCGGACGGCTCTGTTTACAAGAACCTCGTCTACGGTACAAGTTAAATATCCCAGAATGTGAAAAATGGATAAAGAAGTTGTGGTACGTACGTACAATGGGATATCACTCAGCAATGAAATCTATGTCATCAGGCCCGTCGCGGCATAATGAGTGGATTCAGGTACGATGATTCTAAGTGAAATAAGTCACACAGAAAATGAAACATCATAAGATATCACTAATACACGGAATGTAAACTTGGCTACACATGAACTGAATTACAAAACAGAACAGGGTCTCAAATTTAGAAAACCAACTTATGCTTGCTTAAGGGGAAAGGTGAGTTGGGGTGCTGCATAAAACCAGAGATAGAAATTAGCACAGATACCTTTCCATAAGCCAAATATGTAATAGTCAAGACCTACCCCTTGCTCAACGAAATGGACTAAACACCCCATATTCAACCCCTAGGAATACACCTGACTAGTAAGAATCTTCAAACCCATGGATTTATATGTCTCCGTAAGAGAATGAAGCGTGTGTACAGCGGCATGAATGCAGCAGAGAAAATCCGATAAATCCCATTATCAAAATGAATTACACAAACAAAACCCAAGGACAGTGAAATAGAGAGCAATTCTTAAATAATTCATTCAGGGCTTGTGATGCAACCTGGATTTACCACATCTACACCCAGAGCTGAGTGAGACATAAGGTTGGGCACTTCGGGCTGATAGCATTGGTGAGGTTCGATGAGCAAATGCAGACCCTTTGAAGTCATACAGCATGGTACCCATTCCATGGGTCCCAACTCTCCAAGTTTAAGGGATTCTTCCTTCAGCTAAAACATGCATGGGAAACCCACAGTATGGTGCACCGTGTGACTGGCAAACGTTTTCAAATGATTCTCAGTTTTCGTCCCCTTTTACTCGGGTTCACCATTCCAGACCCTTTACGAACACTCTCCCCACTTGGAGAGTCAGTGCCTTTAACCTCCTGTTGGGCACAGTTTGCAATTTCTGCGCAAGATGAAAAGGAATAGGGAGAACGAATGAGAGACTAACTCTAGGTGTCTGCACGGGCAAATTTAACGCTCATTTCCCACCAGGAAGAGGAATTAACCAAAGGCTCAGCATGCCATGCCGGAACAAGATTAGGGCCTGAAGCAATCCTGCGGCTTTTCGGCCAGATCAAATGAAAGTAATTTGAAGAAAGGAGCTCAGGGTCACTGTAATTCAGAAACCTGCAGAGTTATAAATGACAGCTATCGTCCAAAAATATATTGAAGGAAGGCTGCGAAGAGGACTTGAAAGTGGGGCAGAATTGCAGGAAAACGATTTCAGGGGGTAGACTGGAATTGCATTTAAAGCATAGGAAAAGAGGCAGAACGTCGACGATGATGCACTTGGCCAAAAAGGGCGTATGCGTTTTTTCCTGAACATATTAAGGAAAAAACGCATACGCCCTTTTTGGCCAACCAAGCAAGCATGTTAAAGAAATGTGCACTACAATGAAGTCTCACTGCCCCCCGGTCAAAAGGGCCATCTGAAAAAAGTGTAAAATCCAGAAAGGCAGCACAGGCCATGGAGAACAGCGAGCCTTGTTATGCTGATGGGCGGGATGTAAATTGCCAACAGCCAGTCTGGAAAAATGTATGGTGTTTCCCGGAACATCTAAAAAACAAAGCAACGGAGCCTATGGCACTTCCCCTTATGGTCCTATAGCTTAGGAAAATTAAAATAAAAAACACACAGCCACCCAAAAGTCTCGGGCGGCTCTGTTTACAAGAACCTTGTCTACGGTACAATTTAAATATCCCAGAATGTGAAAAATGGATAAAGAAGTTGTGGTACGTACGTACAATGGAATATCACACAGCAATGAACTCTATGTCATCAGGCCCGTCGCGGCATAATGAGTGGATTCAGGTACGATGATTCTAAGTGAAATAAGTCACACAGAAAATGAAACATCATAAGATATCACTAATACACGGAATGTAAACTTGGCTACACATGAACTGAATTACAAAACAGAACAGGGTCTCAAATTTAGAAAACCAACTTATGCTTGCTTAAGGGGAAAGGTGAGTTGGGGTGCTGCATAAAACCAGAGATAGAAATTAGCACAGATACCTTTCCATAAGCCAAATATATAATAGTCAAGACCTACCACTTGCTCAACGAAATGGACTAAACACCTCATATTCAACGCCTAGGAATACACCTGACTAGTAAGAATCTTCAAACCCATGGATTTATATGTCTCCGTAAGAGAATGAAGCGTGTGTACAGCGGCATGAATGCAGCAGAGAAAATCCGATAAATCCCATTATCAAAATGAATTACACAAACAAAACCCAAGGACAGTGAAATAGAGAGCAATTCTTAAATAATTCATTCAGGGCTTGTGATGCAACCTGGATTTACCACCTCTACACCCAGAGCTGAGTGAGACATAAGGTTGGGCACTTCGAGCTGATAGCATTGGTGAGGTTCGATGAGCAAATGCAGACCCTGTGCAGTCATACAGCATGGTACCCATTCCATGGGTCCCAACTCTCCAAGTTTAAGGGATTCTTCCTTCAGCTAAAACATGCATGGGAAACCCACAGTATGGTGCACCGTGTGACTGGCAAACGTTTTCAAATGATTCTCAGTTTTCGTCCCCTTTTACTCGGGTTCACCATTCCAGACCCTTTACGAACACTCTCCCCACTTGGAGAGTCAGTGCCTTTAACCTCCTGTTGGGCACAGTTTGCAATTTCTGCGCAAGATGAAAAGGAATAGGGAGAACCAATGAGAGACTAGCTCTAGGTGTCTGCACGGGCAAATTTAACGCTCTTTTCCCACCAGGAAGCGGAATTAACCAAAGGCTCAGCATGCCGTGCCAAAAGCAGATTAGGGCCTGAAGCAATCCTGTGGGTTTGCGGCCAGCTCACAAGATTGCGAGTTGAAGAAATGAGCTCAGGGGCACTGTAACTCACAAACCTGCAGAGTTATAAATGACAGCTATCGTCCAAAATTATATTGAAGGAAGGCTGCGAAGACGACTTGTAAGTGGGGCAGAATTGCAGGAAAACTATTTCAGGGGGTACACGGGAATTGCATTTAAAGCATAGGAAAAGAGGCAGAACGTCGACAATGATGCTCTTGGCCAAAAAGGGTGTATGCGTTTTTTCCTGAATATATTCAGGAAAAAACGCATACGCCCTTTTTGGCCAACCAAGCATGCATGTTAAAGAAATGTGCACTTCAATGAAGTCTCACTGCCCCCCGGTCAAAAGGGCCATCTGAAAAAAGTGTAAAATCCAGAAAGGCAGCACAGACCATGGAGAACAGGGAGCCTTGTTATGCTGATGGGCGGGATGTAAATTGCCAACAGCCACTCTGGAGAAGTGTATGGTGTTTCCCGGAACACCGAAAAAACAAAGCTACGGAGCCTACGGCACTTCCACTTATGGTCCTATAGCTTAGGGAAATTAAAATCAAAAACACACAGCCACCCCAAAGTGTCGGACGGCTCTGTTTACAAGAACCTCGTCTACGGTACAAGTTAAATATCCCAGAATGTGAAAAATGGATAAAGAAGTTGTGGTACGTACGTACAATGGAATATCACTCAGCAATGATATCTATGTCATCAGGCCCATCGCGGCATAATGAGTGGATTCAGGTATGATGATTCTAAGTGAAATAAGTCACACAGAAAATGAAACATCATAAGATATCACTAATACACGGAATGTAAACTTGGCTACACATGAACTGAATTACAAAACAGAACAGGGTCTCAAATTTAGAAAACCAACTTATGCTTGCTTAAGGGGAAAGGTGAGTTCGGGTGCTGCATAAAACCAGAGATAGAAATTAGCACAGATACCTTTCCATAAGCCAAATATGTAATAGTCAAGAGCTACCCCTTGCTCAACGAAATGGACTAAACACCCCATATTCAACGCCTAGGAATACACCTGACTAGTAAGAATCTTCAAACCCATGGATTTATATGTCTCCGTAAGAGAATGAAGCGTGTGTACAGCGGCATGAATGCAGCAGAGAAAATCCGATAAATCCCATTATCAAAATTAATTACACAAACAAAACCCAAGGACAGTGAAATAGAGAGCAATTCTTAAATAATTCATTCAGGGCTTGTGATGCAACCTGGATTTACCACATCTACACCCAGAGCTGAGTGAGACATAAGGTTGGGCACTTTGGGCTGATAGCATTGGTGAGGTTCGATGAGCAAATGCAGACCCTTTGAAGTCATACAGCATGGTACCCATTCCATGGGTCCCAACTCTCCAAGTTTAAGGGATTCTTCCTTCAGCTAAAACATGCATGGGAAACCCACAGTATGGTGCACTGTGTGACCGGGAAACGTTTTCAAATGCATCTCAGGTTTTGTCCTCTTTTACTCGGGTTCACCATTCCAGAATCTTTACGAACACTCTCCCCACTTGGAGAGTCAGTGCCTTTAACCTCCTGTTTGGCACAGTGTGCAATTTCTACGCAAGATGAACAGGAAGAGGGAGAACCAATGAGAGACTACCTGTAGGTGTCTGCACGGGCAAATTTAACGCTCATTTCCCACCAGGAAGAGGAATTAACCAAAGGCTCAGCATGCCATGCCGGAACAAGATTAGGGCCTGAAGCAATCCTGCGGCTTTTCGGCCAGATCAAATGAAAGTAATTTGAAGAAAGGAGCTCAGGGTCACTGTAATTCAGAAACCTGCAGAGTTATAAATGACAGCTATCGTCCAAAAATATATTGAAGGAAGGCTGCGAAGAGGACTTGAAAGTGGGGCAGAATTGCAGGAAAACGATTTCAGGGGGTAGACTGGAATTGCATTTAAAGCATAGGAAAAGAGGCAGAACGTCGACAATGATGCACTTGGCCAAAAAGGGCGTATGCGTTTTTTCCTGAACATATTAAGGAAAAAACGCATACGCCCTTTTTGGCCAACCAAGCAAGCATGTTAAAGAAATCTGCACTACAATGAAGTCTCACTGCCCCCCGGTCAAAAGGGCCATCTGAAAAAAGTGTAAAATCCAGAAAGGCAGCACAGGCCATGGAGAACAGCGAGCCTTGTTATGCTGATGGGCGGGATGTAAATTGCCAACAGCCAGTCTGGAAAAATGTATGGTGTTTCCCGGAACATCTAAAAAACAAAACAACGGAGCCTATGGCACTTCCCCTTATGGTCCTATAGCTTAGGAAAATTAAAATAAAAAACACACAGCCACCCAAAAGTCTCGGGCGGCTCTGTTTACAAGAACCTCGTCTACGGTACAAGTTAAATATCCCAGAATGTGAAAAATGGATAAAGAAGTTGTGGTACGTACGTACAATGGAATATCACACAGCAATGAAATCTATGTCATCAGGCCGGTCGCGGCATAATGAGTGGATTCAGGTACGATGATTCTAAGTGAAATAAGTCACACAGAAAACGAAACATCATAAGATATCACTAATACACGGAATGTAAACTTGGCTACACATGAACTGAATTACAAAACAGAACAGGGTCTCAAATTTAGAAAACCAACTTATGCTTGCTTAAGGGGAAAGGTGAGTTGGGGTGCTGCATAAAACCAGAGATAGAAATTAGCACAGATACCTTTCCATAAGCCAAATATATAATAGTCAAGACCTACCACTTGCTCAACGAAATGGACTAAACACCTCATATTCAACGCCTAGGAATACACCTGACTAGTAAGAATCTTCAAACCCATGGATTTATATGTCTCCGTAAGAGAATGAAGCGTGTGTACAGCGGCATGAATGCAGCAGAGAAAATCCGATAAATCCCATTATCAAAATGAATTACACAAACAAAACCCAAGGACAGTGAAATAGAGAGCAATTCTTAAATAATTCATTCAGGGCTTGTGATGCAACCTGGATTTACCACCTCTACACCCAGAGCTGAGTGAGACATAAGGTTGGGCACTTCGAGCTGATAGCATTGGTGAGGTTCGATGAGCAAATGCAGACCCTGTGCAGTCATACAGCATGGTACCCATTCCATGGGTCCCAACTCTCCAAGTTTAAGGGATTCTTCCTTCAGCTAAAACATGCATGGGAAACCCACAGTATGGTGCACCATGTGACTGGCAAACGTTTTCAAATGATTCTCAGTTTTCGTCCCCTTTTACTCGGGTTCACCATTCCAGACCCTTTACGAACATTCTCCCCACTTGGAGAGTCAGTGCCTTTAACCTCCTGTTGGGCACAGTTTGCAATTTCTGCGCAAGATGAAAAGGAATAGGGAGAACCAATGAGAGACTAGCTCTAGGTGTCTGCACGGGCAAATTTAACGCTCTTTTCCCACCAGGAAGAGGAATTAACCAAAGGCTCAGCATGCCGTGCCGAAAGCAGATTAGGGCCTGAAGCAATCCTGTGGGTTTGCGGCCAGCTCACAAGATTGCGAGTTGAAGAAAGGAGCTCAGGGGCACTGTAACTCACAAACCTGCAGAGTTATAAATGACAGCTATTGTCCAAAATTATATTGAAGGAAGGCTGCGAAGACGACTTGTAAGTGGGGCAGAATTGCAGGAAAACTATTTCAGGGGGTACACGGGAATTGCATTTAAAGCATAGGAAAAGAGGCAGAACGTCGACAATGATGCTCTTGGCCAAAAAGGGTGTATGCGTTTTTTCCTGAATATATTCAGGAAAAAACGCATACGCCCTTTTTGGCCAACCAAGCATGCATGTTAAAGAAATGTGCACTTCAATGAAGTCTCACTGCCCCCCGGTCAAAAGGGCCATCTGAAAAAAGTGTAAAATCCAGAAAGGCAGCACAGACCATGGAGAACAGGGAGCCTTGTTATGCTGATGGGCGGGATGTAAATTGCCAACAGCCACTCTGGAGAAGTGTATGGTGTTTCCCGGAACACCGAAAAAACAAAGCTACGGAGCCTACGGCACTTCCACTTATGGTCCTATAGCTTAGGGAAATTAAAATCAAAAACACACAGCCACCCCAAAGTGTCGGACGGCTCTGTTTACAAGAACCTCGTCTACGGTACAAGTTAAATATCCCAGAATGTGAAAAATGGATAAAGAAGTTGTGGTACGTACGTACAATGGAATATCACTCAGCAATGATATCTATGTCATCAGGCCCATCGCGGCATAATGAGTGGATTCAGGTATGATGATTCTAAGTGAAATAAGTCACACAGAAAATGAAACATCATAAGATATCACTAATACACGGAATGTAAACTTGGCTACACATGAACTGAATTACAAAACAGAACAGGGTCTCAAATTTAGAAAACCAACTTATGCTTGCTTAAGGGGAAAGGTGAGTTCGGGTGCTGCATAAAACCAGAGATAGAAATTAGCACAGATACCTTTCCATAAGCCAAATATGTAATAGTCAAGAGCTACCCCTTGCTCAACGAAATGGACTAAACACCCCATATTCAACGCCTAGGAATACACCTGACTAGTAAGAATCTTCAAACCCATGGATTTATATGTCTCCGTAAGAGAATGAAGCGTGTGTACAGCGGCATGAATGCACCAGAGAAAATCCGATAAATCCCATTATCAAAATGAATTACACAAACAAAACCCAAGGACAGTGAAATAGAGAGCAATTCTTAAATAATTCATTCAGGGCTTGTGATGCAACCTGGATTTACCACATCTACACCCAGAGCTGAGTGAGACATAAGGTTGGGCACTTTGGGCTGATAGCATTGGTGAGGTTCGATGAGCAAATGCAGACCCTTTGAAGTCATACAGCATGGTACCCATTCCATGGGTCCCAACTCTCCAAGTTTAAGGGATTCTTCCTTCAGCTAAAACATGCATGGGAAACCCACAGTATGGTGCACTGTGTGACCGGGAAACGTTTTCAAATGCATCTCAGGTTTTGTCCTCTTTTACTCGGGTTCACCATTCCAGAATCTTTACGAACACTCTCCCCACTTGGAGAGTCAGTGCCTTTAACCTCCTGTTCGGCACAGTGTGCAATTTCTACGCAAGATGAACAGGAAGAGGGAGAACCAATGAGAGACTACCTGTAGGTGTCTGCACGGGCAAATTTAACGCTCATTTCCCACCAGGAAGAGGAATTAACCAAAGGCTCAGCATGCCATGCCGGAACAAGATTAGGGCCTGAAGCAATCCTGCGGCTTTTCGGCCAGATCAAATGAAAGTAATTTGAAGAAAGGAGCTCAGGGTCACTGTAATTCAGAAACCTGCAGAGTTATAAATGACAGCTATCGTCCAAAAATATATTGAAGGAAGGCTGCGAAGAGGACTTGAAAGTGGGGCAGAATTGCAGGAAAACGATTTCAGGGGGTAGACTGGAATTGCATTTAAAGCATAGGAAAAGAGGCAGAACGTCGACAATGATGCACTTGGCCAAAAAGGGCGTATGCGTTTTTTCCTGAACATATTAAGGAAAAAACGCATACGCCCTTTTTGGCCAACCAAGCAAGCATGTTAAAGAAATCTGCACTACAATGAAGTCTCACTGCCCCCCGGTCAAAAGGGCCATCTGAAAAAAGTGTAAAATCCAGAAAGGCAGCACAGGCCATGGAGAACAGCGAGCCTTGTTATGCTGATGGGCGGGATGTAAATTGCCAACAGCCAGTCTGGAAAAATGTATGGTGTTTCCCGGAACATCTAAAAAACAAAACAACGGAGCCTATGGCACTTCCCCTTATGGTCCTATAGCTTAGGAAAATTAAAATAAAAAACACACAGCCACCCAAAAGTCTCGGGCGGCTCTGTTTACAAGAACCTCGTCTACGGTACAAGTTAAATATCCCAGAATGTGAAAAATGGATAAAGAAGTTGTGGTACGTACGTACAATGGAATATCACACAGCAATGAAATCTATGTCATCAGGCCGGTCGCGGCATAATGAGTGGATTCAGGTACGATGATTCTAAGTGAAATAAGTCACACAGAAAACGAAACATCATAAGATATCACTAATACACGGAATGTAAACTTGGCTACACATGAACTGAATTACAAAACAGAACAGGGTCTCAAATTTAGAAAACCAACTTATGCTTGCTTAAGGGGAAAGGTGAGTTGGGGTGCTGCATAAAACCAGAGATAGAAATTAGCACAGATACCTTTCCATAAGCCAAATATATAATAGTCAAGACCTACCACTTGCTCAACGAAATGGACTAAACACCTCATATTCAACGCCTAGGAATACACCTGACTAGTAAGAATCTTCAAACCCATGGATTTATATGTCTCCGTAAGAGAATGAAGCGTGTGTACAGCGGCATGAATGCAGCAGAGAAAATCCGATAAATCCCATTATCAAAATGAATTACACAAACAAAACCCAAGGACAGTGAAATAGAGAGCAATTCTTAAATAATTCATTCAGGGCTTGTGATGCAACCTGGATTTACCACCTCTACACCCAGAGCTGAGTGAGACATAAGGTTGGGCACTTCGAGCTGATAGCATTGGTGAGGTTCGATGAGCAAATGCAGACCCTGTGCAGTCATACAGCATGGTACCCATTCCATGGGTCCCAACTCTCCAAGTTTAAGGGATTCTTCCTTCAGCTAAAACATGCATGGGAAACCCACAGTATGGTGCACCGTGTGACTGGCAAACGTTTTCAAATGATTCTCAGTTTTCGTCCCCTTTTACTCGGGTTCACCATTCCAGACCCTTTACGAACATTCTCCCCACTTGGAGAGTCAGTGCCTTTAACCTCCTGTTGGGCACAGTTTGCAATTTCTGCGCAAGATGAAAAGGAATAGGGAGAACCAATGAGAGACTAGCTCTAGGTGTCTGCACGGGCAAATTTAACGCTCTTTTCCCACCAGGAAGAGGAATTAACCAAAGGCTCAGCATGCCGTGCCGAAAGCAGATTAGGGCCTGAAGCAATCCTGTGGGTTTGCGGCCAGCTCACAAGATTGCGAGTTGAAGAAAGGAGCTCAGGGGCACTGTAACTCACAAACCTGCAGAGTTATAAATGACAGCTATTGTCCAAAATTATATTGAAGGAAGGCTGCGAAGACGACTTGTAAGTGGGGCAGAATTGCAGGAAAACTATTTCAGGGGGTACACGGGAATTGCATTTAAAGCATAGGAAAAGAGGCAGAACGTTGACAATGATGCTCTTGGCCAAAAAGGGCGTATGCGTTTTTTCCTGAATATATTCAGGAAAAAACGCATACGCCTTTTTGGCCAACCAAGCAAGCATGTTAAAGAAATCTGCACTACAATGAAGTCTCACTGCCCCCCGGTCAGAAGGGCCATCTGAAAAAAGTGTAAAATCCAGAAAGGCAACACAGGCCACGGAGAACAGGGAGCCTTGTTATGCTGATGGGCGGGATGTAAATTGCCAACAGCCACTCTGGAGAAGTGTATGGTGTTTCCCGGAACACCGAAAAAACAAAGCTACGGAGCCTACGGCACTTCCACTTATGGTCCTATAGCTTAGGGAAATTAAAATCAAAAACACACAGCCACCCCAAAGTGTCGGACGGCTCTGTTTACAAGAACTTCGTCTACGGTACAAGTTAAATATCCCAGAATGTGAAAAATGGATAAAGAAGTTGTGGTACGTACGTACAATGGAATATCACTCAGCAATGAAATCCATGTCATCAGGCCCGTCGCGGCATAATGAGTGGATTCAGGTACGATGATTCTAAGTGAAATAAGTCACACAGAAAATGAAACAACATAAGATATCACTACTACACGGAATGTAAACTTGGCTACACATGAACTGAATTACAAAACAGAACAGGGTCTCAAATTTAGAAAACCAACTTATGCTTGCTTAAGGGGAAAGGTGAGTTGGGGTCCTGCATAAAACCAGAGATAGAAATTAGCACAGATACCTTTCCATAAGCCAAATATGTAATAGTCAAGACCTACCCCTTGCTCAACGAAATGGACTATACACCCCATATTCAACGCCTAGGAATACACCTGACTAGTAAGAATCTTCAAACCCATGGATTTATATGTCTCCGTAAGAGAATGAAGCATGTGTACAGCGGCATGAATGCAGCAGAGAAAATCCGATAAATCCCATTATCAAAATGAATTACACAAACAAAACCCAAGGACAGTGAAATAGAGAGCAATTCTTAAATAATTCATTCAGGGCTTGTGATGAAACCTGGATTTACCACCTCTACACCCAGAGCTGTGTGAGAATTAAGGTTGGGCACTTCGTGCTGATAGCATTGGTGAGGTTCGAGGAGCAAATGCAGACCCTTTGAAGTCATACAGCATGGTACCCATTCCATGGGTCCCAACTCTCCAAGTTTAAGGGATTCTTCCTTCAGCTAAAACATGCATGGGAAACCCACAGTATGGTGCACCGTGTGACTGGCAAACGTTTTCAAATGCATCTTAGTTTTCGTCCCCTTTTAGTCGGGTTCACCATTCCAGACCCTTTACGAACACTCTCCCCACTTGGAGAGTCAGTGCCTTTAACCTCCTGTTGGGCACAGTTTGCAATTTCTGCGCAAAATGAAAAGGAATAGGGAGAACCAATGAGAGACTAGCTCTAGGTGTCTGCACGGGCAAATTTAACGCTCATTTCCCACCAGGAAGAGGAATGAACCAAAGGCTCAGCATGCCGTGTAGGAACCAGATAAGGGCCTGAGGCAATCCTGTGGGTTTGCGGCCAGCTCACAAGATAGCGAGTTGAAGAAAAGAGCTCAGGGGCACTGTAACTCACAAACCTGCAGAGTTATAAATGACAGCTATCGTCCAAAAATATATTGAAGGAAGGCTGCGAAGACGACTTGTAAGCGGGACAGATTTGCAGGAAAACGATTTCAGGGGGTAGACGGGAATTGCATTTAAAGCATAGGAAAAGAGGCAGAACGTCGACAATAATGCTCTTGGCCAAAAAGGGCGTATGCGTTTTTTCCCGAATATATTCAGGAAAAAACGCATACACCCTTTTTGGGCAACCAAGCAAGCATGTTAAAGAAATCTGCACTACAATGAAGTCTCACTGCCCCCCGGTCAAAAGGGCCGTCTGAAAAAAGTGTAAAATCCAGAAAGGCAGCACAGGCCATGGAGAACAGGGAGCCTTGTTATGCTGATGGGCGGGATGTAAATTGCCAACAGCCACTCTGGAGAAGTGTATGGTGTTTCCCGGAACACCGAAAAAACAAAGCTACGGAGCCTACGGCACTTCCACTTATGGTCCTATAACTTAGGGAAATTAAAATCAAAAACACACAGCCACCCCAAAGTGTCGGACGGCTCTGTTTACAAGAACCTCGTCTACGGTACAAGTTAAATATCCCAGAATGTGAAAAATGGATAAAGAAGTTGTGGTACGTACGTTCAATGGAATATCACTCAGCAATGAAATCTATGTCATCAGGCCCGTCGCGGCATAATGAGTGGATTCAGGTACGATGAATCTAAGTGAAATAAGTCACACAGAAAATGAAACATCATAAGATATCACTACTACACGGAATGTAAACTTGGCTACACATGAACTGAATTACAAAACAGAACAGGGTCTCAAATTTAGAAAACCAACTTATGCTTGCTTAAGGGGAAAGGTGAGTTGGGGTGCTGCATAAAACAAGAGATAGAAATTAGCACAGATACCTTTCCATAAGCCAAATATGTAATAGTCAAGACCTACCCCTTGCTCAACGAAATGGACTAAACACACCATATTCAACCCCTAGGAATACACCTGTGTAGTAAGAATCTTCAAACACTTGGATTTATATGTCTCTGTAAGAGAATGAAGCGTGTGTACAGCGGCATGAATGCAGCAGAGAAAATCCGATAAATCCCATTATCAAAATGAATTACACAAACAAAACCCAAGGACAGTGAAATAGAGAGCAATTCTTAAATAATTCATTCAGGGCTTGTGATGCAACCTGGATTTACCACCTCTACACCCAGAGCTGTGTGAGACATAAGGTTGGGCACTTCGGGCTGATAGCATTGGTGAGGTTCGATGAGCAAATGCAGACCCTTTGAAGTCATACAGCATGGTACCCATTCCATGGGTCCCAACTCTCCAGGTTTAAGGGATTCTTCCTTCAGCTAAAACATGCATGGGAAACCCACAGTATGGTGCACCGTGTGACCGGCAAATGTTTTCAAATGCATCTCAGTTTTCGTCCCCTTTTACTCGGGTTCACCATTCCAGACCCTTTACGAACACTCTCCCCACTTGGAGAGTCAGTGCTTTTAACTTCCTGTTTGGCACAGTTTGCAATTTCTGCACAAGATGAACAGGAATAGGGAGAACCAATGAGAGACTAGCTGTAGGTGTCTGCACGGGCAAATTTAGTGCTCATTTCCCACCAGGAGGAGGAATTAACCAAAGGCTCAGCATGCCGTGCCTGAACCAGATTAGGGCCTGACAATCGTGCTGGTTTGCAGCCAGCTCACCAGATAGCGAGTTGAAGAAAGGAGCTCAGGGGCACTGTAACTCACAAACCTGCAGAGTAATAAATGACAGCTATCGTCCAAAAATATATTGAAGGAGGTCTGCAAAGACGACTTGTAAGCGGGACAGATTTGCAGGAAAACGATTTCAGGGGGTAGACGGGAATTGCATTTAAAGCATAGGAAAAGAGGCAGAAAGTCAACAATGATGCTCTTGGCCAAAAAGGGCGTATGCGTTTTTTCCTGAATATATTCAGGAAAAAACGCATACGCCCTTTTTGGCCAACCAAGCAAGCATGTTAAAGAAATCTGCACTACAATGAAGTCTCACTGCCCCCCGGTCAAAAGGGCCATCTGAAAAAAGTGTAAAATCCAGAAAGGCAGCACAGGCCATGAAGAACAGGGAGCCTTGTTATGCTGATGGGCGGGATGTAAACTGCCAACAGCAAGTCTGGAAAAATGTATGGTGTTTCCCGGAACATCTAAAAAACAAAGCAACGGAGCCTATGGCACTTCCCCTTATGGTCCTATAGCTTAGGAAAGTTAAAATCAAAAACACACAGCCACCCCAATGTGTCGGACGGCTCTGTTTACAAGAACCTCCTCTACGGTACAAGTTAAATATCCCAGAATGTGAAAAATGGATAAAGAAGTTGTGGTACGTACGTACAATGGAATATCACTCAGCAATGAAATCTATGTCATCAGGCCCGTCGCGGCATAATGAGTGGATTCAGGTACGATGATTCTAAGTGAAATAAGTCACACAGAAAATGAAACATCATAAGATATCACTACTACACGGAATGTAAACTTGGCTACACATGAACTGAATTACAAAACAGAACAGGGTCTCAAATTTAGAAAACCAACTTATGCTTGCTTAAGGGGAAAGGTGAGTTGGGGTGCTGCATAAAACCAGAGATAGAAATTAGCACAGATACCTTCACATAAGCCAAATATGTAATAGTCAAGGCCTACCCTTTGCGCAATGAAATGGACTAAATACCCCATATTCAACGCCTAGGAATACACCTGACTGGTAATAATCTTCAAACCCATGGATTTATATTTCTCCGTTAGGGAATGAAGCGTGTGTACAGCAACATGAATGCAGCAGAGAAAATCCGATAAATCCCATTATCAAAATGAATTACAAAAACCAAACACAAGGACAGTGAAATAGAGAGCAATTCTTAAATAATTCATTCAGGCTTGTGATGCAACCTGGATTTACCACATCTACACCCAGAGCTGAGTGTGACATAAGGTTGGGCACTTCGGGCTGATAGGACTGGTGAGGTTCGATGAGCAAATGCAGACCCTTTGAAGACATACTGCATGGTACCCAATCCATGGGTCCCAAATCTCCAGTTATAAGGGATTCTTCCTTCAGCTCAAAACATGCATGGGAAACCCACAGTATGGTGGACCGTGTGACCGGCAAACGTTTTCAAATGCATCTCAGTTTACCTCCCCTTTTACACGGGTTCACCATTCCAGACCCTTTACTCACACTTTCCCCACTTGGAGAGTCAGTGCCTTTAACCTCCTGTTGGGCACAGTTTGCAATTTCTGCGCAAGATGAACAGGAATAGGGAGAACCAATGAGAGACTAGCTGTAGGTGTCTGTACGGGCAAATTTAACGCTCATTTCCCACCAGGAAGAGGAATTAACCAAAGGCTCAGCATGCCCTGCTGGAACCAGATAAGGGCCTGAAGCAATCCTGCGGGTTTGCGGCCAGCTCACAAGTTAGCGAGATGAAGAAAGGAGCTCAGGGGCACTGTAACTCACAAACCTGCAGAGTTATAAATGACAGCTATCGTCCAAAAATATATTGAAGTATGTCTGCGAAGAGGACTTAGAATTTGGGCAGAAATTCAGGAAAACGATTTCAGGGGGTAGACTGGAATTGCACTTAAAGCCTAGGAAAAGACGGAGATCAGCGACAATGATGCACTTGGCCAAAAAGGGCGTATGCGTTTTTTCCTGAATATAATCAGGAAAAAACGCATACGCCCTTTTTGGCCAACCAAGCAAGCGTGTAAAGAAATCTGCACTAAAATGAAGTCTCTCTGCCCCCCGGTCAAAAGGGCCATCTGAAAAAAGTGTAAAATCCAGAAAGGCAGGACAGGCCATGGAGAAGAGGGAGCATTGTTATCCTGATGGTCGGCATGTGAATTGCCAACAGCCACTCTGGAGAAGTGTATGGTATTTCCTGAAACACATAAGAAACAAAGCAACACAGCCTATGGCACTTCCACTTATGGTCCTATAGCTTAGGGAAATTAAAATCAAAACCACACAGGCACCCCAAAGTTTGGAACGGCTCTGTTTACAAGAACCTCTTGTACGGTACAAGTTAAATATCCCAGAGGGCGAAAAATGGATAAAGAAGTTGTGGTTCTTACGTACAATGGAATATCACTCAGCAATGAAATCTATGTCATCAGGCCCGTAGCGGCATAATGAGTGGATTCAGGTACGATGATTCTACGTGCAATAGGTCACACAGAAAAAGAAACATCATAAGATATCACTAATACACGGAATGTAAACTTGGCTACACATGAAATGAATTACAAAACAGAACAGTGTCTCAAATTTAGAAAACCAACTTATGCTTGCTTTTTGGGAAAGGTGAGTTCGGGTGCTGCATAAAAACAGAGATTGAAATTCGCACTGATACCGTTCCATAAGCCAAATATGTAATAGACAAGACCTACTGCTTGCTCAACGAAATGGGCTCAACACCCCATATTCAACGCCTAGGAATATACCTGCCTAGCAAGAATCTTAAAACCCATGGATTTATATGTGTCCATAAGAGAATCCAGCGTGTGTTCAGTGGCCTAAAGGCAACAGTGAAAATCCGATAAATCACATTATCAAAATAAATTTCAAAAACAAAACACAATGACAGTGAAATAGAGAGCAATTCTTAAATAATTCACTCAGGGCTTCTGATGCAACCTGGATTTACCACATGTACACCCAGTGCTGGGGAGACATAAGGCCGGACACTTCGCCCTGATAGCATTGTTGAGGTTCGGTGAGCAATTGCAGACCCTTTGAAGTCATACTGCATGGTACCCATTCCAAGGGTCCCAACTCTCCAGGTTTAAGGGATTCTTCCTTCCGCTACATCATGTATGGGAAACCCAGAGTATGGTCCACCATGTGATTGGGAAACGTTTTCAAATGCATCTCAGTTTTCGTCCCTTTATACTCGGGTTCACCATTCCAGATGCTTAACTAACACTCTCCCCACTTGGAGAGTCAGTGCCTTTAACCTCCTGTTTGTCACAGTTTGCAATTTCTGCGCACGATGAACAGGAATAGGGAGAACCAATGAGAGACTAGCTGTAGGTGTCTGCACGGGCAATTTAATGCTCATATCTCACCAGGAAGTGGAATTAACCAAAGGCTCAGAATGCCGTGCCGGAACCAGATTAGGGCCTGAAGCAATACTGCGGGTGTGCAGGCAGCTCACAAGATAGCGAGTTGAACAAAGGAGCTCAGGGGCACTGTAATTCACAAACCTGCAGAGTTATAAATGACAGCTATCGTCCAAAAATATATTGAAGGAAGGCTGCGAAGAGGACTTGAAAGCGGGGCAGAATTCCAGGAAAACGATTTCAGGAGGTAGACGGGAAATGCACTGAACGCATAGGAGAAGAGGCAGAACCTCAACAATGATGCACTTGTTCAAAAAGTGCATATGCGTTTTTTCCAAGGCCCTCCTTAAAGAGGGTAGGGGGCTCCCAGCATGCTTCAGTGGCCAACAGAGGGCCCACATCGCCAAGGTGACGTGAGCCAGCCAGGCAGGAGTGACCTCACATCAGAGGGCCCACCTCACAGAAGGGTAAGGGACCCAGCCATTATCAGACTCTCACCAGAGGGCCCACATCAGCAAGGGGCTGGGAACCAGGCAGGAGTGTCTTCACACCCGTGGGGCCACATCATCGCAAGTTGAGGTACCCAGCACATGTGGCCTCAAACCAGAGGACCCACATCTCCATGGGTCTCGGAGCGAGGCAGGCAGGATGAACCTCAAAACACGTGGCCCATTGTATAAAAAAGGTGAGGAATCCAGCAGTTGGAACATCCCAGCAGGCGGCCCAGAGCACCGAGGCTATGGGATCCAGGCAATGATGAACTCACAACAGAGGGCCCTCATCATGAAACTGTGAGCAACCTAGCCATTGTGACCTCAGAGCACAAGGCCCACATCCCCATGGGGAAGCGAACCAAGCAGGAGTGTCATCGCACCAGTGGGCACACATCAGAAAATGTGGGGAGCCCAGCAGTTAGGGCCTGATGCCAGAGGGCCCTCATCACCGAGGAGAGGAGGCTCCCAGCAGGCTCCAACTGCTACAAGAGGGCCAACGTCGCCAATGCGGGGTGTGCCAGCCAGGCAGGAGTGACCTCAGAGCAGAGGGCCAACCTCAAAAAAGTGTGAGGAACCCAAAGAGGATTAGACTCTCACCAGAGGGCCCACATCACCAAGAGGATCAGAACCAGGCAGGACTGTCTTCACACCAGGGTGACCACATCATAGAAAGGTGAGGAACCCAGCACATGTGGCCTAAACCAGAAGACCCACATCTCCAAGGGGCTCGGAGTGAGGCATGCAGGAGTAGCCTCACAACACAGGGCCCATAGAATAAAAAAGCTGAGGAATCCTGCAGTGGGAACCTCCCAGCAGGCGGCCCAGAGCACCGAGTCTATGCGATCCAGGCTGCAGTGAACTCACAGCAGAGGGCCCATATCATGAAACTGTGAGCAACCCAGCCATTGGGACCTCACAGCAGAAGGCCCACATCCCCATGGGGTTGGGAACATGGCAAGAGTGTCCTCGCACCACTTAGCACGTATCAGAAAAAGTGGGTACCCAGCAGTTACGGCCTGACGCTAGAGAGCCCTCATCACCGAGGGGAGGTGGCTCCCAGCAGGCTCCAACTGCCACAAGAGGGCCGATGTCGCCAAGGCGGGGTGTGCCAGCCAGTCAGTAGTGACCTCACAGCAGAGGGCCCACCTCACAGAAGGGTGAGGAACCCAGCCAGGATCAGACTCTCACCAGAGGGCCCACATCACCAAGGGGATAGAAACCAGGCAGGAGTGTCCTCACACCAGCGGGGCCACATCATCGAAAGGTGAGGGACCCAGCACACGTGGCCTCAAACCAGAGGACACACATCACCAAGGGGCTGGGAGTGAGTCAGGCAGGAGGAGTCTCCAAACAGAGGGCCCATAGAAGAGAAAAGGTGAGGAATCCCGCAGTTGGAACCTCCCCGCAGGCGGCCAGGAGCAGCGAGGCTATGGGATCCAGGCCGGAGTGAACTCACACCAGAGGGCCCTCATCATGAAACTGAGCCACCCACCGTTGGGACCTCAGAGCAGAAGGCCCATATTCCCATGGGGTTGGAAACCTGGCAGGAGTGTACTCACACCACAGGGCGCACATCAGAAAATTTTGGGAGCCCAGGAGTTAGAGCCTGACGCCAGAGGGCCCTCATTACCGAGGGGAGGAGACTCCCAGCAGGCACCAACTCCCAACTGAGGGCCCACGTCGCCAAGGTGACGTGTGCCAGTCAGGCAGGAGTGACCTCACAGCAGAGGGCCTACCTCACAGAAGGGTGAGGAAACCAGCCAGGATAAGACTCTCACCAGAGAGCCCACATCACCAAGGGGACCGGAACAAGGCAGGAGTGTCCTCACACCAGTGTGGCCACATTATAGAAAGGTGACGAACCCAGCACATGTGGCCTAAACCAGAGGACCCACATTTCCAAGGTGCTCCGAGTGAGGCAGGCAGGAGTAGCCTAACAACACAGGGCCCACAGAATAAAAAATGTAAGGAATCCAGCAGTTGGAACCCCCCAGCAGGTGGCCCAGAGTACGGAGCCTATGTGATCCAGGCCACAGTGAACTCACAGCAGAGGGCTCACATCATGACACTGTGAGCAACCCAGCTGGTGGGACCTCAGAGCAGAAGGCCCACATCCCCATGGGGATGGGAATGTGGCAGGAGTGTACTCGCACGACAGGGCACATATCAGAAAATTTTGGGAGCCCATGAGTTAGGGCCTGACGCCAGAGGGCCCTCATTACCGAGGGGAGGAGACTCCCAGCAGGCACCAACTCCCAACTGAGGACCCACATCGCCAAGGTGATGTGTGCCAGCCAGGCAGGAGTGACCTCACAGCAGAGGGCCCACCTCCCAGAAGGGTGAGGAATCCAGCCAGGATCAGACTCTCACCAGAGGGCCCCCATCACCAAGGGGATGGGAACCAGGCAGGAGTGTCCTCACACCAGTGGGGCCACATCAATAAAGGTGAGGAAACCGGCACATGTGGCCTCAAACCAGAGGACCCACATCACAAAGGGGCTGGGAGTGAGTCAGGAAGGAGGAGCATGAAAACACAGGACCCAAAGAATAAAAATGGTAAGGAATCCAGCAGTAGGAACCTCCCAGCAGGCGGCTCAGAGCACAGAGTCTATGGGATCTAGGCCTGAGTGAACTAACACCAGAGAGCCAACATCCTGAAACTGTGAACAACACAGGTGTTGGGACCATAGAGCAGAAGGCACATGGGGATGGGAACCTGGCAGGAGTGCCCTCACACCACTTAGCACGTATCAGAAAATGTGGGTAACCAGCAGTTAGGGCCTGATGCCAGAGGGTCTCATCACTGAGGGGAGGAGGCTCCCAGCGGGCTCCAACTGCCACCAGAGGGCCGACGTCGCCAAGGCGGGGTGTGTCAGCCAGGCAGGAGTGACCTCAGAGAAGAGGGCCCACCTCACAGAAGTGTGAGGAGCCCAACCAGGATCAGACTCTCACTGGAGGGCTCACATCACCAAGGGGATGGGAACCAGGCAGGAGTGTCCGCACACCAGTGGGGCCACATCTGCGAAAGGTGAGGAACCCAGCACATGTGGCCTCAAACCAGAGGACACACATCACCAAGGGGCTGGGAGTGAGGCAGGTGTCTGGAGGGGCACATTTAACTCTAATTTCCCACCAGGAAGAGGAATTAACCAAAGGCTCAGAGTGCCGTGCGGGACCCTGATTACGGCCTGAAGCAAACCTGCGGTTCTGTGGCCAGCTTTCAAGGAAACGAGTTAAGAAAGGAAACCACAGGCACTGTAATTCACAAACCTGCAGAGTTATAAATGACAGCTATTGGCAAAAATATATTGAAGTAAGTCTGCACAGAGGACTTGAAAACGAGGCAGAATTGCAGGAATCATATTTCAGGAGGTAGATTGGAATTGCATTTAAAGCATGTGAAAAGCGGCAGATCTTTGACAGTGATGCACTTGGACAAAAAGTGCGTATACATTTTTTCCTGAATATATTCAGGAAAAAACGCATATGCCCTTTGTGGCCAACCAAGAATTCGAGCAATGGAAATCCGCACTACAATGAACTCTCATTTCCCATTCGTCAAAAGAGCCATCTGAAAAAAGTGTAAAACCCAGAAACACAGGACAGGCCATGGAGAACAGGGAGCCTTGTTATGCTGATGGACGGGATGTAAATTGCCAACAGACACTCTGGTGATGTTTATAGTGTATGCTGAAACATCTAAAAAACAAAGCTACAGAGCCTAGGGCACTTCCACTTTTGGCCCTATAGCTTAGGAAAATTAAAATCAACAAGACACAGCCAACACAATATCCAGGGCTGCTGTGTTTACAAGAACCTTGAGTCCAGTACAAATTAAATATCCCAGAAAGAAAAAAATGGATAAAGGAGTTGTCCTACTTACGTACAACGGAATATCACTCAGCAATGAAATCAATGTCATCAGGCCTGTAGCAGCAAATTGAGTGGATTTAAGTATGATGATTCTAAGAGAAATATGTCACACAGAGAAACATAATTATCATAAGATATCACAAATAGAGGGAGTGTAAACTTGGCTACACATAAACTGAATTACAAAACCGAGCAGAGTCTCACATTTAGATAAAAACTTATGCTTGCTTAACGGGAAAGTTGAGTTGGGGTGCTGTATAAAACCAGAGATTGAAATGAGCACACATACCGTTCCATAAGCCAAATATGTAATAGACAAGACCTACTCTTTGCTCAACGAAATAGACTAATCCATGGTGTATCACCTCACACCTGTTAGAATGGGCATCATCAGAAAATCTACAAACAACAAATGCTGGAAAGGGTGCGGAGATAAGGAACCCTCTTCCACTATTGTTGGGAATGTAAATTGATGCAGTCACTGTGGAGAACATTATGGAGTTTCTTATAAAACTAAGAATAGAATTACCATATAATACAGCAATCCCACTACTGGGCATATACCCAGACAAAACCATAAAACGAAAAGAGACATTCACCGCAATGTTCATTGCATCACTATTTACAATATCCAGGTAATGGAAGCAACCTAAATGCCCACAGACAGACGAATGCATAAAGATGAGGTACATATATAAAATGGAATATTACTAAGCCATAAAAAGGAATGAAATTGGGTCATTTGTAGAGACGTTGATGGATCTAGAGACTGTCATACAGAGTGAAGTAAGTCAGAAAGAGAAAAACAAATCCTGTATATAAATGCATATATGTGGAACCTAGAAAAGTTGTACAGATGAAGCGTTTTGCAAGGCAGAAATAGAGCAACAGATGTAGACAACAAACGTATGGACACCAAGGGGGGAAAGCTGTTAGGGGGGTGGTGGTGGGAGGAGTTGAGAGATTGGGATTGGCATGTATACATTTCTATGTATAAAATAGGTAACCAAAAAGAACCTGCTGTATAAAAAAATAAAATAAAATTCAAAATTACAAAAAGTAAAACAGAAAAAATATTCTTCCCTTCACATACATGTATTTATATGAATAAATTATTTCCATGCTTATATCTGTAAATACAAAAAAGAGGAATAAAATCTACCTTGAACCAAAAACGAAAAAAAGAAAAAAAAACAGAACCCACCAGTTACACAGAGGAAAACCGTATCAGGGCCCTTGCTCCAGTTGTAAACAATTCTGAAGTTGGTCAGTGGTGGGGAATCATCTCCCATTCAGCCAGCATGCCCCACGCAACAAGCGTCCTCATTGCAAAGCTGGGGGCCCGTGCCGAGGCATCTGTGAGTAAACGTGGGCCGAGCCCCAGGCCAGCTGCTGCAGAAATGTTCCCACCCTTCCCAGGTAAAACACCTGAATATGTACAAGGACTTGAAAGCCTAGAGGAAGGGCCATGGAGCCACATGAGCGACAGCATGCCAGCCGACTTGGTGCCTGCAGGCCAGACAGGATGGTCCTGGCCCTGGGTGCTCTTCTGGAAGCTTTCCATTTCCCTGCCTGAGATACCCCTCCTGTCCCGGCCCCCACTGCTTTCTTCCTTACTCACCTCTGCCCAGGGAGAAATTCCAGCGGCAGGTATGGGTGGCACATCCTCTTCTTTAGCAGGTGGCATCTTGGCAACTGCTGCAGAAAGTCCAGCAGAGCCCCACTCACACTGGGCAACCCACAAAGCCGTGGCCTCTCACTCCCTCTCACCAGTCCAGCCCCGAGACTGCTGACAGGGCAGAAAATGGCGTCAGGCACAGCTGCAGGTGCTCTTGCTGCCTGGAGCGGTGTTTATATTGATCTCAACCCAGGCACACCTGGGGAGGTCTGGCCGGCACGGTCGGGCTTCCCAGGCCAGCCAATAATCACCCCTCAGGGGCTCACAGTTGCAGAAACTGGAACTTGCTGAATCGGCCAGGTCCAAGGAACAGGTGTGGGCTCCTGAGAGTCAGGATAGACAAGGGGCTGCAGCTCTGGCTTGTTTTCTAATTATATTATCTGGCCCATGAGTGGGAGACAACTTCAAGAAAACCCTCTCCTAATGAGAGGAACCCAGGAGTCAGGGAGAGGAGGGGTGGGTGGTGGGTGGAGACAGAGGCCTGGTGCCCCGGGTGCAGTGGAAGTCTCTGGAAGACCAGGTGGAGGGAGGCCGCATAGAGTGATGCCCAGGGTCACAGACCTGTCGGAGCTGCTGTTTGTTAGTTCAAGTCCTGCTCTGAGGTGCTCTGTGTCAGATCTGAGTGACAGGTGAGCTGGGAGTGCTCTGCAATGAGGGCGATGTGCATGGCTCCTGTGTGCCCAGCCCTGCCACGGTACCTGAAAGGGTTGCTCTGTATCCTGGGAGGGGCCTGACCACGAGAGCCCCGTGGGCTGGGGTGGGGGTGGGGTACCTGCCCAGGTGAGCTCCATATCCTGGGATTGGCCTGACCTCGAGAGCCCCATGGGCTGCTGGAGTCCTGGTAAAAGATGTCAGGACAGTCAGTGAAGCCACCGAGGATATACCTCCAGTAGTTCCTAAACCCTACACCCTGCTGGTCATTCTACTAACCACCAGGACATGGTATTCTGTATTAGTCTTCAATGAAGCCTTCTTTTGTATTCTATTAGTCCCAGAGTCACAAGAAATTTTGGCTTGTGAGTGGCAGGACTCAACATACAACTAAAACAATACTTCCGGGCCGTGTTGCCCCAAGGGTTCAAAAATTCCCACACCATCTTTGGGGAAAGCTCAGCTAAAGACCTAAAAGTTCTACCTCTGGAAAAGGAAACACTCCTTCAATATGCAGACGACATTCTGATCGCCAGCCCTACTAAGGAGACCTCTGAACTACCAAGCCAATAAAGGATACAAGTTGTCCAAGAAAAAGCTCAAATATCACAGACTATGGTGACCTGCGTGGGCTGCATTCTCACAGAAGGTCGGAGAAGCCCATCCCAGGAAAGGGAAGAAACAATTTACAGCCTTACCCATTTCTAAAACTAGAAGACAGCTTAGGGGTTCCTGGGGAGGCCAGGGTTTGCTGCTTCTGGATCCCTAACTACAGTCTACTAGCTGGGCCTCTATATGAAACACTGAAAGAAAAAGATGATGATCCTTTTGAATAGAATCCAGAAGTGGCCTTTCAAGAATGGAAAGAGCAGTCAATTCAGACCCTTGCCCTGGAACTCCCTAATTTAGCTAAACCCTTTGACCTTTACATTCCTAGTGAAATTTGAATGGCCATTGGAGTATTAGTGCAAAACCTGGGACCACTTGAAATGGAACAATGCAAGAATGCCATCCAGGTAGGATAAACTACGGTCACCAAGGGGCTTGGCCCACCGCCACATCTGGCCAAGATACTGGCAGTATCTGAAAACCTGGAAATCAGCAGCTCAAAAGGCCACCTCCCTCCTAAGGGAAAAGGACCCCACGTGGTGATCCTAACCCCCAACCATGCCCTGAAGTTGCAGGGTTTGCTCCGTGGGCACACTGACCTTGAGTGAGGAGGTCCTCCAACTCCAACCTCCAGAGAGATAACTGGGGCAAAGGGGCACCATGACGACTCGTGTGACCATCACTTGACCTGGAGTTTCTCTCATAAAACAACAAGAGTGTGTCCCAAAAGAGTAGACTACTGCTTGCAGGACTTACTGCACCCAGAGGGGAGGTAATAATCTTGGCAGGGGAACAGTATATCACGCTGTCACCATAGAAAAGCCTACAGACACTGTGATGATGGTGGCCAATAAGACCGGCTGGACTCCTGTTTACTTCAAAAGGCTGTTGACTCAGTGGCCATCATGGTCCTTCATCACCACTGACCCTGGACTGTCTGGGAGTTGAGCAGTCAGGGTGCTGACACCTGGTGCTGTTTTTACGTTAATTCAGGGGCCTAACTGAAGAAAGCACAGACTACTGGTCAGAGCATCTAGGCTGGCAGAAACGGTCAGCCTAAGGTGGCCGAACAAATGTGGGGCGGGGTGAAACTGGACCTCACAGCGTCACTGCACATCTCCTTCCTGGACCCTTAAAGGTCATTAGAATCTATAACACTACCAATACTTGTGCTCAGGCGGAGGAGCAGGGAGGCAGGAGGCCTGCGGACAAACAACGTCACCTGGAGGCTGCTGGGGAGAAGTTCAGACCCTCTCCCACAGGTATGAGGGCTCCTAACTCAGCACTCAGCAGTTACAGATGAAGGGTCTGCACCCTCAGCACTCTAAGAATGAGGAAGGGGACAAAATGCAGAAGAGGGGTTTGTCCCAGGCAAAGCCCCTTAAAAATCCCTGGGAGATAAAAATAGAATCTGGGCAATAAAATAAAGTCTAACCTTTTTTATCCTTTGTGCTTTGTCTAATTTCACGTGCTCCTAGGGTCCCGCATACAGAGGTTCAACAGCCGGCACTTCAGACCAGATTTCCTAGTGCAGAATGGCTGGGTCGACACTTCAGCTCCTGGAGCACAGTGCAGACTCCGCGATATAGAGCCTGAGCTGCAGCCAACCGGGCCCTCGAGAACTCCGCCCCCTCCCTCCCACTGACTCTGACAGGATCTCTACACAGCAGCCCAGCCCACAGCCCACGGGGTAGCACATGCTCTCACCTCTGCATTCTCTGATCAAAATATAAAGTTTCCTTTGCTTCTGAACCAAACTCAGTCTCGATCTGTTGGCTCCAATGACACTGGGCAGGGGGACACTTGTTGGGGTCCACTCTGGAGGATCAGTAACAGAAATTGAGAACATTGTAACTTCAATGAACAGATGTGTGAGCCAAACTGTAATTAACATAGAACAGTGTATAAGGCTCGGGTAAAATAAGATGTTTCTAACACTTCCATTTGATATTTCCATCACTTTATTATAAGCAAGTTCAGTGAAAGGTTTGTCTTATTTGTCAGGTCAATACTAGAGAAACGAAGTGATTTCTTTCCAAGGATGTACATCTAATAATCTTGGTTAAAGCTTCAATCTTGTTTTAAATGCTTTTCCATTGAAAATGATACCTCTCTTTCAGCTCCCCCATTTCTGAGAAGTATAAAATCTTATAATTTATTATTGCCAAAGGGGAAAGGTGGGAGGAGGGATAAATTAACAGTTTGGGATTAACACATACACACTGCTATGTATAAAATCGATCATCAACAAGGAACTACTGTACAGCACAGGGAACTACACTCAATATTTTG
This sequence comes from Delphinapterus leucas, assembly GCF_059928025.1. Classification (NCBI taxonomy): domain Eukaryota; kingdom Metazoa; phylum Chordata; class Mammalia; order Artiodactyla; family Monodontidae; genus Delphinapterus; species Delphinapterus leucas. Next base: position 17,105,195 of record NW_028322236.1, on the reverse strand, counting down.
CAATAACCTATAAGGGGAAATAATCTGAAAAAAGAATAGATATTTTTATTGACATCATCTATTAATGACAGTTAAAATGGAACCTAACGGAAGCCGGTGGTGAGTGCTTCTGACCCTGAAGACTTCAATCATCTAAAGTTTGGACTCTGCCTACTTCCCAAGGTCCTTAATGAACATATGTGTAGCCGTAGCTTAAAAAATTCCCCAGTTTGGGTTGTGGAGAGACAGTGATTTTGAAAAAGCCCTGGTGTTCTCCTCACATGAATGGGACACTTCCTACAGCTAAAATATGCCTGTCACACCCAGAAGATGGTATACCGTCTGATCGGGAAGAGTTTGGAAAAGGCATCTCATCTCCTCATCTCCTGGTGCTCGGGTTCACCACTCCAGCGTCTTTACGAACAGTCTTCCCACTTGGAGATGTCAGCACTGTCAACATCCTGTTGCATACCGTTTGGAATTTGTCCAGAGAATGAAGCAGAAGGAGGAGGAACAATGAGAGACAAGTCCTAGGTGTTCGGACAGGCACATGTCACTCTAATTTCCAATCAGGAAGACGAATTGACTAAAAGCTAGGGTTGCCCATGGAAACAGAATAGGGCTTGAGGAAATCCCGCTGCTTTGTGGCCAGTTCCCATAAACACAAGTTGAAAAATGGAACTCAGGGCCGCTAAAATTCACGAAACTGCAGAGTTGAAAATATCTCTCACTGAAAAATGTCTTGAGGAAAGTCAGAGAAAAGGACTTGTAAGCAACGGAGAATGGCAGGAAAGGGATTGGAAGAGGTAGAAAGGACTCGCCATTAAGCACAAGAAAAGGGGCTGAACATTGCCAACATTGCAGTTGGCCAAAAAGGGTGTATGCGTCTTTTTCTGTATATATTCAAGAAAAGGGCATACACTTTTTTAGCCAACCAAACAGGTGGGCACTGGAAATCAGTACTACAAAACATATCACTTCGCATCAGTCAGAAGAGCCTTCCTCATAAAGTGTAAACACCAGAAATGCAGGACAGGGCAAGGAGAAAAGGGAGCCCTGTGAGGCTTATAGTGGAAATATATATTGCCAATGGTCACTCTTGAGAAGTGTATTGTGTTTACTAAAGCATCTAAAAAATGAGCTACAGAGCACAGGGCACTTGCACTCATGGACGTATATCTTGGGAAAGACAAAAATGGAGAGGACACAGGCACCCCAATGTTTACCGCCTCTCTGTTTAAAAGATCCTCGACTAGGATATAATTTATATGTCTCTGGAGGGAAAAAATGGATAGAGGTGTGGCACTTATGTAGAGTGGAATATTACTCAGCCTGAAAATCAGTGAAATATGGCCAGTTGTAACAACCCCAGAGTAGTTACGTATGATCATTCAAAGTCACATAATTCAAAAAGAAAAAGACATACGATATTACTAATACATGGAATGTAAACGTGGCTACAAAGTACCTGAATTACAAAACGGAATGGGGTCTCAAATTTAGAAGACCAACTTATGTTTGCTTAAGGAAAAAGGAGAGTTGGGGAGCTGCATAAAACCAGAGATTGAAATTAGCACAGATACCGTTCCATAAGCCAAATATGTAATAGAAAAAACCTACTCCCTGGTCAACGAAATGGACTCAACACGCCATATTCAACACCTACGAATACACCTGACTAGTAAGAATCTTCAAACTCATGGATTTATATGTCTCCGTAAGAGAATCAAGCGTGAGTACAGCGGCATGAACACAGCAGTGAAAATGCGATAAATCCCATTATGAAAATAAATTACAAAAACAAAACACAATGAGAGTGAAATAGAGAGCAATTCTTACATAATTCATTCAGGGCTTGTGATGCAACCTGGATTTACCACATCTACACCCAGAGCTGAGTGAGACATAAGGTTGGGCACTTCGGGCTGATAGCATTGTTGAGGTTCGATGAGCAAATGCAGACCCTTTGAAGTCATACTGCATGGTACCCATTCCATGGGTCCCAACTCTCCAGGATTAAGGGATTCTTTCTTCAGCTAAAACATGCATGGGAAACCCACAGTATGGTGCACCGTGTGACCAGGAAAGGTTTTCAAATGCATCTCAGTTTTCGTCCCCTTTTACTCGGGTTCACCATTCCAGAACGTTTACTAACACTCTCCCCACTTGGAGAGTCAGTGCCTTTAAACTCCTGTTTGGCACAGTTTGCAATTTCTGCGCAAGATGAACAGGAATAGGGAGAACCAATGAGAGACTAGCAGTAAGTGTCTGCACGGGCAAATTTAATGCTCATTTCCCACCAGGAAGAGGAATTAACCAAAGGATCAGCATGCCGTGCCGGAACCAGATTAGGGCCTGAATCAATCCTGCGGGTTTGCGCCCAGCTCACAAGTTGCGAGTTGAAGAAAGGAGCTCAAGGGCACTGTAACTCACAAACATGCAGAGTTATAAATGACAGCTATCGTCCAAAAATATATTGAAGGAAGGCTGCGAAGACGACTTGTAATTGAGGCAGAATTGCAGGAAAACGATTTCAGGGGGTAGACGGGAATTGCATTTAAAGCATAGGAAAAGAGGCAGAACGTCGACAATGATGCTCTTGGCCAAAAAGGGTGTATGCGTTTTTTCCTGAATTTATTGAGGAAAAAAAGCATATGCGCTTTTTGGCCAACCAAGCAAGCATGTTAAAGAAATCTGCACTACAATGAAGTCTCACTGCCCCCCGGTCAAAAGGGAAATGTGAAACAAGTGTAAAATCCACAAAGACAGGACAGGCCAAGGAGAACAGGGAGCCTTGTTATGCTGATGGTCGGGATGTAAATTGCCAACAGCCACTCTGGAGAAGTGTATGGTGTTTCCTGAAACCCCTGAAAAACAAAGCAACGGAGCCTACGGCACTTCCACTTATGGTCCTATAGCTTAGGGAAATTAAAATCAAAAACACACAGCCACCCCAAAGTGTCGGACGGCTCTGTTTACAAGAACCTCTTCTACGGTACAAGTTAAATATCCCAGAGTGTGAAAAATGGATAAAGAAGTTGTGGTACGTACGTACAATGGAATATCACTCATCAATGAAAGCTATGTCATCAGGCCCATCGCGGCATAATGAGTGGATTCAGGTACGATGATTCTAAGTGAAATAAGTCACACAGAAAATGAAACATCATAAGATATCACTAATACACGGAATGTAAACTTGGCTACACATGAACTGAATTATAAAACAGAACAGGGTCTCAAATTTAGAAAACAAACTTATGCTTGCTTAAGGGGAAAGGTGAGTTGGGGTGCTGCATAAAATCAGAGATAGAAATTAGCACAGATACCTTTCCATAAGCCAAATATGTAATAGCCCAGACCTACCCCTTGCTCAACGAAATGGACTAAACACCCCATATTCAACGCCTAGGAATACACCTGACTAGTAAGAATCTTCAAACCCATGGATTTATATGTCTCCGTAAGAGAATGAAGCGTGTGTACAGCGGCATGAACGCAGCAGAGAAAATACGATAAATCCCATTATCAAAATGAATTACACAAACAAAACCCAAGGACAGTGAAATAGAGAGCAATACTTAAATAATTCATTCAGGGCTTGTGATGCAACCTGGATTTACCACATCTACACCCAGAGCTGAGTGAGACATAAGGTTGGGCACTTCGGGCTGATAGCATTGGTGAGGTTCGAGGAGCAAATGCAGACCCTTTGAAGTCATACTGCATGGTACCCATTCCATGGTTCCCACCTCTCCAGATTTAAGGGATTCTTCCTTCACCTAAAACATGCATGGGAAACCCACAGTATGGTGCACCATGTGACCGACAAACGTTTTCAAATGCATCTCAGTTTTCGTCCCCTTTTACTCGGGTTCACCATTCCAGACCCTTTACGAACACTCTCCCCACTTGGAGAGTCAGTGCCTTTAACCTCCTGTTGGGCACAGTTTGCAATTTCTGCGCAAGATGAAAAGGAATAGGGAGAACCAATGAGAGACTAGCTCTAGGTGTCTGCACGGGCAAATTTAACGCTCATTTCCCACCAGGAAGAGGAATTAACCAAAGGCTCAGCATGCCGTGCCAGAACAAGATTAGGGCCTGAAGCAATCCTGTGGGTTTGCGGCCAGCTCACAAGATAGCGAGTTGAAGAAATGAGCTCAGGGGCACTGTAACTCACAAACCTGCAGAGTTATAAATGACAGCTATCGTCCAAAAATATATTGAAGGAAGGCTGCGAAGACGACTTGTAAGTGGGGCAGAATTGCAGGAAAACGATTTCAGGGGGTAGACGGGAATTGCATTTAAAGCATAGGAAAAGAGGCAGAACGTCAACAATGATGCTCTTGGCCAAAAAGGGCGTATGCGTTTTTTCCTGAATATATTCAGGAAAAAACGCATACGCCCTTTTTGGCCAACCAAGCAAGCATGTTAAAGAAATCTGCACTACAATGAAGTCTCACTGCCCCCCGGTCAAAAGGGCCATCTGAAAAAAGTGTAAAATCCAGAAAGGCAGCACAGCCCATGGAGAACAGGGAGCCTTGTTATGCTGATGGGTGGGATGTGAATTGCCAACAGCCACTCTGGAGAAGTGTATGGTGTCTCCCGGAACATCTAAAAAACAAAGCAACGGAGCCTACGGCACTTCCCCTTATGGTCCTATAGCTTAGGAAAATTAAAATCAAAAACACACAGCCACCCAAAAGTCTCGGGCGGCTCTGTTCACAAGAACCTCGTCTACGGTACAAGTTAAATATCCCAGAATGTGAAAAATGGATAAAGAAGTTGTGGTACGTACGTACAGTGGAATATCACACAGCAATGAAATCTATGTCATCAGGCCCGTCGCGGCATAATGAGTGGATTCAGGTACGATGATTCTAAGTGAAATAAGTCACACAGAAAATGAAACATCATAAGATATCACTAATACACGGAATGTAAACTTGGCTACACATGAACTGAATTACAAAACAGAACAGGGTCTCAAATTTAGAAAACCAACTTATGCTTGCTTAAGGGGAAAGGTGAGTTGGGGTGCTGCATAAAACCAGAGATAGAAATTAGCACAGATACCTTTCCATAAGCCAAATATGTAATAGTCAAGACCTACCCCTTGCTCAACGAAATGGACTAAACACCCCATATTCAACGCCTAGGAATACACCTGACTAGTAAGAATCTTCAAACCCATGGATTTATATGTCTCCGTAAGAGAATGAAGTGTGTGTACAGCGGCATGAATGCAGCAGAGAAAATCCGATAAATCCCATTATCAAAATTAATTACACAAACAAAACCCAAGGACAGTGAAATAGAGAGCAATTCTTAAATAATTCATTCAGGGCTTGTGATGCAACCTGGATTTACCACATCTACACCCAGAGCTGAGTGAGACATAAGGTTGGGCACTTCGGGCTGATAGCATTGGTGAGGTTCGATGAGCAAATGCAGACCCTTTGAAGTCATACAGCATGGTACCCATTCCATGGGTCCCAACTCTCCAAGTTTAAGGGATTCTTCCTTCAGCTAAAACATGCATGGGAAACCCACAGTATGGTGCACCGTGTGACTGGCAAACGTTGTCAAATGCATCTCAGTTTTCGTCCCCTTTTACTCGGGTTCACCATTCCAGACCCTTTACGAACACTCTCCCCACTTGGAGAGTCAGTGCCTTTAACCTCCTGTTGGGCACAGTTTGCAATTTCTGCGCAAGATGAAAAGGAATAGGGAGAACCAATGAGAGACTAGCTGTAGGTGTCTGCACGGGCAAATTTAACGCTCATTTCCCACCAGGAAGAGGAATTAACCAAAGGCTCAGCATGCCGTGCCGGAACCAGATTAGGACCTGAGGCAATCCTGTGGGTTTGCGGCCAGCTCACAAGATAGCGAATTGAAGAAATAAGCTCAGGGGCACTGTAACTCACAAACCTGCAGAGTTATAAATGACAGCTATCGTCCAAAAATATATTGAAGGAAGACTGCGAAGACGACTTGAACGTGGGGCAGAATTGCAGGAAAATGATTTCAGGGGGTAGACGGGAATTGCATTTAAAGCATAGGAAAAGAGGCAGAACGTCGACAATGATGCTCTTGGCCAAAAAGGGCGTATGCGTTTTTTCCTGAATATATTCAGGAAAAAACGCATACGCCCTTTTTGGCCAACCAAGCAAGCATGTTAAAGAAATCTGCACTACAATGAAGTCTCACTGCCCCCCGGTCAAAAGGGCCATCTGAAAAAAGTGTAAAATCCAGAAAGGCAGCACAGGCCATGGAGAACAGCGAGCCTTGTTATGCTGATGGGCAGGATGTAAATTGCGAACTGCCACTCTGGAGAAGTGTATGGTGTTTCCCGGAACACCGAAAAAACAAAGCAACGGAGCCTACAGCACTTCCCCTTATGGTCCTATAGCTTAGGAAAATTATAAATCAAAAACACACAGCCACCCAAAAGTCTCGGGCGGCTCTGTTTACAAGAACCTCGTCTACGGTACAAGTTAAATATCCCAGAATGTGAAAAATGGATAAAGAAGTTGTGGTATGTATGTACAGTGGAATATCACACAGCAATGAAATCTATGTCATCAGGCCCGTCGCGGCATAATGAGTGGATTCAGGTACGATGATTCTAAGTGAAATAAGTCACACAGGAAATGAAACATCATAAGATATCACTAATACACGGAATGAAAACTTGGTTACACATGAACTGAATTACAAAACAGAACAGGGTCTCAAATTTAGAAAACCAACTTATGCTTGCTTAAGGGGAAAGGTGAGTTGGGGTACTGCATAAAACCAGAGATAGAAATTAGCCCAGATACCTTTCCATAAGCCAAATATGTAATAGTCAAGACCTACCCCTTGCTCAACGAAATGGACTAAACACCCCATATTCAACGCCTAGGAATACACCTGACTAGTAAGAATCTTCAAACCCATGGATTTATATGTCTCCGTAAGAGAATGAAGCGTGTGTACAGCGGCATGAATGCAGCAGAGAAAATCCGATAAATCCCATTATCAAAATGAATTACACAAACAAAACCCAAGGACAATGAAATAGAGAGCAATTCTTAAATAATTCATTCAGGGCTTGTGATGCAACCTGGATTTACCACATCTACACCCAGAGCTGAGTGAGACATAAGGTTGGGCACTTCGGGCTGATAGCATTGGTGAGGTTCGATGAGCAAATGCAGACCCTTTGAAGTCATACAGCATGGTACCCATTCCATGGGTCCCAACTCTCCAAGTTTAAGGGATTCTTCCTTCAGCTAAAACATGCATGGGAAACCCACAGTATGGTGCACCGTGTGACTGGCAAACGTTTTCAAATGCATCTCAGTTTTCGTCCCCTTTTACTCGGGTTCACCATTCCAGACCCTTTACGAACACTCTCCCCACTTGAAGAGTCAGTGCCCTTAACCTCCTGTTGGGCACAGTTTGCAATTTCTGCGCAAGATGAAAAGGAATAGGGAGAACGAATGAGAGACTAGCTCTAGGTGTCTGCACGGGCAAATTTAACGCTCATTTCCCACCAGGAAGAGGAATTATCAAAGGCTCAGCATGCCGTGCAGGAACCAGATTAGGGCCTGAGGCAATCCTGTGGGTTTGCGGCCAGCTCACAAGATAGCGAGTTGAAGAAATGAGCTCAGGGGCACTGTAACTCACAAACCTGCAGAGTTATAAATGACAGCTATCGTCCAAAAATATATTGAAGGAAGGCTGTGAAGACGACTTGTAAGTGGGGCAGAATTGCAGGAAAACGATTTCAGGGGGTAGACGGGAATTGCATTTAAAGCATAGGAAAAGAGGCAGAACGTCGAAAATGATGCTCTTGGCCAAAAAGTGCGTATGCGTTTTTTCCTGAATATATTAAGGAAAAAACGCATACGCCCTTTTTGGCCAACCAAGCAAGCATGTTAAAGAAATCTGCACTACAATGAAGTCTCACTGCCCCCCGGTCAAAAGGGCCATCTGAAAAAAGTGTAAAATCCAGAAAGGCAGCACAGCCCATGGAGAACAGGGAGCCTTGTTATGCTGATGGGTGGGATGTGAATTGCCAACAGCCACTCTGGAGAAGTGTATGGTGTCTCCCGGAACATCTAAAAAACAAAGCAACGGAGCCTACGGCACTTCCCCTTATGGTCCTATAGCTTAGGAAAATTAAAATCAAAAACACACAGCCACCCAAAAGTCTCGGGCGGCTCTGTTCACAAGAACCTCGTCTACGGTACAAGTTAAATATCCCAGAATGTGAAAAATGGATAAAGAAGTTGTGGTACGTACGTACAGTGGAATATCACACAGCAATGAAATCTATGTCATCAGGCCCGTCGCGGCATAATGAGTGGATTCAGGTACGATGATTCTAAGTGAAATAAGTCACACAGAAAATGAAACATCATAAGATATCACTAATACACGGAATGTAAACTTGGCTACACATGAACTGAATTACAAAACAGAACAGGGTCTCAAATTTAGAAAACCAACTTATGCTTGCTTAAGGGGAAAGGTGAGTTGGGGTGCTGCATAAAACCAGAGATAGAAATTAGCACAGATACCTTTCCATAAGCCAAATATGTAATAGTCAAGACCTACCCCTTGCTCAACGAAATGGACTAAAGACCCCATATTCAACGCCTAGGAATACACCTGACTAGTAAGAATCTTCAAACCCATGGATTTATATGTCTCCGTAAGAGAATGAAGTGTGTGTACAGCGGCATGAATGCAGCAGAGAAAATCCGATAAATCCCATTATCAAACTTAATTACACAAACAAAACCCAAGGACAGTGAAATAGAGAGCAATTCTTAAATAATTCATTCAGGGCTTGTGATGCAACCTGGATTTACCACATCTACACCCAGAGCTGAGTGAGACATAAGGTTGGGCACTTCGGGCTGATAGCATTGGTGAGGTTCGATGAGCAAATGCAGACCCTTTGAAGTCATACAGCATGGTACCCATTCCATGGGTCCCAACTCTCCAAGTTTAAGGGATTCTTCCTTCAGCTAAAACATGCATGGGAAACCCACAGTATGGTGCACCGTGTGACTGGCAAACGTTTTCAAATGCATCTCAGTTTTCGTCCCCTTTTACTCGGGTTCACCATTCCAGACCCTTTACGAACACTCTCCCCACTTGGAGAGTCAGTGCCTTTAACCTCCTGTTGGGCACAGTTTGCAATTTCTGCGCAAGATGAAAAGGAATAGGGAGAACCAATGAGAGACTAGCTGTAGGTGTCTGCACGGGCAAATTTAACGCTCATTTCCCACCAGGAAGAGGAATTAACCAAAGGCTCAGCATGCCGTGCCGGAACCAGATTAGGACCTGAGGCAATCCTGTGGGTTTGTGGCCAGCTCACAAGATAGCGAATTGAAGAAATAAGCTCAGGGCACTGTAACTCACAAACCTGCAGAGTTATAAATGACAGCTATCGTCCAAAAATATATTGAAGGAAGACTGCGAAGACGACTTGAAAGTGGGGCAGAATTGCAGGAAAATGATTTCAGGGGGTAGACGGGAATTGCATTTAAAGCATAGGAAAAGAGGCAGAACGTCGACAATGATGCTCTTGGCCAAAAAGGGCGTATGCGTTTTTTCCTGAATATATTCAGGAAAAAACGCATACGCCCTTTTTGGCCAACCAAGCAAGCATGTTAAAGAAATCTGCACTACAATGAAGTCTCACTGTCCCCCGGTCAAAAGGGCCATCTGAAAAAAGTGTAAAATCCAGAAAGGCAGCACAGGCCATAGAGAACAGCGAGCCTTGTTATGCTGATGGGCAGGATGTAAATTGCGAACTGCCACTCTGGAGAAGTGTATGGTGTTTCCCGGAACACCGAAAAAACAAAGCAACGGAGCCTACAGCACTTCCCCTTATGGTCCTATAGCTTAGGAAAATTATAAATCAAAAACACACAGCCACCCAAAAGTCTCGGGCGGCTCTGTTTACAAGAACCTCGTCTACGGTACCAGTTAAATATCCCAGAATGTGAAAAATGGATAAAGAAGTTGTGGTACGTATGTACAGTGGAATATCACACAGCAATGAAATCTATGTCATCAGGCCCGTCGCGGCATAATGAGTGGATTCAGGTACGATGATTCTAAGTGAAATAAGTCACACAGGAAATGAAACATCATAAGGTATCACTAATACACGGAATGAAAACTTGGTTACACATGAACTGAATTACAAAACAGAACAGGGTCTCAAATTTAGAAAACCAACTTATGCTTGCTTAAGGGGAAAGGTGAGTTGGGGTACTGCATAAAACCAGAGATAGAAATTAGCCCAGATACCTTTCCATAAGCCAAATATGTAATAGTCAAGACCTACCCCTTGCTCAACGAAATGGACTAAACACACCATATTCAACGCCTAGGAATACACCTGACTAGTAAGAATCTTCAAACCCATGGATTTATATGTCTCCATAAGAGAATGAAGCGTGTGTACAGCGGCATGAATGCAGCAGAGAAAATCCGATAAATCCCATTATCAAAATGAATTACACAAACAAAACCCAAGGACAGTGAAATAGAGAGCAATTCTTAAATAATTCATTCAGGGCTTGTGATGCAACCTGGATTTACCACATCTACACCCAGAGCTGAGTGAGACATAAGGTTGGGCACTTCGGGCTGATAGCATTGGTGAGGTTCGATGAGCAAATGCAGACCCTTTGAAGTCATACAGCATGGTACCCATTCCATGGGTCCCAACTCTCCAAGTTTAAGGGATTCTTCCTTCAGCTAAAACATGCATGGGAAACCCACAGTATGGTGCACCGTGTGACTGGCAAACGTTTTCAAATGCATCTCAGTTTTCGTCCCCTTTTACTCGGGTTCACCATTCCAGACCCTTTACGAACACTCTCCCCACTTGGAGAGTCAGTGCCTTTAACCTCCTGTTGGGCACAGTTTGCAATTTCTGCGCAAGATGAAAAGGAATAGGGAGAACCAATGAGAGACTAGCTCTAGGTGTCTGCACGGGCAAATTTTACGCTCATTTCCCACCAGGAAGAGGAATTAACCAAAGGCTCAGCATGCCGTGCCGGAACCAGATTAGGGCCTGAGGCAATCCTGTGGGTTTGCGGCCAGCTCACAAGATAGCGAGTTGAAGAAATGAGCTCAGGGGCACTGTAACTCACAAACCTGCAGAGTTATAAATGACAGCTATCGTCCAAAAATATATTGAAGGAAGGCTGCGAAGACGACTTGAAAGTGGGGCAGAATTGCAGGAAAACGATTTCAGGGGGTAGACGGGAATTGCATTTAAAGCATAGGAAAAGAGGCAGAACGTCGACAATGATGCTCTTGGCCAAAAAGTGCGTATGCGTTTTTTCCTGAATATATTCAGGAAAAAACGCATACGCCCTTTTTGGCCAACCAAGCAAGCATGTTAAAGAAATCTGCACTACAATGTAGTCTCACTGCCCCCCGGTCAAAAGGGCCATCTGAAAAAAGTGTAAAATCCAGAAAGGCAGCACAGGCCATGGAGAACAGGGAGCCTTGTTATGCTGATGGGCGGGATGTGAACTGCCAACAGTCACTCTGGAGAAGTGTATGGTGTTTCCTGAAACACGTAGGAAACAAAGCAACACAACCTACGGCACTTCCACTTATGGTCCTATAGCTTAGGGAAGTTAAAATCAAAAACACACGCCACCCCAAAGTTTGGGTCGGCTCTGTTTACAAGAACCTCGTCTACGGTACAAGTTAAATATCCCAGAAAGCGAAAATGGATAAAGAAGTTGTGGTACATACGTACAATGGAAAATCACTCAGCAATGAAATCTATGTCATCTGGCCCTTAGCGGCATAATGAGTGGTTTCAGGTACAATGATTCTACGTGAAATAAGTCACACAGAAAAAGGAACATCATAAGATATCACTAATACATGGAATGAAACTTGGCTACACATGAACTGAATTACAAAACAGAAGAGGGTCTCCAAGTTAGAAAACCAACTGATGGTTGCTTATGGGGAAAGGTGAGTTGGGGTGCTGCATAAAACCAGAGATTGATATTAGCACAGAAACTGTTCCATAAACCAAATATGTAATAGAAAAGACCTACTCCTTCCTCAACGAAATGGAGTCAACACCCCATATTCAACGCCTAGGAATATACCTGACTAGTAAAGATCTTAAAACCCATGGATTTATATGTCTCCGTAAGAGAATCAAGCGTGTGTACAGCGGCCTAAACGCATCAGTGAAAATCCGATAAATCCCATTATCAAAATAAATTTCAAAAACAAAACACAATGACACTGAAATAGAGGGCAATTCTTAAATAATTCATTCAGGGCTTGTGATACAACCTGGATTTAGCACATCTTCAACCAGAGCTGGGTGAGACATAAGGCTGGACACTTCGGGCTGATAGCATTGGTGAGGTTCGGTGAGCAAATGCAGAACCTTTGAAGTCATACTGCATGGTACCCATTCCATGGGTCCCAACTCTCCAGGTTTAAGGGATTCTTCCTTCAGCTAAAACATGCATGGGAAACCCAGAGTATGGTCCACCTTGTGATTTGGATTCGTTTTCAAATGCATCTCAGTTTTTTTCCCCTGGTACTAGGGTTCAATATTCCAGACCCGTCAATAACACTCTCCCCATATATATATTCAGGAAAAAACGCATACGCCCTTTTTGGCCAACCAAGCAAGCGTGTAAAGGAAATCTGCACTACAATGAAGCCTCACTGCCCCCCGGTCAAAAGGGCCATCTGAAAAAAGTGTAAAATCCAGAAAGGCAGGACAGGCCATGGGGAACATGTAGCCTTGTTATGCTGATGGGCGGGATGTGAACCACCAACAGCCACTCTGGAGAACTGTATGGTGTTTCCAGAAACACGTAGGAAACAAAGCAACACAGCCTATGGCACTTCCACTTATGGTCCTATAGCTTAGGGACATTAAAATGAAAAACACAGAGCCACCCCAAAGTTTGGGACGGCTCTGTTTACAAGAACCTCGTCTACGATACAAGTTAAATATCCCAGAAATCGAAATATGGATAAAGAAGATGTGGTACGTATGTACAATGGAATATCACTCAGCAATGATATCTATGTCATCAGGCCAGTAGTGGCATAATGAATGGATTCAGGTATGATGATTTTACGTGAAATAAGTCACACAGAAAAAGAAACATCATAAGTTATCACTAATACATGGAATGTAAACTTGGCTACACATGAACTGATCTACAAAACAGAACACGGTCTCAAATTTAGAAAACGAACTTACGCTTGCTTATGGGGAAAGGTGAGTTGGCGTGCTGCATAAAACCAGAGATTGAAATTAGCACAGATATCTTTCCATAAGCCAAATATATAATAGACAAGACCTACTCCTTGCTCAACGAAATGAACTCAACACCCCATATTCAACGCCTCGGAATATACCTGACAATAAGAATCTTAAAACCCATGGATTTATATGTCTCTGTAAGAGAATCAAGCGTGTGTACAGTGGCCTAAACGCAGCAGTGAAAATCGGATAACTTCCTTTATCAAAAAAAATTTCAAAAACAAAACACAATGACAGTGAAATAGAGAGCAATTCTTAAATAATTCATTCAGGGCTTGTGATGCAACCTGGATTTACCACATCTACACCCAGAGCTGGGTGAGACATAAGGCTGGACCCTTCGCGCTGATACCATTGGTGAGGCTCGGTGAGCAAATGCAGACCGTTTGAAGGCATACTGCATGGTACCCATTCCATGGGTCCCAACTCTCCAGGTTTAAGGGATTCTTCCTTCAGCTAAAACATGCATGAGAAACGCAGAGTATATTCCACCATGTGATTGCGAAACGTTTTCAAATGCATCTCAGTTTTTGTGCCCTGGTACTCGGGTTCACCATTCCAGACGCTTTACTAACACTCTCCCCACTTGGAGAGTCAATGCCTTTAACATCCTGTTCAGCACAGTTTGCAATTTCTGAGCAAGATGAACAGGAATAGGGAGAACCAATGAGAGACTAGCTGTAGGTGCCTGCACGGGCAAGTGTAACGACCATTTCCCACCAGGAAGAGGAATTAACCAAAGGGTCAGCGTGCCCTGCCAGAAACAGATTAGTGCCTGAAGCATTCCTGCGGTTTTCGGCCAGCTCACAAGAAAGCGAGTTGAAGAAAGGAGCTCAGGGGCACTCTAATTCACAAACCTGCAGAGTTATGAATGACAGCTATCGTCCAAAAATATATTGAAGTAAGTCTGCGAAGAGGACTGGAAAGGGGGGCAGCATTTGAGGAAAACTATTTCAGGGGGTAGACTGGAATTGCACTTAAAGCATAGGAAATGAGGCAGAATGTCGACAATGATGCACTTTGCCAAAAAGGGCGTATGCATTTTTTCCTGAATATATTCAGGAAAAAACGCATACACCCTTGATGGCCAACCAAGCAAGCCTGTAAAGGAAATCTGCACCAAGGGCAGAAAGCTGTTGGGGGGGTGGTGGTGTGAAGAGTTGAGAGATTGGGATTGACATGTATACATTTATATGTATAAAATAGATAACCAATAAGAACCTGCTGTATAAAAAATAAGATTAAAAATTAAAAAAAATAAAATTAAAAAGTAAAACAGAAAAAATATTCTTCCCTCCACATACATGTATTTATATGAATAAATTATTTCTATGCTTATATTTGTAAATGCAAAAAAGAGGAATGAAATCTACCTTGAACCAAAAACGAAAAATAGAAAAAACAAACAGAATCCACAAGTTACACAGAGGAAAACCGTATCAGGACACTTGCTCCAGTTGTAAACAATTCTGAAGTTGGTCAGTGGTGGGGAATCATCTCCCATACAGCCAGCAGGCCCCACGCAACAAGCGTCCTCATTGCAAAGCTGGGGGACCGTGCTGAGGCATCTGTGAGTAAACGTGGTCCGAGCCCCAGGCCAGCTGCTGCTGAAATGTTCCCACCCTTCCCAGATAAAACACCTGAATATGTACAAGGACTTGAAAGCCTAGAGGAAGGGCAATGGAGCCACACGAGTGATTGCATGCCAGCCAACTTGGTGCCTGCAGGCCAGCCAGGATGGTCCTGGCCCTGGGTGCTCTTCTGGAAGCTTTCCATTTCCCTGCCTGAGATACCCCTCCTGTCCTGGCCCCCACTGATTTCTTCCTTCCTCACGTCTGCCCAGGGAGAAATTCCAGCGCCAGGTATGGGTGACACATCCTCTTCTTTAGCAGGTGGCATCTTGACAACTGCTGCAGAAAGTCCAGCAGAGCCCCACTCACACTGGGCCACCCACAACGCCGTGACCTGTCACTCCCTCCCACCAGCCCAGCCCCGAGACTGCTGACAGGGCAGAGAAAATGGCGTCAGGCACAGCTGCAGGGGTTCTTGCTGCCTGGAGCGGTGTTTATATTGATCTCAAAACAGGCACACCTGGGGAGGGCTGGCCGGCATGGTCAGGCTGCCCAGGTCAGCCAATCATCACCCCTCAGGGTCTCACAGTTGCAGAAAATGGAACTTGCTGAATCGGCCAGGTCCAAGGAACAGGTGTGGGCTCTTGAGAGTCAGGATAGACAATGGGCTGCAGCTCTGGCTTGTATTCTAATCATTTTATCTGGCCCATGAGTGGGAGACAGCTTCAAGAAAACCCTGGCCTAATAAGAGGACCCCAGGAGTCAGGGAGAGGAGGGGTGGGTGGTGGGTGGTGGGTGGAGACAGAGGCCTGGTGCCCCGGGTGCAGTGGAAGTCTCTGGAAGACCAGGTGGTGGCAGGCCGTACAGAGTGATGCCCAGGGTCACAGACCTGTCGGAGTTGCTATTTGTTAGTTCAAGTCCTGCTCTGAGGTGCTCTGTGTCAGATCTGAGTGACAGGTGAGCTGAGAGTGCTCTGCAATGAGGGCAATGTGCACGGTTCCTGTGTGCCCTGCCCTGCCACAGTACCTGCAAGTGTAGCTCTGTATCCTGGGAGGGAGCTGACCACGAGAGCCCCATGGGCTGCAGGGGACCTGCCCAGGGAACCCCATATCCTGGGATGGGCCTGACCATGAGAGCCCCATGGGCTGGTGTGGAGGTGGGGTACCTGCCCAGGTGAGCTCCATATCCTGAGATTGGCCTGACCACGAGAGCCCCATGGGCTGCCAGGGGCCTGGTAAAGATGTCAGGATCGTCAGTGAAGCCACCGAGTATATACCTCCAGTAGTTCCTAATTCCTACACCCTGCTGGTCATTCTACCAACCACCAGGAGACGGTATTCTGTATTAGTCTTCAATGATGCCTTCTTTTGTATGCCATTAGTCCCAGAGTCACAAGAAATTTTGGCTTGTAAGTGGCAGGACTCAACATACAACTAAAACAATACATCCAGGCCGTCTTGCCCCAAGTGTTCAAAAATTCCCACACCATCTTTGGGGAAAGCTTAGCTAAAGACGTAAAAGTTCTACCTCTGGAAAAGGAAACACTCCTTCAATATGCTGACGACATTCTGATCACCAGCCCTACTAAGGAGGCCTCTGAACTACCAAGCCAATAAAGGATAGAAGTTGTCCAAGAAAAAGCTCAAATATCACAGACTACGGTGACCTGCCTGGGCTTCATTCTCACAGAAGGTCGGAGAAGCTCATCCCAGGAAAGGGAAGAAACAATTTACAGCCTTACCCCTTTCTAAAACTAGAAGACAGCTTAGGGGTTCCTGGGGAGGCCAGAGTTTGCTGCTTCTGGATCCCTAACTACAGTCTACTAGCTGGGCCTCTATATGAAACACTGAAAGGAAAAGATGATGATCCTTTTGAATAGAATCCAGAAGTGGCCTTTCAAGAATGGAAAGAGCAGTCAATTCAGACCCTTGCCCTGGAACTCCCTAATTTAGCTAAACCCTTTGACCTTTACATTCCTGGTGAAAGGTGAATTGCCATTGGAGTATTAGTGCAAAACCTGGGACCACTTGAAATGGAACAATGCAAGAATGCCATCCAGGTAGGATAAACTATAGTCACCAAGGGGCTTGGCCCACTGCAACATCTGGCCAACATACTGGCGGTATCTAAAAACCTGGAAATCAGCAGCCCAAAAGGCCACCTCCCTCCTAAGGGAAAAGGACCCCACGTGGTGTTCCTAACCCCCAACCATGCCCTGAAGTTGCAGGGTTTGCTCCGTGGGCACACTGACCTCCAGTGAGGAAGCCCTCCTACTCCAACATCCAGAGAGATATCCGGGGGCAACGGGGCACCATGACGACACATGTGACCATCACTTGACCTGGAGTTTCTCTCATAAAACAACAAGAGTGTGTCACAAAAGAGTAGACTACTGCTTGCAGGACTTACTGCACCCAGAGGGGAGGTAATAATCTTGGCAGGGGAACCGTATATCACGCTGTCACCATAGAAAAGCCTACAGACACCGTGATGATGGTGACCAGTAAGACCGGCTGGACTCCTGTTTACTTCAAAAGGCTGTTGACTCAGTGGCCATCATGGTCCTTCATCACAACTGACCCTGGACTGTCCGGGAGTTGAGCAGGCAGGGTCCTGACACCTGGTGCTGTTTTTACGTTAATTCAGAGGCCTAATTGAAGAAAGTGCAGACTACTAGTCAGAGCATCTAGGCTGGCAGAAACGGTCAGCCTAAAGTGTCTGAACAAATGTGTGGCGGGGTGAAAGTGGACCTCACAGCGTCACTGCACATTTCCTTCCCGGACCCTTAAAGGTCATTAGAATCTATAACACTTCCAATGCTCGTGCTCAGGCAGATGAACAGGGAGGCTGGAGGCCTGGGGACAATCAACGTCACCTAGAGGCTGCTGGGGAGAAGTTCTGACCCTCGCCCACGGGTATAAGGGCTCCTAACTCAGCACTCAGCAGTTACAGAAGAAGGGTCTGCACCCTCAGCACTCCAAGAATGAGGAAGAGGACAAAAGGCAGAAGAGGGGTTTGTCCCAGGCAAAGCCCATTAAAAATCCCTGGGAGATAAAAATAGAATCTGGGCAATAAAATAAAGTCTAACCTTTCTTATCCTTTGTGCTTTGTCTAATTTCATGTGCTCCTAGGGTCCCGCATACAGAGGTTCCACACCCGGCACTTCAGACCAGATTTCCTAGTACAGAATGGCTGGGTCGACACATCAGGTCCTGGGGCCCAGTGCAGACTCCGCGATATAGAGCCTGAGCTGCAGCCAACAGGGCCCTCGAGAGCTCTGCCCCCTCCCTCCCACTGAATCTGACAGGATCTCTACACAGCAGCCCAGCCCACAGCCCACGGGGTAGCACATGCTCTCACCTCTCCATTCTCTGATCAAAATATAAAGTTTCCTTTGCTTCTGAACCAAACTCAGTCTCGATCTTTTGGCTCCAATGACACTGGGCGTGGGGACACTTGTTGGGGTCCACTCTGGAGGATCAGTAACAGAAATTGAGAACGTTGTAACTTCAATGAACAGATGTGTGAGCCAAACTATAATTAACATAGAACAGTGTATAAGGCTCGGGTAAAATAAGATGTTTCTAACACTTCCATTTGATATTTCCATCACTTTATTATAAGCAAGTTCAGTGAAAAGGTTTGTCTTATTTGTCAGGTCAATATTAGAGAAGCGAAGTGATTTCTTTCCAAGGATGTACATCTAATAATCTTGGTTAAAGCTTCAATCTTGTTTTAAATGCTTTTCCATTGAAAATGATACCTCTCATTCAGCTCCCCCATTTCTGAGAAGTATAAAATCTTATAAGTTATTATTACCAAAGTGGAAAGGTGGGAGGAGGGATAAATTAACAGTTTGGGATTAACACATACACACTGCTATGTATAAAATAGATCGTCAACAAGGAACTACTCTATAGCACAGGGAACTACACTCAATATTTTGCAATAACCTATAAGGGGAAATAATCTGAAAAAGAATAGATATTTTTATTGACATCATCTATCAATGACAGTTAAAATGGAACCTAAGGGAAGCCGGTGGTCAGTGCTTCTGACCCTGAAGACTTCAATCATCTAAAGTTTGGACTCTGCCTACTTCCCAAGGCCCTTAATGAACATATGTGTAGCCGTAGCTTAAAAAATTCCCCAGTTTGGGTAGCGGAGAGACACTGATTTTGAAAAAGCCCTGGTGTTCTCCTCACATGAACGGGACACTTCCTACAGCTAAAACATGCCTGTCACACCCAGAGGATGGTATATCGTCTGATCGGGAAGAGTTTGGAAAAGGCATCTCATCTCCTCATCTCCTGGTGCTCGGGTTCACCACTCCGGCGTCTTTACTAACAGTCTCCCCACTTGGAGATGTCAGCACTGTCAACATCCTGTTGCACACAGTTTGGAATTTGTCCAAGGATGAAGCAGAAGGAGGAGGAACAATGAGAGACAAGTCCTAGGTTTTCAGACAGACATATGTCACTCTAATTTCCAATCAGGAAGACGAATTGACCAAAGGCTAGGGTTGCCCATGGAAACAGAATAGGGCTTGAGGAAATCCCGCTGCTTTGTGGCCAGTTCCCATAAACACAAGTTGAAAAATGGAACTCAGGGACACTAAAATTCACGAAACTGCAGAGTTGAAAATATCTATCACTGAAAAATGTCTTGAGGAAAGTCAGAGAAAAGGACTTGTAAGCAACGGAGAATGGCAGGAAAGGGATTGGATGAGGTAGAAAGGACTCGCCATTAAGCACAAGAAAAGGGGCTGAACATTGCCAACATTGCAGTTGGCCAAAAAGGGTGTATGCATCTTTTTCTGTATATATTCAAGAAAAGGGCATACACTTTTTTAGCCAACCAAACAGGTGGGCACTGGAAATCAATACTACAAAACATATCACTTCGCATCAGTCAGAAGAGCCTTCCTCATAAAGTGTAAACACCAGAAATGCAGGACAGGGCAAGGAGAAAAGGGAGCCCTGTGAGGCTTATAGTGGAAATGTATATTGCCAACGGTCACTCTGGAAAAGTGTATTGTGATTACTAAAGCATCTAAAAAATGAGCTACAGAGCACAGGGCACTTGCACTCATGGACGTATATCTTGGGAAAAAGAAAAATCGAGAGGACACAGGCACCCCAATGTTTACCGCCTCTCTGTTTAATATATCCTCGATTAGGTTATAATTTATATGTCTCTGGAGGGAAAAAATGGACAGAGGTGTGGCACTTATGTAGAGTGGAATATTACTCAGCCTGAAAATCAATGAAACATGGCCAGTTGTAACAACCCCAGAGGAGTTACGTATGATCATTTGAAGTCACATAATTCAAAAAGACAAAGACATACGATATTACTAATACATGGAATGTAAACGTGGCTACAAATGAACTGAATTACAAAAGAGAACGGGGTCTCAAATTTAGAAAACCAACTTATGCTTGCTTAAGGATCAAGGAGAGTTGGGGTGCTGCATAAAACCAGAGATTGAAATTAGCACAGATACCGTTCCATAAGCCAAATATGTAATAGAAAAAACCTACTTCCTGGTCAACGAAATGGACTCAACACCCCATATTCAGTGCCTAGGAATATACAGGATGAGTAAGAGTCTTAATACCTATGGATTTATATGTCTCCATAAGAGAATCAAGCGTGTGTACAGTGACAAAAACGCAGCAGTGAAAATCAGCTAAATCCCATTATCAAAATAAATTTCAAAAACAAAAAAAATGACAGTGAAATAGAGAGCAATTCTTAAATAATTCATTCAGGGCTTGTGATGCAACCTGGATTTACCTCATCTACACCCAGAGCTGAGTGAGACATAAGGTTGGACACTTCGGGCTGACAGCATGGATGAGGTTCGATGAGCAAATGCAGACCGTTTGTAGTCATACTGCATAGTACCCATTCCATGGGTCCCAACTCTCCAGGTTTAAGGGATTCTTCCTTCAGCTAAAACATGCATGGGAAACCCACAGTATGGTGCACCGTGTGACCGGAAAACGTTTTCAAATGAATCTCAGTTTTCGTCCCCTTTTACTCGGGTTCACCATTCCAGACCCTTCACTAACACTCTCCCCACTTGGAGAGTCAGTGCCTTTAACCTCCTGTTTGGCACAGTTTGCAATTTCTGCGCAAGATGTACAGGAATAGGGAGAACCAATGAGAGACTAGCTGTAGGTGTCTGCAGGGGCAAATTTAACGCTCATTTCCCACCAGGAAGAGGAATTAACCAAAGGCTCAGCATGCCGTTCCGGAATCAGATTAGGGCCTGAAGCAATCCTCCGGGTTTGTGGCCAGCTCACAAGAAAGCGATTTGAAGAAAGGAGCTCAGGGGCACTCTAATTCACAAACCTGCAGAGTTATGAATGACAGCTATCGTCCAAAAATATATTGAAGGAAGGCTGCGAAGAGGACTTGAAAGCGGGGCAGAATTGCAGGAAAACGATTTCAGGGGGTAGACTGGAATTGCATTTAAAGCATACGAAAAGAGGCAGAACGTCGTCAGTGATGCACTTGGCCAAAAAGGGGGTATACGTATTTTCCTGAATATATTCAGGAAAAAACGCATATGCCCTTTTTGGCCAACCAAGCAAGCATGTTAAAGACATCTGCACTACAGTGAAGTCTCACTGCCCCCCAGTCAAAAGGGCCATCTGAAAAAAGTGTAAAATTCAGAAAGGAAGCACAGGCCATGGAGAATAGGGAGCCTTGTTATGCTGATGGGCGGGATGTAAATTGCCAAGAGCCACTCTGGAGAAGTGTATGGTGTTTCCTGAACCACCTAAAAAACAAAGCAACGGAGCCTACAGCACTTCCACTTATGGTCCTATAGCTTAGGGAAATTAAAATCAGAAACACACAGCCACCCCAATGTTTCAGACGGCTCTGTTTACAAGAATCTCATCTACAGTACAAGTTAAATATCGCAGAAAGCAAAAAATGGATAAAGAAGTGGTGGTACGTACGTACAATGGAATATCAATCTCCAATGAAATCTATGTCATCAGGCCCGTCGCGGCATAATGAGTGGATTCAGGTACGATGATTCTAAGTGAAATAAGTCACACAGAAAATGAAACATCATAAGATATCACTAATATACGGAATGTAAACTTGGCTACACATGAACAGAATTACAAAACAGAACAGGGTCTCAAATTTAGAAAACCAACTTATGTTTGCTTAAGGGGAAAGGTGATTTGGGGTGCTGTATAAAACCAGAGATAGAAATTAGCACAGATACCATTCCATATGTCAAATATATAATAGTCAAGACCTACACTTTCTCAACGAGATGGACTAAACACCCTATATTCAAAGCCTAGCAATACACCTGACTAGTAAGAATCTTCAAACCCATAGATTTATATGTCTCCATAAGAGAATCAAGCGTGTGTACAGCTGCATGAAGGCAGCAGAAAAAATCCGATAAACCCTATTATCAAAATGAATTACAAAAACAAAACACAATGACAGTGAAATAGAGAGCAATTCTTAAATAATTCAATCAGGGCTTGTGATGCAACCTGGATTTACCTCAACTAAACCCAGAGCTGAGTGAGACATAAGGTTGGACACTTCGGGCTGATAGCATTGGTGAGGCTCGATGAGAAAATGCAGACCATTTGAAGTCAAACTACATGGTACCCATTCCATGGGTCCCAACTCTCCAGGTTTAAGCGATTCTTCCTTCAGCTAAAACATGCATGGGAAACCCACAGTATGGTGCACTGTGTGACCGGGAAACGTTTTCAAATGCATCTCAGTTTTTGTCCCCATTTACTTGCGTTCACAATTCCAGATCCTTTACTAACACTCTCCCCACTTGGAGAGTCAGTGCCTTTAACCTGCTGATTGGCACAGTTTGCAATTTCTGCGCAAGATGAAAAGGAATAGGGAGAACCAATGAGAGACTAGCTGTAGGTGTCTGCACGGGCAAATTTAACGCTCATTTCCAACCAGGAAGAGGAATTAACCAAAGGCTCAGCATGCCGTGCCGGAACCATATTAGGGCCTGAAGCAATCCTGCGGGTTTGCGGCCAGCTCACAGGAAAGCGATTTGAAGAAAGGAGCTCAGGGGCACTGTAATTCACACAACTGCAGAGTTATAAATGACAGCTATCGTCAAAAAATATATTGAAGGAAGGCTGCGAAGAGGACTTGAAAGCGGGGCAGAATTGCAGGAAAACGATTTCAGGGGGTAGACAGCAATTGCATTTAAAGTATAGGAAAAGAGGCAGAACGTCGAAAATGAATCACTTGGCCAAAAAGGGCGTATGCGTTTTTTCCTGAATATATTCAGGAAAAAATGTATACGCCCTTTTTGGCCAACCAAGCAAGCATGTTAAAGAAATCTGCACTACAATGAAGTCTCACTGCTCCCCGGTCAAAAGGTCCATCTGAAAAAGTGTATAATCCAGAAAGGCAGCACAGGCCATGGAGAACAGGGAGCCTTGTTATGCTTATGGGTGTGATGTTAATTGCCAACAGGCACTCTGGAGAAGTGTATGCTGTTTCCTGAAACACCTAAAACACAAAGCAACGGAGCCTACGGCACTTCCACTTATGGTCCTATAGCATAGGGAAATTAAAATCAAAAACACACAGCCACCCCAAAGTTTCATACGGCTCTGTTTTCAAGAACCTCGTCTACGGTACAATTTAAATATCGCAGAAAGCAAAAAATGGATAAAGACGTTGTGGTACGTATGTGCAATAGAATATCACTCTCCAATGAAATCTATGTCATCAGGCCCATCGCGGCATAATGAGTGGATTCATGTACGATGATTCTAAGTGAAATAAGTCACACAGAAAATGAAACATCATAAGATATCACTAATACACGGAATGTAATCTTGGCTTCACATGAACTGAATTACAAAACAGAACAGGGTCTCAAATTTAGAAAACCAACTTATGTTTGCTTAAGGGGAAAGGTGAGTTGGGTGCTGCATAAAACCAGAGATAGAAATTAGCACAGATACCATTCCATACGTCAAATATGTAATAGTCAAGACCTACCCCTTGCTCAACGAAATGGGCTAAACACCCTATATTCAACGCCTAGGAATACACCTGACTAGAAAGAATTTTCAAACCCATGGATTTATATGTCTCCATAAGAGAATCAAGCGTGTGTACAGCTGCCTGAAGGCAGCAGAGAAAATCCGGTAAATCCCATTATCAAAATGAATTACAAAAACAAAACACAATGACAGTGAAATAGAGAGCAATTCTTAAATAATTCATTCAGGGCTTGTGATGCAACCTGGATTTACCTCATCTACACCCAGAGCTGAGTGAGACATAATGTTGGACACTTCGGGCTGATAGCATTGGTGAGGTTCGTTGAGCAAATGCAGACAATTTGAAGTCATACTGCATGGTTCCCATTCCATTGGTCCCAACTCTCCAGGTTTAAGCGATTCTTCCTTCAGCTAAAGCATGCATGGGAAACCCACAGTATGGTGCACTGTGTGACCGGGAAACGTTTTCAAATGCATCTCAGTTTTCCTCCCCTTTTACTCGGGTTCACAATTCCAGACCATTCACTAACACTCTCCCCACTTGGAGAGTCAGTGCCTTTAACTTGCTGTTTGGCACAGTTTGCAATTTCTGCACATGATGAACAGGAATAGGTAGAACCAATGAGAGACTAGCTGTAGGTGTCTGCAGGGGCAAATTTAATGCTCATTTCCCACCAGGAAGAGGAATTAACCAAAGGCTCAGCATGCCGTGCCGGAACCATATTAGGGCCTGAAGCAATCTTGCGGGTTTGCGGCAAGCACACAAGAAAGCGATTTGAAGAAAGGAGCTCAGGGGCACTGTAATTCACAAACCTGCAGTGTTATAAATGACAGGTATCGTCCAAAAATATACTGAAGGAAGGCTGCGAAGAGGACTTGAAAGCGGGGCAGAATTGCAGGAAAACGATTTCAGGGGGTAGACTGGAATTGCATTTAAAGCATAGGAAAAGAGGCAGAACGTCGACAATGATGCACTTGGCCAAAAGGGCGTATGCGTTTTTTCCTGAATATATTCAGGAAAAAACGCATACGCCCTTTTTGGCCAACCAAGCAAGCATGTTAAAGAAATCTGCACTACAATGAAGTCTCACTGCCCCCCGATCAAAAGGGCCATCTGAAAAAAGTGTAAAATCCAGAAAGGCAGCACAGGCCATGGAGAACAGGGAGCCTTGTTATGCTGATGGTTGGGATATAAATTGCCAAGAGCCACTCTGGAGAAGTGTATGGTGTTTCCTGAAACACCTAAGAAACAAAGCAACGGAGCCTACGGCACTTCCACTTATGGTCCTATAGCTTAGGGAAATTAAAATCAAAAACAAACAGCCACCCCAAAGTTTCAGACGGCTCTGTTTACAAGAACCTCGTCTACAGTACAAGTTAAATATCCCAGAAAGCGAAAAATGGATAAACAAGTTGTGGTACGTACGTACAATGGAATATCACTCACCAATGAAGTCTATGTCATCTGGCCCGTCATGGCATAATGAGTGGATTCAGGTACAATGATTCTAAGTGACATAAGTCACACAGAAAATGAAATATCATAAGATATCACTAATACACCGAATGTAATCTTGGCTATACATGAACTGAATTACAAAACAGAACAGGGTCTCAAATTTAGAAAACCAACTTATGTTTGCTTATGGGGAAAGGTGAGTTGGGGTGCTGCATAAAACCAGAGATAGAAATTAGCACAGATACCATTCCATACGTCAAATACGTAATAGACAAACCTACCCCTTGCTCAACAAAATGGGCTAAGCACCCAATATTCAACGCCTAGGAATACACCTGACTAGTAAGAATCTTCAAACCAATGGATTTATATGTCTCCATAAGAGAATCAAGCGTGTGTACAGCTGCATGAAGGCAGCAGAGAAAATCCGATAAAAACCATTATCAAAATGAATTAAAAAACAAAACACAATGACAGTGAAATAGAGAGCAATTCTTAAATAATTCATTCAGGGCTTGTGATGCAACCTGGATTTACCTCATCTACACCCAGAGCTGAGTGAGACATAAGGTTGGACACTTCGGGCTGATAGCATTGGTGAGGTTCGATGAGCAAATGAAGACCATTTGAAGTCATACTGCATGGTACCCATTCCATGGGTCCCAACTCTCCAGGTTTAAGCGATCCTTCCTTCAGCTAAAACATGCATGGGAATCCCACAGTATGGTGCACCGTGTGACTGGGAAACGTTTTCAAATGCATCCCAGTTTTCGTCCCCTTTTTTTTGGGTTCACTATTCCAGACCCTTTACTAACACGCTCCCCACTTGGAGAGTCAGTGCCTTTAACCTCCTGTTTGGCACAGTTTGCAAATTCTGCACAAGATGAACAGGAATAAGGAGAACCAATGAGAGACTAGCTGTAGGTGTCTGCACGGGCAAATTTAACGCTCATTTCCCACCAGGAAGAGGAATTAACCAAAGGCTCAGCATGCCGAGCTGCAACAAGATTAGGGCCTGAAGCAATCCTGCGGGTTTGCGGCCAGCTCAAAAGAAAGCGATTTGAAGAAAGGAGCTCAGGGGCACTGTAATTCACAAACCTGCAGAGTTATAAATGACAGGTATCGTCCAAAAATATATGGAAGGAAGGCTGCGAAGAGGACTTGAAAGCGGGGCAGAATTGCAGGAAAACGATTTCAGGGGGTAGACTGGAATTGCATTTAAATCATAGGAAAAGAGGCAGAACGTCGACAATGATGCACTTGGCCAAAAAGGGCGTATGCGTTTTTTCCTGAATATATTCAGGAAAAAACGCATACGCCCTTTTTGGCCAACCAAGCAAGCATGTTAAAGAAATCTGCACTACAATGAAGTCTCACTGCCCCCCGATCAAAAGGGCCATCTGAAAAAAGTGTAAAATCCAGAAAGGCAGCACAGGCCATGGAGAACAGCGAGCCTTGTTATGCTGATGGGCGGGATGTAAATTGCCAACAGCCACTCTGGAGAAGTGTATGGTGTTTCCTGGAACATCTAAAAAACAAAGCAACGGAGCCTAGGGCACTTCCCCTTATGGCCCTATAGCTTAGGAAAATTAAAATGAAAATCACACAGCCACCCAAAAGTCTCGGGCGGCTCTGTTTACAGGAACCTCCTCTACCGTACAAGTTAAATATCCCAGAATGTGAAAAATGGATAAAGAAGTTGTGGTACGTACGTACAATGGAATATCACTCAGCAATGAAATCTATGTCATCAGGCCCGTCGCGGCATAATGAGTGGATTCAGGTACGATGATTCTAAGTGAAATAAGTCACACAGAAAATGAAACATCATAAGATATCACTACTACACGGAATGTAAACTTGGCTACACATGAACTGAATTACAAAACAGAACAGGGTCTCAAATTTAGAAAACCAACTTATGCTTGCTTAAGGGGAAAGGTGAGTTTGGGTGCTGCATAAAACCAGAGATAGAAATTAGCACAGATACCTTTCCATAAGCCAAATATGTAATAGTCAAGACCTACCCCTTGCTCAACGAAATGGACTAAACACCCCATATTCAACGCCTAGGAATACACCTGACTAGTAAGAATCTTCAAACCCATGGATTTATATGTCTCCGTAAGAGAATGAAGCGTGTGTACAGCGGCATGAATGCAGCAGAGAAAATCCGATAAATCCCATTATCAAAATGAATTACACAAACAAAACCCAAGGACAGTGAAATAGACAGCAATTCTTAAATAATTCATTCAGGGCTTGTGATGCAACCTGGATTTACCACATCTACACCCAGAGCTGAGTGAGACATAAGGTTGGGCACTTCGGGCTGATAGCATTGGTGAGGTTCGATGAGCAAATGCAGACCCTTTGAAGTCATACAGCATGGTACCCATTCCATGGGTCCCAACTCTCCAAGTTTAAGGGATTCTTCCTTCAGCTAAAACATGCATGGGAAACCCACAATATGGTGCACCGTGTGACTGGCAAACGTTTTCAAATGCATCTCAGTTTTCGTCCCCTTTTACTCGGGTTCACCATTCCAGACCCTTTACGAACACTCTCCCCACTTGGAGAGTCAGTGCCTTTAAACTCCTGTTGGGCAGAGTTTGCAATTTCTGCGCAAGATGAAAAGGAATAGGGAGAACCAATGAGAGACTAGCTGTAGGTGTCTGCACGGGCAAATTTAACGCTCATTTCCCACCAGGAAGAGGAATTAACCAAAGGCTCAGCATGCCGTGCCGGAACCAGATTAGGGCCTGAGGCAATCCTGTGGGTTTGCGGCCAGCTCACAAGATAGCGAGTTGAAGAAAGAAGCTCAGGGGCACTGTAACTCACAAACCTGCAGAGTTATAAATGACAGCTATCGTCCAAAAATATATTGAAGGAAGGCTGCGAAGACGACTTGTAAGCGGGACAGATTTGCAGGAAAACGATTTCAGGGGGTAGACGGGAATTGCATTTAAAGCATAGGAAAAGAGGCAGAACGTCGACAATGATGCTCTTGGCCAAAAAGGGCGTATGCGTTTTTTCCTGAATATATTCAGGAAAAAACGCATACGCCCTTTTTGGCCAACCAAGCAAGCATGTTAAAGAAATCTGCACTACAATGAAGTCTCACTGCCCCCCGGTCAAAAGGGCCATCTGAAAAAAGTGTAAAATCCAGAAAGGCAGCACAGGCCATGGAGAACAGGGAGCCTTGTTATGCTGATGGGCGGGATGTAAATTGCCAACAGCCACTCTGGAGAAGTGTATGGCGTTTCCCGGAACACCGAAAAAACAAAGCTACGGAGTCAAGGCACTTCCACTTATGGTCCTATAGCTTAGGGAAATTAAAATCAAAAACACACAGCCACCCCAAAGTGTCGGACGGCTCTCTTTACAAGAACCTCGTCTACGGTACAAGTTAAATATCCCAGAATGTGAAAAATGGATAAAGAAGTTGTGGTACGTACGTACAATGGAATATCACTCAGCAATGAAATCTATGTCATCAGGCCCGTCGCGGCATAATGAGTGGATTCAGGTACGATGATTCTAAGTGAAATAAGTCACACAGAAAATGAAACATCATAAGATATCACTACTACACGGAATGTAAACTTGGCTACACATGAACTGAATTACAAAACAGAACAGGGTCTCAAATTTAGAAAACCAACTTATGCTTGCTTAAGGGGAAAGGTGAGTTGGGGTGCTGCATAAAACCAGAGATAGAAATTAGCACAGATACCTTTCCATAAGCCAAATATGTAATAGTCAAGACCTACCCCTTGCTCAACGAAATGGACTAAACACCCCATATTCAACGCCTAGGAATACACCTGACTAGTAAGAATCTTCAAACCCATGGATTTATATGTCTCCGTAAGAGAATGAAGCGTGTGTACAGCGGCATGAATGCAGCAGAGAAAATCCGATAAATCCCATTATCAAAATGAATTACACAAACAAAACCCAAGGACAGTGAAATAGAGAGCAATTCTTAAATAATTCATTCAGGGCTTGTGATGCAACCTGGATTTACCACATCTACACCCAGAGCTGAGTGAGACATAAGGTTGGGCACTTCGGGCTGATAGCATTGGTGAGGTTCGATGAGCAAATGCAGACCCTTTGAAGTCATACAGCATGGTACCCATTCCATGGGTCCCAACTCTCCAAGTTTAAGGGATTCTTCCTTCAGCTAAAACATGCATGGGAAACCCACAGTATGGTGCACCGTGTGACTGGCAAACGTTTTCAAATGCATCTCAGTTTTCGTCCCCTTTTACTCGGGTTCACCATTCCAGACCCTTTACGAACACTCTCCCCACTTGGAGAGTCAGTGCCTTTAACCTCCTGTTGCGCACAGTTTCCAATTTCTGCGCAAGATGAAAAGGAATAGGGAGAACGAATGAGAGACTAGCTCTAGGTGTCTGCACGGGCAAAGTTAACGCTCATTTCCCACCAGGAAGAGGAATTAACCAAAGGCTCAGCATGCCGTGCCGGAACCAGATTAGGGCCTGAAGCAATCCTGTGGGTTTGCGGCCAGCTCACAAGATAGCGAGTTGAAGAAAGGAGCTCAGGGTCAATGTAACTCACAAACCTGCAGAGTTATAGATGACAGCTATCGTCCAAAAATATATAGAAGGAAGGCTGCGAAGACGACTTGTAAGCGGGACAGATTTGCAGGAAAACGATTTCAGGGGGTAGACGGGAATTGCATTTAAAGCATAGGAAAAGAGGCAGAACGTCGACAATGATGCTCTTGGCCAAAAAGGGCGTATGCGTTTTTTCCTGAATATATTCAGGAAAAAACGCATACGCCCTTTTTGGCCAACCAAGCATGCATGTTACAGAAATCTGCACTACAATGAAGTCTCACTGCCCCCCGGTCAAAAGGGCCATCTGAAAAATGTGTAAAATCCAGAAAGGCAGCACAGGCCATGGAGAACCGGGAGCCTTGTTATGCTGATGGGCGGGATGTAAATTGCCAACAGCCACTCTGGAGAAGTGTATGGTGTTTCCCGGAACACCGAAAAAACAAAGCTACGGAGCCTACGGCACTTCCACTTATGGTCCTATAGCTTAGGGAAATTAAAATCAAAAACACACAGCCACCCCAAAGTGTCGGACGGCTCTGTTTACAAGAACCTCGTCTACGGTACAAGTTAAATATCCCAGAATGTGAAAAATGGATAAAGAAGTTGTGGTACGTACGTACAATGGAATATCACTCAGCAATGAAATCTATGTCATCAGGCCCGTCGCGGCATAATGAGTGGATTCAGATACGATGATTCTACGTGAAATAAGTCACACAGAAAATGAAACATCGTAAGATATCACTACTACACGGAATGTAAACTTGGCTACACATGAACTGAATTACAAAACAGAACAGGGTCTCAAATTTAGAAAACCAACTTATGCTTGCTTAAGGGGAAAGGTGAGTTGGGGTGCTGCATAAAACCAGAGATAGAAATTAGCACAGATACCTTTCCATAAGCCAAATATGTAATAGTCAAGACCTACCACTTGCTCAACGAAATGGACTAAACACCCCATATTCAACGCCTAGGAATACACCTGACTAGTAAGAATCTTCAAACCCATGGATTTATATGTCTCCGTAAGAGAATGAAGCGTGTGTACAGCGGCATGAATGCAGCAGAGAAAATCCGATAAATCCCATTATCAAAATGAATTACACAAACAAAACCCAAGGACAGTGAAATAGACAGCAATTCTTAAATAATTCATTCAGGGCTTGTGATGCAACCTGGATTTACCACATCTACACCCAGAGCTGAGTGAGACATAAAGTTGGGCACTTCGGGCTGATAGCATTGGTGAGGTTCGATGAGCAAATGCAGACCCTTCGAAGTCATACAGCATGGTACCCATTCCATGGGTCCCAACTCTCCAAGTTTAAGGGATTCTTCCTTCAGCTAAAACATGCATGGGAAACCCACAATATGGTGCACCGTGTGACTGGCAAACGTTTTCAAATGCATCTCAGTTTTCGTCCCCTTTTACTCGGGTTCACCATTCCAGACCCTTTACGAACACTCTCCCCACTTGGAGAGTCAGTGCCTTTAACCTCCTGTTGGGCACAGTTTGCAATTTCTGCGCAAGATGAAAAGGAATAGGGAGAACGAATGAGAGACTAGCTGTAGGTGTCTGCACGGGCAAATTTAACGCTCATTTCCCACCAGGAAGAGGAATTAACCAAAGGCTCAGCATGCCGTGCCGGAACCAGATTAGGGCCTGAGGCAATCCTGTGGGTTTGCGGCCAGCTCACAAGATAGCGAGTTGAAGAAAGGAGCTCAGGGGCACTGTAACTCACAAACCTGCAGAGTTATAAATGACAGCTATCGTCCAAAAATATATTGAAGGAAGGCTGCGAAGACGACTTGTAAGCGGGACAGATTTGCAGGAAAACGATTTCAGGGGGTAGACGGGAATTGCATTTAAAGCATAGGAAAAGAGGCAGAACGTCGACAATGATGCTCTTGGCCAAAAAGGGCGTATGCGTTTTTTCCTGAATATATT
This sequence comes from Delphinapterus leucas, assembly GCF_059928025.1. Classification (NCBI taxonomy): domain Eukaryota; kingdom Metazoa; phylum Chordata; class Mammalia; order Artiodactyla; family Monodontidae; genus Delphinapterus; species Delphinapterus leucas. The sequence goes on along the minus strand of NW_028322236.1, from coordinate 17,073,269 downwards.
CAGGAAAAAACGCATACGCCCTTTTTGGCCAACCAAGCAAGCATGTTAAAGAAATCTGCACTACAATGAAGTCTCACTGCCCCCCGGTCAAAAGGGCCATCTGAAAAATGTGTAAAATCCAGAAAGGCAGCACAGGCCATGGAGAACCGGGAGCCTTGTTATGCTGATGGGCGGGATGTAAATTGCCAACATCCACTCTGGAGAAGTGTATGGTGTTTCCCGGAACACCGAAAAAACAAAGCTACGGAGCCTACGGCACTTCCACTTATGGTCCTATAGCTTAGGGAAATTAAAATCAAAAACACACAGCCACCCCAAAGTGTCGGACGGCTCTGTTTACAAGAACCTCGTCTACGGTACAAGTTAAATATCCCAGAATGTGAAAAATGGATAAAGAAGTTGTGGTACGTACGTACAATGGAATATCACTCAGCAATGAAATCTATGTCATCAGGCCCGTCGCGGCATAATGAGTGGATTCAGATACGATGATTCTACGTGAAATCAGTCACACAGAAAATGAAACATCGTAAGATATCACTACTACACGGAATGTAAACTTGGCTACACATGAACTGAATTACAAAACAGAACAGGGTCTCAAATTTAGAAAACCAACTTATGCTTGCTTAAGGGGAAAGGTGAGTGGGGGTGCTGCATAAAACCAGAGATAGAAATTAGCACAGATACTTTTCCATAAGCCAAATATGTAATAGTCAAGACCTACCCCTTGCTCAACGAAATGGACTAAACACCCCATATTCAACGCCTAGGAATACACCTGACTAGTAAGAATCTTCAAACCCATGGATTTATATGTCTCCGTAAGAGAATGAAGCATGTGTACAGCGGCATGAATGCAGCATAGAAAATCCGATAAATCCACTTAACAAAATGAATTACACAAACAAAACCCAAGGACAGTGAAATAGAGAGCAATTCTTAAATAATTCATTCAGGGCTTGTGATGCAACCTGGATTTACCACATCTACACCCAGAGCTGAGTGAGACATAAGGTTGGGCACTTCGGGCTGATAGCATTGGTGAGGTTCGATGAGCAAATGCAGACCCTTTGAAGTCATACAGCATGGTACCCATTCCATGGGTCCCAACTCTCCAAGTTTAAGGGATTCTTCCTTCAGCTAAAACATGCATGGGAAACCCACAGTATGGTGCACCGTGTGACTGGCAAACGTTTTCAAATGCATCTCAGTTTTCGTCCCCTTTTACTCGGGTTCACCATTCCAGACCCTTTACGAACACTCTCCCCACTTGGAGAGTCAGTGCCTTTAACCTCCTGTTGGGCACAGTTTGCAATTTCTGCGCAAGATGAAAAGGAATAGGGAGAACGAATGAGAGACCAGCTCTAGGTGTCTGCACGGGCAAATTTAACGCTCATTTCCCACGAGGAAGAGGAATTAACCAAAGGCTCAGCATGCCGTGCTGGAACCAGATTAGGGCCTGAAGCAATCCTGTGGGTTTGCGGCCAGCTCACAAGACAGCGAGTTGAAGAAAGGAGCTCAGGGGCCCTGTAACTCACAAACCGGCAGAGTTATAAATGACAGCTATCGTCCAAAAATATATTGAAGGAAGGCTGCGAAGACGACTTGTAAGCGGGACATAGTTGCAGGAAAACGATTTCAGGGGGTAGACGGGAATTGCATTTAAAGCATAGGAAAAGAGGCAGAACGTCGACAATGATGCTCTTGGCCAAAAAGGGCGTATGCGTTTTTTCCTGAATATATTCATGAAAAAACGCATACGCCCTTTTTGGCCAACCAAGCAAGCATGTTAAAGAAATCTGCACTACAATGAAGTCTCACTGCCCCCCGGTCAAAAGGGCCATCTGAAAAAAGTGTAAAATCCAGAAAGGCAGCACAGGCCATGGAGAACAGGGAGCCTTGTTATGCTGATGGGCGGGATGTAAATTGCCAACAGCCACTCTGGAGAAGTGTATGGTGTTTCCCGGAATCCCGAAAAAACAAAGTTACGGAGCCTACGGCACTTCTATTTATGGTCCTATAGCTTAGGGTAATTAAAATCAAAAACACACAGCCACCCCAAAATGTCGGACGGCTCTGTTTACAAGAACCTCGTCTACGGTACGAGTTAAATATCCCAGAATGTGAAAAATGGATAAAGAAATTGTGGTACGTACGTACAATGGAATATCACTCAGCAATGAAATCTATGTCATCAGGCCCGTCGCGGCATAATGAGTGGATTCAGGTACGATGATTCTAAGTGAAATAAGTCACACAGAAAATGAAACATCATAAGATATCACTAATACACCGAATTTAAACTTGGCTACACATGAACTGAATTACAAAACAGAACAGGGTCTCAAATTTAGAAAACCAACTTATGCTTGCTTAAGGGGAAAGGTGAGTTGGGGTGCTGCATAAAACCAGAGATAGAAATTAGCACAGATACCTTTCCATAAGCCAAATATGTAATAGTCAAGACCTACCCCTTGCTCAACGAAATGGACTAAACACCCCATATTCAACGCCTAGGAATACACCTGACTAGTAAGGATCTTCAAACCCATGGATTTATATGTCTCCGTAAGAGAATGAAGCGTGTGTACAGCGGCATGAATGCAGCAGAGAAAATCCGATAAATCCCATTACCAAATGAATTACACAAACAAAACCCAAGGACAGTGATATAGAGAGCAATTCTTAAATAATTCATTCAGGGCTTGTGATGCAACCTGGATTTACCACATCTACACCCAGAGCTGAGTGAGACATAAGGTTGGGCATTTGGGCTGATAGCATTGGTGAGGTTCGATGAGCAAATGCAGACCCTTTGAAGTCATACAGCATGGTACCCATTCCATGGGTCCCAACTCTCCAAGTTTAAGGGATTCTTCCTTCAGCTAAAACATGCATGGGAAACCCACAATATGGTGCACCGTGTGACTGGCAAACATTTTCAAATGCATCTCAGTTTTCGTCCCCTTTTACTCGGGTTCACCATTCCAGACCCTTTACGAACACTCTCCCCACTTGGAGAGTCAGTGCCTTTAACCTCCTGTTGGGCACAGTTTGCAATTTCTGCGCAAGATGAAAAGGAATAGGGAGAACGAATGACAGACTAGCTGTAGGTGTCTGCACGGGCAAATTTAACGCTCATTTCCCACCAGGAAGAGGAATTAACCAAAGGCTCAGCATGCCGTGCCGGAACCAGATTAGGGCCTGAGGCAATCCTGTGGGTTTGCGGCCAGCTCACAAGATAGCGAGTTGAAGAAAGGAGCTCAGGGGCACTGTAACTCACAAACCTGCAGAGTTATAAATGACAGCTATCGTCCAAAAATATATTGAAGGAAGGCTGCGAAGACGACTTGTAAGCGGGACAGATTTGCAGGAAAACGATTTCAGGGGGTAGACGGGAATTGCATTTAAAGCATAGGAAAAGAGGCAGAACGTCGACAATGATGCTCTTGGCCAAAAAGGGCGTATGCGTTTTTTCCTGAATATATTCAGGAAAAAACGCATACGCCCTTTTTGGCCAACCAAGCAAGCATGTTGAAGAAATCTGCACTACAATGAAGTCTCACTGCCCCCCGGTCAAAAGGGCCATCTGAAAAAAGTGTAAAATCCAGAAAGGCAGCACAGGCCATGGAGAACAGGGAGCCTTGTTATGCTGATGGGCGGGATGTAAATTGCCAACAGCCACTCTGGAGAAGTGTATGGTGTTTCCCGGAACACCGAAAAAACAAAGCTACGGAGTCAAGGCACTTCCACTTATGGTCCTATAGCTTAGGGAAATTAAAATCAAAAACACACAGCCACCCCAAAGTGTCGGACGGCTCTGTTTACAAGAACCTCACCTACGGTACAAGTTAAATATCCCAGAATGTGAAAAATGGATAAAGAAATTGTGGTACGTACGTACAATGGAATATCACTCAGCAATGAAATCTATGTCATCAGGCCCGTCGCGGCATAATGAGTGGATTCAGGTACGATGATTCTAAGTGAAATAAGTCACACAGAAAATGAAACATCATAAGATATCACTAATCCACGGAATGTAAACTTGGCTACACATGAACTGAATTACAAAACAGAACAGGGTCTCAAATTTAGAAAACCAACTTATGCTTGCTTAAGGGGAAAGGTGAGTTGGGGTTCTGCATAAAACCAGAGATAGAAATTAGCACAGATACCTTTCCATAAGCCAAATATGTAATAGTCAAGACCTACCCCTTGCTCAACGAAATGGACTAAACACCCCATATTCAACGCCTAGGAATACACCTGACTAGTAAGAATCTTCAAACCCATGGATTTATATGTCTCCGTAAGAGAATGAAGCGTGTGTACAGCGGCATGAATGCAGCAGAGAAAATCCGATAAATCCCATTATCAAAATGAATTACACAAACAAAACCCAAGGACAGTGAAATAGAGAGCAATTCTTAAATAATTCATTCAGGGCTTGTGATGCAACCTGGATTTACCACATCTACACTCAGAGCTGAGTGAGACATAAGGTTAGGCACTTCGGGCTGATAGCATTGGTGAGGTTCGATGAGCAAATGCAGACCCTATGAAGTCATACAGCATGGTACCCTTTCCATGGGTCCCAACTCTCCAAGTTTAAGGGATTCTTCCTTCAGCAAAAACATGCATGGGAAACCCACAGTATGGTGCACCGTGTGACTGGCAAACGTTTTCAAATGCATCTCAGTTTTCGTCCCCTTTTACTCGGGTTCACCATTCCAGACCCTTTACGAACACTCTCCCCACTTGGAGAGTCAGTGCCTTTAACCTCCTGTCGGGCACAGTTTGCAATTTCTGCGCAAGATGAAAAGGAATAGGGAGAACCAATGAGAGACTAGCTGTAGGTGTCTGCATGGGCAAATTTAATGCTCATTTCTCACCAGGAAGAGGAATTAACCAAAGGCTCAGCATGCCGTGCCGGAACCAGATTAGGGCCTGAAGCAATCCTGTGGGTTTGCGGCCAGCTCACAAGATAGCGAGTTGAAGAAATGAGCTCAGGGGCACTGTAACTCACAAACCTGCAGAGTTACAAATGACAGCTATCGTCCAAAAATATATTGAAGGAAGGCTGCGAAGACGACTTGTAAGCGGGACAGATTTGCAGGAAAACGATTTCAGGGGGTAGACGGGAATTGCATTTAAAGCATAGGAAAAGAGGCAGAATGTCGACAATGATGCTCTTGGCCAAAAAGGGCGTATGCGTTTTTTCCTGATATCCAGGAAAAAACGCATACGCCCTTTTTGGCCAACCAAGCAAGCATGTTAAAGAAATCTGCACTACAATGAAGTCTCACTGCCCCCCGGTCAAAAGGGCCATCTGAAAAATGTGTAAAATCCAGAAAGGCAGCACAGGCCATGGAGAACCGGGAGCCTTGTTATGCTGATGGGCGGGATGTAAATTGCCAACAGCCACTCTGGAGAAGTGTATGGTGTTTCCCGGAACACCGAAAAAACAAAGCTACGGAGCCTACGGCACTTCCACTTATGGTCCTATAGCTTAGGGAAATTAAAATCAAAAACACACAGCCACCACAAAGTGTCGGACGGTTCTGTTTACAAGAACCTCGTCTACGGTACAAGTTAAATATCCCAGAATGTGAAAAATGGATAAAGAAGTTGTGGTACGTACGTACAATGGAATATCACTCAGCAATGAAATCTATGTCATCAGGCCCGTCGCGGCATAATGAGTGGATTCAGATACGATGATTCTACGTGAAATCAGTCACACAGAAAATGAAACATCGTAAGATATCACTACTACACGGAATGTAAACTTGGCTACACATGAACTGAATTACAAAACAGAACAGGGTCTCAAATTTAGAAAACCAACTTATGCTTGCTTAAGGGGAAAGGTGAGTGGGGGTGCTGCATAAAACCAGAGATAGAAATTAGCACAGATACTTTTCCATAAGCCAAATATGTAATAGTCAAGACCTACCCCTTGCTCAACGAAATGGACTAAACACCCCATATTCAACGCCTAGGAATACACCTGACTAGTAAGAATCTTCAAACCCATGGATTTATATGTCTCCGTAAGAGAATGAAGCGTGTGTACAGCGGCATGAATGCAGCAGAGAAAATCCGATAAATCCCCTTAACAAAATGAATTACACAAACAAAACCCAAGGACAGTGAAATAGAGAGCAATTCTTAAATAATTCATTCAGGGCTTGTGATGCAACCTGGATTTACCACATCTACACCCAGAGCTGAGTGAGACATAAGGTTGGGCACTTCGGGCTGATAGCATTGGTGAGGTTCGATGAGCAAATGCAGACCCTTTGAAGTCATACAGCATGGTACCCATTCCATGGGTCCCAACTCTCCAAGTTTAAGGGATTCTTCCTTCAGCTAAAACATGCATGGGAAACCCACAGTATGGTGCACCGTGTGACTGGCAAACGTTTTCAAATGCATCTCAGTTTTCGTCCCCTTTTACTCGGGTTCACCATTCCAGACCCTTTACGAACACTCTCCCCACTTGGAGAGTCAGTGCCTTTAACCTCCTGTTGGGCACAGTTTGCAATTTCTGCGCAAGATGAAAAGGAATAGGGAGAACGAATGAGAGACCAGCTCTAGGTGTCTGCACGGGCAAATTTAACGCTCATTTCCCACCAGGAAGAGGAATTAACCAAAGGCTCAGCATGCCGTGCCGGAACCAGATTAGGGCCTGAAGCAATCCTGTGGGTTTGCGGCCAGCTCACAAGACAGCGAGTTGAAGAAAGGAGCTCAGGGGCCCTGTAACTCACAAACCGGCAGAGTTATAAATGACAGCTATCGTCCAAAAATATATTGAAGGAAGGCTGCGAAGACGACTTGTAAGCGGGACATAGTTGCAGGAAAACGATTTCAGGGGGTAGACGGGAATTGCATTTAAAGCATAAGAAAAGAGGCAGAACGTCGATAATGATGCTCTTGGCCAAAAAGGGCGTATGCGTTTTTTCCTGAATATATTCAGGAAAAAACGCATACGCCCTTTTTGGCCAACCAAGCAAGCATGTTAAAGAAATCTGCACTACAATGAAGTCTCACTGCCCCCCGGTCAAAAGGGCCATCAGAAAAAAGTGTAAAATCCAGAAAGGCAGCACAGGCCATGGAGAACAGCGAGCCTTGTTATGCTGATGGGCGGGATGTAAATTGCCAACAGCCAGTCTGGAAAAGAGTATGGTGTTTCCTGGAATCCCGAAAAAACAAAGTTACGGAGCCTCCGGCACTTCTATTTATGGTCCTATAGCTTAGGGTAATTAAAATCAAAAACACACAGCCACCCAAAAGTCTCGGGCGGCTCTGTTTACAAGAACCTCGTCTACGGTACAAGTTAAATATCCCAGAATGTGAAAAATGGATAAAGAAGTTGTGGTACGTACGTACAATGGAATATCACTCAGCAATGAAATCTATGTCATCAGGCCCGTCGCGGCATAATGAGTGGATTCAGGTACGATGATTCTAAGTGAAATAAGTCACACAGAAAATGAAACATCGTAAGATATCACTACTACACGGAATGTAAACTTGGCTACACATGAACTGAATTACAAAACAGAACAGGGTCTCAAATTTAGAAAACTCAACTTATGCTTGCTTATGGGGAAAGGTGAGTTGGGGTGCTGCATAAAACCAGAGATATAAATTAGCACAGATACCTTTCCATAAGCCAAATATGTAATAGTCAAGACCTACCCCTTGCTCAACGAAATGGACCAAACACCCCATATTCAACGCCTAACTATACACCTGACTTGTAAGAATCTTCAAACCCATGGATTTATATGTCTCCGTAAGAGAATGAAGCGTGTGTACAGCGACATGAATGCAGCAGAGAAAATCCGATAAATCCCATTACCAAATGAATTACACAAACAAAATCCAAGGACAGTGAAATAGAGAGCAATTCTTAAATAATTCATTCAGGGCTTGTGATGCAACCTGGATTTACCACATCTACACCCAGAGCTGAGTGAGACATAAGGTTGGGCACTTCGGGCTTATAGCATTGGTGAGGTTCGATGAGCAAATGCAGACCCTTTGAAGTCATACAGCATGGTACCCATTCCATGGGTCCCAACTCTCCAAGTTTAAGGGATTCTTCCTTCAGCTAAAACATGCATGGGAAACCCACAGTATGGTGCACCGTGTGACTGGCAAACGTTTTCAAATGCATCTCAGTTTTCGTCCCCTTTTACTCGGGTTCACCATTCCAGACCCTTTACGAACACTCTCCCCACTTGGAGAGTCAGTGCCTTTAACCTCCTGTTGGGCACAGTTTGCAATTTCTGCGCAAGATGAAAAGGAATAGGGAGAACCAATGAGAGACTAGCTGTAGGTGTCTGCACGGGCAAATTTAACGCTCATTCCCCACCAGGAAGAGGAATTAACCAAAGGCTCAGCATGCCGTGCCGGAACCAGATTAGGGCCTGAAGCAATCCTGTGGGTTGGCAGCCACCTCACAAGATAGCGAGTTGAAGAAAGGAGCTCAGGGGCACTGTAACTCACAAACCTGCAGAGTTATAAATGACAGCTATCGTCCAAAAATATATTGAAGGAAGGCTGCGAAGACGACTTGAAAGTGGGGCAGAATTGCAGGAAAACGATTTCAGGGGGTAGACGGGAATTGCATTTAAAGCATAGGAAAAGAGGCAGAACGTCGACAATGATGCTCTTGGCCAAAAAGGGCGTATGCGTTTTTTCCTGAATATATTCAGGAAAAAACGCATACGCCCTTTTTGGCCAACCAAGCAAGCATGTTAAAGAAATCTGCACTACAATGAACTCTCACTGCCCCCCGGTCAAAAGGGCCATCTGAAAAAAGTGTGAAATCCAGAAAGGCAGCACAGGCCATGGAGAACATGGAGCCTTGTTATGCTGATGGGCGGGATGTAAATTGCCAACAGCCACTCTGGAGAAGTGTATGGTGTTTCCTGAAACACCTAAGAAACAAAGCAACGGAGACTACGGCACTTCCACTTATGGTCTTATAGATCACGGAAATTAAAATAAAAAACAGACAGCCACACCAAAGTTTGGGACGGCTCTGTTTACAAGAACCTCGTCTACGGTACAAGTTAAATATCTCAGAATGTGAAAAATGGATAAAGGAATTGTGGTATGTACGTAAAATGCAATATCACTCAGCAATGAAATCTATGTCATCAGGCCAGTCGTGGCATAATGAGTGGATTCAGGTACAATGATTCTAAGTGAAATAAGTCACACAGAAAATGAAACATCATAAGATATCACTAAAACACAGAATGTAAACTTGGCTACACATGAACTGAATTACAAAACAGAACAGGGTCTCAAATTTAGAAAACCAACCAATGCTTGCTTAAGGGGAAAGGTGAGTTGGGGTGCTGCATAAAACCAGAGATAGAAATTAGCACAGATACCTTTCCATAAGCCAAATATGTAATAGTCAAGACCTACTCCTTGCTCAACGAAATGGACTAAACACCCCATATTCAACGCCTAGGAATACACCTGACTAGTAAGTATCTTCAAACCCATGGATTTATATGTCTCCGTTTGAGACTCAAGAGTGTATACAGTGGCATGAATGCAGCAGAGGAAATCCGATAAATCCCATTATCAAAATGAATTACACAAACAAAACCCAAGGACAGTGAAATAGAGAGCAATTCTTAAATAATTGATTCAGGGCTGGTGATGCAACCTGGATTTACCACATCTACACCCAGAGCTGAGTGAGACATAAGGTTGGGCACTTCGGGCTGATAGCATTGGTGTGGTTCGATGAGCAAATGCAGACCCTTTGAAGTCATACAGCATGGTACCCATTCCATGGGTCCCAACTCTCCAAGTTTAAGGGATTCTTCCTTCAGCTAAAACATGCATGGGAAACCCACAGTATGGTGCACCGTGTGACTGGCAAACGTTTTCAAATGCATCTCAGTTTTCGTCCCCTTTTACTCGGGTTCACCATTCCAGACCCTTTACGAACACTCTCCCCACTTGGAGAGTCAGTGCCTTTAACCTCCTGTTGGGCACAGTTTGCAATTTCTGCGCAAGATGAAAAGGAATAGGGAGAACGAATGAGAGACTAGCTCTAGGTGTCTGCACGGGCAAATTTAACGCTCATTTCCCACCAGGAAGAGGAATTAACCAAAGGCTCAGCATGCCTTACCGGATCCAGATTAGGGCCTGAGGCAATCCTGTGGGTTTGCGGCCAGCTCACAAGATAGCGAGTTGAAGAAAGGAGCTCAGGGGCACTGTAACTCACAAACCTGCAGAGTTATAAATGACAGCTATCGTCCAAAAATATATTGAAGGAAGGCTGCGAAGACGACTTGTAAGCGGGACAGATTTGCAGGAAAACGATTTCAGGGGGTAGACGGGAATTGCATTTAAAGCATAGGAAAAGAGGCAGAACGTCGACAATGATGCTCTTGGCCAAAAAGGGCGTATGCGTTTTTTCCTGAATATATTCAGGAAAAAACGCATACGCCCTTTTTGGCCAACCAAGCAAGCATGTTAAAGAAATCTGCACTACAATGAAGACTCACTGCCCCCCGGTCAAAAGGGCCATCTGAAAAAAGTGTAAAATCCAGAAAGGCAGCACAGGCCATGGAGAACAGGGAGCCTTGTTATGCTCATGGGCGGGATGTAAATTGCCAACAGCCACTCTGGAGAAGTGTATGGTGTTTCCCGGAACACCGAAAAAACAAAGCTACGGAGCCTACGGCACTTCCACTTATGGTCCTATAGCTTAGGGAAATTAAAATCAAAAACACACAGCCACCCCAAAGTGTCGGACGGCTCTGTTTACAAGAACCTCGTCTACGGTACAAGTTAAATATCCCAGAATGTGAAAAATGGATAAAGAAGTTGTGGTACGTACGTACAATGGAATATCACTCAGCAATGAAATCTATGTCATCAGGCTCGTCGCGGCATAATGAGTGGATTCAGGTACGATGATTCTAAGTGAAATAAGTCACACAGAAAATGAAACATCATAAGATATCACTACTACACGGAATGTAAACTTGACTACACATGAACTGAATTACAAAACAGAACAGGGTCTCAAATTTAGAAAACTCAACTTATGCTTGCTTAAGGGGAAAGGTGAGTTGGGGTGCTGCATAAAACCAGAGATAAAAATTAGCACAGATACCTTTCCATAAGCCAAATATGTAATAGTCAAGACCTACCCCTTGCTCAACGAAATGGACTAAACACCCCATATTCAACGCCTAGGAATACACCTGACTAGTAAGAATCTTCAAACCCATGGATTTATATGTCTCCGTAAGAGAATGAAGCGTGTGTACAGCGGCATGAATGCAGCAGAGAAAATCCGATAAATCCCATTATCAAAATGAATTACACAAACAAAACCCAAGGACAGTGAAATAGAGAGCAATTCTTAAATAATTCATTCAGGGCTTGTGATGCAACCTGGATTTACCACATGTACACCCAGAGCTGAGTGAGACATAAGGTTGGGCACTTCGAGCTGATAGCATTGGTGAGGTTCGATGAGCAAATGCAGACCCTTTGAAGTCATACAGCATGGTACCCATTCCATGGGTCCCAACTCTCCAAGTTTAAGGGATTCTTCCTTCAGCTAAAACATGCATGGGAAACCCACAGTATGGTGCACCGTGTGACTGGCAAACGTTTTCAAATGCATCTCAGTTTTCGTCCCCTTTTACTCGGGTTCACCATTCCAGACCCTTTACGAACACTCTCCCCACTTGGAGAGTCAGTGCCTTTAACCTCCTGTTGGGCACAGTTTGCAATTTCTGCGCAAGATGAAAAGGAATAGGGAGAACGAATGAGAGACTAGCTCTAGGTGTCTGCACGGGCAAATTTAACGCTCATTTCCCACCAGGAAGAGGAATTAACCAAAGGCTCAGCATGCCGTGCCGGAACCAGATTAGGGCCTGAGGCAATCCTGTGGGTTTGCGGCCAGCTCACAAGATAGCGAGTTGAAGAAATGAGCTCAGGGGCACTGTAACTCACAAACCTGCAGAGTTATAAATGACAGCTATCGTCCAAAAATATATTGAAGGAAGGCTGCGAAGATGACTTGAAAGTGGGGCAGAATTGCAGGAAAACGATTTCAGGGGGTAGACGGGAATTGCATTTAAAGCATAGGAAAAGAGGCAGAACGTCGACAATGATGCTCTTGGCCAAAAAGGGCGTATGCGTTTTTTCCTGAATATATTCAGGAAAAAACGCATACGCCCTTTTTGGCCAACCAAGCAAGCATGTTAAAGAAATCTGCACTACAATGAACTCTCACTGCCCCCCGGTCAAAAGGGCCATCTGAAAAAAGTGTGAAATCCAGAAAGGCAGCACAGGCCATGGAGAACATGGAGCCTTGTTATGCTGATGGGCGGGATGTAAATTGCCAACAGCCACTCTGGAGAAGTGTATGGTGTTTCCTGAAACACCTAAGAAACAAAGCAACGGAGACTACGGCACTTCCACTTATGGTCTTATAGATCACGGAAATTAAAATAAAAAACAGACAGCCACACCAAAGTTTGGGACGGCTCTGTTTACAAGAACCTCGTCTACGGTACAAGTTAAATATCTCAGAATGTGAAAAATGGATAAAGGAATTGTGGTATGTACGTAAAATGCAATATCACTCAGCAATGAAATCTATGTCATCAGGCCAGTCGTGGCATAATGAGTGGATTCAGGTACAATGATTCTAAGTGAAATAAGTCACACAGAAAATGAAACATCATAAGATATCACTAAAACACAGAATGTAAACTTGGCTACACATGAACTGAATTACAAAACAGAACAGGGTCTCAAATTTAGAAAACCAACCAATGCTTGCTTAAGGGGAAAGGTGAGTTGGGGTGCTGCATAAAACCAGAGATAGAAATTAGCACAGATACCTTTCCATAAGCCAAATATGTAATAGTCAAGACCTACTCCTTGCTCAACGAAATGGACTAAACACCCCATATTCAACGCCTAGGAATACACCTGACTAGTAAGTATCTTCAAACCCATGGATTTATATGTCTCCGTTTGAGACTCAAGAGTGTATACAGTGGCATGAATGCAGCAGAGGAAATCCGATAAATCCCATTATCAAAATGAATTACACAAACAAAACCCAAGGACAGTGAAATAGAGAGCAATTCTTAAATAATTGATTCAGGGCTGGTGATGCAACCTGGATTTACCACATCTACACCCAGAGCTGAGTGAGACATAAGGTTGGGCACTTCGGGCTGATAGCATTGGTGTGGTTCGATGAGCAAATGCAGACCCTTTGAAGTCATACAGCATGGTACCCATTCCATGGGTCCCAACTCTCCAAGTTTAAGGGATTCTTCCTTCAGCTAAAACATGCATGGGAAACCCACAGTATGGTGCACCGTGTGACTGGCAAACGTTTTCAAATGCATCTCAGTTTTCGTCCCCTTTTACTCGGGTTCACCATTCCAGACCCTTTACGAACACTCTCCCCACTTGGAGAGTCAGTGCCTTTAACCTCCTGTTGGGCACAGTTTGCAATTTCTGCGCAAGATGAAAAGGAATAGGGAGAACGAATGAGAGACTAGCTCTAGGTGTCTGCACGGGCAAATTTAACGCTCATTTCCCACCAGGAAGAGGAATTAACCAAAGGCTCAGCATGCCTTACCGGATCCAGATTAGGGCCTGAGGCAATCCTGTGGGTTTGCGGCCAGCTCACAAGATAGCGAGTTGAAGAAAGGAGCTCAGGGGCACTGTAACTCACAAACCTGCAGAGTTATAAATGACAGCTATCGTCCAAAAATATATTGAAGGAAGGCTGCGAAGACGACTTGTAAGCGGGACAGATTTGCAGGAAAACGATTTCAGGGGGTAGACGGGAATTGCATTTAAAGCATAGGAAAAGAGGCAGAACGTCGACAATGATGCTCTTGGCCAAAAAGGGCGTATGCGTTTTTTCCTGAATATATTCAGGAAAAAACGCATACGCCCTTTTTGGCCAACCAAGCAAGCATGTTAAAGAAATCTGCACTACAATGAAGTCTCACTGCCCCCCGGTCAAAAGGGCCATCTGAAAAAAGTGTAAAATCCAGAAAGGCAGCACAGGCCATGGAGAACAGGGAGCCTTGTTATGCTGATGGGCGGGATGTAAATTGCCAACAGCCACTCTGGAGAAGTGTATGGTGTTTCCCGGAACACCGAAAAAACAAAGCTACGGAGCCTACGGCACTTCCACTTATGGTCTTATAGCTTAGGGAAATTAAAATCAAAAACACACAGCCACCCCAAAGTGTCGGAAGGCTCTGTTAACAAGAACCTCGTCTACGGTACAAGTAAAATATCCCAGAATGTGAAAAATGGATAAAGAAGTTGTGGTACGTACGTACAATGGAATATCACTCAGCAATGAAATCTATGTCATCAGGCCCGTCGCGGCATAATGAGTGGATTCAGGTACGATGATTCTAAGTGAAATAAGTCACACAGAAAATGAAACATCATAAGATATCACTAATACACGGAATGTAAACTTGGCTACACATGAACTGAATTACAAAACAGAACAGGGTCTCAAATTTAGAAAACCAACTTATGCTTGCTTAAGGGGAAAGGTGAGTTGGGGTGCTGCATAAAACCAGAGATAGAAATTAGCACAGATACCTTTCCATAAGCCAAATATGTAATAGTCAAGACCTACCCCTTGCTCAACGAAATGGACTAAACACCCCATATTCAACGCCTAGGAATTCACCTGACCAGTAAGAATCTTCAAACCCATGGATTTATATGTCTCCGTAAGAGAATGAAGCGTGTGTACAGCGGCATGAATGCAGCAGAGAAAATCCGATAAATCCCATTATCAAAATGAATTACACAAACAAAACCCAAGGACAGTGAAATAGAGAGCAATTCTTAAATAATTCATTCAGGGCTTGTGATGCAACCTGGATTTACCACATGTACACCCAGAGCTGAGTGAGACATAAGGTTGGGCACTTCGGGCTGATAGCATTGGTGAGGTTCGATGAGCAAATGCAGACCCTTTGAAGTCATACAGCATGGTACCCATTCCATGGGTCGCAACTCTCCAAGTTTAAGGGATTCTTCCTTCAGCTAAAACATGCATGGGAAACCCACAGTATGGTGCACCGTGTAACTGGCAAACGTTTTCAAATGCATCTCAGTTTTCGTCCCATTTTACTCGGGTTCACCATTCCAGACCCTTTACGAACACTCTCCCCACTTGGAGAGTCAGTGCCTTTAACCTCCTGTTGGGCACAGTTTGCAATTTCTGCGCAAGATGAAAAGGAATAGGGAGAACCAATGAGAGACTAGCTGTAGGTGTCTGCACGGGCAAATTTAACGCTCATTTCCCACCAGGAAGAGGAATTAACCAAAGGCTCAGCATGCCGTGCCTGAACCAGATTATGGCCTGACAATCCTGCGGGTTTGCGGCCAGCTTACAAGATAGTGAGTTGAAGAAAGGAGCTCAGGGGCACTGTAACTCACACACCTGCAGAGTTATAAATGACAACTGTCGTCCAGAAATACATTGAAGAAGGCTGCGAAGAGGACTTGACAGCGGGGCAGAATTGCTGGAAAACGATTTCAGGGGGTAGACTGGAATTGCATTTAAAGCATAGGAAAGAGTCATAACGTCGACAATTGTGCACTTGGCCAAAAAGGGCGTATGCGTTTTTACCTGAATATATTCAGGAAATAACGCATACGCACTTTTTGGCCAACCAAGCAAGCGTGTAAAGGAAATCTGCACTACAATGAAGTCTCACTGCCCCCCGGTCAAAAGGGCCTTCTGAATAAAGTGTAAAATCCAGAAACGCAGGACAGGCCATGGAGAACAGGGAGCCTTGTTATGCTGATGGACGGGATATAAATTGCCAACAGCCACCCTGGAGAAGTGTATGGTGTTTCCTGAAACACCTAAAAAACAAAGCAACGGAGCGTACGGCACTTCCACTTAAGCTCCTATAGCTTAGGGAAATTAAAATCAAAATGACACAGCCACTCTAAAATTTCAGAAGGCTCTGTTTACAAGAACCTCATCTACGGTACAAGTTAAATATCCCAGAAAGCGAAAAATGGATAAAGAAGTTGTGGTACGAACGTACTTTGGAATAACACTCAGCAATGAAATCTAGGTCATCAGGCCCATCGCGGCATAATGAGTGGATTCAGGTACGATGATTCTAAGTGAAATAAGTCACACAAAACAAGAAACATCATAAGATATCACTAATACACGGAATGTAAACTTTGCTACACATGAACTGAATTACAAAACAGAACAGGGACTCAAATTTAGAAAAGCAACCAATGCTTGCTTAAGGGCAAATGTGAGTAGGGGTGCTGCATAAAACCAGAGATTGAAATTAGCACAGATACCGTTCCATAAGCCAAATATGTAATAGTCAAGACCTACTCCTTGCTCAACGACATGGACTCAACACCGCATATTCAACGCCTAGGAATACACCTGACTAGTAAGAATCTTCAAACCCATGGATTTATATGTCTCTGTAAGAGAATCAATCGTGTGTACAGCTGCATAAAAGCAGCAGTGAAATTCCGATAAATCCCGTTATCAAACTAAATTACAAAAACAAAACACAAGGACAGTGAAATAGAGAGCAATTCTTAAATAATTCATTCAGGGCTTGTGATGCAACCTGGATTTACCACATCTACACCCAGAGCTGGGTGAGACATAAGGCTGGACCCTTCTGACTGATAGCATTGGTGAGGTTCAGTGAGCAAATGCAGACCCTTTGAATTCATACTGCATGGTACCCATTCCATGGGTCCCAACTCTCCAGGTTTAAGGAATTCTTCCTTCAGCTTAAATATTCTTGGGAATCCCAGAGTATGATCCGCCGTGTGACTGGGAAACGATTTTAAATGCTTCTCATGTTTCGTTCCCTGGTACTTGGGTTCACCATTCCAGACGCTTTACTAACTCTCTACCCACTTGGAGAGTCAGTGCCTTTAACCTCCTGTTTGGCACAGTTTGCAATTTCTGCGCAAGATGAACAGGAATAGGGAGAACTAATGAGAGACTAGCTTTAGGGCCTGCACGGGCAACTTAAATGTTCATTTCCCACCAGAAAGAGGAATTTACCAAAGTCTCAGCATGCCATGCCTAAACCATTTTAGGGCCTGAAGCAATCCTGTGGGTTTGCGGCCAGCTCACAAGCAAGCGAGTTGAAGAAAGGAGCTCAGGGACACTGTAATTAACAAACCTGCAGAGTTATAAATGACAGGTATCATACAAAAATATATTGAAGTAAGGCTGTGAAGAGGGCTTGAAACGGGGCAGAATTCCAGGAATATGATTTAGGAGGTAGACGGGCAGTGTTCTGAAAGCATAGGAGAAGAGGCCGATCCTCGACAATGATGCACTTGGTCAAAAAGTGCATATGCGTTTTTTCAGGGCCCTCATTAAAGAGGGTAGGAGGCTCCCAGCATGCTTTCGTGGCCAACAGTGGGCCCACATCGCCAAGGCGATGTGAGCCAGCCAGGCAGGAGTGACCTCACATCAGAGGGCCCACCTCACAGAAGGGTAAGGAACCCAGCCAGGATCAGACTCTCACCAGAGTGCCCACATCAGCAAGGGGCTGTGAACCACGCAGGAGTATCATCACACCCGTGGGGCCACATCATCAAAAGTTGAGGTACACAAAAAATGTGGCCTCAAACCAGAGGACCCACATCACCATGAGTTTCGGAGCGAGGCAGGCAGGATTAACCTCACAACACATGGCCCATTGTATAAAAAAGGTGAGGAACCCAGCAGTTGGAACATCCCAGCAGGCGGCCCAGAGCACCGAGGCTATGGGATCCAGGCAGTGATGAACTCACAACAGAGGGCCCTCATCATGAAACTGTGAGCAAACCAGCCGTTGTGACCTCAGAGCACAAGGCCCACATCCCCATGGGGAAGGGAACCAAGCAGGAGTGTCATCGCACCAGTGGGCACACATCAGAAAATGTGGGGAGCCCAGCAGTTAGGGCCTGACGCCAGAGGGCTCTCATCACCGAGGAGAGGAGGCTCCCAGCAGGCTCCAACTGCTACCAGAGGGCCGCCATCGCCAATGCGGGATGTGCCAGCCAGGCAGGAGTGACCTCAGAGCAGAGGGCCCACCTCACAAAAGTGTGAGGAACCAAAAGAGGATCAGACTCTCACCACAGGGCCCACATCACCAAGGGAATGGGAACCAGGCTGGAGTGTCCTCACACCAGTGAGGCGTCATCACCGAAATGTGAGTGACCCAGCACACGTGGCCTCAAACCAGAGGACACACATCACCGAGGGGCTGGGAGTGAGGCAGGCAGGAGGAGCCTCAAAACATAGGGCCCATGGAATAAAAATGGTGAGGAATCCAGCAGCTGGAACCTCCCAGCAGGCGGCCAGGAGCAGCGAGGCTATGGAATCCAGACCTGACTGAACTCAAAACAGAGGGCCCTCATCATGAAACTCTGAGCAACCCAGCCGTTGGGACCTCAGAGCAGAAGGCCCACATTCCCATGCGGTTGGGAACATGGCATAAGTGTACTCGCACCACAGGGCACACATCAGAGAATTTTGGGAGCTCAGAAGTTAGGGCCTGATTCCAGAGGGCCCTCATTACCAAGGGGAGGAGACTCCAAGCAGGCACCAACTCCCAACTGAGGGCCCATGTCGCCAAGGGGACGTGTGACAGCCAGGCAGGAGTGACCTCACAGCAGAGGGCCTACCTCGCAGAAGGGTGAGGAACCCAGCCAGGATAAGACTCTCACCAGAGGGCCCACATCACCAAGGGGATCAGAAACAGGCAGGACTGTCTTCACACCAGTGTGGCCACATCATAGAAAGGTGAGGAACCCAGCACATGTGGCCTAAACCAGAAGACCCACATCTCCAAGGGGCTCGGAGTGAGGCAGGCAGGAGGAGCCTCAAAACACAGGGCCCATAGAATAAAAAAGCTGAGGAATCCTGCAGTGGGAACCTCCCAGCAGGCGGCCCAGAGCACCGAGTCTATGCGATCCAGGCTGCAGTGAACTCACAGCAGAAGGCCCACATCATGAAACTGTGAGCAACCCATCCATTGGGACCTCAGAGCAGAAGGCCCACATCCCCATGGGGATGGGAACCTCGCAGGAGTGTCCTCGCACCACTTAGCACGTATCAGAAAAAGTGGGTACCCAGCAGTTAGGGCCTGATGCAAGAGGGCCGTCATCACCGAGGGGAGGAGGCTCCCAGCAGGCTCCAACTGCCACAAGAGGGCCGATGTTGCCCTGACGGGGTGTGCCAGCCAGGCAGGAGTGACCTCACAACAGAGGGCCCACCTCACAGAAGGGTGAGGAACCCAGCCAGGATCAGACTCTCACCAGAGGGCCCACATCATCAAAGGGATAGGAACCAGGCAGGAGTGTCCTCACACCAGTGGGGCCACATCATCGAAAGGTGAGGGACCCAGCACACGTGGCCTCAAACCAGAGGACACACATCACCAAGGGGCTGGGAGTGAGGCAGGCAGGAGGAGTCTCCAAACAGAGGGCCCATAGAAGAAAAAAGGTGAGGAATCCCGCAGTTGGAACCTCCCCGCAGGCGGCCAGGAGCAGCGAGGCTATGGGATCCAGGCCGGAGTGAACTCACACCTGAGGGCCCTCATCATGAAACTGAGCAACCCAACGTTGGGACCTCAGAGCAGAAGGCCCACATTCCCATGGGGTTGGGAAACTGCCAGGAGTGTACTCGCACCACAGGGCGCACATCAGAAAACTTTTGGAGCCCAGGAGTTAGAGCCTGACGCCAGAGGGCCCTCATTACCGAGGGGAGGAGACACCCAGCAGGCACCAACTCCCACCAGAGGGCCGACGTCGCCAAGGCGGGGTGTGCCAGCCAGGCAGGAGTGACCTCAGAGAAGAGGGCCCACCTCACAGAAGTGTGAGTAACCCAACCAGGATCTGACTCTCACCGGAGGGCCCACATCACCAAGAGGATGGGAACCAGGCAGGAGTGTCCTCACACCAGTGGGGCCACATCAGCCAAAGGTGAGGAACCCAGCACATGTGGCCTCAAACCAGAGGACACACATCACCAAGGGGCTGGGAGTGAGGCAGGTGTCTGGAGGGGCACATTGAACTCTAATTTCCCACCAGGAAGAGGAATTAACCAAAGGCTCAGAGTGACGTGCTGGACCCTGATTACGGCCTGAAGCAAACCTGCGGTTCTGTGGCCAGCTTTCAAGGAAACGAGTTTTAAAGGAAATCACGGGCACTGTAATTCACAAACCTGCAGAGTTATAAATGACAGCTATTGGCAAAAATATATTGAAGTAAGTCTGCAAAGAGGACTTGAAAACGAGGCAGAATTGCAGGAATCATATTTCAGGAGGTAGATTGGAATTGCATTTAAAGCATGTGAAAAGCGGCAGATCTTTGACAGTGATGCACTTGGACAAAAGTGTGTATACATTTTTTCCTGAATATATTCAGGAAAAAACGCATATGCCCTTTTTGGCCAACCAAGCACTCGAGCAATGGAAATCCGCACTACAATGAAGTCTCATTTCCCATTCGTCAAAAGGGCCATCTGAAAAAACTGTAAAAACCAGATACACAGGACAGGCCATGGAGAACAGGGAGCCTTGTATGCTGATGGGCGGGATGTAAGTTGCCAACAGACACTCTGGAGATGTTTATGGTGTATCCTGAAACATCTGAAAAACAAAGCTACAGACCCTAGGGCACTTCCACTTTAGGCCCTATAGCTTAGGAAAATTAAAATCAACAAGACACAGCCAACACAAAATTTAGGGCTGCTGTGTTTACAAGAACCTCGAATCCAGTACAAATTAAATATCCCAGAAAGAAAAAAATGGATAAAGGAGTTGTGCTACTTACGTACAACGGAATATCACTCAGCAATGAAATCAATGTCATCAGGCCTGTAGCAGCAAATTGAGTGGATTTAAGTATGATGATTCTAAGAGAAATAGAGAAATATGTCACACAGAGTAAGATAATTATCATAAGATATCACTAATAGAGAGAGTGTAAACTTGGCTACACATAAACTGAATTACAAAACCGAACAGAGTCTCACATTTAGATAAAAACTTATGCTTGCTTAAGGGGAAAGTTGAGTTGGGCTGCTGTATAAAACCAGAGATTGTAATTAGCACACATACCGTTCCATAAGCCAAATATGTAATAGACAAGACCTACTCTTTGCTCAACGAAATAGACTCATCCATGGTGTATCACCTCACACCTGTTAGAATGGGCATCATCAGAAAATCTACAAACAACAGATGCTGGAAAGGGTGTGGAGATAAGGAACCCTCTTCCACTACTGTTGGGAATGTAAATTGATACAGTCACTGTGGAGAACATTATGGAGTTTCTTATAAAACTAAGAATAGAATTACCATATGATACAGCAATGCCACTACTGGGCATATACCCAGACAAAACCATAAATCAAAAAGAGACATTCACCGCAATGTTCATTGCATCACTATTTACAATATCCAGGTAATGGAAGCAACCTAAATGCCCACAGACAGACGAATGCATAAAGATGAGGTACATATATAAAATGGAATATCACTAAGCCATAAAAAGGAATGAAATTGGGTCGTTTGTAGAGACGTTGATGGATCTAGAGACTGTCATACAGAGTGAAGTAAGTCAGAAATAGAAAAACAAATGTTGTATATTAATGCATATATGTGGAACCTAGAAAAATTGTACAGATGAACCGTTTTGCAAGGCAGAAAAGGAGCAACAGATGTAGACAACAAACGTATGGACACCAAGGGGGGAAAGCTGTTGGGGGGTGGTGGTGGGAGGAGTTGAGAGATTGGGATTGGCATGTATACATTTATATGTATAAAATCGATAACCAAAAAGAACCTGCTGTATAAAAAAATAAAATAAAATTCCAAATTACAAAAAGTAAAACAGACAAAATATTCTTCCCTTCACATACATGTATTTATATGAATAAATTATTTCCATGCTTATATCTGTAAATACAAAAAAGAGGAATAAAATCTACCTTGAACCAAAAACGAAAGAAAGAAAACAAAACAGAACCCACCAGTTACACAGAGGAAAACCGTAACAGGGCACTTGCTCCAGTTGTAAACAATTCTGAAGTTGGTCAGTGGTGGGGAATCATCTCCCATTCAGCCAGCAGGCCCCACACAACAAGCGTCCTCATTGCAAAGCTGGGGGACCGTGCCGAGGCATCTGTGAGTAAACGTGGGCTGAGCCCCAGGCCAGCTACTGCTGAAATGTTCCCACCCTTCCCAGGTAAAACACCTGAATATGTACAAGGACTTGAAAGCCTAGAGGAAGGGCCATGGAGCCACATGAGCACCAGCATGCCAGCCGACTTGGTGCCTGCAGGCCAGCCAGGATGGTCCTGGCCCTGGGTGCTCTTCTGGAAGCTTTCCATTTCCCTGCCTGAGATACCCCTCCTGTCCCGACCCCCACTGCTTTCTTCCTCACTCACCTCTGCCCAGGGAGAAATTCCAGCGGCAGGTATGGGTGACACAGCCTCTTCTTTAGCAGGTGGCATCTTGGCAACTGCTGCAGAAAGTCCAGCAGAGCCCCACTCACACTGGGCCACCAACAAAGCCATGGCCTCTCACTCCCTCCCACCAGTCCAGCCCCGAGACTGCTGACAGGGCAGAGAAAATGGCGTCAGGCACAGCTGCAGGGGCTCTTGCTGCCTGGAGCGGTGTTTATATTGATCTCAACCCAGGCACACCTGGGGAGGGCTGGCCGGCACGGTCAGGCTTCCCAGGCCAGCCAATAATCACCCCTCAGGGGCTCACAGTTGCAGAAACTGGAACTTGCTGAATCGGCCAGGTCCAAGGAACAGGTGTGGGCTCCTGAGAGTCAGGATAGACAAGGGGCTGCAGCTCTGGCTTGTTTTCTAATTATATTATCTGGCCCATGAGTGGGAGACAACTTCAAGAAAACCCTCTCCTAATGAGAGGAACCCAGGAGTCAAGGAGAGGAGGGGTGTGTGGTGGGTGGAGACAGAGGCCTGGTGCCCCGGGTGCAGTGGAAGTCTCTGGAAGACCAGGTGGAGGGAGGCCACACAGAGTGATGCCCAGGGTCACAGACCTGTCGGAGCTGCCGTTTCTTAGTTCAAGTCCTGCTCTGAGGTGCTCTGTGTCAGATCTGAGTGACAGGTGAGCTGGGAGTGCTCTGCAATGAGGGCGATGTGCATGGTTCCTGTGTGCCCAGCCCTGCCACAGTACCTGAAAGGGTAGCTCTGTATCCGGGGAGGGGTCTGACCACGAGAGCCCCATGGGCTGCAGGGGAACCTGCCCAGGGAACACCATATCCTGGGAGGGGCCTGAACACGAGAGCCCCGTGGGCTGGGGTGGGGGTGAGGTACCTGCCCAGGTGAGCTCCATATCCTGGGATTGGCCTGACCTCGAGAGCCCCATGGGCTGCTGGAGTCCTGGTAAATGATGTCAGGACAGTCAGTGAAGCCACCGAGGATAGACCTCCAGTAGTTCCTAAATCCTACACCCTGCTGGTCATTCTACCAACCACCAGGACATGGTATTCTGTATTAGTCTTCAATGATGCCTTCTTTTGTATTCTAGTAGTCCCAGAGTCACAAGAAATTTAGGCTTGTGAGTGGCAGGACTCAACATACAGCTAAAACAATACTTCCGGGCCGTGTTGTCCCAAGGGTTCAAAAATTCCCACACCATCTTTGGGGAAAGCTCAGCTAAAGACCTAAAAGTTCTACCTCTGGAAAAGGAAACACTCCTTCAATATGCAGACGACATTCTGATCGCCAGCCCTACTAAGGAGACCTCTGAACTACCAAGCCAATAAAGGATACAAGTTGTCCAAGAAAAAGCTCAAATATCACAGACTATGGTGACCTGCCTGGGCTTCATTCTCACAGAAGGTTGGAGAAGCCCATCCCAGGAAAGGGAAGAAACAATTTACAGCCTTACCCATTTCTAAAACTAGAAGACAGCTTAGGGGTTCCTGGGGAGGCCAGGGTTTGCTGCTTCTGGATCCCTAACTACAGTCTACTAGCTGGGCCTCTATATGAAACACTGAAAGGAAAAGATGATGATCCTTTTGAATAGAATCCAGAAGTGGCCTTTCAAGAATGGAAAGAGCAGTCAATTCAGACCCTTGCCCTGGAACTCCCTAATTTAGCTAAACCCTTTGACCTTTACATTCCTGGTGAACGGTGAATCGCCATTGGAGTATTAGTGCAAAACATGGGACCACTTGAAATGGAACAATGCAAGAATGCCATCCAGGTAGGATAAGCTACGGTCACCAAGGGGCTTGGCCCACCGCCACATCTGGCCAAGATACTGGCAGTATCTGAAAACCTGGAAATCAGCAGCCCAAAAGGCCACCTCCCTCCTAAGGGAAAAGGACCCCACGTGGTGATCCTAACCCCCAACCATGCCCTGAAGTTGCAGGGTTTGCTCCGTGGGCACACTGACCTTGAGTGAGGAGGCCCTCCAACTCCAACCTCCAGAGAGATAACCGGGGCAAAGGGGCACCATGACGACTCGTGTGACCATCACTTGACCTGGAGTTTCTCTCATAAAACAACAAGAGTGTGTCCCAAAAGAGTAGACTACTGCTTGCAGGACTTACTGCACCCAGAGGGGAGGTAATAATCTTGGCGGGGGAACCGTATATCACGCTGTCACCATAGAAGAGCCTACAGACACTGTGATGATGGTGGCCAATAAGACCGGCTGGACTCCTGTTTACTTCAAAAGGCTGTTGACTCAGTGGCCATCATGGTCCTTCATCACCACTGACCCTGGACTGTCTGGGAGTTGAGCAGGCAGGGTCCTGACACCTGGTGCTCTTTTTACGTTAATTCAGGGGCCTAATTGAAGAAAGCGCAGACTACTGTTCAGAGCATCTAGGCTGGCAGAAACGGTCAGCCTAAAGTGGCCGAACAAATGTGGGGCGGGGTGAAACTGGACCTCACAGCGTCACTGCACATCTCCTTCCTGGACCCTTAAAGGTCATTAGAATCTATAACACTACCAATACTTGTGCTCAGGCGGACGAGCAGGGAGGCAGGAGGCCTGGGGACAATCAACGTCACCTGGAGGCTGCTGGGGAGAAGTTCTGACCCTCGCCCACGGGTATGAGGGCTCCTAACTCAGCACTCAGCAGTTACAGATGAAGGGTCTGCACCCTCAGCACTCTAAGAATGAGGAAGGGGACAAAATGCAGAAGAGAGGTTTGTCCCAGGCAAAGCCCCTTAAAAATCCCTGGGAGAAAAAAATAGAATCTGGGCAATAAAATAAAGTCTAACCTTTTTTATCTTTTGTGCTTTGTCTAATTTCACGTGCTCCTAGGGTCCCACATACAGAGGTTCAACAGCCGGCACTTCAGACCAGATTTCCTAGTGCAGAATGGCTGGGTCGACACCTCAGCTCCTGGGGCACGGTGCAGACTCCGCGATATAGAGCCTGAGCTGCAGCCAACTGGGCCCTCGAGAGCTCCGTCCCCTCCCTCCCCCTGACTCTGACAGGATCTCTACACAGCAGCCCAGCCCACAGCCCACGGAGTAGCACATGCTCTCACCTCTCCATTCTCTGATCAAAATATAAAGTTTCTTTTGCTTCTGAACCAAACTCAGTCTCAATCTGTTGGCTTCAATGACACTGGGCAGGGGGACACTTGTTGGGGTCCACTCTGGAGGATCAGTAACAGAAATTGAGAACATTGTAACTTCAATGAACAGATGTGTGAGCCAAACTGTAATTAACATAGAACAGTGTATAAGGCTCGGGCAAAATAAGATGTTTCTAACACTTCCATTTGATATTTCCATCACTTTATTATAAGCAAGTTCAGTGAAAAGGTCTTATTTGTCAGGTCAATACTAGAGAAACGAAGTGATTTCTTTCCAAGGATGTACATCTAATAATCTTGGTTAAAGCTTCAATCTTGTTTTAAATGCTTTTCCATTGAAAATGATACCTCTCTTTCAGCTCCCCCATTTCTGAGAAGTATAAAATCTTATAATTTATTAAGACCAAATGGGAAAGGTGGGAGGAGGGATAAATTAACAGTTTGGGATTAACACATACACACTGCTATGTATAAAATCGATCATCAACAAGGAACTACTGTATAGCACAGGGAACTACACTCAATATTTTGCAATAACCTATAAGGGGAAATAATCTGAAAAAGAATAGATGTTTTTATTGACATCATCTATTAATGACAGTTAAAATGGAACCTAAGGGAAGCCAGTGGTGAGTGCTTCTGACCCTGAAGACTTCAATCATCTAAAGTTTGGACTCTGCCTACTTCCCAAGGCCCTTAATGAACCTATGTGTAGCCGTAGCTTAAAAAATTCCCCAGTTTGGGTTGTGGAGAGACAGTGATTTTGAAAAAGCCCTGGTGTTCTCCTCACATGAATGGGACACTTCCTACACCTAAAACATGCCTGTCACACCCAGAGGATGGTATACCGTCTGATCGGGAAGAGTTTGGAAAAGGCATCTCATCTCCTCATCTCCTGGTGCTCGGGTTCACCCCTCCAGCGTCTTTACGAACAGTCTCCCCACTTGGAGATGTCAGCACTGTCAACATCCTGTTTGGAATTTGTCCAGAGGATGAAGCAGAAGGAGGAGGAACAATGAGTGACAAGACCTAGGTGTTCGGACAGGCACATGTCACTCTAATTTCCAACCAGGAAGACGAATTGACCAAAGGCTAGGGTTGCCCATGGAAACAGAATAGGGCTTGAGGAAATCCCGCTGCTTTGTGGCCAGTTCCCATAAACACAAGTTGAAAAATGGAACTCAGGGACACTAAAATTCACGAAACTGCAGAGTTGAAAATATCTCTCACTGAAAAATGTCTTGAGGAAAGTCAGAGAAAAGGACTTGTAAGCAACGGAGAATGGCAGGAAAGGGATTGGAAGAGGTAGAAAGGACTCGCCATTAAGCACAAGAAAAGGGGCTGAACATTGCCAACATTGCAGTTGGCCAAAAAGGGTGTATGCGTCTTTTTCTGTATATACTCAAGAAAAGGGCATACACTTTTTTAGCCAACCAAACAGGTGGGCACTGGAAATCAATACTACAAAACATATCACTTCGCATATGTCAGAAGAGCCTTCCTCGTAAAGTGTAAACACCAGAAATGCAGGACAGGGCAAGGAGAAAAGGGAGCCCTGTGAGGCTTATAGTGGAAATATAT
Organism: Delphinapterus leucas; assembly: GCF_059928025.1. Taxonomy (NCBI): domain Eukaryota; kingdom Metazoa; phylum Chordata; class Mammalia; order Artiodactyla; family Monodontidae; genus Delphinapterus; species Delphinapterus leucas. The sequence continues at coordinate 17,046,023 of NW_028322236.1, read as the reverse complement.
ATTGCCAACGGTCACTCTGGAGAAGTGTATTGTGTTTACTAAAGCATCTAAAAAATGAGCTACAGAGCACAGGGCACTTGCACTCATGGACGTATATCTTGGGAAAGACAAAAATGGAGAGGACACAGGCACCCCAATGTTTACCGCCTCTCTGTTTAAAAGATCCTCGACTAGGATATAATTTATATGTCTCTGGAGGGAAAAAATGGATAGAGGTGTGGCACTTATGTAGAGTGGAATATTACTCAGCCTGAAAATCAGTGAAATATGGCCAGTTGTAACAACCCCAGAGTAGTTACGTATGATCATTCAAAGTCACATAATTCAAAAAGAAAAAGACATACGATATTACTAATACATGGAATGTAAACGTGGCTACAAATGACCTGAATTACAAAACAGAATGGGGTCTCAAATTTAGAAGACCAACTTATGTTTGCTTAAGGAAAAAGGAGAGTTGTGGAGCTGCATAAAACCAGAGATTGAAATTAGCACAGATACCGTTCCATAAGCCAAATATGTAATAGAAAAAACCTACTCCCTGGTCAACGAAATGGACTGAACACGCCATATTCAACACCTACGAATACACCTGACTAGTAAGAATCTTCAAACTCATAGATTTATATGTCTCCGTAAGAAAATGAAGCGTGTGTACAGCGGCATGAATGCAGCAGAGAAAATCCGATAAAACCCATTCTCAAAATGAATTACAAAAACAAAACCCAAGGACAGTGAAATAGAGAGCAATTCTTAAATAATTCATTCAGGGCTTGTGATGCAACCTGGATTTACCACATCTACACCCAGAGCTGAGTGAGACATAAGGTTGGGCACTTCGGGCTGATAGCATTGGTAAGGTTCGATGAGCAAATGCAGACCCTTTGAAGTCATACTGCATGGTACCCATTCCATGGGTCCCAAATCTCCAGGTTAAAGGGATTCTTCCTTCAGCTAAAACATGCATGGGAAACACACAGTATGGTGCAGCGTGTGACCGGGAAACGTTCTCAAATGCATCTCAGTTTTTGTCCCCTTTTACTCGGGTTCACAATTCCAGACCCTTTACTAACACTCTCCCCACTTGGAGAGTCAGTGCCTTTAACCTCCTGTTTGGGACAGTTTGCAATTTCTGCGCAAGATGAACAGGAATAGGGAGAACCAATGAGAGACTAGCTGTAGGTGTCTGCACGGGCAAATATAACGCTCATTTCCCACCAGGAAGAGGAATTAACCAAAGGCTCAGCATGCCGTGCCGGAACAAGATTAGGGCCTGAAGCAATCCTGCGGGTTTGCAGCCAGCTCACAAGAAAGCGATTTGAAGAAAGGAGCTCAGGGGCACTCTAATTCACAAACCTGCAGAGTTATAAATGACAGCTATCGTCCAAAAATATATTGAAGGAAGGCTGCGAAGAGGACTTGAAAGCGGGGCAGAATTGCAGGAAAACGATTTCAGGGGGTAGACTGGAATTGCATTTAATCATAGGAAAAGAGGCAGAATGTCGACAATGATGCACTTGGCCAAAAAGGGCGTATGCGTTTTTTCCTGAATATATTCAGGAAAAAACGCATACGCACTTTTTGGCCAACCAAGCAAGCATGTTAAAGAAATCTGCACTACAATGAAGTCTCACTGCCCCCCGGTCAAAAGGGCCATCTGAAAAAAGTGTAAAATCCAGAAATGCAGCACAGGCCATGGAGAACAAGGAGCCTAGTTATGCTGATGGGTGGGATGTAAATTGCCAGCAGCCACTCTGGAGAAGTGTATGGTGTTTCCTGAAACACCTAAAAAACAAAGCAACGGAGCCTATGGCACTTCCACTTATGGTCCTATAGATTAGGGAAATTAAAATCCACAACACACAGCCACCCCAAAGTTTCAGACGGCTCTGTTTACAAGAACCTCATCTACGGTACAAGTTAAATATCCCAGAAAGCGAAAAATGGATAAAGAAGTTGCGGTACGTACGTACAATGGAATATCACTCACCAATGAAATCTATGTCATCTGGCCCGTCGTGGCATAATGAGTGGATTCAGGTACGATGATTCTAAGTGAAATAAGTCACACAGAAAATGAAACATCATACGATATCACTAATACACCGAATGTAATCTTGGCTACACCATAACTGAATTACAAAACAGAACAGGGTCTCAAATTTAGAAAACCAACTTATGTTTGCTTAAGGGGAAAGGTGAGTTGGGGTGCTGCATAAAACCAGAGATAGAAATTAGCACAGATACCATTCCATACGTCAAATATGTAATAGTCAAGACCTACCCCTTGCTCAACGAAATGGGCTAAACACCGTATATTCAACGCCTAAGTATACACCTGACTAGAAACAATATTCAAACCCATGGATTTATATGTCTCCATAAGAGAATCAAGCGTGTGTACAGCTGCATGCAGGCAGCAGAGAAAATCCGATAAATCCCATTATCAAAATGTATTACAAAAACAAAACAGAATGACAGTGAAATAGAGAGCAATTCTTAAATAATTCATTCAGGGCTTGTGATGCAACCTGGATTTACCTCATCTAAACCCAGAGCTGAGTGAGACATAAAGTTGGACACTTCGGGCTGATACCATTGGTGAGGTTCGATGAGCAAATGCATACCATTTGAAGTCATACTGCATGGTACCCATTCCATGGGTCCCAACTCTCCAGGTTTAAGCGATTCTTCCTTCAGCTAAAGCATGCATGGGAAACACACAGTATGGTGCAGCGTGTGACCGGGAAACGTTTTCAAATGCATCTCAGTTTTTGTCCCCTTTTACTCGGGTTCACAATTCCAGACCCTTTACTAACACTCTCCCCACTTGGAGAGTCAGTGCCTTTAACCTGCTGTTTGGGACAGTTTGCAATTTCTGCGCTAGATCAACAGGAATAGGGAGAACCAATGAGAGACTAGCTGTAGGTGGCTGCACGGGCAAATTTAACGCTCATTTCCAACCAGGAAGAGGAATTAACCAAAGGCTCAGCATGCCGTGCCGAAACAAGATTACGGCCTGAAGCAATCCTGCGGGTTTGCGGCCAGCTCACAAGAAAGCGATTTGAAGAAAGGAGCTCAGGGGCACTGTAATTCACAAACCTGCAGAGTTATAAATGACAGCTATCGTCCAAAAATATATTGAAGGAAGGCTGCGAAGAGGACTTGAAAGCGGGTCAGAATTGCAGGAAAACGATTTCAGGGGGTAGACTGGAATTGCATTTAAAGCCTAGGAAAAGAGGCAGAACGTCGACAATGATGCACTTGGCCAAAAAGGGCGTATGCGTTTTTTCCTGAATATATTCAGGAAAAAACGCATACGCCCTTTTTGGCCAACCAAGCAAGCATGTTAAAGAAATCTGCACTACAATGAAGTCTCACTGCCCCCCGGTCAAAAGGGCCATCTGAAAAAAGTGTAAAATCCAGAAATGCAGCACAGGCCATGGAGAACAGGGAGCCTTGTTATGCTGATGGGTGGGATGTAAATTGCCAACAGCCACTCTGGAGAAGTGTATGGTGTTTCCTGAAACACCTAAAAAACAAAGCAACGGAGCCTACGGCACTTCCACTTATGGTCCTATAGATTAGGGAAATTAAAATCGAAAACACACAGCCACCCCAAAGTTTCAGACGGCTCTGTTTACAAGAACCTCATCTACCGTACAAGGTAAATATCCCAGAGAGCGAAAAATGGATAAAGAAGTTGTGGTACGTACGTACAATGGAATATCACTCACCAATGAAATCTACATCATCTGGCCCGTCGTGGCATAATCAGTGGATTCAGGTACGATGATTCTAAGTGAAATAAGTCACACAGAAAATGAATCATCATAAGATATCACTAATACACTGAATTTAATCTTGGCTACACATGAACTGAATTACAAAACAGAACAGGGTCTCAAATTTAGAAAACCAACTTATGTTTGCTTAAGGGGAAAGGTGAGTTGGGGTGCTGCATAAAACCAGAGATAGAAATTAGCACAGATACCATTCCATACGTCAAATATGTAATAGTCAAGACCTCCACTTGGTCAACGAAATGGGCTAAACACCCTATATTCAACGCCTAGGAATACACCTGACTAGTAAGAATCTTCAAACCCATGGATTTATATGTCTCCATAAGAGAATCAAGCGTGTGTACAGCTGCATGAAGGCAGCAGAGAAAATACGATAAATCCTATTGTCAAAATGAATTACAAAAACAAAACACAATGACAGTGAAATAGAGAGCAATTCTTAAATAATTCATTCAGGTCTTGTGATGCAACCTGGATTTACCCCATCTAAACCCAGAGCTGAGTGAGACATAAGGTTGGACACTTCCGGCTGATACCATTGGTGAGGTTCGATGAGCAAATGCAGACCATTTGAAGTCATACTACATGGTACACATTCCATGGGTCCCAACTCTCCAGGTTTAAGCGATTCTTCCTTCAGCTAAAGCATGCATGGAAAACCCACAGTATGGTGCACCGTGTGACCGGGAAACGTTTTCAAATGCATCTCAGTTTTCGTCCCCTTTTACTCGGGTTCAGAATTCAAGACCCTATACTAACACTCTCCCCACTTGGAGAGTCAGTGCCTTTAACCTGCTGTTTGGCACAGTTTGCAATTTCTGCACAAGATGAACAGGAATAGGGAGAACCAATGAGAGACCAGCTGTAGGTGTCTGCAGGGGCAAATTTAACGCTTATTTCCCACCAGGAAGAGGAATTAACCAAAGGCTCAGCATGCCGTGCCGGTACAAGATTGGGCCTGAAGGAATCCTGCGGGTTTGGGGCCAGCTCAAAAGAAAGCGATTTGAAGAAAGGAGCTCAGGGGCACTGTAACTCACAAACCTGCAGAGTTATAAATGACAGCTATCGTTCAAAAATATATTGAAGGAAGGCTGCAAAGAGGACTTGAAAGCGGGGCAGAATTGCAGGAAAACGATTTCAGGGGGTAGACTGGAATTGCATTTAAAGCATAGGAAAAGAGGCAGAACGTCGACAATGATGCACTTGGCCAAAAATGGCGTATGCGTTTTTTTCTGAATATATTCAGGAAAAAACGCATACGCCCTTTTTGGCCAACCAACCAAGCATGTTAAAGAAATTCACAACAATGAAGTCTCACTGCCCCCCGGTCAAAAGGGCCATCTGAAAAAAGTGTAAAATCCAGAAATGCAGCACAGGCCATAGAGAACAGGGAGCCTTGTTATGCTGATGGGTGGGATGTAAATTGCCAACAGCCACTCTGGAGAAGTGTATGGTGTTTCCTGAAACACCTAAAAAACAAAGCAACGGAGCCTATGGCACTTCCACTTATGGTCCTATAGATTAGGGAAATTAAAGTCAAAAACACACAGCCACCCCAAAGTTTCAGACGGCTCTGTTTACAAGAACCTCATCTACGGTACAAGTTAAATATCCCAGAAAGCGAAAAATGGATAAAGAAATTGCGGTACGTACGTACAATGGAATATCACTCAGCAATGAAATCTATGTCATGAGGCCCGTCGCGGCATAATGAGTGGATTAAGGTACGATGATTCTAAGTGAAATAAGTCACACAGAAAATGAAACATCATAAGATATCACTAATACACGGAATGTACTCTTGGCTACACATGAACTGAATAACAGAACAGGGTCTCAAATTTAGAAAACCAACTTATGCTTGCTTAAGGGGAAAGGTGAGTTGGGGTGCTGCATAACACCAGAGATAGAAATTAGCACAGATACCTTTCCATAAGCCAAATATGTAATAGTCAAGACCTACCCCTTGCTCAACGAAATGGACTAAACACCCCATATTCAACGCCTAGGAATACACCTGACTAGTAAGAATCTTCAAACCCATGGATTTATATGTCTCCGTAAGAGAATGAAGCGTGTGTACAGCGGCATGAATGCAGCAGAGAAAATCCGATAAATCCCATTATCAAAATGAATTACACAAACAAAACCCAAGGACAGTGAAATAGAGTGCAATTCTTAAATAATTCATTCAGGGCTTGTGATGCAACCTGGATTTACCACATCTACACCCAGAGCTGAGTGAGACATAAGGTTGGGCACTTCGGGCTGATAGCATTGGTGAGGTTCGATGAGCAAATGCAGACCCTTTGAAGTCATACAGCATGGTACCCATTCCATGGGTCCCAACTCTCCAAGTTTAAGGGATTCTTCCTTCAGCTAAAACATGCATGGGAAACCCACAGTATGGTGCACCGTGTGACTGGCAAACGTTTTCAAATGCATCTCAGTTTTCATCCCCTTTTACTCGGGTTCACCATTCCAGACCCTTTACGAACACTCTCCCCACTTGGAGAGTCAGTGCCTTTAACCTCCTGTCGGGCACAGTTTGCAATTTCTGCGCAAGATGAAAAGGAATAGGGAGAACGAATGAGAGACTAGCTCTAGGTGTCTGCACGGGCAAATTTAACGCTCATTTCCCACCAGGAAGAGGAATTAACCAAAGGCTCAGCATGCCGTGCCGGAACCAGATTAGGGCCTGAAGCAATCCTGTGGGTTTGCGGCCAGCTCACAAGATAGCGAGTTGAAGAAAGGAGCTCAGGGGCACTGTAACTCACAAACCTGCAGAGTTATAAATGACAGCTATCGTCCAAAAATATATTGAAGGAAGGCTGCAAAGGCGACTTGTAAGCGGGACAGATTTGCAGGAAAACGATTTCAGGGGGTAGACGGGAATTGCATTTAAAGCATAGGAAAAGAGGCAGAACGTCGACAATGATGCTCTTGGCCAAAAAGGGCGTATGCGTTTTTTCCTGAATATATTCAGGAAAAAACGCATACGCCCTTTTTGGCCAACCAAGCAAGCATGTTAAAGAAATCTGCACTACAATGAAGTCTCACTGCCCCCCGGTCAAAAGGGCCATCTGAAAAAAGTGTAAAATCCAGAAAGGCAGCACAGGACATGGAGAACAGCGAGCCTTGTTATGCTGATGGGCGGGATGTAAATTGCCAACAGCCACTCTGGAGAAGTGTATGGTGTTTCCCGGAACACCGAAAAAACAAAGCTACGGAGCCTTCGGCACTTCCACTTATGGTCCTATAGCTTATGGAAATTAAAATCAAAAACACACAGCCACCCCAAAGTGTCGAACGGCTCTGTTTACAAGAACCTCGTCTACGGTACAAGTTAAATATCCCAGAATGTGAAAAATGGATAAAGAAGTTGTGGTACGTACGTACAATGGAATATCACTCAGCAATGAAATCTATGTCATCAGGCCCGTCGCGCCATAATGAGTGGATTCAGGTACGATGATTCTAAGTGAAATAAGTCACACAGAAAATGAAACATCATAAGATATCACTACTACACGGAATGTAAACTTGGCTACACATGAACTGAATTACAAAACAGAACAGGGTCTCAAATTTAGAAAACCAACTTATGCTTGCTTAAGGGGAAAGGTGAGTTGGGGTGCTGCATAAAACCAGAGATAGAAATTAGCACAGATACTTTTCCATAAGCCAAATATGTAATAGTCAAGACCTACCCCTTACTCAACGAAATGGACTAAACACCCCATATTCAACGCCTAGGAATACACCTGACTAGTAAGAATCTTCAAACCCATGGATTTATATGTCTCCGTAAGAGAATGAAGCGTGTGTACAGCGGCATGAATGCAGCAGAGAAAATCCGATAAATCCCATTATCAAAATGAATTACACAAACAAAACCCAAGGACAGTGAAATAGAGAGCAATTCTTAAATAATTCATTCAGGGCTTGTGATGCAACCTGGATTTACCACATCTACAGCCAGAGCTCAGTGAGACATAAGGTTGGGCACTTCGGGCTGATAGCATTGGTGAGGTTTGATGAGCAAATGCAGACCCTTTGAAGTCAAACAGCATGGTACCCATTCCATGGGTCCCAACTCTCCAAGTTTAAGGGATTCTTCCTTCAGCTAAAACATGCATGGGAAACCCACAGTATGGTGCACCGTGTGACTGGCAAACGTTTTCAAATGCATCTCAGTTTTCGTCCCCTTTTACTCGGGTTCACCATTCCAGACCCTTTACGAACACTCTCCCCACTTGGAGAGTCAGTGCCTTTAACCTCCTGTTGGGCAGAGTTTGCAATTTCTGTGCAAGATGAAAAGGAATAGGGAGAACCAATGAGAGACTAGCTCTAGGTGTCTGCACGGGCAAATTTAACGCTCATTTCCCACCAGGAAGAGGAATTAACCAAAGGCTCAGCATGCCGTGCTGGAACCAGATTAGGGCCTGAGGCAATCCTGTGGGTTTGCGGCCAGCTCACAAGATAGCGTGTTGAAGAAATGAGCTCAGGGGCACTGTAACTCACAAACCTGCAGAGTTATAAATGACAGCTATCGTCCAAAAATATACTGAAGGAAGGCTGCGAAGACGACTTGTTAGTGGGGCAGAATTGCAGGAAAACGATTTCAGGGGGTAGACGGGAATTGCATTTAAAGCATAGGAAAAGAGGCAGAACGTCGACAATGATGCTCTTGGCCAAAAAGGGCGTATGCGTTTTTTCCTGAATATATTCAGGAAAAAACGCATACGCCCTTTTTGGCCAACCAAGCAAGCATGTTAAAGAAATGTGCACTACAATGAAGTCTCACTGCCCCCCGGTCAAAAGGGCCATCTGAAAAAAGTGTAAAATCCAGAAAGGCAGCACAGGCCATGGAGAACAGGGAGCCTTGTTATGCTGATGGGCAGGATGTAAATTGCCAACAGCCAGTCTGGAAAAATGTATGGTGTTTCCCGGAACATCTAAAAAACAAAGCACCGGAGCCTACGGCAATTCCCCTTATGGTCCTATAGCTTAGGAAAATTAAAATCAAAAACACACAGCCACCCAAAAGTCTCGGGGGGCTCTGTTTACAGGAACCTCGTCTACGGTACAAGTTAAATATCCCAGAATGTGAAAAATGGATAAAGAAGTTGTGGTACGTACGTACAATGGAATATCACTCAGCAATGAAATCTATGTCATCAGGCCCGTCGCGGCATAATGAGTGGATTCAGGTACGATGATTCTAAGTGAATTAAGTCACAAAGAAAATGAAACATCATAAGATGTCACTAATACACGGAATGAAAACTTGGCTACACATGAACTGAATTACAAAACAGAACAGGGTCTCAAATTTAGAAAACCAACTTATGCTTGCTTAAGGGGAAAGGTGAGTTGGGGTGCTGCATAAAACCAGAGATAGAAATTAGCACAGATACCTTTCCGTAAGCCAAATATGTAATACTCAAAACCTACCCCTTGCTCAACGAAATGGACTAAACACCCCATATTCAACGCCTAGGAATACACCTGACTAGTAAGAATCTTCAAACCCATGGATTTATATGTCTCCGTAAGAGAATGAAGCGTGTGTACAGCGGCATGAATGCAGCAGAGAAAATCCGATAAATCCCATTATCAAAATGAATTACACAAACAAAACCCAAGGACAGTGAAATAGAGAGCAATTCTTAAATAATTCATTCAGGGCTTGTGATGCAACCTGGATTTACCACATCTACACCCAGAGCTGAGTGAGACATAAGGTTGGGCACTTCGGGCTGATAGCATTGGTGAGGTTCGATGATCAAATGCAGACCCTTTGAAGTCATACTGCATGGTACACATTCCATGGGTCCCAACTCTCCAGGTTTATGGGATACTTCCTTCAGCTAAAACATGCATGGGAAATCCGCAGTATGGTGCACCGTGTGACCGGGAAACGATTTCAAATACATCTCAGTTTTGGTCCCCTTTTACTCGGGTTCACCATTCCAGACACTTTACTAACACTCTCCCCACTTGGAGAGTCAGTGCCTTTAACTTCAGGTTTGGCACAGTTTCCAATTTCTGCGCAAGATAAACAGGTATAGGGAGAACCAATGAGAGACTCGCTGTAGGTGTCTGCACGGGCAAATTTAACGCTCATTTCGCACTAGGATGATGAATTAACCAAAGGGTCAGCATGCCGTACCAGAACAAGATTAGGGCCTGAAGCAATCCAGCGTGTTTGCGGCCAGCTCACAAGATAGCGAGTTGAAGAAAGGAGCTCAGGGGCACTGTAACACACAAACCTGCAGTTATAAATGACAGCTATCGTCCAAAAATATATTGAAGGAAGGCTGCGAAGACGACTTGTAAGCGGGACAGATTTGCAGGAAAACGATTTCAGGGGGTAGACGGGAATTGCATTTAAAGCATAGGAAAAGAGGCAGAACGTCGACAATGATGCTCTTGGCCAAAAAGGGCGTATGCGTTTTTTCCCGAATATATTCAGGAAAAAACGCATACACACTTTTTGGGCAACCAAGCAAGCATGTTAAAGAAATCTGCACTACAATGAAGTCTCACTGCCCCCCGGTCAAAAGGGCCATCTGAAAAAAGTGTAAAATCCAGAAAGGCAGCACAGGCCATGGAGAACAGGGAGCCTTGTTATGCTGATGGGCGGGATGTAAATTGCCAACAGCCACTCTGGAGAAGTGTATGGTGTTTCCCGGAACACCGAAAAAACAAAGCTACGGAGCCTACGGCACTTCCACTTATGGTCCTATAGCTTAGGGAAATTAAAATCAAAAACACACAGCCACCCCAAAGTGTCGGACGGCTCTGTTTACAAGAACCTCATCTACGGTACAAGTTAAATATCCCAGAATGTGAAAAATGGATAAAGAAGTTGTGGTACGTACGTTCAATGGAATATCACTCAGCAATGAAATCTATGTCATCAGGCCCGTCGCGGCATAATGAGTGGATTCAGGTACGATGATTCTAAGTGAAATAAGTCACACAGAAAATGAAACATCATAAGATATCACTACTACACGGAATGTAAACTTGGCTACACATGAACTGAATTACAAAACAGAACAGGGTCTCAAATTTAGAAAACCAACTTATGCTTGCTTAAGGGGAAAGGTGAGTTGGGGTGCTGCATAAAACAAGAGATAGAAATTAGCACAGATACCTTTCCATAAGCCAAATATGTAATAGTCAAGACCTACCCCTTGCTCAACGAAATGGACTAAACACACCATATTCAACCCCTAGGAATACACCTGTGTAGTAAGAATCTTCAAACACTTGGATTTATATGTCTCCGTAAGAGAATGAAGCGTGTGTACAGCGGCATGAATGCAGCAGAGAAAATCCGATAAATCCCATTATCAAAATGAATTACACAAACAAAACCCAAGGACAGTGAAATAGAGAGCAATTCTTAAATAATTCATTCAGGGCTTGTGATGCAACCTGGATTTACCACATCTACACCCAGAGCTGAGTGAGACATAAGGTTGGGCACTTCGGGCTGATAGCATTGGTGAAGTTCGATGAGCAAATGCAGACCCTTTGAAGTCATACTGCATGGTACCCATTCCATGGGTCCCACATCTCCAGGTTTAAGGGATTCTTCCTTCAGCTAAAACATGCATGGGAAACCCACAGTATGGTGCACCGTGTGACCGGCAAACGTTTTCAAATGCATCTCAGTTTTCGTCCCCTTTTACTCGGGTTCACCATTCCAGACCCTTTACTAACACTCTCCCCACTTGGAGAGTCAGTGCTTTTAACTTCCTGTTTGGCACAGTTAGCAATTTCTGCGCAAGATGAACAGGAATAGGGAGAACCAATGAGAGACTAGCTGTAGGTGTCTGTACGGGCAAATTTAGTGCTCATTTCCCACCAGGAGGAGGAATTAACCAAAGGCTCAGCATGCCGTGCCTGAACCAGATTAGGGCCTGACAATCGTGCTGGTTTGCAGCCAGCTCACAAGATAGCGAGTTGAAGAAAGGAGCTCAGGGGCACTGTAACTCACAAACCTGCAGAGTAATAAATGACAGCTATCGTCCAAAAATATATTGAAGGAGGCCTGCAAAGACGACTTGTAAGCGGGACAGATTTGCAGGAAAACGATTTCAGGGGGTAGACGGGAATTGCATTTAAAGCATAGGAAAAGAGGCAGAAAGTCAACAATGATGCTCTTGGCCAAGAAGGGCGTATGCGTTTTTTCCTGAATATATTCAGGAAAAAACGCATACGCCCTTTTTGGCCAACCAAGCAAGCATGTTAAAGAAATCTGCACTACAATGAAGTCTCACTGCCCCCCGGTCAAAAGGGCCATCTGAAAAAAGTGTAAAATCCAGAAAGGCAGCACAGGCCATGGAGAACAGGGAGCCTTGTTATGTTGATGGGCGGGATGTAAATTGCCAACAGCCACTCTGGACAAGTGTATGGTGTTTCCTGGAACACCTAAAAAACAAAGCAACGAAGCCTACGGCACTTCCACTTATGGTCCTATAGCTTAAGGAAATTAAAATCAAAAACACACAAACACCCCAAAGTTTCGGACGGCTCTGTTTACAAGAACCTCGTCTACGGTTCAAGTTAAATATCCCAGAATGTGAAAAATGGATAAAGTAGTAGTGGTACCTACATACAATGGAATATCACACAGCAATGAAATCTATGTCATCAGGCCCGTCGCGGCATAATGAGTGGATTCATGTACAAAGATTCTAAGGGAAATAAGTCACACAGAAAATGAAACATCATAAGATATCACCAATACACGGAATGTAAACTTGGCTGCACATGAACTGAATTACAAAACAGAACAGGGTCTCAAATTTAGAAAAACAACTTATGCTTGCTTAAGGGGAAAGGTGAGTTGGGGTGCTGCATAAAACCAGAGATAGAAATTAGCACAGATACCTTTCCATAAGCCAAATATGTAATAGTCAAGACCTACCCCTTGCTCAACGAAATGGACCAAACAACACATATTAAACGCCTAGGAATACACCTGACTAGTAAGAATCTTCAAACCCATGGATTTATATGTCTCCATAAGAGAATCAAGCGTGTGTACAGCTGCATGAATGCAGCAGAGAAAATCCGATAAATCCCATTATCAAAATAAATTGAAAAACAAAACACAATGACAGTGAAATAGAGAGCAATTCTTAAATAATTCATTCAGGGCTTGTGATGCAACCTGCATTTACCTCATCTACACCCAGAGCTGAGTGAGACATAAGGTTGGACACTTCGGGCTGATAGCATTGGTGAGGTTCGATGAGCAAATGAAGACCCTTTGAAGTCATACTGCATGGTACCCATTCCATGGGTCCCAACTCTCCAGGTTTAAGCGATTCTTCCTTCAGCTAAAACATGCATGGGAATCCCACAGTATGGTGCACCGTGTGACTGGCAAACGTTTTCAAATGCATCTCAGTTTTCGTCCCCTTTTACTCGGGTTCACCATTCCAGAACATTTACTAACACTCTCCCCACTTGGAGAGTCAGTGCCTTTAACCTCCTGTTGGGCACAGTTTGCAATTTCTGCGCAAGATGAACAGGAATAGGGAGAACAAATGAGAGACTAGCAGTAAGTGTCTGCACGGGCAAATTTAATGCTCATTTCCCACCAGGAAGAGGAATTAACCAAAGGATCAGCATGCCGTGCCGGAAACAGATTAGGGCCTGAAGCAATCCTGCGGGTTTGCGCCCAGCTCACAAGTTGCGAGTTGATGAAAGGAGCTCAGGGACACTGTAACTCACAAACATGCAGAGTTATAAATGACAGCTATCGTCCAAAAATATATTGAAGGAAGGCTGCGAAGACGACTTGTAAGCGGGGCAGAATTGCAGGAAAACGATTTCAGGGGGTAGACGGGAATTGCATTTAAAGCATAGGAAAAGAGGCAGAACGTCGACAATGATGCTCTTGGCCACAAAGGGTGTATGCATTTTTTCCTGAATTTATTGAGGAAAAAAAGCATATGCGCTTTTTGGCCAACCAAGCAAGCATGTTAAAGAAATCTGCACTACAATGAAGTCTCACTGCCCCCCGGTCAAAAGGGCCATCTGAAAAAAGTGTAAAATCCAGAAAGGCAGCACAGGCCATGGAGAACAGCGAGCCTTGTTATGCTGATGGGCGGGATGTAAACTGCCAACAGCAAGTCTGGAAAAATGTATGGTGTTTCCCGGAACATCTAAAAAACAAAGCAACGGAGCCTATGGCACTTCCCCTTATGGTCCTATAGCTTAGGAAAGTTAAAATCAAAAACACACAGCCACCCCAAAGTGTCGGACGGCTCTGTTTACAAGAACCTCGTCTACGGTACAAGTTAGATATCCCAGAATGTGAAAAATGGATAAAGAAGTTGTGGTACGTACGTACAATGGACTATCACACAGCAATGAAATCTATGTCATCAGGCCCGTCGCGGCATAATGAGTGGATTCAGGTACGATGATTCTAAGTGAAATAAGTCACACAGAAAATGAAACATCATAAGATATCACTACTACACGGAATGTAAACTTGGCTACACATGAACTGAATTACAAAACAGAACAGGGTCTCAAATTTAGAAAACCAACTTATGCTTGCTTAAGGGGAAAGGTGAGTTGGGGTGCTGCATAAAACCAGAGATAGAAATTAGCACAGATACCTTCACATAAGCCAAATATGTAATAGTCAAGGCCTACCCTTTGCGCAATGAAATGGACTAAATACCCCATATTCAACGCCTAGGAATACACCTGACTGGTAATAATCTTCAAACCCATGGATTTATATGTCTCCGTTAGGGAATGAAGCGTGTGTACAGCAACATGAATGCAGCAGAGAAAATCCGATAAATCCCATTATCAAAATGAATTACAAAAACCAAACACAAGGACAGTGAAATAGAGAGCAATTCTTAAATAATTTATTCAGGCTTGTGATGCAACCTGGATTTACCACATCTACACCCAGAGCTGAGTGTGACATAAGGTTGGGCACTTCGGGCTGATAGCACTGGTGAGGTTCGATGAGCAAATGCAGACCCTTTGAAGACATACTGCATGGTACCCATTCCATGGGTCCCAAATCTCCAGTTATAAGGGATTCTTCCTTCAGCTCAAAACATGCATGGGAAACCCACAGTATGGTGGACCGTGTGACCGGCAAACGTTTTCAAATGCATCTCAGTTTTCCTCCCCTTTTACACGGGTTCACCATTCCAGACCCTTTACTCACACTCTCCCCACTTGGAGAGTCAGTGCCTTTAACCTCCTGTTGGACACAGTTTGCAATTTCTGCGCAAGATGAACAGGAATAGGGAGAACCAATGAGAGACTAGCTGTAGGTGTCTGTACGGGCAAATTTAACGCTCATTTCCCACCAGGAAGAGGAATTAACCAAAGGCTCAGCATGCCCTGCTGGAACCAGATAAGGGCCTGAAGCAATCCTGCGGGTTTGCGGCCAGCTCACAAGTTAGCGAGATGAAGAAAGGAGCTCAGGGGCACTGTAACTCACAAACCTGCAGAGTTATAAATGACAGCTATCGTCCAAAAATATATTGAAGTATGTCTGCGAAGAGGACTTAGAATTTGGGCAGAAATTCAGGAAAACGATTTCAGGGGGTAGACTGGAATGCACTTAAAGCCTAGGAAAAGACGGAGAACAGCGACAATGATGCACTTGGCCAAAAAGGGCGTATGCGTTTTTTCCTGAATATAATCAGGAAAAAACGCATACGCCCTTTTTGGCCAACCAAGCAAGCGTGTAAAGAAATCTGCACTAAAATGAAGTCTCTCTGCCCCCCGGTCAAAAGGGCCATCTGAAAAAAGTGTAAAATCCAGAAAGGCAGGACAGGCCATGGAGAAGAGGGAGCATTGTTATCCTGATGGTCGGCATGTGAATTGCCAACAGCCACTCTGGAGAAGTGTATGGTATTTCCTGAAACACATAAGAAACAAAGCAACACAGCCTATGGCACTTCCACTTATGGTCCTATAGCTTAGGGAAATTAAAATCAAAACCACACAGGCACCCCAAAGTTTGGAACGGCTCTGTTTACAAGAACCTCTTGTACGGTACAAGTTAAATATCCCAGAGGGCGAAAAATGGATAAAGAAGTTGTGGTTCTTACGTACAATGGAATATCACTCAGCAATGAAATCTATGTCATCAGGCCCGTAGCGGCATAATGAGTGGATTCAGGTACGATGATTCTACGTGCAATAGGTCACACAGAAAAAGAAACATCATAAGATATCACTAATACACGGAATGTAAACTTGGCTACACATGAAATGAATTACAAAACAGAACAGTGTCTCAAATTTAGAAAACCAACTTATGCTTGCTTTTTGGGAAAGGTGAGTTCGGGTGCTGCATAAAAACAGAGATTGAAATTCGCACTGATACCGTTCCATAAGCCAAATATGTAATAGACAAGACCTACTGCTTGCTCAACGAAATGGGCTCAACACCCCATATTCAACGCCTAGGAATATACCTGCCTAGCAAGAATCTTAAAACCCATGGATTTATATGTGTCCATAAGAGAATCCAGCGTGTGTTCAGTGGCCTAAAGGCAGCAGTGAAAATCCGATAAATCACATTATCAAAATAAATTTCAAAAACAAAACACAATGACAGTGAAATAGAGAGCAATTCTTAAATAATTCACTCAGGGCTTCTGATGCAACCTGGATTTACCACATGTACACCCAGTGCTGGGGAGACATAAGGCCGGACACTTCGCCCTGATAGTATTGTTGAGGTTCGGTGAGCAATTGCAGACCCTTTGAAGTCATACTGCATGGTACCCATTCCAAGGGTCCCAACTCTCCAGGTTTAAGGGATTCTTCCTTCCGCTACATCATGTATGGGAAACCCAGAGTATGGTCCACCATGTGATTGGGAAACGTTTTCAAATGCATCTCAGTTTTCGTCCCTTTATACTCGGGTTCACCATTCCAGATGCTTAACTAACACTCTCCCCACTTGGAGAGTCAGTGCCTTTAACCTCCTGTTTGTCACAGTTTGCAATTTCTGCGCAAGATGAACAGGAATAGGGAGAACCAATGAGAGACTAGCTGTAGGTGTCTGCACGGGCAATTTAATGCTCATTTCTCACCAGGAAGTGGAATTAACCAAAGGCTCAGAATGCCGTGCCGGAACCAGATTAGGGCCTGAAGCAATACTGCGGGTGTGCAGGCAGCTCACAAGATAGCGAGTTGAACAAAGGAGCTCAGGGGCACTGTAATTCACAAACCTGCAGAGTTATAAATGACAGCTATCGTCCAAAAATATATTGAAGGAAGGCTGCGAAGAGGACTTGAAAGCGGGGCAGAATTCCAGGAAAACGATTTCAGGAGGTAGACGGGAAATGCACTGAAAGCATAGGAGAAGAGGCAGAACCTCGACAATGATGCACTTGTTCAAAAAGTGCATATGCGTTTTTTCCAAGGCCCTCCTTAAAGAGAGTAGGGGGCTCCCAGCATGCTTCAGTGGCCAACAGAGGGCCCACATCGCCAAGGTGACGTGAGCCAGCCAGGCAGGAGTGACCTCACATCAGAGGGCCCACCTCACAGAAGGGTAAGGGACCCAGCCATTATCAGACTCTCACCAGAGGGCCCACATCAGCAAGGGGCTGGGAACCAGGCAGGAGTGTCTTCACACCCGTGGGGCCACATCATCGCAAGTTGAGGTACCCAGCACATGTGGCCTCAAACCAGAGGACCCACATCTCCATGGGTCTCGGAGCGAGGCAGGCAGGATGAACCTCAAAACACGTGGCCCATTGTATAAAAAAGGTGAGGAATCCAGCAGTTGGAACATCCCAGCAGGCGGCCCAGAGCACCGAGGCTATGGGATCCAGGCAATGATGAACTCACAACAGAGGGCCCTCATCATGAAACTGTGAGCAACCTAGCCATTGTGACCTCAGAGCACAAGGCCCACATCCCCATGGGGAAGCGAACCAAGCAGGAGTGTCATCGCACCAGTGGGCACACATCAGAAAATGTGGGGAGCCCAGCAGTTAGGGCCTGATGCCAGAGGGCCCTCATCACCGAGGAGAGGAGGCTCCCAGCAGGCTCCAACTGCTACAAGAGGGCCAACGTCGCCAATGCGGGGTGTGCCAGCCAGGCAGGAGTGACCTCAGAGCAGAGGGCCAACCTCAAAAAAGTGTGAGGAACCCAAAGAGGATTAGACTCTCACCAGAGGGCCCACATCACCAAGAGGATCAGAACCAGGCAGGACTGTCTTCACACCAGGGTGACCACATCATAGAAAGGTGAGGAACCCAGCACATGTGGCCTAAACCAGAAGACCCACATCTCCAAGGGGCTCGGAGTGAGGCATGCAGGAGTAGCCTCACAACACAGGGCCCATAGAATAAAAAAGCTGAGGAATCCTGCAGTGGGAACCTCCCAGCAGGCGGCCCAGAGCACCGAGTCTATGCGATCCAGGCTGCAGTGAACTCACAGCAGAGGGCCCATATCATGAAACTGTGAGCAACCCAGCCATTGGGACCTCACAGCAGAAGGCCCACATCCCC
Organism: Delphinapterus leucas; assembly: GCF_059928025.1. Taxonomy (NCBI): domain Eukaryota; kingdom Metazoa; phylum Chordata; class Mammalia; order Artiodactyla; family Monodontidae; genus Delphinapterus; species Delphinapterus leucas. The sequence goes on along the minus strand of NW_028322236.1, from coordinate 17,027,677 downwards.
ATGGGGTTGGGAACATGGCAAGAGTGTCCTCGCACCACTTAGCACGTATCAGAAAAAGTGGGTACCCAGCAGTTACAGCCTGACGCTAGAGAGCCCTCATCACCGAGGGGAGGTGGCTCCCAGCAGGCTCCAACTGCCACAAGAGGGCCGATGTCGCCAAGGCGGGGTGTGCCAGCCAGTCAGTAGTGACCTCACAGCAGAGGGCCCACCTCACAGAAGGGTGAGGAACCCAGCCAGGATCAGACTCTCACCAGAGGGCCCACATCACCAAGGGGATAGAAACCAGGCAGGAGTGTCCTCACACCAGCAGGGCCACATCATCGAAAGGTGAGGGACCCAGCACACGTGGCCTCAAACCAGAGGACACACATCACCAAGGGGCTGGGAGTGAGTCAGGCAGGAGGAGTCTCCAAACAGAGGGCCCATAGAAGAGAAAAGGTGAGGAATCCCGCAGTTGGAACCTCCCCGCAGGCGGCCAGGAGCAGCGAGGCTATGGGATCCAGGCCGGAGTGAACTCACACCAGAGGGCCCTCATCATGAAACTGAGCCACCCACCGTTGGGACCTCAGAGCAGAAGGCCCATATTCCCATGGGGTTGGAAACCTGGCAGGAGTGTACTCACACCACAGGGCGCACATCAGAAAATTTTGGGAGCCCAGGAGTTAGAGCCTGACGCCAGAGGGCCCTCATTACTGAGGGGAGGAGACTCCCAGCAGGCACCAACTCCCAACTGAGGGCCCACGTCGCCAAGGTGACGTGTGCCAGTCAGGCAGGAGTGACCTCACAGCAGAGGGCCTACCTCACAGAAGGGTGAGGAAACCAGCCAGGATAAGACTCTCACCAGAGAGCCCACATCACCAAGGGGACCGGAACAAGGCAGGAGTGTCCTCACACCAGTGTGGCCACATTATAGAAAGGTGACGAACCCAGCACATGTGGCCTAAACCAGAGGACCCACATTTCCAAGGTGCTCCGAGTGAGGCAGGCAGGAGTAGCCTAACAACACAGGGCCCACAGAATAAAAAATGTGAGGAATCCAGCAGTTGGAACCCCCCAGCAGGTGGCCCAGAGTACGGAGCCTATGTGATCCAGGCCACAGTGAACTCACAGCAGAGGGCTCACATCATGACACTGTGAGCAACCCAGCTGGTGGGACCTCAGAGCAGAAGGCCCACATCCCCATGGGGATGGGAACGTGGCAGGAGTGTACTCGCACGACAGGGCACATATCAGAAAATTTTGGGAGCCCATGAGTTAGGGCCTGACGCCAGAGGGCCCTCATTACCGAGGGGAGGAGACTCCCAGCAGGCACCAACTCCCAACTGAGGACCCACATCGCCAAGGTGATGTGTGCCAGCCAGGCAGGAGTGACCTCACAGCAGAGGGCCCACCTCCCAGAAGGGTGAGGAATCCAGCCAGGATCAGACTCTCACCAGAGGGCCCCCATCACCAAGGGGATGGGAACCAGGCAGGAGTGTCCTCACACCAGTGGGGCCACATCAATAAAGGTGAGGAAACCGGCACATGTGGCCTCAAACCAGAGGACCCACATCACAAAGGGGCTGGGAGTGAGTCAGGAAGGAGGAGCATGAAAACACAGGACCCAAAGAATAAAAATGGTAAGGAATCCAGCAGTAGGAACCTCCCAGCAGGCGGCTCAGAGCACAGAGTCTATGGGATCTAGGCCTGAGTGAACTAACACCAGAGAGCCAACATCCTGAAACTGTGAACAACACAGGTGTTGGGACCATAGAGCAGAAGGCACATGGGGATGGGAACCTGGCAGGAGTGCCCTCACACCACTTAGCACGTATCAGAAAATGTGGGTAACCAGCAGTTAGGGCCTGATGCCAGAGGGCCTCATCACTGAGGGGAGGAGGCTCCCAGCGGGCTCCAACTGCCACCAGAGGGCCGACGTCGCCAAGGCGGGGTGTGTCAGCCAGGCAGGAGTGACCTCAGAGAAGAGGGCCCACCTCACAGAAGTGTGAGGAGCCCAACCAGGATCAGACTCTCACTGGAGGGCTCACATCACCAAGGGGATGGGAACCAGGCAGGAGTGTCCGCACACCAGTGGGGCCACATCTGCGAAAGGTGAGGAACCCAGCACATGTGGCCTCAAACCAGAGGACACACATCACCAAGGGGCTGGGAGTGAGGCAGGTGTCTGGAGGGGCACATTTAACTCTAATTTCCCACCAGGAAGAGGAATTAACCAAAGGCTCAGAGTGCCGTGCGGGACCCTGATTACGGCCTGAAGCAAACCTGCGGTTCTGTGGCCAGCTTTCAAGGAAACGAGTTAAGAAAGGAAACCACAGGCACTGTAATTCACAAACCTGCAGAGTTATAAATGACAGCTATTGGCAAAAATATATTGAAGTAAGTCTGCACAGAGGACTTGAAAACGAGGCAGAATTGCAGGAATCATATTTCAGGAGGTAGATTGGAATTGCATTTAAAGCATGTGAAAAGCGGCAGATCTTTGACAGTGATGCACTTGGACAAAAAGTGCGTATACATTTTTTCCTGAATATATTCAGGAAAAAACGCATATGCCCTTTGTGGCCAACCAAGAATTCGAGCAATGGAAATCCGCACTACAATGAACTCTCATTTCCCATTCGTCAAAAGAGTCATCTGAAAAAAGTGTAAAACCCAGAAACACAGGACAGGCCATGGAGAACAGGGAGCCTTGTTATGCTGATGGACGGGATGTAAATTGCCAACAGACACTCTGGTGATGTTTATGGTGTATGCTGAAACATCTAAAAAACAAAGCTACAGAGCCTAGGGCACTTCCACTTTTGGCCCTATAGCTTAGGAAAATTAAAATCAACAAGACACAGCCAACACAATATCCAGGGCTGCTGTGTTTACAAGAACCTTGAGTCCAGTACAAATTAAATATCCCAGAAAGAAAAAAATGGATAAAGGAGTTGTCCTACTTACGTACAACGGAATATCACTCAGCAATGAAATCAATGTCATCAGGCCTGTAGCAGCAAATTGAGTGGATTTAAGTATGATGATTCTAAGAGAAATATGTCACACAGAGAAACATAATTATCATAAGATATCACAAATAGAGGGAGTGTAAACTTGGCTACACATAAACTGAATTACAAAACCGAACAGAGTCTCACATTTAGATAAAAACTTATGCTTGCTTAACGGGAAAGTTGAGTTGGGGTGCTGTATAAAACCAGAGATTGAAATGAGCACACATACCGTTCCATAAGCCAAATATGTAATAGACAAGACCTACTCTTTGCTCAACGAAATAGACTAATCCATGGTGTATCACCTCACACCTGTTAGAATGGGCATCATCAGAAAATCTACAAACAACAAATGCTGGAAAGGGTGCGGAGATAAGGAAACCTCTTCCACTATTGTTGGGAATGTAAATTGATGCAGTCACTGTGGAGAACATTATGGAGTTTCTTATAAAACTAAGAATAGAATTACCATATAATACAGCAATCCCACTACTGGGCATATACCCAGACAAAACCATAAAACGAAAAGAGACATTCACCGCAATGTTCATTGCATCACTATTTACAATATCCAGGTAATGGAAGCAAACTAAATGCCCACAGACAGACGAATGCATAAAGATAAGGTACATATATAAAATGGAATATTACTAAGCCATAAAAAGGAATGAAATTGGGTCATTTGTAGAGACGTTGATGGATCTAGAGACTGTCATACAGAGTGAAGTAAGTCAGAAAGAGAAAAACAAATCCTGTATATAAATGCATATATGTGGAACCTAGAAAAGTTGTACAGATGAAGCGTTTTGCAAGGCAGAAATAGAGCAACAGATGTAGACAACAAACGTATGGACACCAAGGGGGGAAAGCTGTTAGGGGGGTGGTGGTGGGAGGAGTTGAGAGATTGGGATTGGCATGTATACATTTCTATGTATAAATAGGTAACCAAAAAGAACCTGCTGTATAAAAAAATAAAATAAAATTCAAAATTACAAAAAGTAAAACAGAAAAAATATTCTTCCCTTCATATACATGTATTTATATGAATAAATTATTTCCATGCTTATATCTGTAAATACAAAAAAGAGGAATAAATTCTACCTTGAACCAAAAACGAAAAAAAGAAAAAAAAACAGAACCCACCAGTTACACAGAGGAAAACCGTATCAGGGCCCTTGCTCCAGTTGTAAACAATTCTGAAGTTGGTCAGTGGTGGGGAATCATCTCCCATTCAGCCAGCATGCCCCACACAACAAGCGTCCTCATTGCAAAGCTGGGGGCCCGTGCCGAGGCATCTGTGAGTAAACGTGGGCCGAGCCCCAGGCCAGCTGCTGCTGAAATGTTCCCACCCTTCCCAGGTAAAACACCTGAATATGTACAAGGACTTGAAAGCCTAGAGGAAGGGCCATGGAGCCACATGAGCGACAGCATGCCAGCCGACTTGGTGCCTGCAGGCCAGACAGGATGGTCCTGGCCCTGGGTGCTCTTCTGGAAGCTTTCCATTTCCCTGCCTGAGATACCCCTCCTGTCCCGGCCCCCACTGCTTTCTTCCTTACTCACCTCTGCCCAGGGAGAAATTCCAGCGGCAGGTATGGGTGGCACATCCTCTTCTTTAGCAGGTGGCATCTTGGCAACTGCTGCAGAAAGTCCAGCAGAGCCCCACTCACACTGGGCAACCCACAAAGCCGTGGCCTCTCACTCCCTCCCACCAGTCCAGCCCCGAGACTGCTGACAGGGCAGAAAATGGCGTCAGGCACAGCTGCAGGTGCTCTTGCTGCCTGGAGCGGTGTTTATATTGATCTCAACCCAGGCACACCTGGGGAGGGATGGCCGGCATGGTCAGGCTTCCCAGGCCAGCCAATAATCACCCCTCAGGGGCTCACAGTTGCAGAAACTGGAACTTGCTGAATCGGCCAGGTCCAAGGAACAGGTGTGGGCTCCTGAGAGTCAGGATAGACAAGGGGCTGCAGCTCTGGCTTGTTTTCTAATTATATTATCTGGCCCATGAGTGGGAGACAACTTCAAGAAAACCATCTCCTAATGAGAAGTACCCAGGAGTCAGGGAGAGCAGGGGTGGGTGGTGGGTGGAGACAGAGGCCTGGTGCCCCGGGTGCAGTGGAAATCTCTGGAAGACCAGGTGGAGGGAGGCCACACAGAGTGATGCCCAGGGTCACAGACCTGTCGGAGCTGCTGTTTGTTAGTTCAAGTCCTGCTCTGAGGTGCTCTGTGTCAGATCTGAGTGACAGGTGAGCTGGGAGTGCTCTGCAATGAGGGCGATGTGCATGGTTCCTGTGTGCCCAGCCCTGCCACGGTACCTGAAAGGGTAGCTCTGTATCCTGGGAGGGGCCTGACCACGAGAGCCCCATGGGCTGCAGGGGAACCTGCCCAGGGAACCCCATATCCTGGGAGGGGCCTGAACACGAGAGCCCCGTGGGCTGGGGTGGGGGTGGGGTACCTGCCCAGGTGAGCTCCATATCCTGGGATTGGCCTGACCTTGAGAGCCCCATGGGCAGCTGGAGTCCTGGTAAAAGATGTCAGGACAGTCAGTGAACCACCGAGGATATACCTCCAGTAGTTCCTAAACCCTACACCCTGCTGGTCATTCTACTAACCACCAGGACATGGTATTCTGTATTAGTCTTCAATGAAGCCTTCTTTTGTATTCTATTAGTCCCAGAGTCACAAGAAATTTTGGCTTGTGAGTGGCAGGACTCAACATACAACTAAAACAATACTTCCGGGCCGTGTTGCCCCAAGGGTTCAAAAATTCCCACACCATCTTTGGGGAAAGCTCAGCTAAAGACCTAAAAGTTCTACCTCTGGAAAAGGAAACACTCCTTCAATATGCAGACGACATTCTGATCGCCAGCCCTACTAAGGAGACCTCTGAACTACCAAGCCAATAAAGGATACAAGTTGTCCAAGAAAAAGCTCAAATATCACAGACTATGGTGACCTGCCTGGGCTGCATTCTCACAGAAGGTCGGAGAAGCCCATCCCAGGAAAGGGAAGAAACAATTTACAGCCTTACCCATTTCTAAAACTAGAAGACAGCTTAGGGGTTCCTGGGGAGGCCAGGGTTTGCTGCTTCTGGATCCCTAACTACAGTCTACTAGCTGGGCCTCTATATGAAACACTGAAAGAAAAAGATGATGATCCTTTTGAATAGAATCCAGAAGTGGCCTTTCAAGAATGGAAAGAGCAGTCAATTCAGACCCTTGCCCTGGAACTCCCTAATTTAGCTAAACCCTTTGACCTTTACATTCCTAGTGAAATTTGAATGGCCATTGGAGTATTAGTGCAAAACCTGGGACCACTTGAAATGGAACAATGCAAGAATGCCATCCAGGTAGGATAAACTACGGTCACCAAGGGGCTTGGCCCACCGCCACATCTGGCCAAGATACTGGCAGTATCTGAAAACCTGGAAATCAGCAGCCCAAAAGGCCACCTCCCTCCTAAGGGAAAAGGACCCCACGTGGTGATCCTAACACCCAACCATGCCCTGAAGTTGCAGGGTTTGCTCCGTGGGCACACTGACCTTGAGTGAGGAGGTCCTCCAACTCCAACCTCCAGAGAGATAACTGGGGCAAAGGGGCACCATGACGACTCATGTGACCATCACTTGACCTGGAGTTTCTCTCATAAAACAACAAGAGTGTGTCCCAAAAGAGTAGACTACTGCTTGCAGGACTTACTGCACCCAGAGGGGAGGTAATAATCTTGGCAGGGGAACCGTATATCACGCTGTCACCATAGAAAAGCCTACAGGCACTGTGATGATGGTGGCCAATAAGACCGGCTGGACTCCTGTTTACTTCAAAAGGCTGTTGACTCAGTGGCCATCATGGTCCTTCATCACCACTGACCCTGGACTGTCTGGGAGTTGAGCAGTCAGGGTGCTGACACCTGGTGCTGTTTTTACGTTAATTCAGGGGCCTAACTGAAGAAAGCACAGACTACTGGTCAGAGCATCTAGGCTGGCAGAAACGGTCAGCCTAAGGTGGCTGAACAAATGTGCGGCGGGGTGAAACTGGACCTCACAGCGTCACTGCACATCTCCTTCCTGGACCCTTAAAGGTCATTAGAATCTATAACACTACCAATACTTGTGCTCAGGCGGACGAGCAGGGAGGCAGGAGGCCTGCGGACAATCAACGTCACCTGGAGGCTGCTGGGGAGAAGTTCAGACCCTCTCCCACGGGTATGAGGGCTCCTAACTCAGCACTCAGCAGTTACAGATGAAGGGTCTGCACCCTCAGCACTCTAAGAATGAGGAAGGGGACAAAATGCAGAAGAGGGGTTTGTCCCAGGCAAAGCCCCTTAAAAATCCCTGGGAGATAAAAATAGAATCTGGGCAATAAAATAAAGTCTAACCTTTCTTATCCTTTGTGCTTTGTCTAATTTCATGTGCTCCTAGGGTCCCGCATACAGAGGTTCCACACCCGGCACTTCAGACCAGATTTCCTAGTACAGAATGGCTGGGTCGACACATCAGGTCCTGGGGCCCAGTGCAGACTCCGCGATATAGAGCCTGAGCTGCAGCCAACAGGGCCCTCGAGAGCTCCGCCCCCTCCCTCCCACTGACTCTGACAGGATCTCTACACAGCAGCCCAGCCCACAGCCCACGGGGTAGCACATGCTCTCACCTCTGCATTCTCTGATCAAAATATAAAGTTTCCTTTGCTTCTGAACCAAACTCAGTCTCGATCTGTTGGCTCCAATGACACTGGGCAGGGGGACACTTGTTGGGGTCCACTCTGGAGGATCAGTAACAGAAATTGAGAACATTGTAACTTCAATGAACAGATGTGTGAGCCAAACTGTAATTAACATAGAACAGTGTATAAGGCTCGGGTAAAATAAGATGTTTCTAACACTTCCATTTGATATTTCCATCACTTTATTATAAGCAAGTTCAGTGAAAGGTTTGTCTTATTTGTCAGGTCAATACTAGAGAAACGAAGTGATTTCTTTCCAAGGATGTACATCTAATAATCTTGGTTAAAGCTTCAATCTTGTTTTAAATGCTTTTCCATTGACAATGATACCTCTCTTTCAGCTCCCCCATTTCTGAGAAGTATAAAATCTTATAATTTATTATTACCAAAGGGGAAAGGTGGGAGGAGGGATAAATTAACAGTTTGGGATTAACACATACACACTGGTATGTATAAAATCGATCATTAACAAGGAACTACTGTACAGCACAGGGAACTACACTCAATATTTTGCAATAACCTATAAGGGGAAATAATCTGAAAAAAGAATAGATATTTTTATTGACATCATCTATTAATGACAGTTAAAATGGAACCTAAGGGAAGCCGGTGGTGAGTGCTTCTGACCCTGAAGACTTCAATCATCTAAAGTTTGGACTCTGCCTACTTCCCAAGGCCCTTAATGAACCTATGTGTAGCCGTAGCTTAAAAAATTCCCCAGTTTGGGTTGTGGAGAGACACTGATTTTGAAAAAGCCCTGGTGTTCTCCTCACATGAATGGGACACTTCCTACAGCTAAAATATGCCTGTCACACCCAGAAGATGGTATACCGTCTGATCGGGAAGAGTTTGGAAAAGGCATCTCATCTCCTCATCTCCTGGTGCTCGGGTTCACCCCTCCAGCGTCTTTACGAACAGTCTCCCCACTTGGAGATGTCAGCACTGTCAACATCCTGTTGCATACAGTTTGGAATTTGTCCAGAGGATGAAGCAGAAGGAGGAGGAACAATGAGAGACAAGTCCTAGGTGTTCGGACAGGCACATGTCACTCTAATTTCCAATCAGGAAGACGAATTGACTAAAAGCTAGGGTTGCCCATGGAAACAGAATAGGGCTTGAGGAAATCCCGCTGCTTTGTGGCCAGTTCCCATAAACACAAGTTGAAAAATGGAACTCAGGGACACTAAAATTCACGAAACTGCAGAGTTGAAAATATCTCTCACTGAAAAATGTCTTGAGGAAAGTCAGAGAAAAGGACTTGTAAGCAACGGAGAATGGCAGGAAAGGGATTGGAAGAGGTAGAAAGGACTCGCCATTAAGCACAAGAAAAGGGGCTGAACATTGCCAACATTGCAGTTGGCCAAAAAGGGTGTATGCGTCTTTTTCTGTATATATTCAAGAAAAGGGCATACACTTTTTTAGCCAACCAAACAGGTGCGCACTGGAAATCAGTACTACAAAACATATCACTTCGCATCAGTCAGAAGAGCCTTCCTCATAAAGTGTAAACACCAGAAATGCAGGACAGGGCAAGGAGAAAAGGGAGCCCTGTGAGGCTTATAGTGGAAATGTATATTGCCAATGGTCACTCTTGAGAAGTGTATTGTGTTTACTAAAGCATCTAAAAAATGAGCTACAGAGCACAGGGCACTTGCACTCATGGACGTATATCTTGGGAAAGACAAAAATGGAGAGGACACAGGCACCCCAATGTTTACCGCCTCTCTGTTTAAAATATCCTCGACTAGGATATAATTTATATGTCTCTGGAGGGAAAAAATGGATAGAGGTGTGGCACTTATGTAGAGTGGAATATTACTCAGCCTGAAAATCAGTGAAATATAGCCAGTTGTAACAACCCCAGAGTAGTTACGTATGATCATTCAAAGTCACATAATTCAAAAAGAAAAAGACAAACAATATTACTAATACATGGAATGTAAACGTGGCTACAAAGTACCTGAATTACAAAACAGAATGGGGTCTCAAATTTAGAAGACCAACTTATGTTTGCTTAAGGAAAAAGGAGAGTTGTGGAGCTGCATAAAACCAGAGATTGAAATTAGCACAGATACCGTTCCATAAGCCAAATATGTAATAGAAAAAACCTACTCTGTGGTCAACAAAATGGGCTCAACACGCCATATTCAACACCTACGAATACACCTGACTAGTAAGAATCTTCAAACTCATGGATTTATATGTCTCCGGAAGAGAATCAAGCGAGAGTACAGCGGCATGAACGGAGCAGTGAAAATGCGATAAATCCCATTATCAAAATAAATTACAAAAACAAAACACAATGAGAGTGAAATAGAGAGCAATTCTTAAATAATTCATTCAGGGCTTGTGATGCAACCTGGATTTACCACATCTACACCCAGAGCTGAGTGAGACATAAGGTTGGGCACTTCGGGCTGATAGCATTGTTGAGGTTCAATGAGCAAATGCAGACCCTTTGAAGTCATACTGCATGGTACCCATTCCATGGGTCCCAACTCTCCAGGTTTAAGGGATTCTTTCTTCAGCTAAAACATGCATGGGAAACCCACAGTATGGTGCACCGTGTGACCAGGAAAGGTTTTCAAATGCATCTCAGTTTTCGTACCCTTTTACTCGGGTTCACCATTCCAGAAACCTTACTAACACTCTCCCCACTTGGAGAGTCAGTGCCTTTAACCTCCTGTTTGGCACAGTTTGCAATTTCTGCGCAAGATGAACAGGAATAGGGAGAACCAATGAGAGACTAGCAGTAAGTGTCTGCACGGGCAAATTTAATGCTCATTTCCCACCAGGAAGAGGAATTAACCAAAGGATCAGCATGCCGTGCTGGAACCAGATTAGGGCCTGAAGCAATCCTGCGGGTTTGCGCCCAGCTCACAAGTTGCGAGTTGAAGAAAGGAGCTCAGGGGCACTGTAACTCACAAACATGCAGAGTTATAAATGACAGCTATCGTCCAAAAATATATTGAAGGAAGGCTGCGAATACGACTTGTAAGCAGGGCAGAATTGCAGGAAATCGATTTCAGGGGGTACACGGGAATTGCATTTAAAGCATAGGAAAAGAGGCAGAACGTCGACAATGATGCTCTTGGCCAAAAAGGGTGTATGCGTTTTTTCCTGAATTTATTCAGGAAAAAAAGCATATGCGCTTTTTGGCCAACCAAGCAAGCATGTTAAAGAAATCTGCACTACAATGAAGTCTCACTGCCCCCAGGTCAAAAGGGACATCTGAAACAAGTGTAAAATCCACAAAGACAGGACAGGGCAAGGAGAACAGACAGCCTTGTTATGCTGATGGTCGGGATGTAAATTGCCAACAGCCACTCTGGAGAAGTGTATGGTGTTTCCTGGAACCCCTGAAAAACAAAGCAACGGAGCCTACGGCACTTCCACTTATGGTCCTATAGCTTAGGGAAATTAAAATCAAAAACACACAGCCACCCCAAAGTGTCGGACGGCTCTGTTTACAAGAACCTCGTCTACGGTACAAGTTAAATATCCCAGAATGTGAAAAATGGATAAAGAAGTTGTGGTACGTACGTACAATGGAATATCACTCAGCAATGAAATCTATGTCATCAGGCCCGTCGCGGCATAATGAGTGGATTCAGGTACGATGATTCTAAGTGAAATAAGTCACACAGAAAATAAAACATCATAAGATATCACTAATACACGTAATGTAAACTTGGCTACACATGAACTGAATTACAAAACAGAACAGGGTCTCAAATTTAGAAAACCAACTTATGTTTGCTTAAGGGGAAAGGTGAGTTGGGGTGCTGCATAAAACCAGAGATAGAAATTAGCACAGATACCTTTCCATAAGCCAAATATGTAATAGTCAAGACCTACCCCTTGCTCAACGAAATGGACTAAACACCCCATATTCAACGCCTAGGAATACACCTGACTAGTAAGAATCTTCAAACCCATGGATTTATATGTCTCCGTAAGAGAATGAAGCGTGTGTACAGCGGCATGAATGCAGCAGAGAAAATCCGATAAATCCCATTATCAAAATGAATTACACAAACAAAACCCAAGGACAGTGAAATAGAGAGCAATTCTTAAATAATTCATTCAGGGCTTGTGATGCAACCTGGATTTACCACATCTACACCCAGAGCTGAGTGAGACATAAGGTTAGGCACTTCTGGCTGATAGCATTGGTGAGGTTCGATGAGCAAATGCAGACCCTTTGAAGTCATACAGCATGGTACCCATTCCATGTGTCCCAACTCTCCAAGTTTAAGGGATTCTTCCTTCAGCTAAAACATGCATGGGAAACCACAGTATGGTGCACCGTGTGACTGGCAAACGTTTTCAAATGCATCTCAGTTTTCGTCCCCTTTTACTCGGGTTCACCATTCCAGACCCTTTACGAACACTCTCCCCACTTGGAGAGTCAGTGCCTCTAACCTCCTTTTGGGCAGAGTTTGCAATTTCTGTGCAAGATGAAAAGGAATAGGGAGAACGAATGAGAGACTAGCTCTAGGTGTCTGCACGGGCAAATTTAACCCTCATTTCCCACCAGGAAGAGGAATTAACCAAAGGCTCAGCATGCCGTGCCGGAACCAGATTAGGGCCTGAAGCAATCCTGTGGGTTTGCGGCCAGCTCACAAGATAGCGAGTTGAAGAAAGGAGCTCAGGGGCACTGTAACTCACAAACCTGCAGAGTTATAAATGACAGCTATCGTCCAAAAATATATTGAAGGAAGGCTGAGAAGACGACGTGTAAGCGGGACAGATTTGCAGGAAAACGATTTCAGGGGGTAGACTGGAATTGCATTTAAATCATAGGAAAAGAGGCAGAACGTCGACAATGATGCTCTTGGCCAAAAAGGGCGTATGCGTTTTTTCCTGAATATATTCAGGAAAAAACGCATACGCCCTGTTTGGCCAACCAAGCAAGCATGTTAAAGAAATCTGCACTACAATGAAGTCTCACTGCCCCCCGGTCAAAAGGGCCATCTGAAAAAAGTGTAAAATCCAGAAAGGCAACACAGGCCACTGAGAACAGGGAGCCTTGTTATGCTGATGGGCGGGATGTAAATTGCCAACAGCCACTCTGGAGAAGTGTATGGTGTTTCCCGGACCACCGAAAAAACAAAGCTACGGAGCCTACGTCACTTCCACTTATGGTCCTATAGCTTAGGGAAATTAAAATGAAAAACACACAGCCACCCCAAAGTGTCGGACGGCTCTGTTTACAAGAACCTCGTCTACGGTACAAGTTAAATATCCCAGAATGTGAAAAATGGATAAAGAAGTTGTGGTACGTACGTACAATGGAATATCACTCAGCAATGAAATCTATGTCATCAGGCCCGTCGCGGCATAATGAGTGGATTCAGGTACGATGATTCTAAGTGAAATAAGTCACACAGAAAATGAAACATCATAAGATATCTCTACTACACGGAATGTAAACTTGGCTACACATGAGCTGAATTACAAAACAGAACAGGGTCTCAAATTTAGAAAACCAACTTATGCTTGCTTAAGGGGAAAGGTGAGTTGGGGTGCTGCATAAAACCAGAGATAGAAATTAGCACAGATACCTTTCCATAAGCCAAATATGTAATAGTCAAGACCTACCCCTTGCTCAACGAAATGGACTAAACACCCCATATTCAACGCCTAGGAATACACCTGAATAGTAAGAATCTTCAAACCCATGGATTTATATGTCTCCGTAAGAGAATGAAGCGTGTGTACAGCGGCATGAATGCAGCAGAGAAAATCCGATAAATCCCATTATCAAAATGAATTACAGAAACAAAACCCAAGGACAGTGAAATAGAGAGCAATTCTTAAATAATTCATTCAGGGCTTGTGATGCAACCTGGATTTACCACATGTACACCCAGAGTTGAGTGAGACATAAGGTTGGGCACTTCTGGCTGATAGCATTGGTGAGGTTCGATGAGCAAATGCAGACCCTTTGAAGTCATACAGCATGGTACCCATTCCATGGGTCCCAACTCTCCAAGTTTAAGGGATTCTTCCTTCAGCTAAAACATGCATGGGAAACCCACAGTATGGTGCAACGTGTGACTGGCAAACGTTTTCAAATGCATCTCAGGTTTCGTCCCCTTTTACTCGGGTTCACCATTCCAGACCCTTTACGAACACTCTCCCCACTTGGAGAGTCAGTGCCTTTAACCTCCTGTTGGGCACAGTTTGCAATTTCTGCGCAAGATGAAAAGGAATAGGGAGAACGAATGAGAGACTAGCTCTAGGTGTCTGCACGGGCAAATTTAACGCTCATTTCCCACCAGGAAGAGGAATTAACCAAAGGCTCAGCATGCCGTGCCGGAACCAGATTAGGGCCTGAGGCAATCCTGTGGGTTTGCGGCCAGCTCACAAGATAGCGAGTTGAAGAAATGAGCTCAGGGGCACTGTAACTCACAAACTTGCAGAGTTATAAATGACAGCTATCGTCCAAAAATATATTGAAGGAAGGCTGCGAAGACGACTTGTAAGTGGGGCAGAATTGCAGGAAAACGATTTCAGGGGGTAGACGGGAATTGCATTTAAAGCATAGGAAAAGAGGCAGAACGTCGACAATGATGCTCTTGGCCAAAAAGGGCGTATGCGTTTTTTCCTGAATATATTCAGGAAAAAACGCATACGCCCTTTTTGGCCAACCAAGCAAGCATGTTAAAGAAATCTGCACTACAATGAAGTCTCACTGCCCCCCGGTCAAAAGGGCCATCTGAAAAAAGTGTAAAATCCAGAAAGGCAGCACAGGCCATGGAGAACAGGGAGCCTTGTTATGCTGATGGGCGGGATGTAAATTGCCAACAGCCACTCTGGAGAAGTGTATGGTGTTTCCCGGAACACCGAAAAAACAAAGCTACGGAGCCTACGGCACTTCCACTTATGGTCCTATAGCTTAGGGAAATTAAAATCAAAAACACACAGCCACCCCAATGTGTCGGACGGCTCTGTTTACAAGAACCTCGTCTACGGTACAAGTTAAATATCCCAGAATGTGAAAAATGGATAAAGAAGTTGTGGTACGTACGTACAATGGAATATCACTCAGCAATGAAATCTATGTCATCAGGCCCGTCGCGGCATAATGAGTGGATTCAGGTACGATGATTCTAAGTGAAATAAGTCACACAGAAAATGAAACATCATAAGATATCACTACTACACGGAATGTAAACTTGGCTACACATGAGCTGAATTACAAAACAGAACAGGGTCTCAAATTTAGAAAACCAACTTATGCTTGCTTAAGGGGAAAGGTGAGTTGGGGTGCTGCATAAAACCAGAGATAGAAATTAGCACAGATACCTTTCCATAAGCCAAATATGTAATAGTCAAGACCTACCCCTTGCTCAACGAAATGGACTAAACACCCCATATTCAACGCCTAGGAATACACCTGAATAGTAAGAATCTTCAAACCCATGGATTTATATGTCTCCGTAAGAGAATGAAGCGTGTGTACAGCGGCATGAATGCAGCAGAGAAAATCCGATAAATCCCATTATCAAAATGAATTACAGAAACAAAACCCAAGGACAGTGAAATAGAGAGCAATTCTTAAATAATTCATTCAGGGCTTGTGATGCAACCTGGATTTACCACATGTACACCCAGAGCTGAGTGAGACATAAGGTTGGGCACTTCTGGCTGATAGCATTGGTGAGGTTCGATGAGCAAATGCAGACCCTTTGAAGTCATACAGCATGGTACCCATTCCATGGGTCCCAACTCTCCAAGTTTAAGGGATTCTTCCTTCAGCTAAAACATGCATGGGAAACCCACAGTATGGTGCAACGTGTGACTGGCAAACGTTTTCAAATGCATCTCAGTTTTCGTCCCCTTTTACTCGGGTTCACCATTCCAGACCCTTTACGAACACTCTCCCCACTTGGAGAGTCAGTGCCTTTAACCTCCTGTTGGGCACAGTTTGCAATTTCTGCGCAAGATGAAAAGGAATAGGGAGAACGAATGAGAGACTAGCTCTAGGTGTCTGCACGGGCAAATTTAACGCTCATTTCCCACCAGGAAGAGGAATTAACCAAAGGCTCAGCATGCCGTGCCGGAACCAGATTAGGGCCTGAGGCAATCCTGTGGGTTTGCGGCCAGCTCACAAGATAGCGAGTTGAAGAAATGAGCTCAGGGGCACTGTAACTCACAAACTTGCAGAGTTATAAATGACAGCTATCGTCCAAAAATATATTGAAGGAAGGCTGCGAAGACGACTTGTAAGTGGGGCAGAATTGCAGGAAAACGATTTCAGGGGGTAGACGGGAATTGCATTTAAAGCATAGGAAAAGAGGCAGAACGTCGACAATGATGCTCTTGGCCAAAAAGGGCGTATGCGTTTTTTCCTGAATATATTCAGGAAAAAACGCATACGCCCTTTTTGGCCAACCAAGCAAGCATGTTAAAGAAATCTGCACTACAATGAAGTCTCACTGCCCCCCGGTCAAAAGGGCCATCTGAAAAAAGTGTAAAATCCAGAAAGGCAGCACAGGCCATGGAGAACAGGGAGCCTTGTTATGCTGATGGGCGGGATGTAAATTGCCAACAGCCACTCTGGAGAAGTGTATGGTGTTTCCCGGAACACCGAAAAAACAAAGCTACGGAGCCTACGGCACTTCCACTTATGGTCCTATAGCTTAGGGAAATTAAAATCAAAAACACACAGCCACCCCAATGTGTCGGACGGCTCTGTTTACAAGAACCTCGTCTACGGTACAAGTTAAATATCCCAGAATGTGAAAAATGGATAAAGAAGTTGTGGTACGTACGTACAATGGAATATCACTCAGCAATGAAATCTATGTCATCAGGCCCGTCGCGGCATAATGAGTGGATTCAGGTACGATGATTCTAAGTGAAATAAGTCACACAGAAAATGAAACATCATAAGATATCACTAATACACGGAATGTAAACTTGGCTACACATGAACTGAATTACAAAACAGAACAGGGTCTCAAATTTAGAAAACCAACTTATGCTTGCTTAAGGGGAAAGGTGAGTTGGGGTGCTGCATAAAACCAGAGATAGAAATTAGCACAGATACATTTCCATAAGCCAAATATGTAATAGTCAAGACCTACCCCTTGCTCAACGAAATGGACTAAACACACCATATTCAACCCCTAGGAATACACCTGTGTAGTAAGAATCTTCAAACACTTGGATTTATATGTCTCTGTAAGAGAATGAAGCGTGTGTACAGCGGCATGAATGCAGCAGAGAAAATCCGATAAATCCCATTATCAAAATGAATTACACAAACAAAACCCAAGGACAGTGAAATAGAGAGCAATTCTTAAATAATTCATTCAGGGCTTGTGATGCAACCTGGATTTACCACATCTAAACCCAGAGCTGAGTGAGACATAAGTTTGGGCACTTCGGGCTGATAGCATTGGTGAAGTTCGATGAGCAAATGCAGACCATTTGAAGTCATACTGCATGGTACCCATTCCATGGGTCCCAACTCTCCAGGTTTAAGGGATTCTTCCTTCAGCTAAAACATGCATGGGAAACCCACAGTATGGTGCACCGTGTGACCGGCAAACGTTTTCAAATGCATCTCAGTTTTCGTCCCCTTTTACTCGGGTTCACCATTCCAGACCCTTTACGAACACTCTCCCCACTTGGAGAGTCAGTGCCTCTAACCTCCTTTTGGGCAGAGTTTGCAATTTCTGCGCAAGATGAAAAGGAAGAGGGAGAACGAATGAGAGACTAGCTGTAGGTGTCTGCACGGGCAAATTTGGTGCTCATTTCCCACCAGGAGGAGGAATTAACCAAAGGCTCAGCATGCCGTGCCTGAACCAGATTAGGGCCTGACAATCGTGCGGGTTTGCAGCCAGCTCACAAGATAGCGAGTTGAAGAAAGGAGCTCAGGGGCACTGTAACTCACAAACCTGCAGAGTAATAAATGACAGCTATCGTCCAAAAATATATTGAAGTATGTCTGCGAAGAGGACTTAGAATTTGGGCAGAAATTCAGGAAAACGATTTCAGGGGGTAGACTGGAATTGCACTTAAAGCCTAGGAAAAGACGGAGAACAGCGACAATGATGCACTTGGCCAAAAAGGGCGTATGCGTTTTTTCCTGAATATAATCAGGAAAAAACGCATATGCCCTTTTTGGCCAACCAAGCAAGCGTGTAAAGAAATCTGCACTAAAATGAAGTCTCTCTGCCCCCCGGTCAAAAGGGCCATCTGAAAAAAGTGTAAAATCCAGAAAGGCAGGACAGGCCATGGAGAAGAGGGAGCATTGTTATCCTGATGGTCGGCATGTGAATTGCCAACAGCCACTCTGGAGAAGTGTATGGTATTTCCTGAAACACATAAGAAACAAAGCAACACAGCCTATGGCACTTCCACTTATGGTCCTATAGTTTAGGGAAATTAAAATCAAAACCACACAGGCACCCCAAAGTTTGGATCGGCTCTGTTTACAAGAACCTCGTCTACGGTACAAGTTAAATATCCCAGAGGGCGAAAAATGGATAAAGAAGTTGTGGTTCTTACGTACAATGGAATATCACTCAGCAATGAAATCTATGTCATCAGGCCCGTAGCGGCATAATGAGTGGATTCAGGTACGATGATTCTACGTGCAATAGGTCACACAGAAAAAGAAACATCATAAGATATCACTAATACACGGAATGTAAACTTGGCTACACATGAAATGAATTACAAAACAGAACAGTGTCTCAAATTTAGAAAACCAACTTATGCTTGCTTTTTGGGAAAGGTGAGTTCGGGTGCTGCATAAAAACAGAGATTGAAATTCGCACTGATACCGTTCCATAAGCCAAATATGTAATAGACAAGACCTACTGCTTGCTCAACGAAATGGGCTCAACACCCCATATTCAACGCCTAGGAATATACCTGCCTAGCAAGAGTCTTAAAACCCATGGATTTATATGTGTCCATAAGAGAATCCAGCGTGTGTTCAGTGGCCTAAAGGCAACAGTGAAAATCCGATAAATCACATTATCAAAATAAATTTCAAAAACAAAACACAATGACAGTGAAATAGAGAGCAATTCTTAAATAATTCACTCAGGGCTTCTGATGCAACCTGGATTTACCACATGTACACCCAGTGCTGGGGAGACATAAGGCCGGACACTTCGCCCTGATAGTATTGTTGAGGTTCGGTGAGCAATTGCAGACCCTTTGAAGTCATACTGCATGGTACCCATTCCAAGGGTCCCAACTCTCCAGGTTTAAGGGATTCTTCCTTCCGCTACATCATGTATGGGAAACCCAGAGTATGGTCCACCATGTGATTGGGAAACGTTTTCAAATGCATCTCAGTTTTCGTCCCTTTATACTCGGGTTCACCATTCCAGATGCTTAACTAACACTCTCCCCACTTGGAGAGTCAGTGCCTTTAACCTCCTGTTTGTCACAGTTTGCAATTTCTGCGCAAGATGAACAGGAATAGGGAGAACCAATGAGAGACTAGCTGTAGGTGTCTGCACGGGCAATTTAATGCTCATTTCTCACCAGGAAGTGGAATTAACCAAAGGCTCAGAATGCCGTGCCGGAACCAGATTAGGGCCTGAAGCAATACTGCGGGTGTGCAGGCAGCTCACAAGATAGCGAGTTGAACAAAGGAGCTCAGGGGCACTGTAATTCACAAACCTGCAGAGTTATAAATGACAGCTATCGTCCAAAAATATATTGAAGGAAGGCTGCGAAGAGGACTTGAAAGCGGGGCAGAATTCCAGGAAAACGATTTCAGGAGGTAGACGGGAAATGCACTGAAAGCATAGGAGAAGAGGCAGAACCTCGACAATGATGCACTTGTTCAAAAAGTGCATATGCGTTTTTTCCAAGGCCCTCCTTAAAGAGAGTAGGGGGCTCCCAGCATGCTTCAGTGGCCAACAGAGGGCCCACATCGCCAAGGTGACGTGAGCCAGCCAGGCAGGAGTGACCTCACATCAGAGGGCCCACCTCACAGAAGGGTAAGGGACCCAGCCATTATCAGACTCTCACCAGAGGGCCCACATCAGCAAGGGGCTGGGAACCAGGCAGGAGTGTCTTCACACCCGTGGGGCCACATCATCGCAAGTTGAGGTACCCAGCACATGTGGCCTCAAACCAGAGGACCCACATCTCCATGGGTCTCGGAGTGAGGCAGGCAGGATGAACCTCAAAACACGTGGCCCATTGTATAAAAAAGGTGAGGAATCCAGCAGTTGGAACATCCCAGCAGGCGGCCCAGAGCACCGAGGCTATGGGATCCAGGCAATGATGAACTCACAACAGAGGGCCCTCATCATGAAACTGTGAGCAACCTAGCCATTGTGACCTCAGAGCACAAGGCCCACATCCCCATGGGGAAGCGAACCAAGCAGGAGTGTCATCGCACCAGTGGGCACACATCAGAAAATGTGGGGAGCCCAGCAGTTAGGGCCTGATGCCAGAGGGCCCTCATCACCGAGGAGAGGAGGCTACCAGCAGGCTCCAACTGCTACAAGAGGGCCAACGTCGCCAATGCGGGGTGTGCCAGCCAGGCAGGAGTGACCTCAGAGCAGAGGGCCAACCTCAAAAAAGTGTGAGGAACCCAAAGAGGATTAGACTCTCACCAGAGGGCCCACATCACCAAGAGGATCAGAACCAGGCAGGACTGTCTTCACACCAGGGTGACCACATCATAGAAAGGTGAGGAACCCAGCACATGTGGCCTAAACCAGAAGACCCACATCTCCAAGGGGCTCGGAGTGAGGCATGCAGGAGTAGCCTCACAACACAGGGCCCATAGAATAAAAAAGCTGAGGAATCCTGCAGTGGGAACCTCCCAGCAGGCGGCCCAGAGCACCGAGTCTATGCGATCCAGGCTGCAGTGAACTCACAGCAGAGGGCCCATATCATGAAACTGTGAGCAACCCAGCCATTGGGACCTCACAGCAGAAGGCCCACATCCCCATGGGGTTGGGAACATGGCAAGAGTGTCCTCGCACCACTTAGCACGTATCAGAAAAAGTGGGTACCCAGCAGTTACAGCCTGACGCTAGAGAGCCCTCATCACCGAGGGGAGGTGGCTCCCAGCAGGCTCCAACTGCCACAAGAGGGCCGATGTCGCCAAGGCGGGGTGTGCCAGCCAGTCAGTAGTGACCTCACAGCAGAGGGCCCACCTCACAGAAGGGTGAGGAACCCAGCCAGGATCAGACTCTCACCAGAGGGCCCACATCACCAAGGGGATAGAAACCAGGCAGGAGTGTCCTCACACCAGCGGGGCCACATCATCGAAAGGTGAGGGACCCAGCACACGTGGCCTCAAACCAGAGGACACACATCACCAAGGGGCTGGGAGTGAGTCAGGCAGGAGGAGTCTCCAAACAGAGGGCCCATAGAAGAGAAAAGGTGAGGAATCCCGCAGTTGGAACCTCCCCGCAGGCGGCCAGGAGCAGCGAGGCTATGGGATCCAGGCCGGAG
The DNA here is from genome assembly GCF_059928025.1 of Delphinapterus leucas. Lineage (NCBI taxonomy): Eukaryota > Metazoa > Chordata > Mammalia > Artiodactyla > Monodontidae > Delphinapterus > Delphinapterus leucas. The sequence goes on along the minus strand of NW_028322236.1, from coordinate 17,006,505 downwards.
TGAACTCACACCAGAGGGCCCTCATCATGAAACTGAGCCACCCACCGTTGGGACCTCAGAGCAGAAGGCCCATATTCCCATGGGGTTGGAAACCTGGCAGGAGTGTACTCACACCACAGGGCGCACATCAGAAAATTTTGGGAGCCCAGGAGTTAGAGCCTGACGCCAGAGGGCCCTCATTACCGAGGGGAGGAGACTCCCAGCAGGCACCAACTCCCACCTGAGGGCCCACGTCGCCAAGGTGACGTGTGCCAGTCAGGCAGGAGTGACCTCACAGCAGAGGGCCTACCTCACAGAAGGGTGAGGAAACCAGCCAGGATAAGACTCTCACCAGAGAGCCCACATCACCAAGGGGACCGGAACAAGGCAGGAGTGTCCTCACACCAGTGTGGCCACATTATAGAAAGGTGACGAACCCAGCACATGTGGCCTAAACCAGAGGACCCACATTTCCAAGGTGCTCCGAGTGAGGCAGGCAGGAGTAGCCTAACAACACAGGGCCCACAGAATAAAAAATGTGAGGAATCCAGCAGTTGGAACCCCCCAGCAGGTGGCCCAGAGTACGGAGTCTATGGGATCCAGGCCACAGTGAACTCACAGCAGAGGGCTCACATCATGACACTGTGAGCAACCCAGCTGGTGGGACCTCAGAGCAGAAGGCCCACATCCCCATGGGGATGGGAACGTGGCAGGAGTGTACTCGCACGACAGGGCACATATCAGAAAATTTTGGGAGCCCATGAGTTAGGGCCTGACGCCAGAGGGCCCTCATTACCGAGGGGAGGAGACTCCCAGCAGGCACCAACTCCCAACTGAGGACCCACATCGCCAAGGTGATGTGTGCCAGCCAGGCAGGAGTGACCTCACAGCAGAGGGCCCACCTCCCAGAAGGGTGAGGAATCCAGCCAGGATCAGACTCTCACCAGAGGGCCCCCATCACCAAGGGGATGGGAACCAGGCAGGAGTGTCCTCACACCAGTGGGGCCACATCAATAAAGGTGAGGAAACCGGCACATGTGGCCTCAAACCAGAGGACCCACATCACAAAGGGGCTGGGAGTGAGTCAGGAAGGAGGAGCATGAAAACCCAGGACCCAAAGAATAAAAATGGTAAGGAATCCAGCAGTAGGAACCTCCCAGCAGGCGGCTCAGAGCACAGAGTCTATGGGATCTAGGCCTGAGTGAACTAACACCAGAGAGCCAACATCCTGAAACTGTGAACAACACAGGTGTTGGGACCATAGAGCAGAAGGCACATGGGGATGGGAACCTGGCAGGAGTGCCCTCACACCACTTAGCACGTATCAGAATATGAGGGTAACCAGCAGTTAGGGCCTGATGCCAGAGGGTCTCATCACTGAGGGGAGGAGGCTCCCAGCGGGCTCCAACTGCCACCAGAGGGCCGACGTCGCCAAGGCGGGGTGTGTCAGCCAGGCAGGAGTGACCTCAGAGAAGAGGGCCCACCTCACAGAAGTGTGAGGAGCCCAACCAGGATCAGACTCTCACTGGAGGGCTCACATCACCAAGGGGATGGGAACCAGGCAGGAGTGTCCGCACACCAGTGGGGCCACATCTGCGAAAGGTGAGGAACCCAGCACATGTGGCCTCAAACCAGAGGACACACATCACCAAGGGGCTGGGAGTGAGGCAGGTGTCTGGAGGGGCACATTTAACTCTAATTTCCCACCAGGAAGAGGAATTAACCAAAGGCTCAGAGTGCCGTGCGGGACCCTGATTACGGCCTGAAGCAAACCTGCGGTTCTGTGGCCAGCTTTCAAGGAAACGAGTTAAGAAAGGAAATCACAGGCACTGTAATTCACAAACCTGCAGAGTTATAAATGACAGCTATTGGCAAAAATATATTGAAGTAAGTCTGCACAGAGGACTTGAAAACGAGGCAGAATTGCAGGAATCATATTTCAGGAGGTAGATTGGAATTGCATTTAAAGCATGTGAAAAGCGGCAGATCTTTGACAGTGATGCACTTGGACAAAAAGTGCGTATACATTTTTTCCTGAATATATTCAGGAAAAAACGCATATGCCCTTTGTGGCCAACCAAGAATTCGAGCAATGGAAATCCGCACTACAATGAACTCTCATTTCCCATTCGTCAAAAGAGCCATCTGAAAAAAGTGTAAAACCCAGAAACACAGGACAGGCCATGGAGAACAGGGAGCCTTGTTATGCTGATGGACGGATTGTAAATTGCCAACAGACACTCTGGTGATGTTTATAGTGTATGCTGAAACATCTAAAAAACAAAGCTACAGAGCCTAGGGCACTTCCACTTTTGGCCCTATAGCTTAGGAAAATTAAAATCAACAAGACACAGCCAACACAATATCCAGGGCTGCTGTGTTTACAAGAACCTTGAGTCCAGTACAAATTAAATATCCCAGAAAGAAAAAAATGGATAAAGGAGTTGTCCTACTTACGTACAACGGAATATCACTCAGCAATGAAATCAATGTCATCAGGCCTGTAGCAGCAAATTGAGTGGATTTAAGTATGATGATTCTAAGAGAAATATGTCACACAGAGAAACATAATTATCATAAGATATCACAAATAGAGGGAGTGTAAACTTGGCTACACATAAACTGAATTACAAAACCGAGCAGAGTCTCACATTTAGATAAAAACGTATGCTTGCTTAACGGGAAAGTTGAGTTGGGGTGCTGTATAAAACCAGAGATTGAAATGAGCACACATACCGTTCCATAAGCCAAATATGTAATAGACAAGACCTACTCTTTGCTCAACGAAATAGACTAATCCATGGTGTATCACCTCACACCTGTTAGAATGGGCATCATCAGAAAATCTACAAACAACAAATGCTGGAAAGGGTGCGGAGATAAGGAACCCTCTTCCACTATTGTTGGGAATGTAAATTGATGCAGTCACTGTGGAGAACATTATGGAGTTTCTTATAAAACTAAGAATAGAATTACCATATAATACAGCAATCCCACTACTGGGCATATACCCAGACAAAACCATAAAACGAAAAGAGACATTCACCGCAATGTTCATTGCATCACTATTTACAATATCCAGGTAATGGAAGCAACCTAAATGCCCACAGACAGACGAATGCATAAAGATGAGGTACATATATAAAATGGAATATTTCTAAGCCATAAAAAGGAATGAAATTGGGTCATTTGTAGAGACGTTGATGGATCTAGAGACTGTCATACAGAGTGAAGTAAGTCAGAAAGAGAAAAACAAATCCTGTATATAAATGCATATATGTGGAACCTAGAAAAGTTGTACAGATGAAGCGTTTTGCAAGGCAGAAATAGAGCAACAGATGTAGACAACAAACGTATGGACACCAAGGGGGGAAAGCTGTTAGGGGGGTGGTGGTGGGAGGAGTTGAGAGATTGGGATTGGCATGTATACATTTCTATGTATAAAATAGGTAACCAAAAAGAACCTGCTGTATAAAAAAATAAAATAAAATTCAAAATTACAAAAAGTAAAACAGAAAAAATATTCTTCCCTTCACATACATGTATTTATATGAATAAATTATTTCCATGCTTATATCTGTAAATACAAAAAAGAGGAATAAAATCTACCTTGAACCAAAAACGAAAAAAAGAAAAAAAAACAGAACCCACCAGTTACACAGAGGAAAACCGTATCAGGGCCCTTGCTCCAGTTGTAAACAATTCTGAAGTTGGTCAGTGGTGGGGAATCATCTCCCATTCAGCCAGCATGCCCCACGCAACAAGCGTCCTCATTGCAAAGCTGGGGGCCCGTGCCGAGGCATCTGTGAGTAAACGTGGGCCGAGCCCCAGGCCAGCTGCTGCTGAAATGTTCCCACCCTTCCCAGGTAAAACACCTGAATATGTACAAGGACTTGAAAGCCTAGAGGAAGGGCCATGGAGCCACATGAGCGACAGCATGCCAGCCGACTTGGTGCCTGCAGGCCAGACAGGATGGTCCTGGCCCTGGGTGCTCTTCTGGAAGCTTTCCATTTCCCTGCCTGAGATACCCCTCCTGTCCCGGCCCCCACTGCTTTCTTCCTTACTCACCTCTGCCCAGGGAGAAATTCCAGCGGCAGGTATGGGTGGCACATCCTCTTCTTTAGCAGGTGGCATCTTGGCAACTGCTGCAGAAAGTCCAGCAGAGCCCCACTCACACTGGGCAACCCACAAAGCCGTGGCCTCTCACTCCCTCCCACCAGTCCAGCCCCGAGACTGCTGACAGGGCAGAAAATGGCGTCAGGCACAGCTGCAGGTGCTCTTGCTGCCTGGAGCGGTGTTTATATTGATCTCAACCCAGGCACACCTGGGGAGGTCTGGCCGGCACGGTCGGGCTTCCCAGGCCAGCCAATAATCACCCCTCAGGGGCTCACAGTTGCAGAAACTGGAACTTGCTGAATCGGCCAGGTCCAAGGAACAGGTGTGGGCTCCTGAGAGTCAGGATAGACAAGGGGCTGCAGCTCTGGCTTGTTTTCTAATTATATTATCTGGCCCATGAGTGGGAGACAACTTCAAGAAAACCCTCTCCTAATGAGAGGAACCCAGGAGTCAGGGAGAGGAGGGGTGGGTGGTGGGTGGAGACAGAGGCCTGGTGCCCCGGGTGCAGTGGAAGTCTCTGGAAGACCAGGTGGAGGGAGGCCACACAGAGTGATGCCCAGGGTCACAGACCTGTCGGAGCTGCTGTTTGTTAGTTCAAGTCCTGCTCTGAGGTGCTCTGTGTCAGATCTGAGTGACAGGTGAGCTGGGAGTGCTCTGCAATGAGGGCGATGTGCATGGCTCCTGTGTGCCCAGCCCTGCCACGGTACCTGAAAGGGTTGCTCTGTATCCTGGGAGGGGCCTGACCACGAGAGCCCCGTGGGCTGGGGTGGGGGTGGGGTACCTGCCCAGGTGAGCTCCATATCCTGGGATTGGCCTGACCTCGAGAGCCCCATGGGCTGCTGGAGTCCTGGTAAAAGATGTCAGGACAGTCAGTGAAGCCACCGAGGATATACCTCCAGTAGTTCCTAAACCCTACACCCTGCTGGTCATTCTACTAACCACCAGGACATGGTATTCTGTATTAGTCTTCAATGAAGCCTTCTTTTGTATTCTATTAGTCCCAGAATCACAAGAAATTTTGGCTTGTGAGTGGCAGGACTCAACATACAACTAAAACAATACTTCCGGGCCGTGTTGCCCCAAGGGTTCAAAAATTCCCACACCATCTTTGGGGAAAGCTCAGCTAAAGACCTAAAAGTTCTACCTCTGGAAAAGGAAACACTCCTTCAATATGCAGACGACATTCTGATCGCCAGCCCTACTAAGGAGACCTCTGAACTACCAAGCCAATAAAAGATACAAGTTGTCCAAGAAAAAGCTCAAATATCACAGACTATGGTGACCTGCGTGGGCTGCATTCTCACAGAAGGTCGGAGAAGCCCATCCCAGGAAAGGGAAGAAACAATTTACAGCCTTACCCATTTCTAAAACTAGAAGACAGCTTAGGGGTTCCTGGGGAGGCCAGGGTTTGCTGCTTCTGGATCCCTAACTACAGTCTACTAGCTGGGCCTCTATATGAAACACTGAAAGAAAAAGATGATGATCCTTTTGAATAGAATCCAGAAGTGGCCTTTCAAGAATGGAAAGAGCAGTCAATTCAGACCCTTGCCCTGGAACTCCCTAATTTAGCTAAACCCTTTGACCTTTACATTCCTAGTGAAATTTGAATGGCCATTGGAGTATTAGTGCAAAACCTGGGACCACTTGAAATGGAACAATGCAAGAATGCCATCCAGGTAGGATAAACTACGGTCACCAAGGGGCTTGGCCCACCGCCACATCTGGCCAAGATACTGGCAGTATCTGAAAACCTGGAAATCAGCAGCCCAAAAGGCCACCTCCCTCCTAAGGGAAAAGGACCCCACGTGGTGATCCTAACCCCCAACCATGCCCTGAAGTTGCAGGGTTTGCTCCGTGGGCACACTGACCTTGAGTGAGGAGGTCCTCCAACTCCAACCTCCAGAGAGATAACTGGGGCAAAGGGGCACCATGACGACTCGTGTGACCATCACTTGACCTGGAGTTTCTCTCATAAAACAACAAGAGTGTGTCCCAAAAGAGTAGACTACTGCTTGCAGGACTTACTGCACCCAGAGGGGAGGTAATAATCTTGGCGGGGGAACAGTATATCACGCTGTCACCATAGAAAAGCCTACAGACACTGTGATGATGGTGGCCAATAAGACCGGCTGGACTCCTGTTTACTTCAAAAGGCTGTTGACTCAGTGGCCATCATGGTCCTTCATCACCACTGACCCTGGACTGTCTGGGAGTTGAGCAGTCAGGGTGCTGACACCTGGTGCTGTTTTTACGTTAATTCAGGGGCCTAACTGAAGAAAGCACAGACTACTGGTCAGAGCATCTAGGCTGGCAGAAACGGTCAGCCTAAGGTGGCCGAACAAATGTGGGGCGGGGTGAAACTGGACCTCACAGCGTCACTGCACATCTCCTTCCTGGACCCTTAAAGGTCATTAGAATCTATAACACTACCAATACTTGTGCTCAGGCGGAGGAGCAGGGAGGCAGGAGGCCTGCGGACAAACAACGTCACCTGGAGGCTGCTGGGGAGAAGTTCAGACCCTCTCCCACAGGTATGAGGGCTCCTAACTCAGCACTCAGCAGTTACAGATGAAGGGTCTGCACCCTCAGCACTCTAAGAATGAGGAAGGGGACAAAATGCAGAAGAGGGGTTTGTCCCAGGCAAAGCCCCTTAAAAATCCCTGGGAGATAAAAATAGAATCTGGGCAATAAAATAAAGTCTAACCTTTTTTATCCTTTGTGCTTTGTCTAATTTCACGTGCTCCTAGGGTCCCGCATACAGAGGTTCAACAGCCGGCACTTCAGACCAGATTTCCTAGTGCAGAATGGCTGGGTCGACACTTCAGCTCCTGGAGCACAGTGCAGACTCCGCGATATAGAGCCTGAGCTGCAGCCAACCGGGCCCTCGAGAGCTCCGCCCCCTCCCTCCCACTGACTCTGACAGGATCTCTACACAGCAGCCCAGCCCACAGCCCACGGGATAGCACATGCTCTCACCTCTGCATTCTCTGATCAAAATATAAAGTTTCCTTTGCTTCTGAACCAAACTCAGTCTCGATCTGTTGGCTCCAATGACACTGGGCAGGGGGACACTTGTTGGGGTCCACTCTGGAGGATCAGTAACAGAAATTGAGAACATTGTAACTTCAATGAACAGATGTGTGAGCCAAACTGTAATTAACATAGAACAGTGTATAAGGCTCGGGTAAAATAAGATGTTTCTAACACTTCCATTTGATATTTCCATCACTTTATTATAAGCAAGTTCAGTGAAAGGTTTGTCTTATTTGTCAGGTCAATACTAGAGAAACGAAGTGATTTCTTTCCAAGGATGTACATCTAATAATCTTGGTTAAAGCTTCAATCTTGTTTTAAATGCTTTTCCATTGAAAATGATACCTCTCTTTCAGCTCCCCCATTTCTGAGAAGTATAAAATCTTATAATTTATTATTACCAAAGGGGAAAGGTGGGAGGAGGGATAAATTAACAGTTTGGGATTAACACATACACACTGCTATGTATAAAATCGATCATCAACAAGGAACTACTGTACAGCACAGGGAACTACACTCAATATTTTGCAATAACCTATAAGGGGAAATAATCTGAAAAAAGAATAGATATTTTTATTGACATCATCTATTAATGACAGTTAAAATGGAACCTAACGGAAGCCGGTGGTCAGTGCTTCTGACCCTGAAGACTTCAATCATCTAAAGTTTGGACTCTGCCTACTTCCCAAGGCCCTTAATGAACATATGTGTAGCCGTAGCTTAAAAAATTCCCCAGTTTGGGTTGTGGAGAGACAGTGATTTTGAAAAAGCCCTGGTGTTCTCCTCACATGAATGGGACACTTCCTACAGCTAAAATATGCCTGTCACACCCAGAAGATGGTATACCGTCTGATCGGGAAGAGTTTGGAAAAGGCATCTCATCTCCTCATCTCCTGGTGCTCGGGTTCACCCCTCCAGCGTCTTTACGAACAGTCTTCCCACTTGGAGATGTCAGCACTGTCAACATCCTGTTGCATACAGTTTGGAATTTGTCCAGAGAATGAAGCAGAAGGAAGAGGAACAATGAGAGACAAGTCCTAGGTGTTCGGACAGGCACATGTCACTCTAATTTCCAATCAGGAAGACGAATTGACTAAAAGCTAGGGTTGCCCATGGAAACAGAATAGGGCTTGAGGAAATCCCGCTGCTTTGTGGCCAGTTCCCATAAACACAAGTTGAAAAATGGAACTCAGGGACACTAAAATTCACGAAACTGCAGAGTTGAAAATATCTCTCACTGAAAAATGTCTTGAGGAAAGTCAGAGAAAAGGACTTGTAAGCAACGGAGAATGGCAGGAAAGGGATTGGAAGAGGTAGAAAGGACTCGCCATTAAGCATAAGAAAAGGGGCTGAACATTGCCAACATTGCAGTTGGCCAAAAAGGGTGTATGCGTCTTTTTCTGTATATATTCAAGAAAACGGCATACACTTTTTTAGCCAACCAAACAGGTGGGCACTGGAAATCAGTACTACAAAACATATCACTTCGCATCAGTCAGAAGAGCCTTCCTCATAAAGTGTAAACACCAGAAATGCAGGACAGGGCAAGGAGAAAAGGGAGCCCTGTGAGGCTTATAGTGGAAATGTATATTGCCAATGGTCACTCTTGAGAAGTGTATTGTGTTTACTAAAGCATCTAAAAAATGAGCTACAGAGCACAGGGCACTTGCACTCATGGACGTATATCTTGGGAAAGACAAAAATGGAGAGGGCACAGGCACCCCAATGTTTACCGCCTCTCTGTTTCAAAGATCCTCGACTAGGATATAATTTATATGTCTCTGGAGGGAAAAAATGGATAGAGGTGTGGCACTTATGTAGAGTGGAATATTACTCAGCCTGAAAATCAGTGAAATATGGCCAGTTGTAACAACCCCAGAGTAGTTACGTATGATCATTCAAAGTCACATAATTCAAAAAGAAAAAGACATACGATATTACTAATACATGGAATGTAAACGTGGCTACAAAGTACCTGAATTACAAAACAGAATGGGGTCTCAAATTTAGAAGACCAACTTATGTTTGCTTAAGGAAAAAGGAGAGTTGGGGAGCTGCATAAAACCAGAGATTGAAATTAGCACAGATACCGTTCGATAAGCCAAATATGTAATAGAAAAAACCTACTCCCTGGTCAACGAAATGGACTCAACACGCCATATTCAACACCTACGAATACACCTGACTAGTAAGAATCTTCAAACTCATGGATTTATATGTGTCCGTAAGAGAATCAAGCGTGAGTACAGCGGCATGAACACAGCAGTGAAAATGAGATAAATCCCATTATGAAAATAAATTACAAAAACAAAACACAATGAGAGTGAAATAGAGAGCAATTCTTAAATAATTCATTCAGGGCTTGTGATGCAACCTGGATTTACCACATCTACACCCAGAGCTGAGTGACACATAAGGTTGGGCACTTCGGGCTGATAGCATTGTTGAGGTTCGATGAGCAAATGCAGACCCTTTGAAGTCATACAGCATGGTACCCATTCCATGGGTCCCAACTCTCCAGGATTAAGGGATTCTTTCTTCAGCTAAAACATGCATGGGAAACCCACAGTATGGTGCACCGTGTGACCAGGAAAGGTTTTCAAATGCATCTCAGTTTTCGTCCCCTTTTACTCGGGTTCACCATTCCAGAACGTTTACTAACACTCTCCCCACTTGGAGAGTCAGTGCCTTTAACCTCCTGTTTGGCACAGTTTGCAATTTCTGCGCAAGATGAACAGGAATAGGGAGAACCAATGAGAGACTAGCAGTAAGTGTCTGCACGGGCAAATTTAATGCTCATTTCCCACCAGGAAGAGGAATTAACCAAAGGATCAGCATGCCGTGCCGGAACCAGATTAGGGCCTGAATCAATCCTGCGGGTTTGCGCCCAGCTCACAAGTTGCGAGTTGAAGAAAGGAGCTCAGGGGCACTGTAACTCACAAACATGCAGAGTTATAAATGACAGCTATCGTCCAAAAATATATTGAAGGAAGGCTGCGAAGACGACTTGTAAGTGGGGCAGAATTGCAGGAAAACGATTTCAGGGGGTAGACGGGAATTGCATTTAAAGCATAGGAAAAGAGGCAGAACGTCGACAATGATGCTCTTGGGCAAAAAGGGTGTATGCGTTTTTTCCTGAATTTATTGAGGAAAAAAAGCATATGCGCTTTTTGGCCAACCAAGCAAGCATGTTAAAGAAATCTGCACTACAATGAAGTCTCACTGCCCCCCGGTCAAAAGGGACATGTGAAACAAGTGTAAAATCCACAAAGACAGGACAGGCCAAGGAGAACAGGGAGCCTTGTTATGCTGATGGTCGGGATGTAAATTGCCAACAGCCACTCTGGAGAAGTGTATGGTGTTTCCTGAAACCCCTGAAAAACAAAGCAACGGAGCCTACGGCACTTCCACTTATGGTCCTATAGCTTAGGGAAATTAAAATCAAAAACACACAGCCACCCCAAAGTGTCGGACGGCTCTGTTTACAAGAACCTCTTCTACGGTACAAGTTAAATATCCCAGAATGTGAAAAATGGATAAAGAAGTTGTGGTACGTACGTACAATGGAATATCACTCAGCAATGAAAGCTATGTCATCAGGCCCATCGCGGCATAATGAGTGGATTCAGGTACGATGATTCTAAGGGAAATAAGTCACACAGAAAATGAAACATCATAAGATATCACTAATACACGGAATGTAAACTTTGCTACACATGAACTGAATTATAAAACAGAACAGGGTTTCAAATTTAGAAAACCAACTTATGCTTGCTTAAGGGGAAAGGTGAGTTGGGGTGCTGCATAAAACCAGAGATAGAAATTAGCACAGATACCTTTCCATAAGCCAAATATGTAATAGCCCAGACCTACCCCTTGCTCAACGAAATGGACTAAACACCCCATATTCAACGCCTAGTAATACACCTGACTAGTAAGAATCTTCAAACCCATGGATTTATATGTCTCCGTAAGAGAATGAAGCGTGTGTACAGCGGCATGAACGCAGCAGAGAAAATCCGATAAATCCCATTATCAAAATGAATTACACAAACAAAACCCAAGGACAGTGAAATAGAGAGCAATTCTTAAATAATTCATTCAGGGCTTGTGATGCAACCTGGATTTACCACATCTACACCCAGAGCTGAGTGAGACATAAGGTTGGGCACTTCGGGCTGATAGCATTGGTGAGGTTCGATGAGCAAATGCAGACCCTTTGAAGTCATACTGCATGGTACCCATTCCATGGTTCCCACCTCTCCAGATTTAAGGGATTCTTCCTTCAGCTAAAACATGCATGGGAAACCCACAGTATGGTGCACCGTGTGACCGACAAACGTTTTCAAATGCATCTCAGTTTTCGTCCCCTTTTACTCGGGTTCAGCATTCCAGACCCTTTACGAACACTCTCCCCACTTGGAGAGTCAGTGCCTTTAACCTCCTGTTGGGCACAGTTTGCAATTTCTGCGCAAGATGAAAAGGAATAGGGAGAACCAATGAGAGACTAGCTCTAGGTGTCTGCACGGGCAAATTTAACGCTCATTTCCCACCAGGAAGAGGAATTAACCAAAGGCTCAGCATGCCGTGCCGGAACAAGATTAGGGCCTGAAGCAATCCTGTGGGTTTGCCGCCAGCTCACAAGATAGCGAGTTGAAGAAAGGAGCTCAGGGGCACTGTAACTCACAAACCTGCAGAGTTATAAATGACAGCTATCGTCCAAAAATATATTGAAGAAAGGCTGCGAAGACGACTTGTAATCGGGACAGATTTGCAGGAAAACGATTTCAGGGGGTAGACGGGAATTGCATTTAAAGCATAGGAAAAGAGGCAGAACGTCGAAAATGATGCTCTTGGCCAAAAAGGGCGTATGCGTTATTTCCTGAATATATTCAGGAAAAAACGCATACGCCCTTTTTGGCCAACCAAGCAAGCATGTTAAAGAAATCTGCACTACAATGAAGTCTCACTGCCCCCCGGTCAAAAGGGCCATCTGAAAAAAGTGTAAAATCCAGAAAGGCAGCACAGGCCATGGAGAACAGGGAGCCTTGTTATGCTGATGGGCGGGATGTAAATTGCCAACAGCCACTCTGGAGAAGTGTACGGTGTTTCCCGGAACATCTAAAAAACAAAGCTACGGAGCCTACGGCACTTCCACTTATGGTCCTATAGCTTAGGGAAATTAAAATCAAAAACACACAGCCACCCAAAAGTTTCAGACGGCTCTGTTTACAAGAACCTCGTCTACGGTACAAGTTAAATATCCCAGAAAGTGAAAAATGGATAAAGAAGTTGCGGTACATACGTACAATGGAATATCACTCAGCAATGAAATCTATGTCATCAGGCCCGTCGCGGCATAATGAGTGGATTCAGGTACGATGATTCTAAGTGAAATAAGTCACACAGAAAATGAAACATCATAAGATATCACTAATACACGCAATGTAAACTTGGCTACACATGAACTGAATTACAAAACAGAACAGGGTCTCAAATTTAGAAAACCAACTTATGCTTGCTTAAGGGGAAAGGTGAGTTTGGGTGCTGCATAAAACCAGAGATAGAAATTAGCACAGATACCTTTCCATAAGCCAAATATGTAATAGTCAAGACCTACCCCTTGCTCAACGAAATGGACTAAACACCCCATATTCAATGCCTAGGAATACACCTGACTAGTAAGAATCTTCAAACCCATGGATTTATATGTCTCCGTAAGAGAATGAAGCGTGTGTACAGCGGCATGAATGCAGCAGAGAAAATCCGATAAATCCCATTATCAAAATGAATTACACAAACAAAACCCAAGGACAGTGAAATAGAGAGCAATTCTTAAATAATTCACTCAGGGCTTGTGATGCAACCTGGATTTACCACATCTACACCCAGAGCTGAGTGAGACATAAGGTTGGGCACTTCGGGCTGATAGCATTGGTGAGGTTCGATGAGCAAATGCAGACCCTTTGAAGTCATACAGCATGGTACCCATTCCATGGGTCCCAACTCTCCAAGTTTAAGGGATTCTTCCTTCAGCTAAAACATGCATGGGAAACCCACAGTATGGTGCACCGGGTGACCGACAAACCTTTTCAAATGCATCTCAGTTTTCGTCCCCTTTTACTTGGGTTCACCATTCCAGACCCTTTACTAACACTCTCACCACTTGGAGAGTAGGTGCCTTTAACCTCCTGTTGGGCACAGTTTGCAATTTCTGCGCAAGATGAAAAGGAATAGGGAGAACCAATGAGAGACTAGCTGTAGGTGTCTGCACGGGCAAAATTAACGCTCATTTCCCACCAGGAAGAGGAATTAACCAAAGGCTCAGCATGCCGTGCCGGAACCAGATTAGGGCCTGAAGCAATCCTGCGGATTTGCGGCCAGCTCACAAGATAGCGAGTTGAAGAAAGGAGCTCAGGGGCACTGTAACTCACAAACCTGCAGAGTTATAAATGACAGCTATCGTCCAAAAATATATTGAAGGAAGGCTGCGAAGACGACTTGTAAGCGGGACAGATTTGCAGGAAAACGATTTCATTGGGTAGACGGGAATTGCATTTAAAGCATAGGAAAAGAGGCAGAACGTCGACAATGATGCTCTTGGCCAAAAAGGGCGTATGCGTTTTTTCCTGAATATATTCAGGAAAAAACGCATACGCCCTTTTTGGCCAACCAAGCAAGCATGTTAAAGAAATCTGCACTACAATGAAGTCTCACTGCCCCCCGGTCAAAAGGGCCATCTGAAAAAAGTGTAAAATCCAGAAATGCAGCACAGGCCATGGAGAACCGGGAGCCTTGTTATGCTGATGGGCGGGATGTAAATTGCCAACAGCCAGTCTGGAGAAGTGTATGGTGTTTCCCGGAACACCGAAAAAACAAAGCTATGGAGCCTACGGCACTTCCACTTATGGTCCTATAGCTTAGGGAAATTAAAATCAAAAACACACAGCCACCCCAAAGTGTCGGACGGCTCTGTTTACAAGAACCTCGTCTACGGTACAAGTTAAATATCCCAGAATGTGAAAAATGGATAAAGAAGTTGTGGTACGTACGTACAATGGAATATCACTCAGCAATGAAATCTATGTCATCAGGCCCGTCGCGGCATAATGAGTGGATTCAGGTACGATGATTCTAAGTGAAATAAGTCACACAGAAAATGAAACATCATAAGATATCACTACTACACGGAATGTAAACTTGGCTACACATGAACTGAATTACAAAACAGAACAGGGTCTCAAATTTAGAAAACCAACTTATGCTTGCTTAAGGGGAAAGGTGAGTTGGGGTGCTGCATAAAACCAGAGATATAAATTAGCACAGATACCTTTCCATAAGCCAAATATGTAATAGCCAAGACCTACCCCTTGCTCAACGAAATGGACTAAACACCCCATATTCAACGCCTAGGAATACACCTGACTAGTAAGAATCTTCAAACCCATGGATTTATATGTCTCCGTAAGAGAATGAAGCGTGTGTACAGCGGCATGAATGCAGCAGAGAAAATCCGATAAATCCCATTATCAAAATGAATTACACAAACAAAACCCAAGGACAGTGAAATAGAGAGCAATTCTTAAATAATTCATTCAGGGCTTGTGATGCAACCTGGATTTACCACATCTACACCCAGAGCTGAGTGAGACATAAGGTTGGGCACTTCGGGCTGATAGCATTGGTGAGGTTCGATGAGCAAATGCAGACCCTTTGAAGTCATACAGCATGGTACCCATCCCATGGGTCCCAACTCTCCAAGTTTAAGGGATTCTTCCTTCAGCTAAAACATGCATGGGAAACCCACAGTATGGTGCACCGTGTGACTGGCAAACGTTTTCAAATGCATCTCAGTTTTCGTCCCCTTTTACTCGGGTTCAGCATTCCAGACACTTTACGAACACTCTCCCCACTTGGAGAGTCAGTACCGTTAACCTCCTGTTGGGCACAGTTTGCAATTTCTGCGCAAGATGAAAAGGAATAGGGAGAACGAATGAGAGACTAGCTCTAGGTGTCTGCACGGGCAAATTTAACGCTCATTTCCCACCAGGAAGAGGAATTAACCAAAGGCTCAGCATGCCGTGCCGGAACCAGATTAGGGCCTGAGGCAATCCTGTGGGTTTGCGGCCAGCTCACAAGATAGCGAGTTGAAGAAAGGAGCTCAGGGGCACTGTAACTCACAAACCTGCAGAGTTATAAATGACAGCTATCGTCCAAAAACATACTGAAGGAAGGCTGCGAAGACGACTTGTAAGCAGGACAGATTTGCAGGAAAACGATTTCAGGGGGTAGACGGGAATTGCATTTAAAGCATAGGAAAAGAGGCAGAACGTCGACAATGATGCTCTTGGCCAAAAAGGGCGTATGCGTTTTTTCCCGAATATATTCAGGAAAAAACGCATACGCCCTTTTTGGCCAACCAAGCAAGCATGTTAAAGAAATCTGCACTACAATGAAGTCTCACTGCCCCCCGGTCAAAAGGGCCATCTGAAAAAAGTGTAAAATCCAGAAAGGCAGCACAGGCCATGGAGAACAGGGAGCCTTGTTATGCTGATGGGCGGGATGTAAATTGCCAACAGCCACTCTGGAGAAGTGTATGGTGTTTCCCGGAATACCGAAAAAACAAAGCTACGGAGCCTACGGCACTTCTATTTATGGTCCTAGAGCTTAGGGAAATTAAAATCAAAAACACACAGCCACCCCAAAGTGTCGGACGGCTCTGTTTACAAGAACCTCGTCTACAGTACAAGTTAAATATCCCAGAATGTGAAAAATGGATAAAGAAGTTGTGGTACATACGTACAATGGAATATCACTCAGCAATGAAATCTATGTCATCAGGCCCGTCGCGGCATAATGAATGGATTCAGGTACGATGATTCTAAGTGAAATAAGTCACACAGAAAATGAAACATCATAAGATATCACTACTACACGGAATGTAAACTTGGCTACACATGAACTGAATTACAAAACAGAACAGGGTCTCAAATTTAGAAAACCAACTTATGCTTGCTTAAGGGGAAAGGTGAGTTGGGGTGCTGCATAAAACCAGAGATAGAAATTAGCACAGATACCTTTCCATAAGCCAAATATGTAATAGTCAAGACCTACCCCTTGCTCAACGAAATGGACTAAACACCCCATATTCAACGCCTAAGAATACACCTGACTAGTAAGAATCTTCAAACCCATGGATTTATATGTCTCCGTAAGAGAATGAAGCGTGTGTACAGCGGCATGAATGCAGCAGAGAAAATCCGATAAATCCCATTATCAAAATGAATTACACAAACAAAACCCAAGGACAGTGAAATAGAGAGCAATTCTTAAATAATTCATTCAGGGCTTGTGATGCAACCTGGATTTACCACATGTACACCCAGAGCTGAGTGAGACATAAGGTTGGGCACTTCGAGCTGATAGCATTGGTGAGGTTCGATGAGCAAATGCAGACCCTTTGAAGTCATACAGCATGGTACCCATTCCATGGGTCCCAACTCTCCAAGTTTAAGGGATTCTTCCTTCAGCTAAAACATGCATGGGAAACCCACAGTATGGTGCACCGTGTGACTGGCAAACGTTTTCAAATGCATCTCAGTTTTCGTCCCCTTTTACTCGGGTTCACCATTCCAGACCCTTTACGAACACTCTCCCCACTTGGAGAGTCAGTGCCTTTAACCTCCTGTTGGGCACAGTTTGCAATTTCTGCGCAAGATGAAAAGGAATAGGGAGAACGAATGAGAGACTAGCTCTAGGTGTCTGCACGGGCAAATTTAACGCTCATTTCCCACCAGGAAGAGGAATTAACCAAAGGCTCAGCATGCCGTACGGGATCCAGATTAGGGCCTGAGGCAATCGTGTGGGTTTGCGGCCAGCTCACAAGAAAGCGAGTTGAAGAAAGGAGCTCAGGGGCACTGTAACTCACAAACCTGCAGAGTTATAAATGACAGCTATCGTCCAAAAATATATTGAAGGAAGGCTGCGAAGACGACTTGTAAGCGGGACATATTTGCAGGAAAACGATTTCAGGGGGTAGACGGGAATTGCATTTAAAGCATAGGAAAAGAGGCAGAACGTCGACAATGATGCTCTTGGCCAAAAAGGGCGTATGCGTTTTTTCCTGAATATATTCAGGAAAAAACGCATACGCCCTTTTTGGCCAACCAAGCAAGCATGTTAAAGAAATCTGCACTACAATGAAGTCTCACTGCCCCCCAGTCAAAAGGGCCATCTGAAAAAAGTGTAAAATCCAGAAAGGCAGCACAGGCCATGGAGAACAGGGAGCCTTGTTATGCTGATGGGCGGGATGTAAATTGCCAACAGCCACTCTGGAGAAGTGTATGGTGTTTCCCGGAACACCGAAAAAACAAAGCTACGGAGCCTACGGCACTTCCACTTATGGTCCTATAGCTTAGGGAAATTAAAATCAAAAACACACAGCCACCCCAAAGTGTCGGACGGCTCTGTTTACAAGAACCTCGTCTACGGTACAAGTTAAATATCCCAGAATGTGAAAAATGGATAAAGAAGTTGTGGTACGTACGTACAATGGAATATCACTCAGCAATGAAATCTATGTCATCAGGCTCGTCGCGGCATAATGAGTGGATTCAGGTACGATGATTCTAAGTGAAATAAGTCACACAGAAAATGAAACATCATAAGATATCACTACTACACGGAATGTAAACTTGGCTACACATGAACTGAATTACAAAATAGAACAGGGTCTCAAATTTAGAAAACCAACTTATGCTTGCTTAAGGGGAAAGGTGAGTTGGGGTGCTGCATAAAACCAGAGATAGAAATTAGCACAGATACCTTTCCATAAGCCAAATATGTAATAGTCAAGACCTACCCCTTGCTCAACGAAATGGACTAAACACCCCATATTCAACGCCTAGGAATACACCTGACTAGTAAGAATCTTCAAACCCATGGATTTATATGTCTCCGTAAGAGAATGAAGCGTGTGTACAGCGGCATGAATGCAGCAGAGAAAATCCGATAAATCCCATTATCAAAATGAATTACACAAACAAAACCCAAGGACAGTGAAATAGAGAGCAATTCTTAAATAATTCATTCAGGGCTTTTGATGCAACCTGGATTTTCCACATGTACACCCAGAGCTGAGTGAGACATAAGGTTGGGCACTTCGAGCTGATAGCATTGGTGAGCTTCGATGAGCAAATGCAGACCCTTTGAAGTCATACAGCATGGTACCCATTCCATGGGTCGCAACTCTCCAAGTTTAAGGGATTCTTCCTTCAGCTAAAACATGCATGGGAAACCCACAGTATGGTGCACCGTGTGACTGGCAAACGTTTTCAAATGCATCTCAGTTTTCGTCCCCTTTTACTCGGGTTCACCATTCCAGACCCTTTACGAACACTCTCCCCACTTGGAGAGTCAGTGCCTTTAACCTCCTGTTGGGCACAGTTTGCAATTTCTGCGCAAGATGAAAAGGAATAGGGAGAACGAATGAGAGACTAGCTCTAGGTGTCTGCACGGGCAAATTTAACGCTCATTTCCCACCAGGAAGAGGAATTAACCAAAGGCTCAGCATGCCGTGCCGGAACCAGATTAGGGCCTGAAGCAATCCTGTGGGTTTGCGGCCAGCTCACAAGATAGCGAGTTGAAGAAATGAGCTCAGGGGCACTGTAACTCACAAACCTGCAGAGTTATAAATGACAGCTATCGTCCAAAAATATATTGAAGGAAGGCTGCGAAGACGACTTGAAAGTGGGGCAGAATTGCAGGAAAACGATTTCGGGGGTAGACGGGAATTGCATTTAAAGCATAGGAAAAGAGGCAGAACGTCGACAATGATGCTCTTGGCCAAAAAGGGCGTATGCGTTTTTTCCTGAATATATTCAGGAAAAAACGCATACGCCCTTTTTGGCCAACCAAGCAAGCATGTTAAAGAAATCTGCACTACAATGAACTCTCACTGCCCCCCGGTCAAAAGGGCCATCTGAAAAAAGTGTGAAATCCAGAAAGGCAGCACAGGCCATGGAGAACATGGAGCCTTGTTATGCTGATGGGCGGGATGTAAATTGCCAACAGCCACTCTGGAGAAGTGTATGGTGTTTCCTGAAACACCTAAGAAACAAAGCAACGGAGACTACGGCACTTCCACTTATGGTCTTATAGATCACGGAAATTAAAATAAAAAACAGACAGCCACACCAAAGTTTGGGACGGCTCTGTTTACAAGAACCTCGTCTACGGTACAAGTTAAATATCTCAGAATGTGAAAAATGGATAAAGGAATTGTGGTATGTACGTAAAATGCAATATCACTCAGCAATGAAATCTATGTCATCAGGCCAGTCGTGGCATAATGAGTGGATTCAGGTACAATGATTCTAAGTGAAATAAGTCACACAGAAAATGAAACATCATAAGATATCACTAAAACACAGAATGTAAACTTGGCTACACATGAACTGAATTACAAAACAGAACAGGGTCTCAAATTTAGAAAACCAACCAATGCTTGCTTAAGGGGAAAGGTGAGTTGGGGTGCTGCATAAAACCAGAGATAGAAATTAGCACAGATACCTTTCCATAAGCCAAATATGTAATAGTCAAGACCTACTCCTTGCTCAACGAAATGGACTAAACACCCCATATTCAACGCCTAGGAATACACCTGACTAGTAAGTATCTTCAAACCCATGAATTTATATGTCTCCGTTTGAGACTCAAGAGTGTATACAGTGGCATGAATGCAGCAGAGGAAATCCGATAAATCCCATTATCAAAATGAATTACACAAACAAAACCCAAGGACAGTGAAATAGAGAGCAATTCTTAAATAATTCATTCAGGGCTGGTGATGCAACCAGGATTTACCACATCTACACCCAGAGCTGAGTGAGACATAAGGTTGGGCACTTCGGGCTGATAGCATTGGTGTGGTTCGATGAGCAAATGCAGACCCTTTGAAGTCATACAACATGGTACCCATTCCATGGGTCCCAACTCTCCAAGTTTAAGGGATTCTTCCTTCAGCTAAAACATGCATGGGAAACCCACATTATGGTGCACCGTGTGACTGGCAAACGTTTTCAAATGCATCTCAGTTTTCGTCCCCTTTTACTCGGGTTCACCATTCCAGACCCTTTACGAACACTCTCCCCACTTGGAGAGTCAGGGCCTTTAACCTCCTGTTGGGCACAGTTTGCAATTTCTGCGCAAGATGAAAAGGAATAGGGAGAACGAATGAGAGACTAGCTCTAGGTGTCTGCACGGGCAAATTTAACGCTCATTTCCCACCAGGAAGAGGAATTAACCAAAGGCTCAGCATGCCGTACCGGATCCAGATTAGGGCCTGAGGCAATCCTGTGGGTTTGCGGCCAGCTCACAAGATAGCGAGTTGAAGAAAGGAGCTCAGGGGCACTGTAACTCACAAACCTGCAGAGTTATAAATGACAGCTATCGTCCAAAAATATATTGAAGGAAGGCTGCGAAGACGACTTGTAAGCGGGACAGATTTGCAGGAAAACGATTTCAGGGGGTAGACGGGAATTGCATTTAAAGCATAGGAAAAGAGGCAGAACGTCGACAATGATGCTCTTGGCCAAAAAGGGCGTATGCGTTTTTTCCTGAATATATTCAGGAAAAAACGCATACGCCCTTTTTGGCCAACCAAGCAAGCATGTTAAAGAAATCTGCACTACAATGAAGTCTCACTGCCCCCCGGTCAAAAGGGCCATCTGAAAAAAGTGTAAAATCCAAAAAGGCAGCACAGGCCATGGAGAACAGGGAGCCTTGTTATGCTGATGGGCGGGATGTAAATTGCCAACAGCCACTCTGGAGAAGTGTATGGTGTTTCCCGGAACACCGAAAAAACAAAGCTACGGAGCCTACGGAACTTCCACTTATGGTCTTATAGCTTAGGGAAATTAAAATCAAAAACACACAGCCACCCCAAAGTGTCGGAAGGCTCTGTTTACAAGAACCTCGTCTACGGTACAAGTAAAATATCCCAGAATGTGAAAAATGGATAAAGAAGTTGTGGTACGTACGTACAATGGAATATCACTCAGCAATGAAATCTATGTCATCAGGCCCGTCGCGGCATAATGAGTGGATTCAGGTACGATGATTCTAAGTGAAATACGTCACACAGAAAATGAAACATCATAAGATATCACTACTACACGGAATGTAAACTTGGCTACACATGAACTGAATTACAAAACAGAACAGGGTCTCAAATTTAGAAAACCAACTTATGCTTGCTTAAGGGGAAAGGTGAGTTGGGGTGCTGCATAAAACCAGAGATAGAAATTAGCACAGATACCTTTCCATAAGCCAAATATGTAATAGTCAAGACCTACCCATTGCTCAACGAAATGGACTAAACACCCCATATTCAACGCCTAGGAATTCACCTGACTAGTAAGAATGTTCAAACCCATGGATTTATATGTCTCCGTAAGAGAATGAAGCGTGTGTACAGCGGCATGAATGCAGCAGAGAAAATCCGATAAATCCCATTATCAAAATGAATTACACAAACAAAACCCAAGGACAGTGAAATAGAGAGCAATTCTTAAATAATTCATTCAGGGCTGGTGATGCAACCTGGATTTACCACATCTACACCCAGAGCTGAGTGAGACATAAGGTTGGGCACTTCGGGCTGATAGCATTGGTGAGGTTCGATGAGCAAATGCAGACCCTTTGAAGTCATACAGCATGGTACCCATTCCATGGGTCGCAACTCTCCAAGTTTAAGGGATTCTTCCTTCAGCTAAAACATGCATGGGAAACCCACAGTATGGTGCACCGTGTGACTGGCAAACGTTTTCAAATGCATCTCAGTTTTCGTCCCCTTTTACTCGGGTTCACCATTCCAGACCCTTTACGAACACTCTCCCCACTTGGAGAGTCAGTGCCTTTAACCTCCTGTTGGGCATAGTTTGCAATTTCTGCGCAAGATGAAAAGGAATAGGGAGAACGAATGAGAGACTAGCTCTAGGTGTCTGCACGGGCAAATTTAACGCTCATTTCCCACCAGGAAGAGGAATTAACCAAAGGCTCAGCATGCCGTGCCGGAACCAGATTAGGGCCTGAAGCAATCCTGTGGGTTTGCGGCTAGCTCACAACATAGCGAGTTGAAGAATGGAGCTCAGGGGCACTGTAACTCACAAACCTGCAGAGTTACAAATGACAGCTATCGTCCAAAAATATATTGAAGGAAGGCTGCGAAGACGACTTGTAAGCGGGACAGATTTGCAGGAAAACGATTTCAGGGGGTAGACGGGAATTGCATTTAAAGCATAGGAAAAGAGGCAGAACGTCGACAATGATGCTCTTGGCCAAAAAGGGCGTATGCGTTTTTTCCTGAATATATTCAGGAAAAAACGCATACGCCCTTTTTGGCCAACCAAGCAAGCATGTTAAAGAAATCTGCACTACAATGAAGACTCACTGCCCCCCGGTCAAAAGGGCCATCTGAAAAAAGTGTAAAATCCAGAAAGGCAGCACAGGCCATGGAGAACAGGGAGCCTTGTTATGCTGATGGGCGGGATGTAAATTGCCAACAGCCACTCTGGAGAAGTGTATGGTGTTTCCTGGAACACCGAAAAAACAAAGCTACGGAGCCTACGGCACTTCCACTTATGGTCCTATAGCTTAGGGAAATTAAAATCAAAAACACACAGCCACCCCAAAGTGTCGGACGGCTCTGTTTACAAGAACCTCGTCTACAGTACAAGTTAAATATCCCAGAATGTGAAAAATGGATAAAGAAGTTGTGGTACGTACGTACAATGGAATATCACTCAGCAATGAAATCTATGTCATCAGGCTCGTCGCGGCATAATGAGTGGATTCAGGTACGATGATTCTAAGTGAAATAAGTCACACAGAAAATGAAACATCATAAGATATCACTACTACACGGAATGTAAACTTGGCTACACATGAACTGAATTACAAAATAGAACAGGGTCTCAAATTTAGAAAACTCAACTTATGCTTGCTTAAGGGGAAAGGTGAGTTGGGGTGCTGCATAAAACCAGAGATAGAAATTAGCACAGATACCTTTCCATAAGCCAAATATGTAATAGTCAAGACCTACCCCTTGCTCAACGAAATGGACTAAACACCCCATATTCAACGCCTAGGAATACACCTGACTAGTAAGAATCTTCAAACCCATGGATTTATATGTCTCCATAAGAGAATGAAGCGTGTGTACAGCGGCATGAATGCAGCAGAGAAAATCCGATAAATCCCATTATCAAAATGAATTACACAAACAAAACCCAAGGACAGTGAAATAGAGAGCAATTCTTAAATAATTCATTCAGGGCTTGTGATGCAACCTGGTTTTACCACATGTACACCCAGAGCTGAGTGAGACATAAGGTTGGGCACTTCGAGCTGATAGCATTGGTGAGGTTCGATGAGCAAATGCAGACCCTTTGAAGTCATACAGCATGGTACCCATTCCATGGGTCCCAACTCTCCAAGTTTAAGGGATTCTTCCTTCAGCTAAAACATGCATGGGAAACCCACAGTATGGTGCACCGTGTGACTGGCAAACGTTTTCAAATGCATCTCAGTTTTCGTCCCCTTTTACTCGGGCTCACCATTCCAGACCCTTTACGAACACTCTCCCCACTTGGAGAGTCAGTGCCTTTAACCTCCTGTTGGGCACAGTTTGCAATTTCTGTGCAAGATGAAAAGGAATAGGGAGAACGAATGAGAGACTAGCTCTAGGTGTCTGCACGGGCAAATTTAACGCTCATTTCCCACCAGGAAGAGGAATTAACCAAAGGCTCAGCATGCCGTGCCGGAACCAGATTAGGGCCTGAGGCAATCCTGTGGGTTTGCGGCCAGCTCACAAGATAGCGAGTTGAAGAAATGAGCTCAGGGGCACTGTAACTCACAAACCTGCAGAGTTATAAATGACAGCTATCGTCCAAAAATATATTGAAGGAAGGCTGCGAAGACGACTTGAAAGTGGGGCAGAATTGCAGGAAAACGATTTCAGGGGGTAGACGGGAATTGCATTTAAAGCATAGGAAAAGAGGCAGAACGTCGACAATGATGCTCTTGGCCAAAAAGGGCGTATGCGTTTTTTCCTGAATATATTCAGGAAAAAACGCATACGCCCTTTTTGGCCAACCAAGCAAGCATGTTAAAGAAATCTGCACTACAATGAACTCTCACTGCCCCCCGGTCAAAAGGGCCATCTGAAAAAAGTGTGAAATCCAGAAAGGCAGCACAGGCCATGGAGAACATGGAGCCTTGTTATGCTGATGGGCGGGATGTAAATTGCCAACAGCCACTCTGGAGAAGTGTATGGTGTTTCCTGAAACACCTAAGAAACAAAGCAACGGAGACTACGGCACTTCCACTTATGGTCTTATAGATCACGGAAATTAAAATAAAAAACAGACAGCCACACCAAAGTTTGGGACGGCTCTGTTTACAAGAACCTCGTCTACGGTACAAGTTAAATATCTCAGAATGTGAAAAATGGATAAAGGAATTGTGGTATGTACGTAAAATGCAATATCACTCAGCAATGAAATCTATGTCATCAGGCCAGTCGTGGCATAATGAGTGGATTCAGGTACAATGATTCTAAGTGAAATAAGTCACACAGAAAATGAAACATCATAAGATATCACTAAAACACAGAATGTAAACTTGGCTACACATGAACTGAATTACAAAACAGAACAGGGTCTCAAATTTAGAAAACCAACCAATGCTTGCTTAAGGGGAAAGGTGAGTTGGGGTGCTGCATAAAACCAGAGATAGAAATTAGCACAGATACCTTTCCATAAGCCAAATATGTAATAGTCAAGACCTACTCCTTGCTCAACGAAATGGACTAAACACCCCATATTCAACGCCTAGGAATACACCTGACTAGTAAGTATCTTCAAACCCATGGATTTATATGTCTCCGTTTGAGACTCAAGAGTGTATACAGTGGCATGAATGCAGCAGAGGAAATCCGATAAATCCCATTATCAAAATGAATTACACAAACAAAACCCAAGGACAGTGAAATAGAGAGCAATTCTTAAATAATTGATTCAGGGCTGGTGATGCAACCTGGATTTACCACATCTACACCCAGAGCTGAGTGAGACATAAGGTTGGGCACTTCGGGCTGATAGCATTGGTGTGGTTCGATGAGCAAATGCAGACCCTTTGAAGTCATACAGCATGGTACCCATTCCATGGGTCCCAACTCTCCAAGTTTAAGGGATTCTTCCTTCAGCTAAAACATGCATGGGAAACACACATTATGGTGCACCGTGTGACTGGCAAACGTTTTCAAATGCATCTCAGTTTTCGTCCCCTTTTACTCGGGTTCACCATTCCAGACCCTTTACGAACACTCTCCCCACTTGGAGAGTCAGTGCCTTTAACCTCCTGTTGGGCACAGTTTGCAATTTCTGCGCAAGATGAAAAGGAATAGGGAGAACGAATGAGAGACTAGCTCTAGGTGTCTGCACGGGCAAATTTAACGCTCATTTCCCACCAGGAAGAGGAATTAACCAAAGGCTCAGCATGCCTTACCGGATCCAGATTAGGGCCTGAGGCAATCCTGTGGGTTTGCGGCCAGCTCACAAGATAGCGAGTTGAAGAAAGGAGCTCAGGGGCACTGTAACTCACAAACCTGCAGAGTTATAAATGACAGCTATCGTCCAAAAATATATTGAAGGAAGGCTGCGAAGACGACTTGTAAGCGGGACAGATTTGCAGGAAAACGATTTCAGGGGGTAGACGGGAATTGCATTTAAAGCATAGGAAAAGAGGCAGAACGTCGACAATGATGCTCTTGGCCAAAAAGGGCGTATGCGTTTTTTCCTGAATATATTCAGGAAAAAACGCATACGCCCTTTTTGGCCAACCAAGCAAGCATGTTAAAGAAATCTGCACTACAATGAAGACTCACTGCCCCCCGGTCAAAAGGGCCATCTGAAAAAAGTGTAAAATCCAGAAAGGCAGCACAGGCCATGGAGAACAGGGAGCCTTGTTATGCTGAAGGGCGGGATGTAAATTGCCAACAGCCACTCTCGAGAAGTGTATGGTGTTTCCCGGAACACCGAAAAAAGAAAGCTACGGAGCCTACGGCACTTTCACTTATGGTCCTATAGCTTAGGGAAATTAAAATCAAAAACACAGAGCCACCCCAAAGTGTCGGACGGCTCTGTTTACAAGAACCTCGTCTACGGTACAAGTTAAATATCCCAGAATGTGAAAAATGGATAAAGAAGTTGTGGTACGTACGTACAATGGAATATCACTCAGCAATGAAATCTATGTCATCAGGCTCGTCGCGGCATAATGAGTGGATTCAGGTACGATGATTCTAAGTGAAATAAGTCACACAGAAAATGAAACATCATAAGATATCACTACTACACGGAATGTAAACTTGGCTACACATGAACTGAATTACAAAATAGAACAGGGTCTCAAATTTAGAAAACCAACTTATGCTTGCTTAAGGGGAAAGGTGAGTTGGGGTGCTGCATAAAACCAGAGATAGAAATTAGCACAGATACCTTTCCATAAGCCAAATATATAATAGTCAAGACCTACCCCTTGCTCAACGAAATGGACTAAACACCCCATATTCAACGCCTAGGAATACACCTGACTAGTAAGAATCTTCAAACCCATGGATTTATATGTCTCCGTAAGAGAATGAAGCGTGTGTACAGCGGCAAGAATGCAGCAGAGAAAATCCGATAAATCCCATTATCAAAATGAATTACACAAACAAAACCCAAGGACAGTGAAATAGAGAGCAATTCTTAAATAATTCATTCAGGGCTTGTGATGCAACCTGGATTTACCACATGTACACCCAGAGCTGAGTGAGACATAAGGTTGGGCACTTCGAGCTGATAGCATTGGTGAGGTTCGATGAGCAAATGCAGACCCTTTGAAGTCATACAGCATGGTACCCATTCCATGGGTCCCAAATCTCCAAGTTTAAGGGATTCTTCCTTCAGCTAAAACATGCATGGGAAACCCACAGTATGGTGCACCGTGTGACTGGCAAACGTTTTCAAATGCATCTCAGTTTTCGTCCTCTTTAACCGGGTTCACCATTCCAGACCCTTTACGAACACTCTCCCCACTTGGAGAGTCAGTGCCTTTAACCTCCTGTTGGGCACAATTTGCAATTTCTGTGCAAGATGAAAAGGAATAGGGAGAATGAATGAGAGACTAGCTCTAGGTGTCTGCACGGGCAAATTTAACGTTCATTTCCCACCAGGAAGAGGAATTAACCAAAGGCTCAGCATGCCGTGCCGGAACCAGATTAGGGCCTGAGGCAATCCTGTGGGTTTGCGGCCAGCTCACAAGATAGCGAGTTGAAGAAATGAGCTCAGGGGCACTGTAACTCACAAACCTGCAGAGTTATAAATGACAGCTATCGTCCAAAAATATATTGAAGGAAGGCTGCGAAGACGACTTGAAAGTGGGGCAGAATTGCAGGAAAACGATTTCAGGGGGTAGACGGCAATTGCATTTAAAGCATAGGAAAAGAGGCAGAACGTCGACAATGATGCTCTTGGCCAAAAAGGGCGTATGCGTTTTTTCCTGAATATATTCAGGAAAAAACGCATACGCCCTTTTTGGCCAACCAAGCAAGCATGTTAAAGAAATCTGCACTACAATGAACTCTCACTGCCCCCCGGTCAAAAGGGCCATCTGAAAAAAGTGTGAAATCCAGAAAGGCAGCACAGGCCATGGAGAACATGGAGCCTTGTTATGCTGATGGGCGGGATGTAAATTGCCAACAGCCACTCTGGAGAAGTGTATGGTGTTTCCTGAAACACCTAAGAAACAAAGCAACGGAGACTACGGCACTTCCACTTATGGTCTTATAGATAACGGAAATTAAAATAAAAAACAGACAGCCACACCAAAGTTTGGGAGGGCTCAGTTTACAAGAACCTCGTCTACGGTACAAGTTAAATATCTCAGAATGTGAAAAATGGATAAAGGAATTGTGGTATGTACGTAAAATGCAATATCACTCAGCAATGAAATCTATGTCATCAGGCCCGTCGCGGCACAATGCGTGGATTCAGGTACGATGATTCTAAGTGAAATAAGTCACACAGAAAATGAAACACATAAGACATCACTAATACACGGAATGTAAATTTGGCTACAAATGAACTGAAGAACAGAACAGAACAGGGTCTCAAATATAGAAAACCAACTTATGCTTGCTTAAGGGGAAAGCTGATTTGGGGTGCTGCCTTAAAGCAGAGATAGAAATTAGCACAGATATCTTTCCATAAGCCAAATATGTAATAGTCAAGACCTACCCTTTGCTCAACGAAATGGACTAAACACCCCATAGTCAACGCCTAAGAATACACCTGACTAGTAAGAATCTTCAAACCCATGGACTTATATGTCTCCGTAAGAGAATGAAGCGTGTGTACAGCAGCATGAATGCAGCAGAGAAAATCCGATAAATCCCATTGTCAAAATGAATTACAAAAACAAAACACAAGGACAGTGAAATAGAGAGCAATTCTTAAATAATTCATTCAGGGCTTGTGATGCAACCCGGATTTACCACCTCTACACCCAGAGCTGAGTGAGACATAAGGTTGGGCACTTCGGGCTGATAGCATTGGTGAGGTTCGATGAGCAAATGCAGACCCTTTGAAGTCATACTGCATGGTACCCATTCCATGGGTCCCAACTCTCCAGGTTTAAGGGAATCTTCCTTCAGTTAAAACATGCATGGAAACCCACAGTATGGTGCACCGTGTGACAGGCAAACGTTTTCAAATGCATCTCAGTTTTCAGCACCTTTTCCTCTGGTTAACCATTCCAGAACCTTTACTAATACTCTCCCCATTTGGAGAGTCAGTGCCTTTAACCTCCTGTTGGGAACAGTTTGCAATTTCTGCGCAAGATGAAAAGGAATAGGGAGAACCAATGAGAGACTAGCTGTAGGTGTCTGCACGGGCAAATTTAACGTTCATTTCCCACCAGGAAGAGGAATTAACCAAAGGCTCAGCATGCCGTGCCTGAACCAGATTATGGCCTGACAATCCTGCGGGTTTGCGGCCAGCTTACAAGATAGTGAGTTGAAGAAAGGAGCTCAGGGGCACTGTAACTCACAAACCTGCAGAGTTATAAATGACAACTGTCGTCCAGAAATACATTGAAGAAGGCTGCGAAGAGGACTTGACAGCGGGGCAGAATTGCTGGAAAACGATTTCAGGGGGTAGACTGGAATTGCATTTAAAGCATAGGAAAGAGTCATAACGTCGACAATTGTGCACTTGGCCAAAAAGGGCGTATGCGTTTTTACCTGAATATATTCAGGAAATAACGCATACGCAGTTTTTGGCCAACCAAGCAAGCGTGTAAAGGAAATCTGCACTACAATGAAGTCTCACTGCCCCCCGGTCAAAAGGGCCTTCTGAATAAAGTGTAAAATCCAGAAACGCAGGACAGGCCATGGAGAACAGGGAGCCTTGTTATGCTGATGGACGGGATATAAATTGCCAACAGCCACCCTGGAGAAGTGTATGGTGTTTCCTGAAACACCTAAAAAACAAAGCAACGGAGCGTACGGCACTTCCACTTAAGCTCCTATAGCTTAGGGAAATTTAAATCAAAATGACACAGCCACTCTAAAATTTCAGAAGGCTCTGTTTACAAGAACCTCATCTACGGTACAAGTTAAATATCCCAGAAAGCGAAAAATGGATAAAGAAGTTGTGGTACGAACGTACTTTGGAATAACACTCAGCAATGAAATCTAGGTCATCAGGCCCATCGCGGCATAATGAGTGGATTCAGGTACGATGATTCTAAGTGAAATAAGTCACACAAAACAAGAAACATCATAAGATATCACTAATACACGGAATGTAAACTTTGCTACACATGAACTGAATTACAAAACAGAACAGGGACTCAAATTTAGAAAAGCAACCAATGCTTGCTTAAGGGCAAATGTGAGTAGGGGTGCTGCATAAAACCAGAGATTGAAATTAGCACAGATACCGTTCCATAAGCCAAATATGTAATAGTCAAGACCTACTCCTTGCTCAACGACATGGACTCAACACCGCATATTCAACGCCTAGGAATACACCTGACTAGTAAGAATCTTCAAACCCATGGATTTATATGTCTCTGTAAGAGAATCAATCGTGTGTACAGCTGCATAAAAGCAGCAGTGAAATTCCGATAAATCCCGTTATCAAACTAAATTACAAAAACAAAACACAAGGACAGTGAAATAGAGAGCAATTCTTAAATAATTCATTCAGGGCTTGTGATGCAACCTGGATTTACCACATCTACACCCAGAGCTGGGTGAGACATAAGGCTGGACCCTTGTGACTGATAGCATTGGTGAGGTTCAGTGAGCAAATGCAGACCCTTTGAATTCATACTGCATGGTACCCATTCCATGGGTCCCAACTCTCCAGGTTTAAGGAATTCTTCCTTCAGCTTAAATATTCTTGGGAATCCCAGAGTATGATCCGCCGTGTGACTGGGAAACGATTTTAAATGCTTCTCATGTTTCGTTCCCTGGTACTTGGGTTCACCATTCCAGACGCTTTACTAACTCTCTACCCACTTGGAGAGTCAGTGCCTTTAACCTCCTGTTTGGCACAGTTTGCAATTTCTGCGCAAGATGAACAGGAATAGGGAGAACTAATGAGAGACTAGCTTTAGGGCCTGCACGGGCAACTTAAATGTTCATTTCCCACCAGAAAGAGGAATTTACCAAAGTCTCAGCATGCCATGCCTAAACCATTTTAGGGCCTGAAGCAATCCTGTGGGTTTGCGGCCAGCTCACAAGCAAGCGAGTTGAAGAAAGGAGCTCAGGGACACTGTAATTAACAAACCTGCAGAGTTATAAATGACAGGTATCATACAAAAATATATTGAAGTAAGGCTGTGAAGAGGGCTTGAAACGGGGCAGAATTCCAGGAATATGATTTAGGAGGTAGACGGGCAGTGTTCTGAAAGCATAGGAGAAGAGGCCGATCCTCGACAATGATGCACTTGGTCAAAAAGTGCATATGCGTTTTTTCAGGGCCCTCATTAAAGAGGGTAGGAGGCTCCCAGCATGCTTTCGTGGCCAACAGTGGGCCCACATCGCCAAGGCGATGTGAGCCAGCCAGGCAGGAGTGACCTCACATCAGAGGGCCCACCTCACAGAAGGGTAAGGAACCCAGCCAGGATCAGACTCTCACCAGAGTGCCCACATCAGCAAGGGGCTGTGAACCACGCAGGAGTATCATCACACCCGTGGGGCCACATCATCAAAAGTTGAGGTACACAAAAAATGTGGCCTCAAACCAGAGGACCCACATCACCATGAGTTTCGGAGCGAGGCAGGCAGGATTAACCTCACAACACATGGCCCATTGTATAAAAAAGGTGAGGAACCCAGCAGTTGGAACATCCCAGCAGGCGGCCCAGAGCACCGAGGCTATGGGATCCAGGCAGTGATGAACTCACAACAGAGGGCCCTCATCATGAAACTGTGAGCAAACCAGCCGTTGTGACCTCAGAGCACAAGGCCCACATCCCCATGGGGAAGGGAACCAAGCAGGAGTGTCATCGCACCAGTGGGCACACATCAGAAAATGTGGGGAGCCCAGCAGTTAGGGCCTGACGCCAGAGGGCTCTCATCACCGAGGAGAGGAGGCTCCCAGCAGGCTCCAACTGCTACCAGAGGGCCGCCATCGCCAATGCGGGATGTGCCAGCCAGGCAGGAGTGACCTCAGAGCAGAGGGCCCACCTCACAAAAGTGTGAGGAACCAAAAGAGGATCAGACTCTCACCACAGGGCCCACATCACCAAGGGAATGGGAACCAGGCTGGAGTGTCCTCACACCAGTGAGGCGTCATCACCGAAATGTGAGTGACCCAGCACACGTGGCCTCAAACCAGAGGACACACATCACCGAGGGGCTGGGAGTGAGGCAGGCAGGAGGAGCCTCAAAACATAGGGCCCATGGAATAAAAATGGTGAGGAATCCAGCAGCTGGAACCTCCCAGCAGGCGGCCAGGAGCAGCGAGGCTATGGAATCCAGACCTGACTGAACTCAAAACAGAGGGCCCTCATCATGAAACTCTGAGCAACCCAGCCGTTGGGACCTCAGAGCAGAAGGCCCACATTCCCATGTGGTTGGGAACATGGCATAAGTGTACTCGCACCACAGGGCACACATCAGAGAATTTTGGGAGCTCAGAAGTTAGGGCCTGATTCCAGAGGGCCCTCATTACCAAGGGGAGGAGACTCCAAGCAGGCACCAACTCCCAACTGAGGGCCCATGTCGCCAAGGGGACGTGTGACAGCCAGGCAGGAGTGACCTCACAGCAGAGGGCCTACCTCGCAGAAGGGTGAGGAACCCAGCCAGGATAAGACTCTCACCAGAGGGCCCACATCACCAAGGGGATCAGAAACAGGCAGGACTGTCTTCACACCAGTGTGGCCACATCATAGAAAGGTGAGGAACCCAGCACATGTGGCCTAAACCAGAAGACCCACATCTCCAAGGGGCTCGGAGTGAGGCAGGCAGGAGGAGCCTCAAACCACAGGGCCCATAGAATAAAAAAGCTGAGGAATCCTGCAGTGGGAACCTCCCAGCAGGCGGCCCAGAGCACCGAGTCTATGCGATCCAGGCTGCAGTGAACTCACAGCAGAAGGCCCACATCATGAAACTGTGAGCAACCCATCCATTGGGACCTCAGAGCAGAAGGCCCACATCCCCATGGGGATGGGAACCTCGCAGGAGTGTCCTCGCACCACTTAGCACGTATCAGAAAAAGTGGGTACCCAGCAGTTAGGGCCTGATGCAAGAGGGCCGTCATCACCGAGGGGAGGAGGCTCCCAGCAGGCTCCAACTGCCACAAGAGGGCCGATGTTGCCCTGACGGGGTGTGCCAGCCAGGCAGGAGTGACCTCACAACAGAGGGCCCACCTCACAGAAGGGTGAGGAACCCAGCCAGGATCAGACTCTCACCAGAGGGCCCACATCATCAAAGGGATAGGAACCAGGCAGGAGTGTCCTCACACCAGTGGGGCCACATCATCGAAAGGTGAGGGACCCAGCACACGTGGCCTCAAACCAGAGGACACACATCACCAAGGGGCTGGGAGTGAGGCAGGCAGGAGGAGTCTCCAAACAGAGGGCCCATAGAAGAAAAAAGGTGAGGAATCCCGCAGTTGGAACCTCCCCGCAGGCGGCCAGGAGCAGCGAGGCTATGGGATCCAGGCCGGAGTGAACTCACACCTGAGGGCCCTCATCATGAAACTGAGCAACCCAACGTTGGGACCTCAGAGCAGAAGGCCCACATTCCCATGGGGTTGGGAAACTGCCAGGAGTGTACTCGCACCACAGGGCGCACATCAGAAAACTTTTGGAGCCCAGGAGTTAGAGCCTGACGCCAGAGGGCCCTCATTACCGAGGGGAGGAGACACCCAGCAGGCACCAACTCCCACCAGAGGGCCGACGTCGCCAAGGCGGGGTGTGCCAGCCAGGCAGGAGTGACCTCAGAGAAGAGGGCCCACCTCACAGAAGTGTGAGTAACCCAACCAGGATCTGACTCTCACCGGAGGGCCCACATCACCAAGAGGATGGGAACCAGGCAGGAGTGTCCTCACACCAGTGGGGCCACATCAGCCAAAGGTGAGGAACCCAGCACATGTGGCCTCAAACCAGAGGACACACATCACCAAGGGGCTGGGAGTGAGGCAGGTGTCTGGAGGGGCACATTGAACTCTAATTTCCCACCAGGAAGAGGAATTAACCAAAGGCTCAGAGTGACGTGCTGGACCTTGATTACGGCCTGAAGCAAACCTGCGGTTCTGTGGCCAGCTTTCAAGGAAACGAGTTTTAAAGGAAATCACGGGCACTGTAATTCACAAACCTGCAGAGGTATAAATGACAGCTATTGGC
This sequence comes from Delphinapterus leucas, assembly GCF_059928025.1. Lineage (NCBI taxonomy): Eukaryota > Metazoa > Chordata > Mammalia > Artiodactyla > Monodontidae > Delphinapterus > Delphinapterus leucas. The sequence continues at coordinate 16,972,413 of NW_028322236.1, read as the reverse complement.
AAAAATATATTGAAGTAAGTCTGCAAAGAGGACTTGAAAACGAGGCAGAATTGCAGGAATCATATTTCAGGAGGTAGATTGGAATTGCATTTAAAGCATGTGAAAAGCGGCAGATCTTTGACAGTGATGCACTTGGACAAAAGTGTGTATACATTTTTTCCTGAATATATTCAGGAAAAAACGCATATGCCCTTTTTGGCCAACCAAGCACTCGAGCAATGGAAATCCGCACTACAATGAAGTCTCATTTCCCATTCGTCAAAAGGGCCATCTGAAAAAACTGTAAAAACCAGATACACAGGACAGGCCATGGAGAACAGGGAGCCTTGTATGCTGATGGGCGGGATGTAAGTTGCCAACAGACACTCTGGAGATGTTTATGGTGTATCCTGAAACATCTGAAAAACAAAGCTACAGACCCTAGGGCACTTCCACTTTAGGCCCTATAGCTTAGGAAAATTAAAATCAACAAGACACAGCCAACACAAAATTTAGGGCTGCTGTGTTTACAAGAACCTCGAATCCAGTACAAATTAAATATCCCAGAAAGAAAAAAATGGATAAAGGAGTTGTGCTACTTACGTACAACGGAATATCACTCAGCAATGAAATCAATGTCATCAGGCCTGTAGCAGCAAATTGAGTGGATTTAAGTATGATGATTCTAAGAGAAATAGAGAAATATGTCACACAGAGTAAGATAATTATCATAAGATATCACTAATAGAGAGAGTGTAAACTTGGCTACACATAAACTGAATTACAAAACCGAACAGAGTCTCACATTTAGATAAAAACTTATGCTTGCTTAAGGGGAAAGTTGAGTTGGGCTGCTGTATAAAACCAGAGATTGTAATTAGCACACATACCGTTCCATAAGCCAAATATGTAATAGACAAGACCTACTCTTTGCTCAACGAAATAGACTCATCCATGGTGTATCACCTCACACCTGTTAGAATGGGCATCATCAGAAAATCTACAAACAACAGATGCTGGAAAGGGTGTGGAGATAAGGAACCCTCTTCCACTACTGTTGGGAATGTAAATTGATACAGTCACTGTGGAGAACATTATGGAGTTTCTTATAAAACTAAGAATAGAATTACCATATGATACAGCAATGCCACTACTGGGCATATACCCAGACAAAACCATAAATCAAAAAGAGACATTCACCGCAATGTTCATTGCATCACTATTTACAATATCCAGGTAATGGAAGCAACCTAAATGCCCACAGACAGACGAATGCATAAAGATGAGGTACATATATAAAATGGAATATCACTAAGCCATAAAAAGGAATGAAATTGGGTCGTTTGTAGAGACGTTGATGGATCTAGAGACTGTCATACAGAGTGAAGTAAGTCAGAAATAGAAAAACAAATGTTGTATATTAATGCATATATGTGGAACCTAGAAAAATTGTACAGATGAACCGTTTTGCAAGGCAGAAAAGGAGCAACAGATGTAGACAACAAACGTATGGACACCAAGGGGGGAAAGCTGTTGGGGGGTGGTGGTGGGAGGAGTTGAGAGATTGGGATTGGCATGTATACATTTATATGTATAAAATCGATAACCAAAAAGAACCTGCTGTATAAAAAAATAAAATAAAATTCCAAATTACAAAAAGTAAAACAGACAAAATATTCTTCCCTTCACATACATGTATTTATATGAATAAATTATTTCCATGCTTATATCTGTAAATACAAAAAAGAGGAATAAAATCTACCTTGAACCAAAAACGAAAGAAAGAAAACAAAACAGAACCCACCAGTTACACAGAGGAAAACCGTAACAGGGCACTTGCTCCAGTTGTAAACAATTCTGAAGTTGGTCAGTGGTGGGGAATCATCTCCCATTCAGCCAGCAGGCCCCACACAACAAGCGTCCTCATTGCAAAGCTGGGGGACCGTGCCGAGGCATCTGTGAGTAAACGTGGGCTGAGCCCCAGGCCAGCTACTGCTGAAATGTTCCCACCCTTCCCAGGTAAAACACCTGAATATGTACAAGGACTTGAAAGCCTAGAGGAAGGGCCATGGAGCCACATGAGCACCAGCATGCCAGCCGACTTGGTGCCTGCAGGCCAGCCAGGATGGTCCTGGTCCTGGGTGCTCTTCTGGAAGCTTTCCATTTCCCTGCCTGAGATACCCCTGCTGTCCCGGCCCCCACTGCTTTCTTCCTCACTCACCTCTGCCCAGGGAGAAATTCCAGCGGCAGGTATGGGTGACACAGCCTCTTCTTTAGCAGGTGGCATCTTGGCAACTGCTGCAGAAAGTCCAGCAGAGCCCCACTCACACTGGGCCACCAACAAAGCCATGGCCTCTCACTCCCTCCCACCAGTCCAGCCCCGAGACTGCTGACAGGGCAGAGAAAATGGCGTCAGGCACAGCTGCAGGGGCTCTTGCTGCCTGGAGCGGTGTTTATATTGATCTCAACCCAGGCACACCTGGGGAGGGCTGGCCGGCACGGTCAGGCTTCCCAGGCCAGCCAATAATCACCCCTCAGGGGCTCACAGTTGCAGAAACTGGAACTTGCTGAATCGGCCAGGTCCAAGGAACAGGTGTGGGCTCCTGAGAGTCAGGATAGACAAGGGGCTGCAGCTCTGGCTTGTTTTCTAATTATATTATCTGGCCCATGAGTGGGAGACAACTTCAAGAAAACCCTCTCCTAATGAGAGGAACCCAGGGGTCAAGGAGAGGAGGGGTGTGTGGTGGGTGGAGACAGAGGCCTGGTACCCCGGGTGCAGTGGAAGTCTCTGGAAGACCAGGTGGAGGGAGGCCACACAGAGTGATGCCCAGGGTCACAGACCTGTCGGAGCTGCCGTTTCTTAGTTCAAGTCCTGCTCTGAGGTGCTCTGTGTCAGATCTGAGTGACAGGTGAGCTGGGAGTGCTCTGCAATGAGGGCGATGTGCATGGTTCCTGTGTGCCCAGCCCTGCCACAGTACCTGAAAGGGTAGCTCTGTATCCGGGGAGGGGTCTGACCACGAGAGCCCCATGGGCTGCAGGGGAACCTGCCCAGGGAACACCATATCCTGGGAGGGGCCTGAACACGAGAGCCCCGTGGGCTGGGGTGGGGGTGAGGTACCTGCCCAGGTGAGCTCCATATCCTGGGATTGGCCTGACCTCGAGAGCCCCATGGGCTGCTGGAGTCCTGGTAAATGATGTCAGGACAGTCAGTGAAGCCACCGAGGATAGACCTCCAGTAGTTCCTAAATCCTACACCCTGCTGGTCATTCTACCAACCACCAGGACATGGTATTCTGTATTAGTCTTCAATGATGCCTTCTTTTGTATTCTAGTAGTCCCAGAGTCACAAGAAATTTAGGCTTGTGAGTGGCAGGACTCAACATACAGCTAAAACAATACTTCCGGGCCATGTTGTCCCAAGGGTTCAAAAATTCCCACACCATCTTTGGGGAAAGCTCAGCTAAAGACCTAAAAGTTCTACCTCTGGAAAAGGAAACACTCCTTCAATATGCAGACGACATTCTGATCGCCAGCCCTACTAAGGAGACCTCTGAACTACCAAGCCAATAAAGGATACAAGTTGTCCAAGAAAAAGCTCAAATATCACAGACTATGGTGACCTGCCTGGGCTTCATTCTCACAGAAGGTTGGAGAAGCCCATCCCAGGAAAGGGAAGAAACAATTTACAGCCTTACCCATTTCTAAAACTAGAAGACAGCTTAGGGGTTCCTGGGGAGGCCAGGGTTTGCTGCTTCTGGATCCCTAACTACAGTCTACTAGCTGGGCCTCTATATGAAACACTGAAAGGAAAAGATGATGATCCTTTTGAATAGAATCCAGAAGTGGCCTTTCAAGAATGGAAAGAGCAGTCAATTCAGACCCTTGCCCTGGAACTCCCTAATTTAGCTAAACCCTTTGACCTTTACATTCCTGGTGAACGGTGAATCGCCATTGGAGTATTAGTGCAAAACATGGGACCACTTGAAATGGAACAATGCAAGAATGCCATCCAGGTAGGATAAGCTACGGTCACCAAGGGGCTTGGCCCACCGCCACATCTGGCCAAGATACTGGCAGTATCTGAAAACCTGGAAATCAGCAGCCCAAAAGGCCACCTCCCTCCTAAGGGAAAAGGACCCCACGTGGTGATCCTAACCCCCAACCATGCCCTGAAGTTGCAGGGTTTGCTCCGTGGGCACACTGACCTTGAGTGAGGAGGCCCTCCAACTCCAACCTCCAGAGAGATAACCGGGGCAAAGGGGCACCATGACGACTCGTGTGACCATCACTTGACCTGGAGTTTCTCTCATAAAACAACAAGAGTGTGTCCCAAAAGAGTAGACTACTGCTTGCAGGACTTACTGCACCCAGAGGGGAGGTAATAATCTTGGCGGGGGAACCGTATATCACGCTGTCACCATAGAAGAGCCTACAGACACTGTGATGATGGTGGCCAATAAGACCGGCTGGACTCCTGTTTACTTCAAAAGGCTGTTGACTCAGTGGCCATCATGGTCCTTCATCACCACTGACCCTGGACTGTCTGGGAGTTGAGCAGGCAGGGTCCTGACACCTGGTGCTCTTTTTACGTTAATTCAGGGGCCTAATTGAAGAAAGCGCAGACTACTGTTCAGAGCATCTAGGCTGGCAGAAACGGTCAGCCTAAAGTGGCCGAACAAATGTGGGGCGGGGTGAAACTGGACCTCACAGCGTCACTGCACATCTCCTTCCTGGACCCTTAAAGGTCATTAGAATCTATAACACTACCAATACTTGTGCTCAGGCGGACGAGCAGGGAGGCAGGAGGCCTGGGGACAATCAACGTCACCTGGAGGCTGCTGGGGAGAAGTTCTGACCCTCGCCCACGGGTATGAGGGCTCCTAACTCAGCACTCAGCAGTTACAGATGAAGGGTCTGCACCCTCAGCACTCTAAGAATGAGGAAGGGGACAAAATGCAGAAGAGAGGTTTGTCCCAGGCAAAGCCCCTTAAAAATCCCTGGGAGAAAAAAATAGAATCTGGGCAATAAAATAAAGTCTAACCTTTTTTATCTTTTGTGCTTTGTCTAATTTCACGTGCTCCTAGGGTCCCACATACAGAGGTTCAACAGCCGGCACTTCAGACCAGATTTCCTAGTGCAGAATGGCTGGGTCGACACCTCAGCTCCTGGGGCACGGTGCAGACTCCGCGATATAGAGCCTGAGCTGCAGCCAACTGGGCCCTCGAGAGCTCCGTCCCCTCCCTCCCCCTGACTCTGACAGGATCTCTACACAGCAGCCCAGCCCACAGCCCACGGAGTAGCACATGCTCTCACCTCTCCATTCTCTGATCAAAATATAAAGTTTCTTTTGCTTCTGAACCAAACTCAGTCTCAATCTGTTGGCTTCAATGACACTGGGCAGGGGGACACTTGTTGGGGTCCACTCTGGAGGATCAGTAACAGAAATTGAGAACATTGTAACTTCAATGAACAGATGTGTGAGCCAAACTGTAATTAACATAGAACAGTGTATAAGGCTCGGGCAAAATAAGATGTTTCTAACACTTCCATTTGATATTTCCATCACTTTATTATAAGCAAGTTCAGTGAAAAGGTCTTATTTGTCAGGTCAATACTAGAGAAACGAAGTGATTTCTTTCCAAGGATGTACATCTAATAATCTTGGTTAAAGCTTCAATCTTGTTTTAAATGCTTTTCCATTGAAAATGATACCTCTCTTTCAGCTCCCCCATTTCTGAGAAGTATAAAATCTTATAATTTATTAAGACCAAATGGGAAAGGTGGGAGGAGGGATAAATTAACAGTTTGGGATTAACACATACACACTGCTATGTATAAAATCGATCATCAACAAGGAACTACTGTATAGCACAGGGAACTACACTCAATATTTTGCAATAACCTATAAGGGGAAATAATCTGAAAAAGAATAGATGTTTTTATTGACATCATCTATTAATGACAGTTAAAATGGAACCTAAGGGAAGCCAGTGGTGAGTGCTTCTGACCCTGAAGACTTCAATCATCTAAAGTTTGGACTCTGCCTACTTCCCAAGGCCCTTAATGAACCTATGTGTAGCCGTAGCTTAAAAAATTCCCCAGTTTGGGTTGTGGAGAGACAGTGATTTTGAAAAAGCCCTGGTGTTCTCCTCACATGAATGGGACACTTCCTACACCTAAAACATGCCTGTCACACCCAGAGGATGGTATACCGTCTGATCGGGAAGAGTTTGGAAAAGGCATCTCATCTCCTCATCTCCTGGTGCTCGGGTTCACCCCTCCAGCGTCTTTACGAACAGTCTCCCCACTTGGAGATGTCAGCACTGTCAACATCCTGTTTGGAATTTGTCCAGAGGATGAAGCAGAAGGAGGAGGAACAATGAGTGACAAGACCTAGGTGTTCGGACAGGCACATGTCACTCTAATTTCCAACCAGGAAGACGAATTGACCAAAGGCTAGGGTTGCCCATGGAAACAGAATAGGGCTTGAGGAAATCCCGCTGCTTTGTGGCCAGTTCCCATAAACACAAGTTGAAAAATGGAACTCAGGGACACTAAAATTCACGAAACTGCAGAGTTGAAAATATCTCTCACTGAAAAATGTCTTGAGGAAAGTCAGAGAAAAGGACTTGTAAGCAACGGAGAATGGCAGGAAAGGGATTGGAAGAGGTAGAAAGGACTCGCCATTAAGCACAAGAAAAGGGGCTGAACATTGCCAACATTGCAGTTGGCCAAAAAGGGTGTATGCGTCTTTTTCTGTATATACTCAAGAAAAGGGCATACACTTTTTTAGCCAACCAAACAGGTGGGCACTGGAAATCAATACTACAAAACATATCACTTCGCATATGTCAGAAGAGCCTTCCTCGTAAAGTGTAAACACCAGAAATGCAGGACAGGGCAAGGAGAAAAGGGAGCCCTGTGAGGCTTATAGTGGAAATATATATTGCCAACGGTCACTCTGGAGAAGTGTATTGTGTTTACTAAAGCATCTAAAAAATGAGCTACAGAGCACAGGGCACTTGCACTCATGGACGTATATCTTGGGAAAGACAAAAATGGAGAGGACACAGGCACCCCAATGTTTACCGCCTCTCTGTTTAAAAGATCCTCGACTAGGATATAATTTATATGTCTCTGGAGGGAAAAAATGGATAGAGGTGTGGCACTTATGTAGAGTGGAATATTACTCAGCCTGAAAATCAGTGAAATATGGCCAGTTGTAACAACCCCAGAGTAGTTACGTATGATCATTCAAAGTCACATAATTCAAAAAGAAAAAGACATACGATATTACTAATACATGGAATGTAAACGTGGCTACAAATGACCTGAATTACAAAACAGAATGGGGTCTCAAATTTAGAAGACCAACTTATGTTTGCTTAAGGAAAAAGGAGAGTTGTGGAGCTGCATAAAACCAGAGATTGAAATTAGCACAGATACCGTTCCATAAGCCAAATATGTAATAGAAAAAACCTACTCCCTGGTCAACGAAATGGACTGAACACGCCATATTCAACACCTACGAATACACCTGACTAGTAAGAATCTTCAAACTCATAGATTTATATGTCTCCGTAAGAAAATGAAGCGTGTGTACAGCGGCATGAATGCAGCAGAGAAAATCCGATAAAACCCATTCTCAAAATGAATTACAAAAACAAAACCCAAGGACAGTGAAATAGAGAGCAATTCTTAAATAATTCATTCAGGGCTTGTGATGCAACCTGGATTTACCACATCTACACCCAGAGCTGAGTGAGACATAAGGTTGGGCACTTCGGGCTGATAGCATTGGTAAGGTTCGATGAGCAAATGCAGACCCTTTGAAGTCATACTGCATGGTACCCATTCCATGGGTCCCAAATCTCCAGGTTAAAGGGATTCTTCCTTCAGCTAAAACATGCATGGGAAACACACAGTATGGTGCAGCGTGTGACCGGGAAACGTTCTCAAATGCATCTCAGTTTTTGTCCCCTTTTACTCGGGTTCACAATTCCAGACCCTTTACTAACACTCTCCCCACTTGGAGAGTCAGTGCCTTTAACCTCCTGTTTGGGACAGTTTGCAATTTCTGCGCAAGATGAACAGGAATAGGGAGAACCAATGAGAGACTAGCTGTAGGTGTCTGCACGGGCAAATTTAACGCTCATTTCCCACCAGGAAGAGGAATTAACCAAAGGCTCAGCATGCCGTGCCGGAATAAGATTAGGGCCTGAAGCAATCCTGCGGGTTTGCAGCCAGCTCACAAGAAAGCGATTTGAAGAAAGGAGCTCAGGGGCACTCTAATTCACAAACCTGCAGAGTTATAAATGACAGCTATCGTCCAAAAATATATTGAAGGAAGGCTGCGAAGAGGACTTGAAAGCGGGGCAGAATTGCAGGAAAACGATTTCAGGGGGTAGACTGGAATTGCATTTAATCATAGGAAAAGAGGCAGAATGTCGACAATGATGCACTTGGCCAAAAAGGGCGTATGCGTTTTTTCCTGAATATATTCAGGAAAAAACGCATACGCCCTTTTTGGCCAACCAAGCAAGCATGTTAAAGAAATCTGCACTACAATGAAGTCTCACTGCCCCCCGGTCAAAAGGGCCATCTGAAAAAAGTGTAAAATCCAGAAATGCAGCACAGGCCATGGAGAACAAGGAGCCTAGTTATGCTGATGGGTGGGATGTAAATTGCCAGCAGCCACTCTGGAGAAGTGTATGGTGTTTCCTGAAACACCTAAAAAACAAAGCAACGGAGCCTATGGCACTTCCACTTATGGTCCTATAGATTAGGGAAATTAAAATCCACAACACACAGCCACCCCAAAGTTTCAGACGGCTCTGTTTACAAGAACCTCATCTATGGTACAAGTTAAATATCCCAGAAAGCGAAAAATGGATAAAGAAGTTGCGGTACGTACGTACAATGGAATATCACTCACCAATGAAATCTATGTCATCTGGCCCGTCGTGGCATAATGAGTGGATTCAGGTACGATGATTCTAAGTGAAATAAGTCACACAGAAAATGAAACATCATAAGATATCACTAATACACGGAACGTAATCTTGGCTACACCAGAACTGAATTACAAAACAGAACAGGGTCTCAAATTTAGAAAACCAACTTATGTTTGCTTAAGGGGAAAGGTAAGTTGGGGTGCTGTATAAAACCAGAGATAGAAATTAGCACACATACCATTCCATACGTCAAATATGTAATAGTCAAGACCTACCCCTTGCTCAACGAAATGGGCTAAACAGCCTATATTCAACGCCTAAGTATACACCTGACTAGAAACAATTTTCAAACCCATGGATTTATATGTCTCCATAAGAGAATCAAGCGTGTGTACCGCTGCATGAAGGCAGCAGAGAAAATACGATAAATCCCATTATCAAAATGAATTACAAAAACAAAACCCAATGACAGTGAAATAGAGAGCAATTCTTAAATAATTCATTCAGGGCTTGTGATGCAACCTGGATTTACCTCATCTACACCCAGAGCTGAGTGAGACATAAGGTTGGACACTTCGGGCTGATACCATTGGTGAGGTTCGATGAGCAAATGAATACCATTTGAAGTCATACTGCATGGTACCCATTCCATGGGTCCCAACTCTCCAGGTTTAAGCGATTCTTCCTTCAGCTAAAACATGCATGGGAAACCCACAGTATGGTGCACCGTGTGACCGGGAAACGTTTTCAAATGCATCTCAGTTTCGTCCCCTTTTACTCGGGTTCACCATTCCAGACCCTTTACTAACACTCTCCCCACTTGGAGAGTCAGTGCCTTTAACCTGCTGTTTGGCACAGTTTGCAATTTCTGCGCAAGATGAACAGGAATAGGAGAACCAATGAGAGACTATCTGTAGGTGTCTGCACGGGCAAATTTAACGCTCATTTCCCACCAGGAAGAGGAATTAACCAAACGCTCAGCATTTCGTGCCGCAAAAAGATTAGGGCCTGAAGCAATCCTGTGGGTTTGGGGTCAGCTCAAAAGAAAGCAATGTGAAGAAAGGAGCTCAGGGGCACTGTAATTCACAAACCTGCAGAGTTATAAATCACAGCTATCGTTCAAAAATATATTGAAGGAAGGCTGCAAAGAGGACATGAAAGCGGGGCAGAATTGCAGGAAAACGATTTCAGGGGGTAGACTGGAATTGCATTTAAAGCATAGGAAAAGAGGCAGAACGTCGACAATGATGCACTTGGCCAAAAATGGCGTATGCGTTTTTTCCTGAATATATTCAGGAAAAAACGCATACGCACTTTTTGGCCAACCAAGCAAGCATGTTAAAGAAATCTGCACAACAATGAAGTCTCACTGCCCCCCAGTCAAAAGGGCCATCTGAAAAAAGTGTAAAATCCAGAAATGCAGCACAGGCCATGGAGAACAGGGAGCCTTGTTATGCTGATGGGTGGGATGTAAATTGCCAACAGCCACTCTGGAGAAGTGTATGCTGTTTCTTGAAACACCTAAAAAACAAAGCAACGGAGCCTACGGCACTTCCACTTATGGTCCTATAGCTTAGGGAAATTAAACTCAAAAACACACAGCCACCCCAAAGTTTCAGACAGCTCTCTACACAAGAACCTCGTCTACGGTACAAGTTAAATATCTCAGAAAGCGAAAAATGGATAAAGAAGTTGTGGTACGTACGTACAAAGGAATATCACTCACCAATGAAATCTATGTCACTTGGCCTGTCGTGGCATAATGAGTGGATTCAGGTACGATGATTCTAAGTGAAATAAGTCACACAGAAAATGAAACATCATAAGATATCACTAATACACGGAACGTAATCTTGGCTACACCAGAACTGAATTACAAAACAGAACAGGGTCTCAAATTTAGAAAACCAACTTATGTTTGCTTAAGGGGAAAGGTAAGTTGGGGTGCTGTATAAAACCAGAGATAGAAATTAGCACACATACCATTCCATACGTCAAATATGTAATAGTCAAGACCTACCCCTTGCTCAACGAAATGGGCTAAACAGCCTATATTCAACGCCTAAGTATACACCTGACTAGAAACAATTTTCAAACCCATGGATTTATATGTCTCCATAAGAGAATCAAGCGTGTGTACCGCTGCATGAAGGCAGCAGAGAAAATACGATAAATCCCATTATCAAAATGAATTACAAAAACAAAACCCAATGACAGTGAAATAGAGAGCAATTCTTAAATAATTCATTCAGGGCTTGTGATGCAACCTGGATTTACCTCATCTACACCCAGAGCTGAGTGAGACATAAGGTTGGACACTTCGGGCTGATTACATTGGTGAGGTTCGATGAGCAAATGCATACCATTTGAAGTCATACTGCATGGTACCCATTCCATGGGTCCCAACTCTCCAGGTTTAAGCGATTCTTCCTTCAGCTAAAACATGCATGGGAAACCCACAGTATGGTGCACCGTGTGACCGGGAAACGTTTTCAAATGCATCTCAGTTTTCGTCCCCTTTTACTCGGGTTCACAATTCCAGACCCTTTACTAACACTCTCCCCACTTGGAGAGTCAGTGCCTTTAAACTCCTGTTTGGCACAGTATGCAATTTCTGCGCAAGATGAACAGAAATAGGGAGAACCAATGAGAGACTAGCTCTAGGTGTCTGCACAGGCAAATTTAACACTCATTTCCAACCAGGAAGAGGAATTAACCAAACGCTCAGCATGCCGTGCCGGAACCAGATTAGGGCCTGAAGCAATCCTGCGGGTTTGCGGCCAGCTCACAAGAAAGCGATTTGAAGAAAGGCGCTCCGGGGCACTCTAATTCACAAACCTGCAGAGTTATAAATGACAGCTATCGTCCAAAAATATATTGAAGGAAGGCTGTGAAGAGGACTTGAAAGCGGGGCAGAATTGCAGGAAAACGATTTCAGGGGTTAGACTGGAATTGCATTTAAAGCATAGGAAAAGAGGCAGAACATCCACAATGATGCACTTGGCCAAAAAGGGCGTATGCGTTTTTTCCTGAATATATTCAGGAAAAAACGCATACGCCCTTTTTGGCCAACCAAGCAAGCATGTTAAAGAAATCTGCACTACAATGAAGTCTCACTGCCCCCCCCGGTCAAAAGGGCCATCTGAAAAAAGTGTAAAATCCAGAAATGCAGCACAGGCCATGGAGAACAGGGAGCCTTGTTATGCTGATGGGTGGGATGTAAATTGCCAACAGCCACTCTGGAGAAGTGTATGGTGTTTCCTGAAACACCTAAAAAACAAAGCAACGGAGCCTACGCACTTCCACTTATGGTCCTATAGCTTAGGGAAATTAAAATAAAAAACACACAGCCACGCCAAAGTTTCAGACGGCTCTGTTTATAAGAACCTCGTCTACGGTACAAGTTAAATATCCCAGAAAGCGAAAAATGGATAAAGAAGTGGTGGTACGTACGTACAATGGAATATCACTCACCAATGAAATGTATGTCATCTGGCCCGTCGTGGCATAATGAGTGGATTCAGGTACGATGATTCTAAGTGAAATAAGTCACACAGAAAATGAAACATCATACGATATCACTAATACACCGAATGTAATCTTGGCTACACCATAACTGAATTACAAAACAGAACAGGGTCTCAAATTTAGAAAACCAACTTATGTTTGCTTAAGGGGAAAGGTGAGTTGGGGTGCTGCATAAAACCAGAGATAGAAATTAGCACAGATACCATTCCATACGTCAAATATGTAATAGTCAAGACCTACCCCTTGCTCAACGAAATGGGCTAAACACCGTATATTCAACGCCTAGGAATACACCTGACTAGAAACAATATTCAAACCCATGGATTTATATGTCTCCATAAGAGAATCAAGCGTGTGTACAGCTGCATGCAGGCAGCAGAGAAAATCCGATAAATCCCATTATCAAAATGTATTACAAAAACAAAACACAATGACAGTGAAATAGAGAGCAATTCTTAAATTATTCATTCAGGGCTTGTGATGCAACCTGGATTTACCTCATCTAAACCCAGAGCTGAGTGAGACATAAAGTTGGACACTTCGGGCTGATAGCATTGGTGAGGTTCGATGAGCAAATGCATACCATTTGAAGTCATACTGCATGGTACCCATTCCATGGGTCCCAACTCTCCAGGTTTAAGCGATTCTTCCTTCAGCTAAAGCATGCATGGGAAACACACAGTATGGTGCAGCGTGTGACCGGGAAACGTTTTCAAATGCATCTCAGTTTTTGTCCCCTTTTACTCGGGTTCACAATTCCAGACCCTTTACTAACACTCTCCCCACTTGGAGAGTCAGTGCCTTTAACCTGCTGTTTGGGACAGTTTGCAATTTCTGCGCTAGATCAACAGGAATAGGGAGAACCAATGAGAGACTAGCTGTAGGTGGCTGCACGGGCAAATTTAACGCTCATTTCCAACCAGGAAGAGGAATTAACCAAAGGCTCAGCATGCCGTGCCGAAACAAGATTACGGCCTGAAGCAATCCTGCGGGTTTGCGGCCAGCTCACAAGAAAGCGATTTGAAGAAAGGAGCTCAGGGGCACTGTAATTCACAAACCTGCAGAGTTATAAATGACAGCTATCGTCCAAAAATATATTGAAGGAAGGCTGCGAAGAGGACTTGAAAGCGGGTCAGAATTGCAGGAAAACGATTTCAGGGGGTAGACTGGAATTGCATTTAAAGCCTAGGAAAAGAGGCAGAACGTCGACAATGATGCACTTGGCCAAAAAGGGCGTATGCGTTTTTTCCTGAATATATTCAGGAAAAAACGCATACGCCCTTTTTGGCCAACCAAGCAAGCATGTTAAAGAAATCTGCACTACAATGAAGTCTCACTGCCCCCCGGTCAAAAGGGCCATCTGAAAAAAGTGTAAAATCCAGAAATGCAGCACAGGCCATGGAGAACAGGGAGCCTTGTTATGCTGATGGGTGGGATGTAAATTGCCAACAGCCACTCTGGAGAAGTGTATGGTGTTTCCTGAAACACCTAAAAAACAAAGCAACGGAGCCTACGGCACTTCCACTTATGGTCCTATAGATTAGGGAAATTAAAATCGAAAACACACAGCCACCCCAAAGTTTCAGACGGCTCTGTTTACAAGAACCTCATCTACCGTACAAGGTAAATATCCCAGAGAGCGAAAAATGGATAAAGAAGTTGTGGTACGTACGTACAATGGAATATCACTCACCAATGAAATCTACATCATCTGGCCCGTCGTGGCATAATCAGTGGATTCAGGTACGATGATTCTAAGTGAAATAAGTCACACAGAAAATGAATCATCATAAGATATCACTAATACACTGAATTTAATCTTGGCTACACATGAACTGAATTACAAAACAGAACAGGGTCTCAAATTTAGAAAACCAACTTATGTTTGCTTAAGGGGAAAGGTGAGTTGGGGTGCTGCATAAAACCAGAGATAGAAATTAGCACAGATACCATTCCATACGTCAAATATGTAATAGTCAAGACCTCCACTTGGTCAACGAAATGGGCTAAACACCCTATATTCAACGCCTAGGAATACACCTGACTAGTAAGAATCTTCAAACCCATGGATTTATATGTCTCCATAAGAGAATCAAGCGTGTGTACAGCTGCATGAAGGCAGCAGAGAAAATACGATAAATCCTATTGTCAAAATGAATTACAAAAACAAAACACAATGACAGTGAAATAGAGAGCAATTCTTAAATAATTCATTCAGGTCTTGTGATGCAACCTGGATTTACCCCATCTAAACCCAGAGCTGAGTGAGACATAAGGTTGGACACTTCCGGCTGATACCATTGGTGAGGTTCGATGAGCAAATGCAGACCATTTGAAGTCATACTACATGGTACACATTCCATGGGTCCCAACTCTCCAGGTTTAAGCGATTCTTCCTTCAGCTAAAGCATGCATGGAAAACCCACAGTATGGTGCACCGTGTGACCGGGAAACGTTTTCAAATGCATCTCAGTTTTCGTCCCCTTTTACTCGGGTTCAGAATTCAAGACCCTATACTAACACTCTCCCCACTTGGAGAGTCAGTGCCTTTAACCTGCTGTTTGGCACAGTTTGCAATTTCTGCACAAGATGAACAGGAATAGGGAGAACCAATGAGAGACCAGCTGTAGGTGTCTGCAGGGGCAAATTTAACGCTTATTTCCCACCAGGAAGAGGAATTAACCAAAGGCTCAGCATGCCGTGCCGGTACAAGATTGGGCCTGAAGGAATCCTGCGGGTTTGGGGCCAGCTCAAAAGAAAGCGATTTGAAGAAAGGAGCTCAGGGGCACTGTAACTCACAAACCTGCAGAGTTATAAATGACAGCTATCGTTCAAAAATATATTGAAGGAAGGCTGCAAAGAGGACTTGAAAGCGGGGCAGAATTGCAGGAAAACGATTTCAGGGGGTAGACTGGAATTGCATTTAAAGCATAGGAAAAGAGGCAGAACGTCGACAATGATGCACTTGGCCAAAAATGGCGTATGCGTTTTTTTCTGAATATATTCAGGAAAAAACGCATACGCCCTTTTTGGCCAACCAACCAAGCATGTTAAAGAAATTCACAACAATGAAGTCTCACTGCCCCCCGGTCAAAAGGGCCATCTGAAAAAAGTGTAAAATCCAGAAATGCAGCACAGGCCATAGAGAACAGGGAGCCTTGTTATGCTGATGGGTGGGATGTAAATTGCCAACAGCCACTCTGGAGAAGTGTATGGTGTTTCCTGAAACACCTAAAAAACAAAGCAACGGAGCCTACGGCACTTCCACTTATGGTCCTATAGATTAGGGAAATTAAAGTCAAAAACACACAGCCACCCCAAAGTTTCAGACGGCTCTGTTTACAAGAACCTCATCTACGGTACAAGTTAAATATCCCAGAAAGCGAAAAATGGATAAAGAAATTGCGGTACGTACGTACAATGGAATATCACTCAGCAATGAAATCTATGTCATGAGGCCCGTCGCGGCATAATGAGTGGATTAAGGTACGATGATTCTAAGTGAAATAAGTCACACAGAAAATGAAACATCATAAGATATCACTAATACACGGAATGTACTCTTGGCTACACATGAACTGAATAACAGAACAGGGTCTCAAATTTAGAAAACCAACTTATGCTTGCTTAAGGGGAAAGGTGAGTTGGGGTGCTGCATAACACCAGAGATAGAAATTAGCACAGATACCTTTCCATAAGCCAAATATGTAATAGTCAAGACCTACCCCTTGCTCAACGAAATGGACTAAACACCCCATATTCAACGCCTAGGAATACACCTGACTAGTAAGAATCTTCAAACCCATGGATTTATATGTCTCCGTAAGAGAATGAAGCGTGTGTACAGCGGCATGAATGCAGCAGAGAAAATCCGATAAATCCCATTATCAAAATGAATTACACAAACAAAACCCAAGGACAGTGAAATAGAGTGCAATTCTTAAATAATTCATTCAGGGCTTGTGATGCAACCTGGATTTACCACATCTACACCCAGAGCTGAGTGAGACATAAGGTTGGGCACTTCGGGCTGATAGCATTGGTGAGGTTCGATGAGCAAATGCAGACCCTTTGAAGTCATACAGCATGGTACCCATTCCATGGGTCCCAAATCTCCAAGTTTAAGGGATTCTTCCTTCAGCTAAAACATGCATGGGAAACCCACAGTATGGTGCACCGTGTGACTGGCAAACGTTTTCAAATGCATCTCAGTTTTCATCCCCTTTTACTCGGGTTCACCATTCCAGACCCTTTACGAACACTCTCCCCACTTGGAGAGTCAGTGCCTTTAACCTCCTGTCGGGCACAGTTTGCAATTTCTGCGCAAGATGAAAAGGAATAGGGAGAACGAATGAGAGACTAGCTCTAGGTGTCTGCACGGGCAAATTTAACGCTCATTTCCCACCAGGAAGAGGAATTAACCAAAGGCTCAGCATGCCGTGCCGGAACCAGATTAGGGCCTGAAGCAATCCTGTGGGTTTGCGGCCAGCTCACAAGATAGCGAGTTGAAGAAAGGAGCTCAGGGGCACTGTAACTCACAAACCTGCAGAGTTATAAATGACAGCTATCGTCCAAAAATATATTGAAGGAAGGCTGCAAAGACGACTTGTAAGCGGGACAGATTTGCAGGAAAACGATTTCAGGGGGTAGACGGGAATTGCATTTAAAGCCTAGGAAAAGAGGCAGAACGTCGACAATGATGCACTTGGCCAAAAAGGGCGTATGCGTTTTTTCCTGAATATATTCAGGAAAAAACGCATACGCCCTTTTTGGCCAACCAAGCAAGCATGTTAAAGAAATCTGCACTACAATGAAGTCTCACTGCCCCCCGGTCAAAAGGGCCATCTGAAAAAAGTGTAAAATCCAGAAATGCAGCACAGGCCATGGAGAACAGGGAGCCTTGTTATGCTGATGGGTGGGATGTAAATTGCCAACAGCCACTCTGGAGAAGTGTATGGTGTTTCCTGAAACACCTAAAAAACAAAGCAACGGAGCCTACGGCACTTCCACTTATGGTCCTATAGATTAGGGAAATTAAAATCGAAAACACACAGCCACCCCAAAGTTTCAGACGGCTCTGTTTACAAGAACCTCATCTACCGTACAAGGTAAATATCCCAGAGAGCGAAAAATGGATAAAGAAGTTGTGGTACGTACGTACAATGGAATATCACTCACCAATGAAATCTACATCATCTGGCCCGTCGTGGCATAATCAGTGGATTCAGGTACGATGATTCTAAGTGAAATAAGTCACACAGAAAATGAATCATCATAAGATATCACTAATACACTGAATTTAATCTTGGCTACACATGAACTGAATTACAAAACAGAACAGGGTCTCAAATTTAGAAAACCAACTTATGTTTGCTTAAGGGGAAAGGTGAGTTGGGGTGCTGCATAAAACCAGAGATAGAAATTAGCACAGATACCATTCCATACGTCAAATATGTAATAGTCAAGACCTCCACTTGGTCAACGAAATGGGCTAAACACCCTATATTCAACGCCTAGGAATACACCTGACTAGTAAGAATCTTCAAACCCATGGATTTATATGTCTCCATAAGAGAATCAAGCGTGTGTACAGCTGCATGAAGGCAGCAGAGAATATACGATAAATCCTATTGTCAAAATGAATTACAAAAACAAAACACAATGACAGTGAAATAGAGAGCAATTCTTAAATAATTCATTCAGGTCTTGTGATGCAACCTGGATTTACCCCATCTAAACCCAGAGCTGAGTGAGACATAAGGTTGGACACTTCCGGCTGATACCATTGGTGAGGTTCGATGAGCAAATGCAGACCATTTGAAGTCATACTACATGGTACACATTCCATGGGTCCCAACTCTCCAGGTTTAAGCGATTCTTCCTTCAGCTAAAGCATGCATGGAAAACCCACAGTATGGTGCACCGTGTGACCGGGAAACGTTTTCAAATGCATCTCAGTTTTCGTCCCCTTTTACTCGGGTTCAGAATTCAAGACCCTATACTAACACTCTCCCCACTTGGAGAGTCAGTGCCTTTAACCTGCTGTTTGGCACAGTTTGCAATTTCTGCACAAGATGAACAGGAATAGGGAGAACCAATGAGAGACCAGCTGTAGGTGTCTGCAGGGGCAAATTTAACGCTTATTTCCCACCAGGAAGAGGAATTAACCAAAGGCTCAGCATGCCGTGCCGGTACAAGATTGGGCCTGAAGGAATCCTGCGGGTTTGGGGCCAGCTCAAAAGAAAGCGATTTGAAGAAAGGAGCTCAGGGGCACTGTAACTCACAAACCTGCAGAGTTATAAATGACAGCTATCGTTCAAAAATATATTGAAGGAAGGCTGCAAAGAGGACTTGAAAGCGGGGCAGAATTGCAGGAAAACGATTTCAGGGGGTAGACTGGAATTGCATTTAAAGCATAGGAAAAGAGGCAGAACGTCGACAATGATGCACTTGGCCAAAAATGGCGTATGCGTTTTTTTCTGAATATATTCAGGAAAAAACGCATACGCCCTTTTTGGCCAACCAACCAAGCATGTTAAAGAAATTCACAACAATGAAGTCTCACTGCCCCCCGGTCAAAAGGGCCATCTGAAAAAAGTGTAAAATCCAGAAATGCAGCACAGGCCATAGAGAACATGGAGCCTTGTTATGCTGATGGGTGGGATGTAAATTGCCAACAGCCACTCTGGAGAAGTGTATGGTGTTTCCTGAAACACCTAAAAAACAAAGCAACGGAGCCTACGGCACTTCCACTTATGGTCCTATAGATTAGGGAAATTAAAGTCAAAAACACACAGCCACCCCAAAGTTTCAGACGGCTCTGTTTACAAGAACCTCATCTACGGTACAAGTTAAATATCCCAGAAAGCGAAAAATGGATAAAGAAATTGCGGTACGTACGTACAATGGAATATCACTCAGCAATGAAATCTATGTCATGAGGCCCGTCGCGGCATAATGAGTGGATTAAGGTACGATGATTCTAAGTGAAATAAGTCACACAGAAAATGAAACATCATAAGATATCACTAATACACGGAATGTACTCTTGGCTACACATGAACTGAATAACAGAACAGGGTCTCAAATTTAGAAAACCAACTTATGCTTGCTTAAGGGGAAAGGTGAGTTGGGGTGCTGCATAACACCAGAGATAGAAATTAGCACAGATACCTTTCCATAAGCCAAATATGTAATAGTCAAGACCTACCCCTTGCTCAACGAAATGGACTAAACACCCCATATTCAACGCCTAGGAATACACCTGACTAGTAAGAATCTTCAAACCCATGGATTTATATGTCTCCGTAAGAGAATGAAGCGTGTGTACAGCGGCATGAATGCAGCAGAGAAAATCCGATAAATCCCATTATCAAAATGAATTACACAAACAAAACCCAAGGACAGTGAAATAGAGTGCAATTCTTAAATAATTCATTCAGGGCTTGTGATGCAACCTGGATTTACCACATCTACACCCAGAGCTGAGTGAGACATAAGGTTGGGCACTTCGGGCTGATAGCATTGGTGAGGTTCGATGAGCAAATGCAGACCCTTTGAAGTCATACAGCATGGTACCCATTCCATGGGTCCCAACTCTCCAAGTTTAAGGGATTCTTCCTTCAGCTAAAACATGCATGGGAAACCCACAGTATGGTGCACCGTGTGACTGGCAAACGTTTTCAAATGCATCTCAGTTTTCATCCCCTTTTACTCGGGTTCACCATTCCAGACCCTTTACGAACACTCTCCCCACTTGGAGAGTCAGTGCCTTTAACCTCCTGTCGGGCACAGTTTGCAATTTCTGCGCAAGATGAAAAGGAATAGGGAGAACGAATGAGAGACTAGCTCTAGGTGTCTGCACGGGCAAATTTAACGCTCATTTCCCACCAGGAAGAGGAATTAACCAAAGGCTCAGCATGCCGTGCCGGAACCAGATTAGGGCCTGAAGCAATCCTGTGGGTTTGCGGCCAGCTCACAAGATAGCGAGTTGAAGAAAGGAGCTCAGGGGCACTGTAACTCACAAACCTGCAGAGTTATAAATGACAGCTATCGTCCAAAAATATATTGAAGGAAGGCTGCAAAGACGACTTGTAAGCGGGACAGATTTGCAGGAAAACGATTTCAGGGGGTAGACGGGAATTGCATTTAAAGCATAGGAAAAGAGGCAGAACGTCGACAATGATGCTCTTGGCCAAAAAGGGCGTATGCGTTTTTTCCTGAATATATTCAGGAAAAAACGCATACGCCCTTTTTGGCCAACCAAGCAAGCATGTTAAAGAAATCTGCACTACAATGAAGTCTCACTGCCCCCCGGTCAAAAGGGCCATCTGAAAACAGTGTAAAATCCAGAAAGGCAGCACAGGCCATGGAGAACAGCGAGCCTTGTTATGCTGATGGGCGGGATGTAAATTGCCAACAGCCACTCTGGAGAAGTGTATGGTGTTTCCCGGAACACCGAAAAAACAAAGCTACGGAGCCTTCGGCACTTCCACTTATGGTCCTATAGCTTATGGAAATTAAAATCAAAAACACACAGCCACCCCAAAGTGTCGAACGGCTCTGTTTACAAGAACCTCGTCTACGGTACAAGTTAAATATCCCAGAATGTGAAAAATGGATAAAGAAGTTGTGGTACGTACGTACAATGGAATATCACTCAGCAATGAAATCTATGTCATCAGGCCCGTCGCGCCATAATGAGTGGATTCAGGTACGATGATTCTAAGTGAATTAAGTCACAAAGAAAATGAAACATCATAAGATGTCACTAATACACGGAATGAAAACTTGGCTACACATGAACTGAATTACAAAACAGAACAGGGTCTCAAATTTAGAAAACCAACTTATGCTTGCTTAAGGGGAAAGGTGAGTTGGGGTGCTGCATAAAACCAGAGATAGAAATTAGCACAGATACCTTTCCGTAAGCCAAATATGTAATACTCAAAACCTACCCCTTGCTCAACGAAATGGACTAAACACCCCATATTCAACGCCTAGGAATACACCTGACTAGTAAGAATCTTCAAACCCATGGATTTATATGTCTCCGTAAGAGAATGAAGCGTGTGTACAGCGGCATGAATGCAGCAGAGAAAATCCGATAAATCCCATTATCAAAATGAATTACACAAACAAAACCCAAGGACAGTGAAATAGAGAGCAATTCTTAAATAATTCATTCAGGGCTTGTGATGCAACCTGGATTTACCACATCTACACCCAGAGCTGAGTGAGACATAAGGTTGGGCACTTCGGGCTGATAGCATTGGTGAGGTTCGATGAACAAATGCAGACCCTTTGAAGTCATACTGCATGGTACACATTCCATGGGTCCCAACTCTCCAGGTTTATGGGATACTTCCTTCAGCTAAAACATGCATGGGAAATCCGCAGTATGGTGCACCGTGTGACCGGGAAACGATTTCAAATACATCTCAGTTTTGGTCCCCTTTTACTCGGGTTCACCATTCCAGACACTTTACTAACACTCTCCCCACTTGGAGAGTCAGTGCCTTTAACTTCAGGTTTGGCACAGTTTCCAATTTCTGCGCAAGATAAACAGGTATAGGGAGAACCAATGAGAGACTCGCTGTAGGTGTCTGCACGGGCAAATTTAACGCTCATTTCGCACTAGGATGATGAATTAACCAAAGGGTCAGCATGCCGTGCCAGAACAAGATTAGGGCCTGAAGCAATCCAGCGTGTTTGCGGCCAGCTCACAAGATAGCGAGTTGAAGAAAGGAGCTCAGGGGCACTGTAACACACAACCCTGCAGTTATAAATGACAGCTATCGTCCAAAAATATATTGAAGGAAGGCTGCGAAGACGACTTGTAAGCGGGACAGATTTGCAGGAAAACGATTTCAGGGGGTAGACGGGAATTGCATTTAAAGCATAGGAAAAGAGGCAGAACGTCGACAATGATGCTCTTGGCCAAAAAGGGCGTATGCGTTTTTTCCCGAATATATTCAGGAAAAAACGCATACACACTTTTTGGGCAACCAAGCAAGCATGTTAAAGAAATCTGCACTACAATGAAGTCTCACTGCCCCCCGGTCAAAAGGGCCATCTGAAAAAAGTGTAAAATCCAGAAAGGCAGCACAGGCCATGGAGAACAGGGAGCCTTGTTATGCTGATGGGCGGGATGTAAATTGCCAACAGCCACTCTGGAGAAGTGTATGGTGTTTCCCGGAACACCGAAAAAACAAAGCTACGGAGCCTACGGCACTTCCACTTATGGTCCTATAGCTTAGGGAAATTAAAATCAAAAACACACAGCCACCCCAAAGTGTCGGACGGCTCTGTTTACAAGAACCTCATCTACGGTACAAGTTAAATATCCCAGAATGTGAAAAATGGATAAAGAAGTTGTGGTACGTACGTTCAATGGAATATCACTCAGCAATGAAATCTATGTCATCAGGCCCGTCGCGGCATAATGAGTGGATTCAGGTACGATGATTCTAAGTGAAATAAGTCACACAGAAAATGAAACATCATAAGATATCACTACTACACGGAATGTAAACTTGGCTACACATGAACTGAATTACAAAACAGAACAGGGTCTCAAATTTAGAAAACCAACTTATGCTTGCTTAAGGGGAAAGGTGAGTTGGGGTGCTGCATAAAACAAGAGATAGAAATTAGCACAGATACCTTTCCATAAGCCAAATATGTAATAGTCAAGACCTACCCCTTGCTCAACGAAATGGACTAAACACACCATATTCAACCCCTAGGAATACACCTGTGTAGTAAGAATCTTCAAACACTTGGATTTATATGTCTCCGTAAGAGAATGATGCGTGTGTACAGCGGCATGAATGCAGCAGAGAAAATCCGATAAATCCCATTATCAAAATGAATTACACAAACAAAACCCAAGGACAGTGAAATAGAGAGCAATTCTTAAATAATTCATTCAGGGCTTGTGATGCAACCTGGATTTACCACATCTACACCCAGAGCTGAGTGAGACATAAGGTTGGGCACTTCGGGCTGATAGCATTGGTGAAGTTCGATGAGCAAATGCAGACCCTTTGAAGTCATACTGCATGGTACCCATTCCATGGGTCCCACATCTCCAGGTTTAAGGGATTCTTCCTTCAGCTAAAACATGCATGGGAAACCCACAGTATGGTGCACCGTGTGACCGGCAAACGTTTTCAAATGCATCTCAGTTTTCGTCCCCTTTTACTCGGGTTCACCATTCCAGACCCTTTACTAACACTCTCCCCACTTGGAGAGTCAGTGCTTTTAACTTCCTGTTTGGCACAGTTTGCAATTTCTGCGCAAGATGAACAGGAATAGGGAGAACCAATGAGAGACTAGCTGTAGGTGTCTGTACGGGCAAATTTAGTGCTCATTTCCCACCAGGAGGAGGAATTAACCAAAGGCTCAGCATGCCGTGCCTGAACCAGATTAGGGCCTGACAATCGTGCTGGTTTGCAGCCAGCTCACAAGATAGCGAGTTGAAGAAAGGAGCTCAGGGGCACTGTAACTCACAAACCTGCAGAGTAATAAATGACAGCTATCGTCCAAAAATATATTGAAGGAGGCCTGCAAAGACGACTTGTAAGCGGGACAGATTTGCAGGAAAACGATTTCAGGGGGTAGACGGGAATTGCATTTAAAGCATAGGAAAAGAGGCAGAAAGTCAACAATGATGCTCTTGGCCAAAAAGGGCGTATGCGTTTTTTCCTGAATATATTCAGGAAAAAACGCATACGCCCTTTTTGGCCAACCAAGCAAGCATGTTAAAGAAATCTGCACTACAATGAAGTCTCACTGCCCCCCGGTCAAAAGGGCCATCTGAAAAAAGTGTAAAATCCAGAAAGGCAGCACAGGCCATGGAGAACAGGGAGCCTTGTTATGTTGATGGGCGGGATGTAAATTGCCAACAGCCACTCTGGACAAGTGTATGGTGTTTCCTGGAACACCTAAAAAACAAAGCAACGAAGCCTACGGCACTTCCACTTATGGTCCTATAGCTTAAGGAAATTAAAATCAAAAACACACAAACACCCCAAAGTTTCGGACGGCTCTGTTTACAAGAACCTCGTCTACGGTTCAAGTTAAATATCCCAGAATGTGAAAAATGGATAAAGTAGTAGTGGTACCCACATACAATGGAATATCACACAGCAATGAAATCTATGTCATCAGACCCGTCGCGGCATAATGAGTGGATTCATGTACAAAGATTCTAAGGGAAATAAGTCACACAGAAAATGAAACATCATAAGATATCACCAATACACGGAATGTAAACTTGGCTGCACATGAACTGAATTACAAAACAGAACAGGGTCTCAAATTTAGAAAACCAACTTATGCTTGCTTAAGGGGAAAGGTGAGTTGGGGTGCTGCATAAAACCAGAGATAGAAATTAGCACAGATACCTTTCCATAAGCCAAATATGTAATAGTCAAGACCTACCCCTTGCTCAACGAAATGGACCAAACAACACATATTAAACGCCTAGGAATACACCTGACTAGTAAGAATCTTCAAACCCATGGATTTATATGTCTCCATAAGAGAATCAAGCGTGTGTACAGCTGCATGAAGGCAGCAGAGAAAATCCGATAAATCCCATTATCAAAATGAATTACACAAACAAAACCCAAGGACAGTGAAATAGAGAGCAATTCTTAAATAATTCATTCAGGGCTTGTGATGCAACCTGCATTTACCTCATCTACACCCAGAGCTGAGTGAGACATAAGGTTGGACACTTCGGGCTGATAGCATTGGTGAGGTTCGATGAGCAAATGAAGACCCTTTGAAGTCATACTGCATGGTACCCATTCCATGGGTCCCAACTCTCCAGGTTTAAGCGATTCTTCCTTCAGCTAAAACATGCATGGGAATCCCACAGTATGGTGCACCGTGTGACTGGCAAACGTTTTCAAATGCATCTCAGTTTTCGTCCCCTTTTACTCGGGTTCACCATTCCAGAACATTTACTAACACTCTCCCCACTTGGAGAGTCAGTGCCTTTAACCTCCTGTTGGGCACAGTTTGCAATTTCTGCGCAAGATGAACAGGAATAGGGAGAACCAATGAGAGACTAGCAGTAAGTGTCTGCACGGGCAAATTTAATGCTCATTTCCCACCAGGAAGAGGAATTAACCAAAGGATCAGCATGCCGTGCCGGAAACAGATTAGGGCCTGAAGCAATCCTGCGGGTTTGCGCCCAGCTCACAAGTTGCGAGTTGATGAAAGGAGCTCAGGGACACTGTAACTCACAAACATGCAGAGTTATAAATGACAGCTATCGTCCAAAAATATATTGAAGGAAGGCTGCGAAGACGACTTGTAAGCGGGGCAGAATTGCAGGAAAACGATTTCAGGGGGTAGACGGGAATTGCATTTAAAGCATAGGAAAAGAGGCAGAACGTCGACAATGATGCTCTTGGCCAAAAAGGGTGTATGCATTTTTTCCTGAATTTATTGAATAAAAAAAGCATATGCGCTTTTTGGCCAACCAAGCAAGCATGTTAAAGAAATCTGCACTACAATGAAGTCTCACTGCCCCCCGGTCAAAAGGGCCATCTGAAAAAAGTGTAAAATTCAGAAAGGCAGCACAGGCCATGGAGAACAGCGAGCCTTGTTATGCTGATGGGCGGGATGTAAACTGCCAACAGCAAGTCTGGAAAAATGTATGGTGTTTCCCGGAACATCTAAAAAACAAAGCAACGGAGCCTACAGCACTTCCCCTTATGGTCCTATAGCTTAGGAAAATTATAAATCAAAAACACACAGCCACCCAAGCGTCTCGGGCGCCTCTGTTTACAAGAACCTCGTCTACGGTACAAGTTAAATATCCCAGAATGTGAAAAATGGATAAAGAAGTTGTGGTACGTATGTACAGTGGAATATCACACAGCAATGAAATCTATGTCATCAGGCCCGTCGGGGCATAATGAGTGGATTCAGGTACGATGATTCTAAGTGAAATAAGTCACACAGAAAATGAAACATCATAAGATATCACTAATACACGGAATGAAAACTTGGCTACACATGAACTGAATTACAAAACAGAACAGGGTCTCAAATTTAGAAAACCAACTTATGCTTGCTTAAGGGGAAAGGTGAGTTGGGGTACTGCATAAAACCAGAGATAGAAATTAGCACAGATACCTTTCCATAAGCCAAATATGTAATAGTCAAGACCTACCCCTTGCTCAACGAAATGGACTAAACACCCCATATTCAACGCCTAGGAATACACCTGACTAGTAAGAATCTTCAAACCCATGGATTTATATGTCTCCGTAAGAGAATGAAGCATGTGTACAGCGGCATGAATGCAGCAGAGAAAATCCGATAAATCCCATTATCAAAATGAATTACACAAACAAAACCCAAGGACAGTGAAATAGGGAGCAATTCTTAAATAATTCATTCAGGGCTTGTGATGCAACCTGGATTTACCACATCTACACCCAGAGCTGAGTGAGACATAAGGTTGTGCACTTCGGGCTGATAGCATTGGTGAGGTTCGATGAGCAAATGCAGACCCTTTGAAGTCATACAGCATGGTACCCATTCCATGGGTCCCAACTCTCCAAGTTTAAGGGGTTCTTCCTTCAGCTAAAACATGCATGGGAAACCCACAGTATGGTGCACCGTGTGACTGGCAAACGTTTTCAAATGCATCTCAGTTTTCGTCCCCTTTTACTCGGGTTCACCATTCCAGACCCTTTACGAACACTCTCCCCACTTGAAGAGTCAGTGCCCTTAACCTCCTGTTGGGCACAGTTTGCAATTTCTGCGCAAGATGAAAAGGAATAGGGAGAACGAATGAGAGACTAGCTCTAGGTGTCTGCACGGGCAAATTTAACGCTCATTTCCCACCAGGAAGAGGAATTAACCAAAGGCTCAGCATACCGTGCCGGAACCAGATTAGGGCCTGAGGCAATCCTGTGGGTTTGCGGCCAGCTCACAAGATAGCGAGTTGAAGAAATGAGCTCAGGGGCACTGTAACTCACAAACCTGCAGAGTTATAAATGACAGCTATCGTCCAAAAATATATTGAAGGATGGCTGCGAAGACGACTTGTAAGTGAGGCAGAATTGCAGGAAAACGATTTCAGGGGGTACACGGGAATTGCATTTAAAGCATAGGAAAAGAGGCAGAACGTCGACAATGATGTTCTTGGCCAAAAAGGGCGTATGCTTTTTTTCCTGAATATATTCAGGAAAAAACGCATACGCCCTTTTTGGCCAACCAAGCAAGCATGTTAAAGAAATCTGCACTACAATGAAGTCTCACTGCCCCCCGGTCAAAAGGGCCATCTGAAAAAAGTGTAAAATCCAGAAAGGCAGCACAGGCCATGGAGAACAGGGAGCCTTGTTATGCTGATGGGTGGGATGTGAATTGCCAACAGCCACTCTGGAGAAATGTATGGTGTTTCCCGGAACACCGAAAAAACAAAGCTACGGAGCCTACGGCACTTCCACTTATGGTCCTATAGCTTAGGGAAATTAAAATCAAAAACACACAGCCACCCCAAAGTGTCGGACGGCTCTGTTTACAAGAACCTCGTCTACGGTACAAGTTAAATATCCCAGAATGTGAAAAATGGATAAAGAAGTTGTGGTACGTACGGACAATGGAATATCACTCAGCAATGAAATCTATGTCCTCAGGCCCGTCGCGGCATAATGAGTGGATTCAGGTACGATGATTCTAAGTGAAATAAGTCACACAGAAAATGAAACATCATAAGATATCACTAATACACGGAATGTAAACTTGGCTACACATGAACTGAATTACAAAACAGAACAGGGTCTCAAATTTAGAAAACCAACTTATGCATGCTTAAGGGGAAAGGTGAGTTGGGGTGCTGCATAAAACCAGAGATAGAAATTAGCACAGATACCTTTCCATAAGCCAAATATGTAATAGTCAAGACCTACCCCTTGCTCAACGAAATGGACTAAACACCCCATATTCAACACCTAGGAATACACCTGACTAGTAAGAATCTTCAAACCCATGGATTTATATGTCTCCGTAAGAGAATGAAGCGTGTGTACAGCGGTATGAATGCAGCAGAGAAAATCCGATAAATCCCATTATCAAAATGAATTACACAAACAAAACCCAAGGACAGTGAAATAGAGAGCAATTTTTAAATAATTCATTCAGGGATTGTGATGCAACCTGGATTTACCACATCTACACCCAGAGCTGAGTGAGACATAAGGTTGGGCACTTCGGGCTGATAGCATTGGTGAGGTTCGATGAGCAAATGCAGACCCTGTGAAGTCATAGAGCATGGTACCCATTCCAGGGGTCCCAACTCTCCAAGTTTAAGGGATTCTTCCTTCAGCTAAAACATGCATGGGAAACCACAGTATGGTGCACCGTGTGACTGGCAAACGTTTTCAAATGCATCTCAGTTTTCGTCCCCTTTTACTCGGGTTCATCATTCCAGACCCTTTACGAACACTCTCCCCACTTGGAGAGCCAGTGCCTTTAACCTCCTGTTGGGCACCGTTTGCAATTTCTGCACAAGATGAAAAGGAATAGGGAGAACGAATGAGAGACTAGCTCTAGGTGTCTGCACGGGCAAATTTAACGCTCATTTCCCACCAGGAAGAGGAATTAACCAAAGGCTCAGCATGCCGTGCCGGAACCAGATTAGGGCCTGAGGCAATCCTGTGGGTTTGCGGCCAGTTCACCAGATAGCGAGTTGAAGAAATGAGCTCAGGGGCACTGTAACTCACAAACCTGCAGAGTTATAAATGACAGCTATCGTCCAAAAATATATTGAAGGAAGGCTGCGAAGACGACTTGTAAGTGGGGCAGAATTGCAGGAAAACGATTTCAGGGGGTACACGGGAATGGCATTTAAAGCATAGGAAAAGAGGCAGAACGTCGACAATGATGCTCTTGGCCAAAAAGGGCGTATGCGTTTTTTCCTGAATATATTCAGGAAAAAACGCATACGCCCTTTTTGGCCAACCAAGCAAGCATGTTAAAGAAATCTGCACTACAATGAAGTCTCACTGCCCCCCGGTCAAAAGGGCCATCTGAAAAAAGTGTAAAATCCAGAAAGGCAGCACAGGCCATGGAGAACAGGGAGCCTTGTTATGCTGATGGGTGGGATGTGAATTGCCAACAGCCACTCTGGAGAAGTGTATGGTGTTTCCCGGAACACCGAAAAAACAAAGCAACGGAGCCTACGGCACTTCCACTTATGGTCCTATAGCTTAGGGAAATTAAAATCAAAAACACACAGCCACCCCAACGTGTCGGACGGCTCTGTTTACAAGAACCTCGTCTACGGTACAAGTTAAATATCCCAGAATGTGAAAAATGGATAAAGAAGTTGTGGTACGTACGGACAATGGAATATCACTCAGCAATGAAATCTATGTCATCAGGCCCGTCGCGGCATAATGAGTGGATTCAGGTACGATGATTCTAAGTGAAATAAGTCACACAGAAAATGAAACATCATAAGATATCACTAATACACGGAATGTAAACTTGGCTACACATGAACTGAATTACAAAACAGAACAGGGTCTCAAATTTAGAAAACCAACTTATGCTTGCTTAAGGGGAAAGGTGAGTTGGGGTGCTGCATAAAACCAGAGATAGAAATTAGCACAGATACCTTTCCATAAGCCAAATATGTAATAGACAAGACCTTCCCCTTGCTCAACGAAATGGACTAAACACCCCATATTCAACGCCTAGGAATACACCTGACTACTAAGAATCTTCAAACCCATGGATTTATATGTCTCCGTAAGAGAATGAAGCGTGTGTACAGCGGTATGAATGCAGCAGAGAAAATTCGATAAATCCCATTATCAAAATGAATTACACAAACAAAACCCAATGACAGTGAAATAGAGAGCAATTCTTAAATAATTCATTCAGGGCTTGTGATGCAACCTGGATTTACCACATCTACACCCAGAGCTGAGTGAGACATAAGGTTGGGCACTTCGGGCTGATAGCATTGGTGAGGTTCGATGAGCAAATGCAGACCCTTTGAAGTCATACAGCATGGTACCCATTCCATGGGTCCCAACTCTCCAAGTTTAAGGGATTCTTCCTTCAGCTAAAACATGCATGGGAAACCCACAGTATGGTGCACCGTGTGACTGGCAAACGTTTTCAAATGCATCTCAGTTTTCGTCCCCTTTTACTCGGGTTCACCATTCCAGACCCTTTACGAACACTCTCCCCATTTGGAGAGCCAGTGCCTTTAACCTCCTGTAGGGCACAGTTTGCAATTTCTGCGCAAGATGAAAAGGAATAGGGAGAACCAATGAGAGACTAGCTCTAGGTGTCTGCACGGGCAAATTTAACGCTCATTTCCCACCAGGAAGAGGAATTAACCAAAGGCTCAGCATGCCGTGCCGGAACCAGATTAGGGCCTGAGGCAATCCTGTGGGTTTGTGGCCAGCTCACAAGATAGCGAGTTGAAGAAATGAGCTCAGGGGCACTGTAACTCACAAACCTGCAGAGTTATAAATGACAGCTATCGTCCAAAAATATATTGAAGGAAGGCTGCGAAGACGACTTGTAAGTGGGGCAGAATTGCAGGAAAACGATTTCAGGGGGTAGACGGGAATTGCATTTAAAGCATAGGAAAAGAGACAGAACGTCGACAATGATGCTCTTGGCCAAAAAGGGCGTATGCGTTTTTTCCTGAATATATTCAGGAAAAAACGCATACGCCCTTCTTGGCCAACCAAGCAAGCATGTTAAAGAAATCTGCACTACAATGAAGTCTCACTGCCCCCCGGTCAAAAGGGCCATCTGAAAAAAGTGTAAAATCCAGAAAGGCAGCACAGGCCATGGAGAACAGGGAGCCTTGTTATGCTGATGGGTGGGATGTGAATTGCCAACAGCCACTCTGGAGAAGTGTATGGTGTTTCCCGGAACACCGAAAAAACAAAGCTACGGAGCCTACGGCACTTCCACTTATGGTCCTATAGCTTAGGGAAATTAAAATCAAAAACACACAGCCACCCCAAAGTGTCGGACAGCTCTGTTTACAAGAACCTCGTCTACGGTACAAGTTAAATATCCCAGAATGTGAAAAATGGATAAAGAAGTTGTGGTACGTACGGACAATGGAATATCACTCAGCAATGAAATCTATGTCATCAGGCCCGTCGCGGCATAATGAGTGGATTCAGGTACGATGATTCTAAGTGAAATAAGTCACACAGAAAATGAAACATCATAAGATATCACTACTACACGGAATGTAAACTTGGCTACACATGAACTGAATTACAAAACAGAACAGGGTCTCAAATTTAGAAAACCAACTTATGCTTGCTTAAGGGGAAAGGTGAGTTGGGGTGCTGCATAAAACCAGAGATAGAAATTAGCACAGATACCTTTCCATAAGCCAAATATGTAATAGACAAGAACTACCCCTTGCTCAACGAAATGGACTAAACACCCCATATTCAACGCCTAGGAATACACCTGACTAGTAAGAATCTTCAAACCCATGAATTTATATGTCTCCGTAAGAGAAAGAAGCGTGTGTACAGCGGTATGAATGCAGCAGAGAAAATCCGATAAATCCCATTATCAAAATGAATTACACAAACAAAACCCAAGGACAGTGAAATAGAGAGCAATTCTTAAATAATTCATTCAGGGCTTGTGATGCAACCTGGATTTACCACATCTACACCCAGAGCTGAGTGAGACATAAGGTTGGGCACTTCGGGCTGATAGCATTGGTGAGGTTCGATGAGCAAATGCAGACCCTTTGAAGTCATACAGCATGGTACCCATTCCATGGGTCCCAACTCTCCAAGTTTAAGGGATTCTTCCTTCAGCTAAAACATGCATGGGAAACCCACAGTATGGTGCACCGTGTGACTGGCAAACGTTTTCAAATGCATCTCAGTTTTCGTCCCCTTTTACTCGGGTTCACCATTCCAGACCCTTTACGAACACTCTCCCCACTTGGAGAGCCAGTGCCTTTAACCTCCTGTTGGGCACAGTTTGCAATTTCTGCGCAAGATGAAAAGGAATAGGGAGAACGAATGAGAGACTAGCTCTAGGTGTCTGCACGGGCAAATTTAACGCTCATTTCCCCCCAGGAAGAGGAATTAACCAAAGGCTCAGCATGCCGTGCCGGAACCAGATTAGGGCCTGAGGCAATCCTGTGGGTTTGCGGCCAGCTCACAAGATAGCGAGTTGAAGAAATGAGCTCAGGGGCACTGTAACTCACAAACCTGCAGAGTTATAAATGACAGCTATCGTCCAAAAATATATTGAAGGAAGGCTGCGAAGACGACTTGTAAGTGGGGCAGAATTGCAGGAAAACGATTTCAGGGGGTAGACGGGAATTGCATTTAAAGCATAGGAAAAGAGGCAGAACGTCGACAATGATGCTCTTGGCCAAAAAGGGCGTATGCGTTTTTTCCTGAATATATTCAGGAAAAAACGCATACGCCCTTTTTGGCCAACCAAGCAAGCATGTTAAAGAAATCTGCACTACAATGAAGTCTCACTGCCCCCCGGTCAAAAGGGCCATCTGAAAAAAGTGTAAAATCCAGAAAGGCAGCACAGGCCATGGAGAACAGGAAGCCTTGTTATGCTGATGGGTGGGATGTGAATTGCCAACAGCCACTCTGGAGAAGTGTATGGTGTTTCCCGGAACACCGAAAAAACAAAGCTACGGAGCCTACGGCACTTCCACTTATGGTCCTATAGCTTAGGGAAATTAAAATCAAAAACACACAGCCACCCCAACGTGTCGGACGGCTCTGTTTACAAGAACCTCGTCTACGGTACAAGTTAAATATCCCAGAATGTGAAAAATGGATAAAGAAGTTGTGGTACGTACGGACAATGGAATATCACTCAGCAATGAAATCTATGTCATCAGGCCCGTCGCGGCATAATGAGTGGATTCAGGTACGATGATTCTAAGTGAAATAAGTCACACAGAAAATGAAACATCATAAGATATCACTAATACACGGAATGTAAACTTGGCTACACATGAACTGAATTACAAAACAGAACAGGGACTCAAATTTAGAAAACCAACTTATGCTTGCTTAAGGGGAAAGGTGAGTTGGGGTGCTGCATAAAACCAGAGATAGAAATTAGCACAGATACCTTTCCATAAGCCAAATATGTAATAGACAAGACCTTCCCCTTGCTCAACGAAATGGACTAAACACCCCATATTCAACGCCTAGTAATACACCTGACTAGTAAGAATCTTCAAACCCATGGATTTATATGTCTCCGTAAGAGAATGAAGCGTGTGTACAGCGGTATGAATGCAGCAGAGAAAATTCGATAAATCCCATTATCAAAATGAATTACACAAACAAAACCCAAGGACAGTGAAATAGAGAGCAATTCTTAAATAATTCATTCAGGGCTTGTGATGCAACCTGGATTTACCACATGTACACCCAGAGCTGAGTGTGACATAAGGTTGGGCACTTCGGGCTGATAGCATTGGTGAGGTTCGATGAGCAAATGCAGACCCATTGAAGTCATACAGCATGGTACCCATTCCATGGGTCCCAACTCTCCAAGTTTAAGGGATTCTTCCTTCAGCTAAAACATGCATGGGAAACCCACAGTATGGTGCACCGTGTGACAAACAAACGTTTTCAAATGCATCTCAGTTTTCGTCCCCTTTTACTCGGGTTCACCATTCCAGACACTTTACTAACACTCTCCCCACTTGGAGAGTCAGTGCCTTTAAACTCCTGTTGAGCACAGTTTGCAATTTCTGCGCAAGATGAACAGGAAGAGGGAGATCCAGTG
The DNA here is from genome assembly GCF_059928025.1 of Delphinapterus leucas. NCBI lineage: Eukaryota > Metazoa > Chordata > Mammalia > Artiodactyla > Monodontidae > Delphinapterus > Delphinapterus leucas. Next base: position 16,938,142 of record NW_028322236.1, on the reverse strand, counting down.
AGAGACTAGCTGTAGGTGTCTGCACGGGCAAACTTAATGCTCATTTCACACCAGGAAAAGGAATTAATCAAAGGCTCAGCATGCCGTGCCGGAACCACATTAGGGCCTGAAGCAATCCTGCGGGTTTGCGGCCAGCTCACAAGATAGCGAGTTGAAGAAATGAGCTCAGGGGCACTGTAACTCACAAACCTGCAGAGTTATAAATGACAGCTATCGTCCAAAAATATATTGAAGGAAGTCTGCGAAGACGACTTGTAAGCAGGACAGATTTGCAGGAAAACGATTTCAGGGGGTAGACGGGAATTGCATTTAAAGCATAGGAAAAGAGGCAGAACGTCGACAATGATGCTCTTGGGAAAAAAGGGCGTATGCGTTTTTTCTTGAATATATTGAGGAAAAAACGTATACGCCCTTTTTGGACAACCAAGCAAGCATGTTCAAGTAATCTGCACTACAATGAAGTCTCACAGCTCCCCAGTCATAACGGCCATCTGAAAATAGTGGAAAATCCAGAAATGCAGCACAGGCCATGGAGATCAGGGAGCCTTGTTATGCTGATGGGCGGGATGTATATTGCCAACAGCCACTCTGGAGAAGTGTATGGTGTTTCCGGGAACACCGAAAAAACAAAGCTACGGAGCCTACGGCACTTCCACTTTTGGTCCTATAGCTTAGGGAAATTAAAATCAAAAACACACAGCCACCGCAAAGTGTCGGACGGCTCTGTTTACAAGAACCTCGTCTACTGTACAAGTTTAATATCGCAGAATGTGAAAAACGGATAAAGAATTTCTTGTACGTACGTACAATGGAATATCACTCAGCAATGAAATCTATGTCATCAGGCCCGTCGCGGCATAATGAGTGGATTCAGGTACGATGATTCTAAGTGAAATAAGTCACACAGAAAATGAAACATCATAGGATATCACTAACACACGGAACGTAAACTTGGCTACACATGAACTGAATTACAAAACAGAACAGGGTCTCAAATTTAGAAAACCAACTTATGCTTGCTTAAGGGGAAAGGTGAGTTGGGGTGCTGCATAAAACCAGAGATAGAAATTAGCACAGATACCATTCCATACGTCAAATATGTAATAGTCAAGACCTACCCCTTGCTCAACGAAATGGACTAAACACCCCATATTCAACGCCTAGGAATACACCTGACTAGTAAGAATCTTCAAACCCATGGATTTATATGTCTCCGTAAGAGAATGAAGCGTGTGTACAGCGGCATGAATGCAGCAGAGAAAATCCGATAAATCCCATTACCAAAATGAATTACACAAACAAACCCCAAGGACAGTGAAATAGAGAGCAATTTTTAAATAATTCATTCAGGGCTTGTGATGAAACCTGGATTTACCACATCTACACCCAGAGCTGAGTGAGACATAAGGTTGGGCACTTCGGGCTGATAGCATTGGTGAGGTTCGATGAGCAAATGCAGACCCTTTGAAGTCATACTGCATGGTACCCATTCTATGGGTCCCAAATCTCCAGTTTTAAGGGATTCTTCTTTCAGCTAAAACATGCATGGGAAACCCACAGTATGGTGCACCGTGTGACAGACAAACGTTTTCAAATGCATCTCAGTTTTCGTCCCCTTTTACTCGGGTTCACCATTCCAGACCCTTTACGTACACTCTCCCCACTTGGAGAGTCAGTGCCTTTAACCTCCTGTTGGGCACAATTTGCAATTTCTGCCCAAGATGAAAAGGAATAGGGAGAACCAATGAGAGACTAGCTATAGGTGACTGCACGGGCAAATTTAACGCTCATTTCCCACCAGGAAGAGGAATTAGCCAAAGGCTCAGCATGCCGTGCCGGAACCAGATTAGGGCCTGAAGCAATCCTGTGGGTTTGCGGCCAGCTCACAAGAAAGCGAGTTGAAGAAAGGAGCTCAGGGGCACTGTAATTCACAAACCTGCAGAGTTATAAATGACAGCTATCGTCCAAAAATATATTGAAGGAAGGCTGCGAAGAGGACTTGAAAGCGGGGCAGAATTGCAGGAAAACGATTTCAGGGGGTAGACTGGAATTGCATTTAAAGCATAGGAAAAGAGGCAGAACGTCGACAATGATGCACTTGGCCAAAAAGGGCGTATGCGTTTTTTCCTGAATATATTCAGGAAAAAACGCATACGCCCTTTTTGGCCAACCAAGCAAGCATGTTAAAGAAATCTGCACTACAATAAAGTCTCACTGCCCCCCGGTCAAAAGGGCCATCTGAAAAAAGTGTAAAATCCAGAAAGGCAGCACAGGCCATGGAGAACAGGGAGCCTTGTTATGCTGATGGGCGGGATGTAAATTGCCAACAGCCACTCTGCAGAAGTGTATGGTGTTTCCTGAAACACCTAAAAAACAAAGCAACAGAGCCTACGGCACTTCCACTTATGGTCCTATAGCTTAGGGAAATTAAAATCAAAAACACACAGCCACGCCAAAGTTTCAGACGGCTCTGTTTACAAGAACCTCGTCTACGGTACAAGTTAAATATCCCAGAAAGCGAAAAATGAATAAAGAAGTTGTGGTACGTACGTACAATGGAATATCAGTCACCAATGAAATCTATGTCATCTGGCCGTCGTGGCATAATGAGTGGATTCAGGTACGATGATTCTAAGTGAAAAAAGTCACACAGAAAATGAAACATCATAAGATATCACTAATACACCGAATGTAATCTTGGCTACACATGAACTGAATTACAAAACAGAACAGGGTATCAAATTTAGAAAACCAACTAATGTTTGCTTAAGGGGAAAGGTGAGTCGGGGTGCTGCATAAAACGACAAATAGAAATTAGCACAGATACCATTCCATACGTCAAATATGTAATAGTCAAGACCTACCCCTTGCTCAACGAAATGGGCTAAACACCCTATATTCAAAGCCTAGGAATACACCTGACTAGTAAGACTCTTCAAACCCATGGATTTACATGTCTCCATAAGAGAATCAAGCGTGTGTACAGCTGCATGAAGGCAGCAGAGAATATCCGATAAATCCTATTATCAAAATGAATTACAAAAACAAAACACAATGACAGTGAAATAGAGAGCAATTCTTAAATTATTCATTCAGGGCTTGTGATGCAACCTGGATTTACCTCATCTAAACCCATAGCTGAGTGAGACATAAGGTTGGACCCTTCGGGCTGATAGCATTGGTGAGGTTCGATGAGCAAATGCAGACCTTTTGAAGTCATAATACATGGTACACATTCCGTGGGTCCCAACTCTCCAGGTTTAAGCGATTCTTCCTTCAGATAAACCATGCATGGGAAACCCACAGTATGGTGCACCATGTGACCGGGAAACGTTTTCAAATGCATCTCAGTTTTTGTCCTCTTTTACTTGGGTTCACAACTCCAGACCCTTTACTAACACTCTCCCCACTTGGAGAGTCAGTGCCTTTAACCTCCTGTTTCGCACACTTTGCAATTTCTGCGCAAGATGAACAGGAATAGGGAGAACCAATGAGTGACTAGCTGTAGGTGTCTGCAGGGGCTAATTTAACGCTCATTTCCCACCAGGAAGAGGATTTAACCAAACGCTCAGCATGCCGTGCCGGAACCAGATTAGGGCCTGAAGCAATCCTGCGGGTTTGCGGCCAGCTCACAAGAAAGCGATTTGAAGAAAGGAGCTCCGTGCCACTGTAATTCACAAACCTGCAGAGTTATAAATGACAGCTATCGTCCAAAAATATATTGAAGGAAGGCTGCGAAGACGACTTGAAAGCGGGGCAGAATTTCAGGAAAACGATTTCATGGGGTAGACTGGAATTGCATTTAAAGCATAGGAAAAGAGGCAGAACGTCGACAATGATGCACTTGGCCAAAAAGGGCGTATGCGTTTTTTCCTGAATATATTCAGGAAAAAACGCATACGCCCTTTTTGGCCAACCAAGCAAGCATGTTAAAGAAATCTGCACTACAATGAAGTCTCACTGCCCCCCGGTCAAAAGGGCCATCTGAAAAAAGTGTAAAATCCAGAAAGGCAGCACAGGCCATGGAGAACAGGGAGCCTTGTTATGCTGATGGGCGGGATGTAAATTGCCAACAGCCACTCTGCAGAAGTGTATGGTGTTTCCTGAAACACCTAAAAAACAAAGCAACAGAGCCTACGGCACTTCCACTTGTGGTCCTATAGCTTAGGGAAATTAAAATAAAAAACACACACCCACCCCAAAGTTTCAGACGGCTCTGTTTACAAGAACCTCGTCTACGGTACAAGTTAAATATCCCAGAAAGCGAAAAATGGATAAACAAGTTGTGGTACGTACGTACAATGGAATATCACTCACCAATGAAATCTATGTCATCTGGCCCGTCGTGGCATAATGAGTGGATTCAGGTACGATGATTCTAAGAGAAATAAGTCACACAGAAAATGAAACATCATAAGATATCACTAATACACCGAATGTAATCTTGGCTACACATGAACTGAATTACAAAACAGAACAGGGTCTCAAATTTAGAAAACCAACTTATGTTTGCTTAAGGGGAAAGGTGAGTTGGGGTGCTGCATAAAACCAGAGATAGAAATTAGCACAGATACCATTCCATACGTCATATATGTAATAGTCAAGGGGGCTTCCCTGGTGGCGCACTGGTTGAGAGTTCGCCTGCCGATGCAGGGGACGCGGGTTCGTGCCCCGGTCCGAGAGGATCCCACATGCCGCGGAGCTACTGGCCCCGTGAGTCATGGCCATTGAGCCTGCGCATCCGGAGCCTGTGCTCCGCAACGGGAGAGGCCACAACACTGAGAGGCCCGCGTACAGCAAAAAAAAAAAAAAAATATGTAATAGTCAAGACCTACACCTTGCTAAACGAAATGGGCTAAACACCCTATATTCAACGCCTAGGAATACACCTGACTAGTAAGAATCTTCAAACCCATGGATTTATATGTCTCCATAAGAGAATCAAGCATGTGTACAGCTGCATGAAGGCAGCAGAGAAAATCCGATAAATCCTATTATCAAAATGAATTACAAAAACAAAACACAATGACAGTGAAATAGAGAGCAATTCTTAAATAATTCATTTAGGGCTTGTGATGCAACCTGGATTTACCTCATCTACACCCAGAGCTGAGTGAGACATAAGGTTGGACACTTCGGGTTGATACCACTGGTGAGGTTCGATGAGCAAATGCAGACCATTTGAAGTCATACTGCATGGTACCCATTCCATGGGTCCCAACTCTCCAGGTTTAAGCGATTCTTCCTTCAGCTAAAGCATGCATGGGAAGCCCACAGTATGGTGCACCGTGTGACCAGGAAACCTTTTCAAAGGCATCTCAATTTTCGTCCCCTTTTACTCGGGTTCTCAATTCCAGACCCTTTTCTAACACTCTCCAGACTTTGAGAGTCAGGGCCTTTAACCTCCTGTTTGGCACAGTTTGCAATTTCTGCGCAAGATGAACAGGAATAGGGAGAACCAATGAGAGACTAGATGTAGGTGTCTGCACGGGCAAATTTAACGCACATTTCCCACCAGAAAGACGAATTAACCAAAGGCTCAGCATGCCGTGCCGGAAAAAGATTAGGGCCTGAAGCAATCCTGCGGGTTTGCGGCCAGCTCACAAGAAAGCGATTTGAAGAAAGGAGCTCAGGGACACTGTAATTCACAAACCTGCAGAGTTATAAATGACAGCTATCGTCCAAAAATATATTGAAGGAAGGCTGCGAAGAGGACTTGAAAGCGGGGCAGAATTGCAGGAAAACGATTTCAGGGGGTAGACAGGAATTGCATTTAAAGCATAGGAAAAGAGGCAGGACGTCAACAATGATGCACTTGGCCAAAAAGGGCGTATGCGTTTTTTCCTGAATATATTCAGGAAAAAACGCATACGCACTTTTTGGCCAACCAAGCAAGCATGTTAAAGAAATCTGCACTACAATGAAGTCTCACTGCCCCCCGGTCAAAAGGGCCATCTGAAAAAAGTGTAAAATCCAGAAATGCAGCACAGGCCATGGAGAACAGGGAGCCTTGTTATGCTGATGGGTGGGATGTAAATTGCCAACAGCCACTCTGGAGAAGTGTATGGTGTTTCCTGAAACACCTAAAAAACAAAGCAACAGAGCCTACGGCACTTCCACTTATGGTCCTATAGCTTACGGAAATTAAAATCAAAAACACACAGCCACCCCAAAGTTTCAGACGGCTCTCTTTACAAGAACCTCGTCTACGGTACAAGTTAAATATCCCAGAAAGCGGAAAATGGATAAAGAAGTTGTGGTACGTACGTACAATGGAATATCAGTCACCAAGGAAACCTATGTCATCTGGCCCGTCGTGGCATAATGAGTGGATTCAGGTACGATGATTCTAAGTGAAATAAGTCACACAGAAAATGAAACATCATAAGTTATCTCTAATACACCGAATGTAATCTTGGCTACACATGAACTGAATTACAAAACAGAACAGGGTCTCAAATTTAGAAAACCAACTTATGTTTGCTTAAGGGGAAAGGTGAGTTGGGGTGCTGCATAAAACCAGAGATAGAAATTAGCACAGATACCATTCCATACGTCAAATATGTAATAGTCAAGACCTACCTCTTGCTCAACGAAATGGGCTAAACACCCTATATTCAACGCCTAGGAATACACCTGACTAGTAAGAATCTTCAAACCCATGGATTTATATGTCTCTATAAGAGAATCAAGCGTGTGTACAGCTGCATGAATGCAGCAGAGAAAATCCGATAAATCCTATTATCAAAATGAATTACAAAAACAAAACACAATGACAGTGAAATAGAGAGCAATTCTTAAATAATTCATTCAGGGCTTGTGATGCAACCTGGATTTACCTCATCTACACCCAGATCTGAGTGAGACATAAAGTTGGACACTTCGGGCTGATAGCATTGGTGAGGTTCGATGAGCAAATGCAGACCATTTGAAGTCATACTGCATGGTACCCATTCCATGGGTCCCAACTCTCCAGGTTTAAGTGATTCTTCCTTCAGCTAAAGCATGCATGGGAAACCCACAGTATGGTGCACCGTGTGACCGGGAAACGTTTTCAAATGCATCTCAGTTTTCGTCCCCTTTTACTCGGGTTCACAATTCCAGACCCTTTACAAACACTCTCCCCACTTGGAGAGTCAGTGCCTTTAACCTGCTGTTTGGCACAGTTTGCAATTTCTGCGCAAGATGAACAGGAATAGGGAGAAACAATGAGAGACTAGCTGTAGTTGTCTGCACGGGCAAATTTAACGCTCATTTCCAACCAGGAAGAGGAATTAACCAAACGCTCAGCATGCCGTGCCGGAACCAGATTAGGGCCTGAAGCAATCCTGCGGGTTTGCGGCCAGCTCACAAGAAAGCGATTTGAAGAAAGGAGCTCAGGGGCACTGTAATTCACAAACCTGCAGAGTTATAAATGACAGCTATCGTCCAAAAATATATTGAAGGAAGGCTGCGAAGAGGACTTGAAAACGGGGCAGAATTTCAGGAAAACGATTTCAGGGGGTAGACTGGAAATGCATTTAAAGCATAGGAAAAGAGGCAGAACGTCGACAATGATGCACTTGGCCAAAAAGGGCGTATGCGTTTTTTCCTGAATATATTCAGGAAAAAACGCATACGCCCTTTTTGGCCAACCAAGCAAGCATGTTAAAGAAATCTGCACTACAATGAAGTCTCACTGCCCCCCGGTCAAAAGGGCCATCTGAAAAAAGTGTAAAATCCAGAAATGCAGCACACGCCATGGAGAACAGGGAGCCTTGTTATGCTCATGGGTGGGATGTAACTTGCCAACAGCCACTCTGCAGAAGTGTATGGTGTTTCCTGAAACACCTAAAAATCAAAGCAACGGAGCCTACGGCACATCCACTTATGTTCCTATAGCTTAGGGTAATTAAAATAAAAAACACACAGCCACCCCAAAGTTTCAGACGGCTCTGTTTACAAGAACCTCTTCTACGGTACAAGTTAAATATCCCAGAAAGCGAAAAATGGATAAAGAAGTTGTGGTACGTACGTACAATGGAATATCACTCACCAATGAAATCTATGTCATCTGGCCCGTCGTGGCATAATGAGTGGATTCAGGTACGATGATTCTAAGAGAAATAAGTCACACAGAAAATGAAACATCATAAGATATCACTAATACACCGAATGTAATCTTGGCTACACATGAACTGAATTACAAAACAGAACAGGGTCTCAAATTTAGAAAACCAACTTATGTTTGCTTAAGGGGAAAGGTGAGTTGGGGTGCTGCATAAAACCAGAGATAGAAATTAGCACAGATACTATTCCATACGTCATATATGTAATAGTCAAGGGGGCTTCCCTGGTGGCGCACTGGTTGAGAGTCCGCCTGCCGATACAGGGGACGCGTGTTCGTGCCCCGGTCCGCGAGGATCCCACATGCCGTGGAGCTACTGGCCCCGTCAGTCATGGCTGTTGAGCCTGCGCGTCCGGAGCCTGTGCTCCACAACGGGAGAGGCTACAACACTGAGAGGCCCGCGTACAGCAAAAAAAAAAAAAAAAAATATGTAATAGTCAAGACCTACCCCTTGCTCAACGAAATGGGCTAAACACCCTATATTCAACACCTAGGAATACACCTGACTAGTAAGAATCTTCAAACCCATGGATTTATATGTCTCCATAAGAGAATCAAGCGTGTGTACAGCTGCATGAAGGCAGCAGAGAAAATCCGATAAATCCTATTATCAAAATGAATTACAAAAACAAAACACAATGACAGTGAAATAGAGAGCAATTCTTAAATAATTCATTCAGGGCTTGTGATGCAACCTGGATTTACCTCATCTACACCCAGAGCTGAGTGAGACATAAAGTTGGACACTTCGGGCTGATAGCATTGGTGAGGTTTGATGAGCAAATGCAGACCATTTGAAGTCATACTGCATGGTACCCATTCCATGGGTCCCAACTCTCCAGGTTTAAATGATTCTTCCTTCAGCTAAAACATGCATGGGAAACCCACAGTATGGTGCACCGTGTGACTGGGAAACGTTTTCAAATGCATCTCAGTTTTTGTCCCATTTTACTCTGGTTCACAATTCCAGACCCTTTACAAACACTCTCCCCACTTGGAGAGTCAGTGCCTTTAACCTGCTGTTTGGCACAGTTTGCAATTTCTTCACAAGATGAACAGGAATAGGGAGAACCAATGAGAGACTAGCTGTAGGTGTCTGCACGGGCAAATTTAACGCTCATTTCCAACCAGGAAGAGGAATTAACCAAACGCTCAGCATGCCGTGCCGGAACCAGATTAGGGCCTGAAGCAACCCTGCGAGTTTGCGGCCAGCTCACAAGAAAGCGATTTGAAGAAAGGAGCTCCGGGGCACTCTAATTCACAAACCTGCAGAGTTATACATGACAGCTATCGTCCAAAAATATATTGAAGGAAGCCTGCGAAGAGGACTTGAAAGCGGGGCAGAATTGCAGGAAAACGATTTCAGGGGGTAGACTGGAATTGCACTTAAAGCATAGGAAAAGAGGCAGAACGTCGACAATGATGCACTTGGCCAAAAAGGGCGTATGCGTTTTTTCCTGAATATATTCAGGAAAAAACGCATACGCCCCTTTTGGCCAACCAAGCCAGCATGTTAAAGAAATCTGCACTACAATGAAGTCTCACTGCCCCCCGGTCAAAAGGGCCATCTGATAAAAGTGTAAAATCCAGAAATGCAGCACAGGCCATGGAGAACAGGGAGCCTTGTTATGCTGATGGGTGGGATGTAAATTGCCAACAACCACTCTGGAGATGTGTATTGTGTATCCTGAAACACCTAAAAAACAAAGCAACGGAGCCTACGGCACTTCCACTTATGGTCCTATAGCTTAGGGAAATTAAAATCAAAAACACACAGCCACCCCAAAATTTCAGACGGCTCTGTTTACAAGAACCTCGTCTACGGTACAAGTTAAATATCCCAGAAAGCGAAAAATGGATAAAGAAGTTGTGGTACGTACGTACAATGGAATATCACTCACCAATGAAATCTATGTCATCTGGCCCGTCGTGGCATAATGAGTGGATTCAGGTACGATGATTCTAAGAGAAATAAGTCACACAGAAAATGAAACATCATAAGTTATCTCTAATACACCGAATGTAATCTTGGCTACACATGAACTGAATTACAAAACAGAACAGGGTCTCAAATTTGGAAAACCAACTTATGTTTGCTTAAGGGGAAAGGTGAGTTGGGGTGCTGCATAAAACCAGAGATAGAAATTAGCACAGATACCATTCCATACGTCAAATATGTAATAGTCAAGACCTACCCCTTGCTCAACGAAATGGGCTAAACACCCTATATTCAACGCCTAGGAATACACCTGACTAGTAAGAATCTTCAAACCCATGGATTTATATGTCTCCATAAGAGAATCAAGCATGTGTACAGCTGCATGAAGGCAGCAGAGAAAATCCGATAAATCCTATTATCAAAATGAATTACAAAAACAAAACACAATGACAGTGAAATAGAGAGCAATTCTTAAATAATTCATTCAGGGCTTGTGATGCAACCTGGATTTACCTCATCTAAACCCAGAGCTGAGTGAGACATAAGGTTGGACACTTCGGGCTGATAGCATTGGTGAAGTTCGATGAGCAAATGCAGACCATTTGAAGTCATACTACATGGTACCCATTCCATGGGTCCCAACTCTCCAGGTTTAAGCGATTCTTCCTTCAGGTAAAGCATGCATGGGAAGCCCACAGTATGGTGCACCGTGTGACCGGGAAACATTTTCAAATGCATCTCAGTTTTTGTCCCCGTTTACTCGGGTTCAGAATTCCAGACCCTTTACAAACACTCTCCCCACTTGGAGAGTCAGTGCCTTTAACCTGCTGTTTGGCACAGTTTGCAATTTCTGCGCAAGAGGAATAGGAATAGGAAGAACCAATGAGAGACTAGCTGTAGGTGTCTGCACGGGCAAATTTAACGCTCATTTCCAACCAGGAAGAGGAATTAACCAAACGCTCAGCATGCCGTGCCGGAACCAGATTAGGGCCTGAAGCAATCCTGCGGGTTTGCGGCCAGCTCAAAAGAAAGCGATTTGAAGAAAGGAGCTCAGGGCACTGTAATTCACAAACCTGCAGAGTTATAAATGACAGCTATCGTCCAAAAATATATTGAAGGAAGGCTGCGAAGAGGACTTGAAAGCGGGGCAAAATTGCAGGAAACCGATTTCAGGGGGTAGACTGGAATTGCATTTAAAGCATAGGAAAAGAGGCAGAACGTCGACAATGATGCACTTGGCCAAAAAGGGCGTATGCGTTTTTTCCGGAATATACGCATACGCCCTTTTTGGCCAACCAAGCAAGCATGTTAAAGACATCTGCACTACAATGAAGTCTCACTGCCCCCAGGTCAAAAGGGCCATCTGAAAAAAGTGTAAATTCCAGAAAGGCAGCACAGGCCATGGAGAACAGGGAGCTTTGTTATGCTCATGGGTGGGATGTAAATTGTCAACAGCCACTCTGGAGAAGTGTATTGTGTTTCCTGAAACACCTAAAAAACAAAGCAACAGAGCCTACGGCACTTCCACTTATGGTCCTATAGCTTAGGGAAATTAAAATAAAAAACACACAGCCACCCCAAAGTTTCAGACGGCTCTGTTTACAAGAACCTCGTCTACGGTACAAGTTAAATATCCCAGAAAGCGAAAAATGGATAAAGAATTTGTGGTACGTACGTACAATGGAATATCACTCACCAATGAAATCTATGTCATCTGGACCGTCGTGGCATAATGAGTGGATTCAGGTACGATGATTCTAAGAGAAATAAGTCACACAGAAAATGAAACATCATAAGTTAACTCTAATACACCGAATGTAATCTTGGCTACACATGAACTGAATTACAAAACAGAACAGGGTCTCAAATTTAGAAAACCAACTTATGTTTGCTTAAGGGGAAAGGTGAGTTGGGGTGCTGCATAAAACCAGAGATAGAAATTAGCACATATACCATTCCATACGTCAAATATGTAATAGTCAAGACCTACCCCTTGCTTAACGAAATGGGCTAAACACCCTATATTCAACGCCTAGGAATACACCTGACTAGTAAGAATCTTCAAACCCATGGATTTATATGTCTCCATAAGAGAATCAAGCATGTGTACAGCTGCATGAAGGCAGCAGAGAAAATCCGATAAATCCTATTATCAAAATGAATTACAAAAACAAAACACAATGACAGTGAAATAGAGAGCAATTCTTAAATAATTCATTCAGGGCTTGTGATGCAACCTGGATTTACCTCATCTAAACCAAGAGCTGAGTGAGACATAAGGTTGGACACTTCGGGCTGATAGCATTGGTGAGGTTCGATGAGCAAATGCAGACCATTTGAAGTCATACTACATGGTACCCATTCCATGGGTACCAACTCTCCAGGTTTAAGCGATTCTTCCTTCAGCTAAAGCATGCATGGGAAGCCCACAGTATGGTGCACCGTGTGACCGGGAAACATTTTCAAATGCATCTCAGTTTTTGTCCCCTTTTACTCGGGTTCACAATTCCAGACCCTTTACTAACACTCTCCCCACTTGGAGAGTCAGTGCCTTTAAACTCCTATTTGGCACAGTTTGCAATTTCTGCGCAAGATGAACAGGAATAGGGAGTACCAATGAGAGACTAGCTGTAGGTGTCTGCACGGGCAAATTTAACGCTCATTTCCAACCAGGAAGAGGAATTAACCAAACGCTCAGCATGCCGTGCCGGAACCAGATTAGGGCCTGAAGTAATCCTGCGGGTTTGCGGCCAGCTCAAAAGAAAGCGATTTGAAGAAAGGAGCTCAGGGGCACTCTAATTCACAAACCTGCAGAGTTATAAGTGACAGCTATCATCCAAAAATATATTGAAGGAAGGCTGTGAAGAGGACTTGAAAGCGGGGCAAAATTGCAGGAAAACGATTTCAGGGGGTAGACTGGAATTGCATTTAAAGCATAGGAAAAGAGGCAGTACGTCGACAATGATGCACTTGGCCAAAAAGGGCATATGCGTTTTTTCCTGAATATATTCAGGAAAAAACGCATACGCCCTTTTTGGCCAACCAAGCAAGCATGTTAAAGAAATCTGCACTACAATGAAGTCTCACTGCCCCCCAGTCAAAAGGGCCATCTGAAAAAAGTGTAAAATCCAGAAAGGCAGCACAGGCCATGGAGAACAGGGAGCCTTGTTATGCTCATGGGCGGGATGTGAACTGCCAACAGCCACTCTGGAGAAGTGTATGGTGTTTCCTGAAACACGTAGGAAACAAAGCAACACAGCCTATGGCACTTCCACTTATGGTCCTATAGCTTAGGGAAGTTAAAATCAAAAACACACAGCCACCCCAAAGTTTGGGTCGGCTCTGTTTACAAGAACCTCGTCTACGGTACAAGTTAAATATCCCAGAAAGCGAAAATGGATAAAGAAGTTGTGGTACATACGTACAATGGAAAATCACTCAGCAATGAAATCTATGTCATCTGGCCCTTAGCGGCATAATGAGTGGATTCAGGTACAATGATTCTACGTGAAATAAGTCACACAGAAAAAGGAACATCATAAGATATCACTAATACATGGAATGAAACTTGGCTACACATGAACTGAATTACAAAACAGAAGAGGGTCTCCAAGTTAGAAAACCAACTGATGGTTGCTTATGGGGAAAGGTGAGTTGGGGTGCTGCATAAAACCAGAGATTGATATTAGCACAGAAACTGTTCCATAAACCAAATATGTAATAGAAAAGACCTACTCCTTGCTCAACGAAATGGGGTCAACACCCCATATTCAACGCCTAGGAATATACCTGACTAGTAAGGATCTTAAAACCCATGGATTTATATGTCTTCGTAAGAGAATCAAGCGTGTGTACAGCGGCCTAAACGCATCAGTGAAAATCCGATAAATCCCATTATCAAAATAAATTTCAAAAACAAAACACAATGACACTGAAATAGAGGGCAATTCTTAAATAATTCATTCAGGGCTTGTGATACAACCTGGATTTAGCACATCTTCAACCAGAGCTGGGTGAGACATAAGGCTTGACACTTTGGGCTGATAGCATTGGTGAGGTTCGGTGAGCAAATGCAGAACATTTGAAGTCATACTGCATGGTACCCATTCCATGGGTCCCAACTCTCCAGGTTTAAGGGATTCTTCCTTCAGCTAAAACATGCATGGGAAACCCAGAGTATGGTCCACCTTGTGATTTGGATTCGTTTTCAAATGCATCTCAGTTTTTTTCCCCTGGTACTAGGGTTCAATATTCCAGACCCGTCAATAACACTCTCCCCATATATATATTCAGGAAAAAACGCATACGCCCTTTTTGGCCAACCAAACAAGCGTGTAAAGGAAATCTGCACTACAATGAATCCTCACTGCCCCCCGGTCAAAAGGGCCATCTGAAAAAAGTGTAAAATCCAGAAAGGCAGGACAGGCCATGGAGAACATGAAGCCTTGTTATGCTGATGGGCGGGATGTGAACCGCCAACAGCCACTCTGGAGAACTGTATGGTGTTTCCGGAAACACGTAGGAAACAAAGCAACACAGCCTATGGCACTTCCACTTATGGTCCTATAGCTTAGGGACATTAAAATGAAAAACACAGAGCCACCCCAAAGTTTGGGACGGCTCTGTTTACAAGAACCTCGTCTACGATACAAGTTAAATATCCCAGAAATCGAAATATGGATAAAGAAGATGTGGTACGTATGTACAAAGGAATATCACTCAGCAATGATATCTATGTCATCAGGCCAGTAGTGGCATAATGAATGGATTCAGGTATGATGATTTTACGTGAAATAAGTCACACAGAAAAAGAAACATCATAAGTTATCACTAATATATGGAATGTAAACTTGGCTACACATGAACTGATCTACAAAACAGAACACGGTCTCAAATTTAGAAAACGAACTTACGCTTGCTTATGGGGAAAGGTGAGTTGGCGTGCTGCATAAAACCAGAGATTGAAATTAGCACAGATATCTTTCCATAAGCCAAATATATAATAGACAAGACCTACTCCTTGCTCAACGAAATGAACTCAACACCCCATATTCAACGCCTCGGAATATACCTGACTAGTAAGAATCTTAAAACCCATGGATTTATATGTCTCCGTAAGAGAATCAAGCGTGTGTACAGTGGCCTAAACGCAGCAGTGAAAATCGGATAACTTCCTTTATCAAAAAAAATTTCAAAAACAAAACACAATGACAGTGAAATAGAGAGCAATTCTTAAATAATTCATTCAGGGCTTGTGATGCAACCTGGATTTACCACATCTACACCCAGAGCTGGGTGAGACATAAGGCTGGACCCTTCGCGCTGATACCATTGGTGAGGCTCGGTGAGCAAATGCAGACCGTTTGAAGGCATACTGCATGGTACCCATTCCATGGGTCCCAACTCTCCAGGTTTAAGGAATTCTTCCTTCAGCTAAAACATGCATGAGAAACGCAGAGTATATTCCACCATGTGATTGCGAAACGTTTTCAAATGCATCTCAGTTTTTGTGCCCTGGTACTCGGGTTCACCATTCCAGACGCTTTACTAACACTCTCCCCACTTGGAGAGTCAATGCCTTTAACATCCTGTTCAGCACAGTTTGCAATTTCTGAGCAAGATGAACAGGAATAGGGAGAACCAATGAGAGACTAGCTGTAGGTTCCTGCACGGGCAAGTGTAACGACCATTTCCCACCAGGAAGAGGAATTAACCAAAGGGTCAGCGTGCCCTGCCAGAAACAGATTAGCGCCTGAAGCATTCCTGCGGTTTTCGGCCAGCTCACAAGAAAGCGAGTTGAAGAAAGGAGCTCAGGGGCACTCTAATTCACAAACCTGCAGAGTTATGAATGACAGCTATCGTCCAAAAATATATTGAAGTAAGTCTGCGAAGAGGACTGGAAAGGGGGGCAGCATTTGAGGAAAACTATTTCAGGGGGTAGACTGGAATTGCACTTAAAGCATAGGAAATGAGGCAGAATGTCGACAATGATGCACTTTGCCAAAAAGGGCGTATGCATTTTTTCCTGAATATATTCAGGAAAAAACGCATACACCCTTGATGGCCAACCAAGCAAGCCTGTAAAGGAAATCTGCACCAAGGGCAGAAAGCTGTTGGGGGGATGGTGGTGTGAAGAGTTGAGAGATTGGGATTGACATGTATACATTTATATGTATAAAATAGATAACCAATAAGAACCTGCTGTATAAAAAATAAGATTAAAAATTAAAAAAAATAAAATTAAAAAGTAAAACAGAAAAAATATTCTTCCCTCCACATACATGTATTTATATGAATAAATTATTTCTATGCTTATATTTGTAAATGCAAAAAAGAGGAATGAAATCTACCTTGAACCAAAAACGAAAAATAGAAAAAACAAACAGAATCCACAAGTTACACAGAGGAAAACCGTATCAGGACACTTGCTCCAGTTGTAAACAATTCTGAAGTTGGTCAGTGGTGGGGAATCATCTCCCATACAGCCAGCAGGCCCCACGCAACAAGCGTCCTCATTGCAAAGCTGGGGGACCGTGCTGAGGCATCTGTGAGTAAACGTGGTCCGAGCCCCAGGCCAGCTGCTGCTGAAATGTTCCCACCCTTCCCAGATAAAACACCTGAATATGTTCAAGGACTTGAAAGCCTAGAGGAAGGGCAATGGAGCCACACGAGTGATTGCATGCCAGCCAACTTGGTGCCTGCAGGCCAGCCAGGATGGTCCTGGCCCTGGGTGCTCTTCTGGAAGCTTTCCATTTCCCTGCCTGAGATACCCCTCCTGTCCTGGCCCCCACTGATTTCTTCCTTCCTCACGTCTGCCCAGGGAGAAATTCCAGCGCCAGGTATGGGTGACACATCCTCTTCTTTAGCAGGTGGCATCTTGACAACTGCTGCAGAAAGTCCAGCAGAGCCCCACTCACACTGGGCCACCCACAACGCCGTGACCTGTCACTCCCTCCCACCAGCCCAGCCCCGAGACTGCTGACAGGGCAGAGAAAATGGCGTCAGGCACAGCTGCAGGGGTTCTTGCTGCCTGGAGCGGTGTTTATATTGATCTCAAAACAGGCACACCTGGGGAGGGCTGGCCGGCATGGTCAGGCTGCCCAGGTCAGCCAATCATCACCCCTCAGGGTCTCACAGTTGCAGAAAATGGAACTTGCTGAATCGGCCAGGTCCAAGGAACAGGTGTGGGCTCTTGAGAGTCAGGATAGACAATGGGCTGCAGCTCTGGCTTGTATTCTAATCATTTTATCTGGCCCATGAGTGGGAGACAGCTTCAAGAAAACCCTGGCCTAATAAGAGGACCCCAGGAGTCAGGGAGAGGAGGGGTGGGTGGTGGGTGGAGACAGAGGCCTGGTGCCCCGGGTGCAGTGGAAGTCTCTGGAAGACCAGGTGGTGGCAGGCCGTACAGAGTGATGCCCATGGTCACAGACCTGTCGGAGTTGCTATTTGTTAGTTCAAGTCCTGCTCTGAGGTGCTCTGTGTCAGATCTGAGTGACAGGTGAGCTGAGAGTGCTCTGCAATGAGGGCAATGTGCACGGTTCCTGTGTGCCCTGCCCTGCCACAGTACCTGCAAGTGTAGCTCTGTATCCTGGGAGGGAGCTGACCACGAGAGCCCCATGGGCTGCAGGGGACCTGCCCAGGGAACCCCATATCCTGGGATGGGCCTGACCATGAGAGCCCCATGGGCTGGTGTGGAGGTGGGGTACCTGCCCAGGTGAGCTCCATATCCTGAGATTGGCCTGACCACGAGAGCCCCATGGGCTGCCAGGGGCCTGGTAAAGATGTCAGGATCGTCAGTGAAGCCACCGAGTATATACCTCCAGTAGTTCCTAATTCCTACACCCTGCTGGTCATTCTACCAACCACCAGGAGACGGTATTCTGTATTAGTCTTCAATGATGCCTTCTTTTGTATGCCATTAGTCCCAGAGTCACAAGAAATTTTGGCTTGTAAGTGGCAGGACTCAACATACAACTAAAACAATACATCCAGGCCGTCTTGCCCCAAGTGTTCAAAAATTCCCACACCATCTTTGGGGAAAGCTTAGCTAAAGACGTAAAAGTTCTACCTCTGGAAAAGGAAACACTCCTTCAATATGCTGACGACATTCTGATCACCAGCCCTACTAAGGAGGCCTCTGAACTACCAAGCCAATAAAGGATAGAAGTTGTCCAAGAAAAAGCTCAAATATCACAGACTACGGTGACCTGCCTGGGCTTCATTCTCACAGAAGGTCGGAGAAGCTCATCCCAGGAAAGGGAAGAAACAATTTACAGCCTTACCCCTTTCTAAAACTAGAAGACAGCTTAGGGGTTCCTGGGGAGGCCAGAGTTTGCTGCTTCTGGATCCCTAACTACAGTCTACTAGCTGGGCCTCTATATGAAACACTGAAAGGAAAAGATGATGATCCTTTTGAATAGAATCCAGAAGTGGACTTTCAAGAATGGAAAGAGCAGTCAATTCAGACCCTTGCCCTGGAACTCCCTAATTTAACTAAACCCTTTGACCTTTACATTCCTGGTGAAAGGTGAATTGCCATTGGAGTATTAGTGCAAAACCTGGGACCACTTGAAATGGAACAATGCAAGAATGCCATCCAGGTAGGATAAACTATAGTCACCAAGGGGCTTGGCCCACTGCAACATCTGGCCAACATACTGGCGGTATCTAAAAACCTGGAAATCAGCAGCCCAAAAGGCCACCTCCCTCCTAAGGGAAAAGGACCCCACGTGGTGTTCCTAACCCCCAACCATGCCCTGAAGTTGCAGGGTTTGCTCCGTGGGCACACTGACCTCCAGTGAGGAAGCCCTCCTACTCCAACATCCAGAGAGATATCCGGGGGCAACGGGGCACCATGACGATACATGTGACCATCACTTGACCTGGAGTTTCTCTCATAAAACAACAAGAGTGTGTCACAAAAGAGTAGACTACTGCTTGCAGGACTTACTGCACCCAGAGGGGAGGTAATAATCTTGGCAGGGGAACCGTATATCACGCTGTCACCATAGAAAAGCCTACAGACACCGTGATGATGGTGACCAGTAAGACCGGCTGGACTCCTGTTTACTTCAAAAGGCTGTTGACTCAGTGGCCATCATGGTCCTTCATCACAACTGACCCTGGACTGTCCGGGAGTTGAGCAGGCAGGGTCCTGACACCTGGTGCTGTTTTTACGTTAATTCAGAGGCCTAATTGAAGAAAGTGCAGACTACTAGTCAGAGCATCTAGGCTGGCAGAAACGGTCAGCCTAAAGTGTCTGAACAAATGTGTGGCGGGGTGAAAGTGGACCTCACAGCGTCACTGCACATTTCCTTCCCGGACCCTTAAAGGTCATTAGAATCTATAACACTTCCAATGCTCGTGCTCAGGCAGATGAACAGGGAGGCTGGAGGCCTGGGGACAATCAACGTCACCTAGAGGCTGCTGGGGAGAAGTTCTGACCCTCGCCCACGGGTATAAGGGCTCCTAACTCAGCACTCAGCAGTTACAGAAGAAGGGTCTGCACCCTCAGCACTCCAAGAATGAGGAAGAGGACAAAAGGCAGAAGAGGGGTTTGTCCCAGGCAAAGCCCATTAAAAATCCCTGGGAGATAAAAATAGAATCTGGGCAATAAAATAAAGTCTAACCTTTTTTATCCTTTGTGCTTTGTCTAATTTCATGTGCTCCTAGGGTCCCGCATACAGAGGTTCCACACCCGGCACTTCAGACCAGATTTCCTAGTACAGAATGGCTGGGTCGACACATCAGGTCCTGGGGCCCAGTGCAGACTCCGCGATATAGAGCCTGAGCTGCAGCCAACAGGGCCCTCGAGAGCTCTGCCCCCTCCCTCCCACTGAATCTGACAGGATCTCTACACAGCAGCCCAGCCCACAGCCCACGGGGTAGCACATGCTCTCACCTCTCCATTCTCTGATCAAAATATAAAGTTTCCTTTGCTTCTGAACCAAACTCAGTCTCGATCTTTTGGCTCCAATGACACTGGGCGTGGGGACACTTGTTGGGGTCCACTCTGGAGGATCAGTAACAGAAATTGAGAACGTTGTAACTTCAATGAACAGATGTGTGAGCCAAACTATAATTAACATAGAACAGTGTATAAGGCTCGGGTAAAATAAGATGTTTCTAACACTTCCATTTGATATTTCCATCACTTTATTATAAGCAAGTTCAGTGAAAAGGTTTGTCTTATTTGTCAGGTCAATATTAGAGAAGCGAAGTGATTTCTTTCCAAGGATGTACATCTAATAATCTTGGTTAAAGCTTCAATCTTGTTTTAAATGCTTTTCCATTGAAAATGATACCTCTCATTCAGCTCCCCCATTTCTGAGAAGTATAAAATCTTATAATTTATTATTACCAAAGTGGAAAGGTGGGAGGAGGGATAAATTAACAGTTTGGGATTAACACATACACACTGCTATGTATAAAATAGATCGTCAACAAGGAACTACTCTATAGCACAGGGAACTACACTCAATATTTTGCAATAACCTATAAGGGGAAATAATCTGAAAAAGAATAGATATTTTTATTGACATCATCTATCAATGACAGTTAAAATGGAACCTAAGGGAAGCCGGTGGTGAGTGCTTCTGACCCTGAAGACTTCAATCATCTAAAGTTTGGACTCTGCCTACTTCCCAAGGCCCTTAATGAACATATGTGTAGCCGTAGCTTAAAAAATTCCCCAGTTTGGGTAGCGGAGAGACACTGATTTTGAAAAAGCCCTGGTGTTCTCCTCACATGAACGGGACACTTCCTACAGCTAAAACATGCCTGTCACACCCAGAGGATGGTATATCGTCTGATCGGGAAGAGTTTGGAAAAGGCATCTCATCTCCTCATCTCCTGGTGCTCGGGTTCACCACTCTGGCGTCTTTACTAACAGTCTCCCCACTTGGAGATGTCAGCACTGTCAACATCCTGTTGCACACAGTTTGGAATTTGTCCAAGGATGAAGCAGAAGGAGGAGGAACAATGAGAGACAAGTCCTAGGTTTTCGGACAGACATATGTCACTCTAATTTCCAATCAGGAAGACGAATTGACCAAAGGCTATGGTTGCCCATGGAAACAGAATAGGGCTTGAGGAAATCCCGCTGCTTTGTGGCCAGTTCCCATAAACACAAGTTGAAAAATGGAACTCAGGGACACTAAAATTCACGAAACTGCAGAGTTGAAAATATCTCTCACTGAAAAATGTCTTGAGGAAAGTCAGAGAAAAGGACTTGTAAGCAACGGAGAATGGCAGGAAAGGGATTGGATGAGGTAGAAAGGACTCGCCATTAAGCACAAGAAAAGGGGCTGAACATTGCCAACATTGCAGTTGGCCAAAAAGGTTGTATGCATCTTTTTCTGTATATATTCAAGAAAAGGGCATACACTTTTTTAGCCAACCAAACAGGTGGGCACTGGAAATCAATACTACAAAACATATCACTTCGCATCAGTCAGAAGAGCCTTCCTCATAAAGTGTAAACACCAGAAATGCAGGACAGGGCAAGGAGAAAAGGGAGCCCTGTGAGGCTTATAGTGGAAATGTATATTGCCAACGGTCACTCTAGAAAAGTGTATTGTGATTACTAAAGCATCTAAAAAATGAGCTACAGAGCACAGGGCACTTGCACTCATGGACGTATATCTTGGGAAAAAGAAAAATCGAGAGGACACAGGCACCCCAATGTTTACCGCCTCTCTGTTTAATATATCCTCGATTAGGTTGTAATTTATATGTCTCTGGAGGGAAAAAATGGACAGAGGTGTGGCACTTATGTAGAGTGGAATATTACTCAGCCTGAAAATCAATGAAACATGGCCAGTTGTAACAACCCCAGAGGAGTTACGTATGATCATTTGAAGTCACATAATTCAAAAAGACAAAGACATACGATATTACTAATACATGGAATGTAAACGTGGCTACAAATGAACTGAATTACAAAAGAGAACGGGGTCTCAAATTTAGAAAACCAACTTATGATTGCTTAAGGATCAAGGAGAGTTGGGGTGCTGCATAAAACCAGAGATTGAAATTAGCACAGATACCGTTCCATAAGCCGAATATGTAATAGAAAAAACCTACTTCCTGGTCAACGAAATGGACTCAACACCCCATATTCAGTGCCTAGGAATATACAGGATGAGTAAGACTCTTAATACCTATGGATTTATATGTCTCCATAAGAGAATCAAGCGTGTGTACAGTGACAAAAACGCAGCAGTGAAAATCAGCTAAATCCCATTAACAAAATAAATTTCAAAAACAAAACACAATGACAGTGAAATAGAGAGCAATTCTTAAATAATTCATTCAGGGCTTGTGATGCAACCTGGATTTACCTCATCTACACCCAGAGCTGCGTGAGACATAAGTTTGGAGACATCGGGCTGATAGCATTGGTGAGGTTCAATGAGCAAATGCAGACCATTTGAAGTCATACTGTATGGTACCCTTTCCATGTGTCCCAACTCTCCAGGTTTAAGCGATTCTTCCTTCAGCTAAAACATGCATAGGAAACCCACAGTATGGTGCACCGTGTGACCGGGAAACATTTTCAAATGCATCTCAGTTTTCGTCCCCTTTTACTCGGGTGCACACTTCCAGACCCTTTACTAACACTATCCCCACTTGGAGAGTCAGTGCCTTTAACCTCCTGTTTGGCACAGTTTGCAATTTCTGCGCAAGATGAACAGGAATAGGGAGAACCAATGAGAGACTAGTTGTAGGTGTATGCACGGGCAAATTTAACGCTCATTTCCGACCAGGAAAAGGAATTAACCAAACGCTCAGCATGCCGTGCCGGAACTAGATTAGGTCCTGAAGCAATTCTGCTGGTTTGCGGCCAGCTCACAAGAAAGCGATTTGAAGAAAGGAGCTCAGGGGCACTGTAATTCACAAACCTGCAGAGTTATAAATGACTGCTATCATCCAAAAATATATTGAAGGAAGGCTGCGAAGAGGACTTGAAAGCGGGGCAGAATTGCAGGAAAACGATTTCAGGGGGTAGACTGGAATTGCATTTAAAGCATAGGAAAAGAGGCAGAACGTCGACAATGATGCACTTGGCCAAAAAGGGCGTATGCGAATTTTTCTGAATATATTCAGGAAAAAACGCATACGCCCTTTTTGGCCAACCAAGCAAGCATGTTAAAGAAATCTGCACTACAATGAATTCTCACTGCCCCCCGGTCAAAAGGGACATCTGAAAAAAGTGTAAAATGCAGAAATGCAGCACAGGCCATGGAGAACAGGGAGCCTTGTTATGCTGATGGGTGGGATGTAAATTGCCAACAGCCACTCTGGAGAAGTGTATGGTGTTTCCTGAAACACCTAAAAAACAAAGCAACGGAGCCTATGGCACTTCCACTTATGGTCCTATAGCTTAGGGAAATTAAAATCAAAAACACACAGCCACCCCAAAGCTTTAGACAGCTCTGTTTACAAGAACCTCGTCTACGGTACAAGTTAAATATCCCAGAAAGCAAAAAATGGATAAAGAAGTTGTGGTACGTACGTACAATTGAATATCACTCACGAATGAAATCTATGTCATCTGGACCGTCGTGGCATAATGAGTGGATTCAGGTACGATGATTCTAAGAGAAATAAATCACACAGAAAATGAAACATCATAAGATATCACTAACACACGGAATGTAATCTTGGCTACACATGAACTGAATTACAAAACAGAACAGGGTCTCAAATTTAGAAAACCAACTAATGTTTGCTTAAGGGGAAAGGTGAGTTGGGTTGCTGCATAAAACCAGAGATAGAAATTAGCACAGATACCATTCCATACGTCAAATATGTAATAGACAAGACTACCCCTTGCTCAACGAAATGGGCTAAACACCCTATATTCAACGCCTAGGAATACACCTGACTAGAAAGAATTTTCAAACCCATGGATTTATATGTCTCCATAAGAGAATCAAACATGTGTACAGCTGCATGAAGGCAGCAGAGAAAATCCGATAAATCCCATTATCAAAATGAATTACAAAAACAAAACACAATGACAGTGAAATAGAGATCAATTCTTAAATAATTCATTCAGGGCTTGTGGTGCAACCTGGATTTACCTCATCTAAACCCAGAGCTGAGTGAGACATAAGGTTGGGCACTTCAGGCTGATAGCATTGGTGAGGTTCGATGAGCAAATGCAGACCCTTTGAAGTCATACAGCATGTTACCCATTCCATGGGTCCCAACTCTCCAAGTTTAAGGGATTCTTCCTTCAGCTAAAACATGCATGGGAAACCCACAGTATGGTGCACCGTGTGACTGGCAAACGTTTTCAAATGCATCTCAGTTTTCGTCCCCTTTTACTCGGGTTCACCATTCTAGACCCTTTACAAACACTCTCCCCAATTGGAGAGTCAGTGCCTTTAACCTCCTGTTGGGCACAGTTTGCAATTTCTGCGCAAGATGAAAAGGAATAGGGAGAACGAATGAGAGACTAGCTCTAGGTGTCTGCACGGGCAAATTTAACGCTCATTTCCCACCAGGAAGAGTAATTAACCAAAGGCTCAGCCTGCCGTGCAGGAACCAGATTAGGGCCTGAGGCAATCCTGCGGGTTTGCGGCCAGCTCACAAGATAGCGAGTTGAAGAAAGGAGCTCATGGGTACTGTAACTCACAAACCTGCAGAGTTATAAATGACAGCTATCGTCCAAAAATATATTGAAGGAAGGCTGCGAAGACGACTTGTAAGTGGGGCAGAATTGCAGGAAAACTATTTCAGGGGGTACACGGGAATTGCATTTAAAGCATAGGAAAAGAGGCAGAACGTCGACAACGATGCTCTTGGCCAAAAAGGGCGTATGCGTTTTTTCCTGAATATATTCAGGAAAAAACGCATACGCCCTTTTTGGCCAACCAAGCAAGCATGTTAAAGAAATCTGCACTACAATGAAGTCTCACTGCCCCCCGGTCAAAAGGGCCATCTGAAAAAAGTGTAAAATCCAGAAAGGCAGCACAGGCCATGGAGAACAGGGAGCCTTGTTATGCTGATGGGCGGGATGTAAATTGCCAACAGCCACCCTGGAGAAGTGTATGGTGTTTCCCGGAACACCGAAAAAACAAAGCTACGGAGCCTACGGCACTTCCACTTATGGTCCTATAGCTTAGGGAAATTAAAATAAAAAACACACAGCCACCCCAAAGTGTCGGACGGCTCTGTTTACTAGAACCTCGTCTACGGTACAAGTTAAATATCCCAGAATGTGAAAAATGGATAAAGAAGTTGTGGTACGTACGTACAATGGAATATCACTCCGCAATGAAATCTATGTCATCAGGCCCGTCGCGGCATAATGAGTGGATTCAGGTACGATGATTCTAAGTGAAATAAGTCACACAGAAAATGAAACATCATAAGATATCACTACTACACGGAATGTAAATTTGGCTACACATGAACTGAATTACAAAACAGAACAGGGTCTCAAATTTAGAAAACCAACTTATGCTTGCTTAAGGGGAAAGGTGAGTTGGGGTGCTGCATAAAAACAGAGATAGAAATTAGCACAGATACCTTTCCATAAGCCAAATATGTAATAGTCAAGTCCTACCCCTTGCTCAACGAAATGGACTAAACACCCCATATTCAACGCCTAGGAATACACCTGACTAGTAAGAATCTTCAAACCCATGGATTTATATGTCTCCGTAAGAGAATGAAGCGTGTGTACAGCGGCATGAATGCAGCAGAGAAAATCCGATAAATCCCATTATCAAAATGAATTACACAAACAAAACCCAAGGACAGTGAAATAGAGAGCAATTCTTAAATAATTCATTCAGGGCTTGTGATGCAACCTGGATTTACCACATCTACACCCAGAGCTGAGTGAGACATAAGGTTGGGCACTTCGGGCTGATAGCATTGGTGAGGTTCGATGAGCAAATGCAGACCCTTTGAAGTCATACAGCATGGTACCCATTCCATGGGTCCCAACTCTCCAAGTTTAAGGGATTCTTCCTTCAGCTAAAACACGCATGGGAAACCCACAGTACGGTGCACCGTGTGACTGGGAAACGTTTTCAAATGATTCTCAGTTTTCGTCCCCTTTTACTCGGGTTCACCATTCCAGACCCTTTACGAACACTCTCCCCACTTGGAGAGTCAGTGCCTTTAACCTCCTGTTGGGCACAGTTTGCAATTTCTGCGCAAGATGAAAAGGAATAGGGAGAACGAATGAGAGACTAGCTCTAGGTGTCGGCACGGGCAAATTTAACGCTCATTTCCCACCAGGAAGAGGAATTAACGAAAGGCTCAACATGCCGTGCCGGAACCAGATTAGGGCCTGAGGCAATCCTGTGGGTTTGCGGCCAGCTCACAAGATAGCGAGTTGAAGAAAGGAGCTCAGGGGCACTGTAACTCACAAACCTGCAGAGTTATAAATGACAGCTATCGTCCAAAAATATATTGAAGGAAGGCTGCGAAGACGACTTGTAAGTGGGGCAGAATCGCAGGAAAACGATTTCAGGGGGTAGACGGGAATTGCATTTAAAGCATAGGAAAAGAGGCAGAACGTCGACAATGATGCTCTTGGCCAAAAAGGGCGTATGGGTTTTCTCCTGAATATATTCAGGAAAAAACGCATACGCCCTTTTTGGCCAACCAAGCAAGCATGTTAAAGAAATCTGCACTACAATGAAGTCTCACTGCCCCCCGGTCAAAAGGGCCATCTGAAAAAAGTGTAAAATCCAGAAAGGCAACACAGGCCACGGAGAACAGGGAGCCTTGTTATGCTGATGGGCGGGATGTAAATTGCCAACAGCCACTCTGGAGAAGTGTATGGTGTTTCCCGGAACACCGAAAAAACAAAGCTACGGAGCCTACGGCACTTCCACTTATGGTCCTATAGCTTAGGGAAATTAAAATCAAAAACACACAGCCACCCCAAAGTGTCGGACGGCTCTGTTTACAAGAACCTCGTCTACGGTACAAGTTAAATATCCCAGAATGTGAAAAATGGATAAAGATGTTGTGGTACGTACGTACAATGGAATATCACTCAAAAATTAAATCTATGTCATCAGGCCCGTCGCGGCATAATGAGTGGATTCAGGTACGATGATTCTAAGTGAAATAAGTCACACAGAAAATGAAACATCATAAGATATCACTACTACACGGAATGTAAACTTGGCTACACATGAACTGAATTACAAAACAGAACAGGGTCTCAAATTTAGAAAACCAACTTATGCTTGCTTAAGGGGAAAGGTGAGTTGGGGTGCTGCATAAAACCAGAGATAGAAATTAGCACAGATACCTTTCCATAAGCCAAATATGTAATAGTCAAGACCTACCCCTTGCTCAACGAAATGGACTAAACACCCCATGTTCAACGCCTAGGAATACACCTGACTAGTAAGAATCTTCAAACCCATGGATTTATATGTCTCCGTAAGAGAATGAAGCGTGTGTACAGCGGCATGAATGCAGCAGAGAAAATCCGATAAATCCCATTATCAAAATGAATTACACAAACAAAACCCAAGGACAGTGAAATAGAGAGCAATTCTTAAATAATTCATTCAGGGCTTGTGATGCAACCTGGATTTACCACATCTACACCCAGAGCTGAGTGAGACATAAGGTTGGGCACTTCGGGCTGATAGCATTGGTGAGGTTCGATGAGCAAATGCAGACCCTGTGAAGTCATACAGCATGGTACCCATTCCATGGGTCCCAACTCTCCAAGTTTAAGGGATTCTACCTTCAGCTAAAACATGTATGGGAAACCCAAAGTACGGTGCACCGTGTGACTGGCAAACGTTTTCAAATGATTCTCAGTTTTCGTCCCCTTTTACTCGGGTTCACCATTCCAGACCCTTTACGAACAGTCTCCCCACTTGGAGAGTCAGTGCCTTTAACCTCCTGTTGGGCACAGTTTGCAATTTCTGCGCAAGATGAAAAGGAAGAGGGAGAACCAATGAGAGACTAGCTCTAGGTGTCTGCACGGGCAAATTTAACGCTCATTTCCCACCAGGAAGAGGAATTAACGAAAGGCTCAGCATGCCGTGCTGGAACCAGATTAGGGCCTGAGGCAATGCTGTGGGTTTGCGGCCAGCTCACAAGATAGCGAGTTGAAGAAAGGAGCTCAGGGGCACTGTAACTCACTAACCTGCAGAGTTATAAATGACAGCTATCGTCCAAAAATATATTGAAGGAAGGCTGCGAAGACTACTTGTAAGCGGGACAGATTTGCAGGAAAACGATTTCAGGGGGTAGACGGGAATTGCATTTAAAGCATAGGAAAAGAGGCAGAACGTCGACAATGATGCTCTTGGCCAAAAAGGGCGTATGCGTTTTTTCCTGAATATATTCAGGAAAAAACGCATACGCACTTTTTGGCCAACCAAGCAAGCATGTTAAAGAAATCTGCACTACAATGAAGTCTCACTGCCCCCCGGTCAAAAGGGCCATCTGAAAAAAGTGTAAAATCCAGAAAGGCAGCACAGGCCATGGAGAACAGGGAGCCTTGTTATGCTGATGGGCGGAATGTAAATTGCCAACAGCCACTCTGGAGAAGTGTATGGTGTTTCCCGGAACACCGAAAAAACAAAGCTACGGAGCCTACGGCACTTCCACTTATGGTCCTATAGCTTAGGGAAATTAAAATCCAAAACACACAGCCACCCCAAAGTGTCGGACGGCTCTGTTTACAAGAACCTCGTCTACGGTACAAGTTAAATATCCCAGAATGTGAAAAATGGATAAAGAAGTTGTGGTACGTACGTACAATGGAATATCACTCAGCAATGTAATCTATGTCATCAGGCCCGTCGCGGCATAATGAGTGGATTCAGGTACGATGATTCTAAGTGAAATAAGTCACACAGAAAATGAAACATCATAAGATATCACTACTACACGGAATGTAAACTTGGCTACACATGAACTGAATTACAAAACAGAACAGGGTCTCAAATTTAGAAAACCAACTTATGCTTGCTTAAGGGGAAAGGTGAGTTGGGGTGCTGCATAAAACCAGAGATAGAAATTAGCACAGATACCTTTCCATAAGCCAAATATGTAATAGTCAAGACCTACCCCTTGCTCAACAAAATGGACTAAACACCCCATATTCAACGCCTAGGAATACACCTGACTAGTAAGAATCTTCAAACCCATGGATTTATATGTCTCCGTAAGAGAATGAAGCGTGTGTACAGCGGCATGAATGCAGCAGAGAAAATCCGATAAATCCCATTATCAAAATGAATTACACAACAAAACACAAGGACAGTGAAATAGAGAGCAATTCTTAAATAATTCATACAGGGCTTGTGATGCAACCTGGATTTACCACATCTACACCCAGAGCTGAGTGAGCCATAAGGTTGGGCACTTCGGACTGATAGCATTGGTGAGGTTCGATGAGCAAATGCAGACCCTTTGAAGTCATACAGCATGGTACCCATTCCATGGGTCCCAACTCTCCAAGTTTAAGGGATTCTTCCTTCAGCTAAAACATGCATGGGAAACCCACAGTATGGTGCACCGTGTGACTGGCAAACGTTTTCAAATGATTCTCAGTTTTCGTCCCCTTTTACTCGGGTTCACCATTCCATACCCTTTACGAACACTCTCCCCACTTGGAGAGTCAGTGCCTTTAACCTCCTGTTGGGCACAGTTTGCAATTTCTGCGCAAGATGAAAAGGAATAGGGAGAACCAATGAGAGACTAGCTCTAGGTGTCTGCACGGGCAAATTTAACGCTCATTTCCCACCAGGAAGAGGAATTAACGAAAGGCTCAGCATGCCGTGCCGGAACCAGATTAGGGCCTGAGGCAATCCTGTGGGTTTGCGGCCAGCTCACAAGATAGCGAGTTGAAGAAAGGAGCTCAGGGGCACTGTAACTCACAAACCTGCAGAGTTATAAATGACAGCTATCGTCCAAAAATATATTGAAGGAAGGCTGCGAAGACTACTTGTAAGCGGGACAGATTTGCAGGAAAACGATTTCACGGGGTAGACGGGAATTGCATTTAAAGCATAGGAAAAGAGGCAGAACGTCGACAATGATGCTCTTGGCCAAAAAGGGCGTATGCGTTTTTTCCTGAATATATTCAGGAAAAAACGCATACGCCCTTTTTGGCCAACCAAGCAAGCATGTTAAAGAAATCTGCACTACAATGAAGTCTCACTGCCCCCCGGTCAAAAGGGCCATCTGAAAAAAGTGTAAAATCCAGAAAGGCAGCACAGGCCATGGAGAACAGGGAGCCTTGTTATGCTGATGGGCGGGATGTAAATTGCCAACAGCCACTCTGGAGAAGTGTATGGTGTTTCCCGGAACACCGAAAAAACAAAGCTACGGAGCCTACGGCACTTCCACTTATGGTCCTATAGCTTAGGGAAATTAAAATCAAAAACACACAGCCACCCCAAAGTGTCGGACGGCTCTGTTTACAAGAACCTCGTCTACGGTACAAGTTAAATATCCCAGAATGTGAAAAATGGATAAAGAAGCTGTGGTACGTACGTACAATGGAATATCACTCAGCAATGTAATCTATGTCATCAGGCCCGTCGCGGCATAATGAGTGGATTCAGGTACGATGATTCTAAGTGAAATAAGTCACACAGAAAATGAAACATCATAAGATATCACTACTACACGGAATGTAAACTTGGCTACACATGAACTGAATTACAAAACAGAACAGGGTCTCAAATTTAGAAAACCAACTTATGCTTGCTTAAGGGGAAAGGTGAGTTGGGGTGCTGCATAAAACCAGAGATAGAAATTAGCACAGATACCTTTCCATAAGCCAAATATGTAATAGTCAAGACCTACCCCTTGCTCAACGAAATGGACTAAACACCCCATATTCAACGCCTAGGAATACACCTGACTAGTAAGAATCTTCAAACCCATGGATTTATATGTCTCCGTAAGAGAATGATGCGTGTGTACAGCGGCATGAATGCAGCAGAGAAAATCCGATAAATCCCATTATCAAAATGAATTACACAAACAAAACCCAAGGACAGTGAAATAGAGAGCAATTCTTAAATAATTCATTCAGGGCTTGTGATGCAACCTGGATTTACCACATCTACACCCAGAGCTGAGTGAGACATAAGGTTGGGCACTTCGGGCTGATAGCATTGGTGAGGTTCGATGAGCAAATGCAGACCCTTTGAAGTCATACAGCATGGTACCCATTCCATGGGTCCCAACTCTCCAAGTTTAAGGGATTCTTCCTTCAGCTAAAACACGCATGGGAAACCCACAGTACGGTGCACCGTGTGACTGGCAAACGTTTTCAAATGCATCTCAGTTTTCGTCCCCTTTTACTCGGGTTCACCATTCCAGACCCTTTACGAACACTCTCCCCACTTGGAGAGTCAGTGCCTTTAACCTCCTGTTGGGCACAGTTTGCAATTTCTGCGCAAGATGAAAAGGAATAGGGAGAACCAATGAGAGACTAGCTCTAGGTGTCTGCACGGGCAAATTTAACGCTCATTTCCCACCAGGAAGAGGAATTAACCAAAGGCTCAGCATGCCGTGCTGGAACCAGATTAAGGCCTGAGGCAATCCTGTGGGTTTGCGGCCAGCTCACAAGATAGCGAGTTGAAGAAAGGAGCTCAGGGGCACTGTAACTCACAAACCTGCAGAGTTATAAATGACAGCTATCGTCCAAAAATATATTGAAGGAAGGCTGCGAAGACGACTTGTAAGTGGGGCAGAATTGCAGGAAAACTATTTCAGGGGGTACACGGGAATTGCATTTAAAGCATAGGAAAAGAGGCAGAACGTCGACAATGATGCTCTTGGCCAAAAAGGGCGTATGCGTTTTTTCCTGAATATATTCAGGAAAAAACGCATACGCCCTTTTTGGCCAACCAAGCAAGCATGTTAAAGAAATCTGCACTACAATGAAGTCTCACTGCCCCCCGGTCAAAATGGCCATCTGAAAAAAGTGTAAAATCCAGAAAGGCAGCACAGGCCATGGAGAACAGGGAGCCTTGTTATGCTGATGGGCAGGATGTAAATTGCCAACAGCCACTCTGGAGAAGTGTATGGTGTTTCCCGGAACACCGAAAAAACAAAGCTACGGAGCCTACGGCACTTCCACTTATGGTCCTATAGCTTAGGGAAATTAAAATAAAAAACACACAGCCACCCCAAAGTGTCGGACGGCTCTGTTTACAAGAACCTCGTCTACGGTACAAGTTAAATATCCCAGAATGTGAAAAATGGATAAAGAAGCTGTGGTACGTACGTACAATGGAATATCACTCAGCAATGAAATCTATGTCATCAGGCCCGTCGCGGCATAATGAGTGGATTCAGGTACGATGATTCTAAGTGAAATAAGTCACACAGAAAATGAAACATCATAAGATATCACTAATACACGTAATGTAAACTTGGCTACACATGAACTGAATTACAAAACAGAACAGGGTCTCAAATTTAGAAAACCAACTTATGCTTGCTTAAGGGGAAAGGTGAGTTGGGGTGCTGCATAAAACCAGAGATAGAAATTAGCACAGATACCTTTCCATAAGCCAAATATGTAATAGTCAAGACCTACCCCTTGCTCAACGAAATGAACTAAACACCCCATATTCAACGCCTAGGAATACACCTGACTAGTAAGAATCTTCAAACCCATGGATTTATATGTCTCCGTAAGAGAATGATGAGTGTGTACAGCGGCATGAATGCAGCAGAGAAAATCCGATAAATCCCATTATCAAAATGAATTACACAAACAAAACCCAAGGACAGTGAAATAGAGAGCAATTCTTAAATAATTCATTCAGGGCTTGTGATGCAACCTGGATTTACCACATCTACACCCAGAGCTGAGTGAGACATAAGGTTGGGCACTTCGGGCTGATAGCATTGGTGAGGTTCGATGAGCAAATGCAGACCCTGTAAAGTCATACAGCATGGTACCCATTCCATGGGTCCCAACACTCCAAGTTTAAGGGATTCTTCCTTCAGCTAAAACATGCATGGGAAACCCACAGTATGGTGCACCGTGTGACTGGCAAACGTTTTCAAATGATTCTCAGTTTTCGTCCCCTTTTACTCGGGTTCACCATTCCATACCCTTTACGAACACTCTCCCCACTTGGAGAGTCAGTGCCTTTAACCTCCTGTTGGGCACAGTTTGCAATTTCTGTGCAAGATGAAAAGGAATAGGGAGAACGAATGAGAGACTAGCTCTAGGTGTCTGCACGGGCAAATTTAACGCTCATTTCCCACCAGGAAGAGGAATTAACCAAACGCTCAGCATGCCGTGCCGGAACCAGATTAGGGCCTGAGGCAATCCTGTGGGTTTGCGGCCAGCTCACAAGATAGCGAGTTGAAGAAATGAGCTCAGGGGCACTGTAACTCACAAACCTGCAGAGTTATAAATGACAGCTATCGTCCAAAAATATATTGAAGGAAGGCTGCGAAGACGACTTGTAAGTGGGGCAGAATTGCAGGAAAACTATTTCAGGGGGTAGACGGGAATTGCATTTAAAGCATAGGAAAAGAGGCAGAACGTCGACAATGATGCTCTTGGCCAAAAAGGGCGTATGCGTTTTTTCCTGAATATATTCAGGAAAAAACGCATACGCCCTTTTTGGCCAACCAAGCAAGCATGTTAAAGAAATCTGCACTACAATGAAGTCTCACTGCCCCCCGGTCAAAAGGGCCATCTGAAAAAAGTGTAAAATCCAGAAAGGCAGCACAGGCCATGGAGAACAGGGAGCCTTGTTATGCTGATGGGCGGGATGTAAATTGCCAACAGCCACCCTGGAGAAGTGTATGGTGTTTCCCGGAACACCGAAAAAACAAAGCTACGGAGCCTACGGCACTTCCACTTATGGTCCTATAGCTTAGGGAAATTAAAATCAAAAACACACAGCCACCCCAAAGTGTCGGACGGCTCTGTTTACAAGAACCTCGTCTACGGTACAAGTTAAATATCCCAGAAAGCGAAAAATGAATAAAGAAGTTGTGGTACGTACGTACAATGGAATATCAGTCACCAATGAAATCTATGTCATCTGGCCCGTCGTGGTATAATGAGTGGATTCAGGTACGATGATTCTAAGTGAAAAAAGTCACACAGAAAATGAAACATCATAAGATATCACTAATACACCGAATGTAATCTTGGCTACACATGAACTGAATTACAAAACAGAACAGGGTCTCAAATTTAGTAAACCAACTAATGTTTGCTTAAGGGGAAAGGTGAGTTGGGGTGCTGCATAAAACGAGAGATAGAAATTAGCACAGATACCATTCCATACGTCAAATATGTAATAGTCAAGACCTACCCCTTGCTCAACGAAATGGGCTAAACACCCTATATTCAACGCCTAGGAATACACCTGACTACTAAGACTCTTCAAACCCATGGATTTACATGTCTCCATAAGAGAATCAAGCGTGTGTACAGCTGCATGAAGGCAGCAGAGAAAATCCGATAAATCCTATTATCAAAATGAATTACAAAAACAAAACACAATGACAGTGAAATAGAGAGCAATTCTTAAATTATTCATTCAGGGCTTGTGATGCAACCTGGATTTACCTCATCTACACCCAGAGCTGAGTGAGACATAAGGTTGGACACTTCGGGGTGATACCACTGGTGAGGTTCGATGAGCAAATGCAGACCATTTGAAGTCATACTACATGGTACCCATTCCATGGGTCCCAACTCTCCAGGTTTAAGCGATTCTTCCTTCAGCTAAAGCATGCATGGGAAGCCCACAGTATGGTGCACCGTGTGACCAGGAAACGTTTTCAAAGGCATCTCAATTTTCGTCCCCTTTTACTCGGGTTCACAATTCCAGACCCTTTTCTAACACTCTCCAGACTTGGAGAGTCAGTGCCTTTAACCTCCTGTTTGGCACAGTTTGCAATTTCTGCGCAAGATGAACAGGAATAGGGAGAACCAATGAGAGACTAGCTGTAGGTGTCTGCACGGGCAAATTTAACGCACATTTCCCACCAGAAAGACGAATTAACCAAAGGCTCAGCATGCCGTGCCGGAACAAGATTAGGGCCTGAAGCAATCCTGCGGGTTTGCGGCCAGCTCACAAGAAAGCGATTTGAAGAAAGGAGCTCAGGGGCACTGTAATTCACAAACCTGCAGAGTTATAAATGACAGCTATCGTCCAAAAATATATTGAAGGAAGGCTGCGAAGAGGACTTGAAAGCGGGGCAGAATTTCAGGAAAACGATTTCAGGGGGTAGACTGGAATTGCATTTAAAGCATAGGAAAAGAGGCAGAACGTCGACAATGATGCACTTGGCCAAAAAGGGCGTATGCGTTTTTTCCTGAATATATTCAGGAAAAAACGCATACGCACTTTTTGGCCAACCAAGCAAGCATGTTAAAGAAATCTGCACTACAATGAAGTCTCACTGCCCCCCGGTCAAAAGGGCCATCTGAAAAAAGTGTAAAATCCAGAAAGGCAGCACAGGCCATGGAGAACAGGGAGCCTTGTTATGCTCATGGGTGGGATATAAATTGCCAACAGCCACTCTGGAGAAGTGTATGGTGTTTCCTGAAACACCTAAAAAACAAAGCAACGGAGCCTACGGCACTTCCACTTATGGTCCTATAGCTTAGGGAAATTAAAATAAAAAACACACAGCCACCCCAAAGTTTCAGACGGCTCTGTTTACAAGAACCTCGTCTACGGTACAAGTTAAATATCCCAGAAAGCGAAAAATGGATAAAGAAGTTGTGGTACGTACGTACAATGGAATATCACTCACCAATGAAATCTATGTCATCTGGCCCGTCGTAGCATAATGAGTGGATTCAGGTACGATGATTCTAAGAGAAATAAGTCACACAGAAAATGAAACATCATAAGTTATCTCTAATACACCGAATGTAATCTTGGCTACACATGAACTGAATTACAAAACAGAACAGGGTCTCAAATTTAGAAAACCAACTTATGTTTGCTTAAGGGGAAAGGTGAGTTGGGGTGCTGCATAAAACCAGAGATAGAAATTAGCACAGATACCATTCCATACGTCAAATATGTAATAGTCAAGACCTACACCTTGCTCAACGAAATGGGCTAAACACCCTATATTCAACGCCTAGGAATACACCTGACTAGTAAGAATCTTCAAACCCATGGATTTATATGTCTCCATAAGAGAATCAAGCGTGTGTACAGCTGCATGAAGGTAGCAGAGAAAATCCGATAAATACTATTATCAAAATGAATTACAAAAACAAAACACAATGACAGTGAAATAGAGAGCAATTCTTAAATAATTCATTCAGGGCTTGTGATGCAACCTGGATTTACCTCATCTACACCCAGAGCTGAGTGAGACATAAAGTTGGACACTTCGGGCTGATAGCATTGGTGAGGTTCGAAGAGCAAATGCAGACCATTTGAAGTCATACTGCATGGTACCCATTCCATGGGTCCCAACTCTCCAGGTTTAAGCGATTCTTCCTTCAGCTAAAACATGCATGGGAAACCCACAGTATGGTGCACCGTGTGACCGGGAAACGTTTTCAAATGCATCTCAGTTTTCGTCCCCTTTTACTCGGGTTCACAATTCCAGACCCTTTACTAACACTCTACCCACTTGGAGAGTCAGTGCCTTTAACCTGCTGTTTGGCACAGTTTGCAATTTCTGCGCAAGATGAACAGGAATAGGGAGAACAAATGAGAGACTAGCTGTAGGTGTCTGCACGGACAAATTTAATGCTCATTTCCCACCAGGAAGAGGAATTAACCAAACGCTCAGCATGCCGTGCCGGAACCAGATTAGGGCCTGAAGCAACCCTGCGAGTTTGCGGCCAGCTCACAAGAAAGCGATTTGAAGAAAGAAGCTCCGCGGCACTCTAATTCACAAACCTGCAGAGTTATAAATGACAGCTATCGTCCAAAAATATATTGAAGGAAGCCTGCGAAGAGGACTTGAAAGCGGGGCAGAATTGCAGGAAAACGATTTCAGGGGATAGACTGGAATTGCATTTAAAGCATAGGAAAAGAGGCAGAACGTCGACAATGATGCACTTGGCCAAAAAGGGCGTATGCGTTTTTTCCTGAATATATTCAGGAAAAAACGCATACGCCCTTTTTGGCCAACCAAGCAAGCATGTTAAAGAAATCTGCACTACAATGAAGTCTCACTGCCCCCCGGTCAAAAGGGCCATCTGAAAAAAGTGTAAAATCCAGAAAGGCAGCACAGGCCATGGAGAACAGGGAGCCTTGTTATGCTGATGGGCGGGATGTAAATTGCCAACAGCCACTCTGGAGAAGTGTATGGTGTTTCCTGAAACACCTAAAAAACAAAGCAACAGAGCCTACGGCACTTCCACTTATGGTCCTATAGCTTAGGGAAATTTAAATCAAAAACACACAGCCAAGCCAAAGTTTCAGATGGCTCTGTTTACAAGAACCTCTTCTACGGTACAAGTTAAATATCCCAGAAAGCGAAAAATGGATAAAGAAGTTGTGGTACGTACGTACAATGGAATATCAGTCACCAAGGAAAGCTATGTCATCTGGCCCGTCGTGGTGTAATGAGTGGATTCAGGTACGATGATTCTAAGTGAAATAAGTCACACAGAAAATGAAACATCATAAGATATCACTAACACACCGAATGTAATCTTGGCTACACATGAACTGAATTACAAAACAGAACAGGGTCTCAAATTTAGAAAACCAGCTTATGTTTGCTTAAGGGGAAAGGTGAGTTGGGGTGCTGCATAAAACCAGAGATAGAAATTAGCACAGATACCTTTCCATACGTCAAATATGTAATAGTCAAGACCTACCCCTTGCTCAACGAAATGGGCTAAACACCCTATATTCAACGCCTAGGAATACACCTGACTAGTAAGAATCTTCAAACCCATGGATTTATATGTCTCCATAAGAGAATGAAGCGTGTGTACAGCGGCATGAATGCAGCAGAGAAAATCCGATAAATCCCATTATCAAAATGAATTACACAAACAAAACCCAAGGACAGTGAAATAGAGAGCAATTCTTAAATAATTCATTCAGGGCTTGTGATGCAACCTGGATTTACCACATCTACACCCAGAGCTGAGTGAGACATAAGGTTGGGCACTTCGGGCTGATAGCATTGGTGAGGTTCGATGAGCAAATGCAGACCATTTGAAGTCATACTGCATGGTACCCATTCCATGGGTCCCAACTCTCCAGGTTTAAGCGATTCTTCCTTCAGCTAAAACATGCATGGGAAACCCACAGTATGGTGCACCGTGTGACCGGGAAACGTTTTCAAATGCATCTCAGTTTTCGTCCCCTTTTACTCGGGTTCACAATTCCAGACCCTTTACTAACACTCTCCCCACTTGGAGAGTCAGTGCCTTTAACCTCCTGTTTGGCACAGTTTGCAATTTCTGCGCAAGATGAACAGGAATAGGGAGAACCAATGAGAGACTAGCTGTAGGTGTCTGCACGGGCAAATTTAACGCTCATTTCCCACCAGGAAGAGGAATTAACCGAAGGCTCAGCATGCTGTGCCGGAACCAGTTTAGGGCCTGAAGCAATCCTGAGGGTTTGCGGCCAGCTCCCAAGAAAGCGATTTGAAGAAAGGAGCTCCGGGGCACTGTAATTTAAAACCTGCAGTGTTGTAAATGACAGCTATCGTCCAAAAATATATTGAAGGAAGGCTGCGAAGAGGACTTGAAAGCGGGGCAGAATTTCAGGAAAACGATTTCATGGGGTAGACTGGAATTGCATTTAAAGCATAGGAAAAGAGGCAGAACGTCGACAATGATGCACTTGGCCAAAAAGAGCGTATGCGTTTTTTCCTGAATATATTCAGGAAAAAACGCATACGCTCTTTTTGGCCAACCAAGCAAGCATGTTAAAGAAATCTGCACTACAATGAAGTCTCACTGCCCCCCGGTCAAAAGGGCCATCTGAAAAAAGTGTAAAATCCAGAAATGCAGCACAGGCCATGGAGAACAGGGGGCCTTGTTATGCTGATGGGTGGGATGTAAATTGCCAACATCCACTCTGGAGAAGTGTATGGTGTTTCCTGAAACACCTAAAAAACAAAGCAACGGAGCCTACGGCACTTCCACTTATGGTCCTATAGCTTAGGGAAATTAAAATCAAAAACACACAGCCACGCCAAAGTTTCAGACGGCTCTGTTTACAAGAACCTCGTCTACGGTACAAGTTAAATATCCCAGAAAGCAAAAAATGGATAAAGAAGTTGTGGTACGTACGTACAATGGAATATCACTCACCAATGAAGTCTATGTCATCTGGCCCGTCGTGGCATAATGAGTGGATTCAGGTACGATGATTCTAAGTGAAATAAGTCACACAGAAAATGAAACATCATAAGATATCACTAATACACCGAATGTAATCTTGGCTACACATGAACTGAATTACAAAACAGAACAGGGTCTCAAATTTAGAAAACCAACTTATGTTTGCTTAAGGGGAAAGGTGAGTTGGGGTGCTGCATAAAACCAGAGATAGAAATTAGCACAGATACCATTCCATACGTCAAATATGTAATAGTCAAGACCTACCCCTTGCTCAACGAAATGGGCTAAACACTCTATATTCAACGCCTAGGAATACACCTGACTAGTAAGAATCTTCAAACCCATGGATTTATATGTCTCCATAAGAGAATCAAGCATGTGTACAGCTGCATGAAGGCAGCAGAGAAAATCCGATAAATCCTATTATCAAAATGAATTACAAAAACAAAACACAATGACAGTGAAATAGAGAGCAATTCTTAAATAATTCATTCAGGGCTTGTGATGCAACCTGGATTTACCTCATCTAAACCCAGAGCTGAGTGAGACCTAAGGTTGGACACTTCGGGCTGATAGCATTGGTGAGGTTCGATGAGCAAATGCAGACCATTTGAAGTCATACTACATGGTACCCATTCCATGGGTCCCAACTCTCCAGGTTTAAGCGATTCTTCCTTCAGGTAAAGCATGCATGGGAAGCCCACAGTATGGTGCACCGTGTGACCGGGAAACATTTTCAAATGCATCTCAGTTTTTGTCCCCGTTTACTCGGGTTCAGAATTCCAGACCCTTTACAAACACTCTCCCCACTTGGAGAGTCAGTGCCTTTAACCTGCTGTTTGGCACAGTTTGCAATTTCTGCGCAAGAGGAATAGGAATAGGAAGAACCAATGAGAGACTAGCTGTAGGTTTCTGCACGGGCAAATTTAACGCTCATTTCCAACCAGGAAGAGGAATTAACCAAACGCTCAGCATGCCGTGCCGGAACCAGATTAGGGCCTGAAGCAATCCTGCGGGTTTGCGGCCAGCTCAAAAGAAAGTGATTTGAAGAAAGGAGCTCAGGGGCACTGTAATTCACAAACCTGCAGAGTTATAAATGACAGCTATCGTCCACAAATATATTGAAGGAAGGCTGCGAAGAGGACTTGAAAGCGGGGCAAAATTGCAGGAAAACGATTTCAGGGGTTAGACTGGAATTGCATTTAAAGCATAGGAAAAGAGGCAGAACGTCGACAATGATGCACTTGGCCAAAAAGGGCGTATGCGTTTTTTCCGGAATATACGCATATGCCCTTTTTGGCCAACCAAGCAAGCATGTTAAAGAAATCTGCACTACAATGAAGTCTCACTGCCCCCCGGTCAAAAGGGCCATCTGAAAAAAGTGTAAAATCCAGAAAGGCAGCACAGGCCATGGAGAACAGGGAGCCTTGTTATGCTGATGGGTGGGATGTAAATTGCCAACAGCCACTCTGGAGAAGTGTATGGTGTTTCCTGAAACACCTAAAAAACAAAGCAACAGAGCCTACGGCACTTCCACTTATGGTCCTATAGCTTAGGGAAATTTAAATCCAAAACACACAGCCAAGCCAAAGTTTCAGATGGCTCTGTTTACAAGAACCTCTTCTACGGTACAAGTTAAATATCCCAGAAAGCGAAAAGTGGATAAAGAAGTTGTGGTACGTACGTACAATGGAATATCACTCACCAAGGAAAGCTATGTCATCTGGCCCGTCGTGGTGTAATGAGTGGATTCAGGTACGATGATTCTAAGTGAAATAAGTCACACAGAAAATGAAACATCATAAGATATCACTAACACACCGAATGTAATCTTGGCTACACATGAACTGAATTACAAAACAGAACAGGGTCTCAAATTTAGAAAACCAACTTATGTTTGCTTAAGGGGAAAGGTGAGTTGGGGTGCTGCATAAAACCAGAGATAGAAATTAGCACAGATACCATTCCATACGTCAAATATGTAATAGTCAAGACCTACCCCTTGCTCAACGAAATGGGCTAAACACCCTATATTCAACGCCTAGGAATACACCTGACTAGTAAGAATCTTCAAACCCATGGATTTATATGTCTCCGTAAGAGAGTGAAGCGTGTGTACAGCGGCATGAATGCAGCAGAGAAAATCCGATAAATCCCATTATCAAAATGAATTACACAACAAAACACAAGGACAGTGAAATAGAGAGCAATTCTTAAATAATTCATACAGGGCTTGTGATGCAACCTGGATTTACCACATCTACACCCAGAGCTGAGTGAGCCATAAGGTTGGGCACTTCGGACTGATAGCATTGGTGAGGTTCGATGAGCAAATGCAGACCCTTTGAAGTCATACAGCATGGTACCCATTCCATGGGTCCCAACTCTCCAAGTTTAAGGGATTCTTCCTTCAGCTAAAACATGCATGGGAAACCCACAGTATGGTGCACCGTGTGACTGGCAAACGTTTTCAAATGATTCTCAGTTTTCGTCCCCTTTTACTCGGGTTCACCATTCCATACCCTTTACGAACACTCTCCCCACTTGGAGAGTCAGTGCCTTTAACCTCCTGTTGGGCACAGTTTGCAATTTCTGCGCAAGATGAAAAGGAATAGGGAGAACCAATGAGAGACTAGCTCTAGGTGTCTGCACGGGCAAATTTAACGCTCATTTCCCACCAGGAAGAGGAATTAACGAAAGGCTCAGCATGCCGTGCCGGAACCAGATTAGGGCCTGAGGCAATCCTGTGGGTTTGCGGCCAGCTCACAAGATAGCGAGTTGAAGAAAGGAGCTCAGGGGCACTGTAACTCACAAACCTGCAGAGTTATAAATGACAGCTATCGTCCAAAAATATATTGAAGGAAGGCTGCGAAGACTACTTGTAAGCGGGACAGATTTGCAGGAAAACGATTTCAGGGGGTAGACGGGAATTGCATTTAAAGCATAGGAAAAGAGGCAGAACGTCGACAATGATGCTCTTGGCCAAAAAGGGCGTATGCGTTTTTTCCTGAATATATTCAGGAAAAAACGCATACGCCCTTTTTGGCCAACCAAGCAAGCATGTTAAAGAAATCTGCACTACAATGAAGTCTCACTGCCCCCCGGTCAAAAGGGCCATCTGAAAAAAGTGTAAAATCCAGAAAGGCAGCACAGGCCATGGAGAACAGGGAGCCTTGTTATGCTGATGGGCGGGATGTAAATTGCCAACAGCCACTCTGGAGAAGTGTATGGTGTTTCCCGGAACACCGAAAAAACAAAGCTACGGAGCCTACGGCACTTCCACTTATGGTCCTATAGCTTAGGGAAATTAAAATCAAAAACACACAGCCACCCCAAAGTGTCGGACGGCTCTGTTTACAAGAACCTCGTCTACGGTACAAGTTAAATATCCCAGAATGTGAAAAATGGATAAAGAAGCTGTGGTACGTACGTACAATGGAATATCACTCAGCAATGTAATCTATGTCATCAGGCCCGTCGCGGCATAATGAGTGGATTCAGGTACGATGATTCTAAGTGAAATAAGTCACACAGAAAATGAAACATCATAAGATATCACTACTACACGGAATGTAAACTTGGCTACACATGAACTGAATTACAAAACAGAACAGGGTCTCAAATTTAGAAAACCAACTTATGCTTGCTTAAGGGGAAAGGTGAGTTGGGGTGCTGCATAAAACCAGAGATAGAAATTAGCACAGATACCTTTCCATAAGCCAAATATGTAATAGTCAAGACCTACCCCTTGCTCAACGAAATGGACTAAACACCCCATATTCAACGCCTAGGAATACACCTGACTAGTAAGAATCTTCAAACCCATGGATTTATATGTCTCCGTAAGAGAATGATGCGTGTGTACAGCGGCATGAATGCAGCAGAGAAAATCCGATAAATCCCATTATCAAAATGAATTACACAAACAAAACCCAAGGACAGTGAAATAGAGAGCAATTCTTAAATAATTCATTCAGGGCTTGTGATGCAACCTGGATTTACCACATCTACACCCAGAGCTGAGTGAGACATAAGGTTGGGCACTTCGGGCTGATAGCATTGGTGAGGTTCGATGAGCAAATGCAGACCCTTTGAAGTCATACAGCATGGTACCCATTCCATGGGTCCCAACTCTCCAAGTTTAAGGGATTCTTCCTTCAGCTAAAACATGCATGGGAAACCCACAGTACGGTGCACCGTGTGACTGGCAAACGTTTTCAAATGCATCTCAGTTTTCGTCCCCTTTTATTCGGGTTCACCATTCCAGACCCTTTACGAACACTCTCCCCACTTGGAGAGTCAGTGCCTTTAACCTCCTGTTGGGCACAGTTTGCAATTTCTGCGCAAGATGAAAAGGAATAGGGAGAACCAATGAGAGACTAGCTCTAGGTGTCTGCACGGGCAAATTTAACGC
This sequence comes from Delphinapterus leucas, assembly GCF_059928025.1. NCBI lineage: Eukaryota > Metazoa > Chordata > Mammalia > Artiodactyla > Monodontidae > Delphinapterus > Delphinapterus leucas. Next base: position 16,894,395 of record NW_028322236.1, on the reverse strand, counting down.
TCATTTCCCACCAGGAAGAGGAATTAACCAAAGGCTCAGCATGCCGTGCTGGAACCAGATTAAGGCCTGAGGCAATCCTGTGGGTTTGCGGCCAGCTCACAAGATAGCGAGTTGAAGAAAGGAGCTCAGGGGCACTGTAACTCACAAACCTGCAGAGTTATAAATGACAGCTATCGTCCAAAAATATATTGAAGGAAGGCTGCGAAGACGACTTGTAAGTGGGGCAGAATTGCAGGAAAACTATTTCAGGGGGTACACGGGAATTGCATTTAAAGCATAGGAAAAGAGGCAGAACGTCGACAATGATGCTCTTGGCCAAAAAGGGCGTATGCGTTTTTTCCTGAATATATTCAGGAAAAAACGCATACGCCCTTTTTGGCCAACCAAGCAAGCATGTTAAAGAAATCTGCACTACAATGAAGTCTCACTGCCCCCCGGTCAAAATGGCCATCTGAAAAAAGTGTAAAATCCAGAAAGGCAGCACAGGCCATGGAGAACAGGGAGCCTTGTTATGCTGATGGGCAGGATGTAAATTGCCAACAGCCACTCTGGAGAAGTGTATGGTGTTTCCCGGAACACCGAAAAAACAAAGCTACGGAGCCTACGGCACTTCCACTTATGGTCCTATAGCTTAGGGAAATTAAAATCCAAAACACACAGCCACCCCAAAGTGTCGGACGGCTCTGTTTACAAGAACCTCGTCTACGGTACAAGTTAAATATCCCAGAATGTGAAAAATGGATAAAGAAGTTGTGGTACGTACGTACAATGGAATATCACTCAGCAATGAAATCTATGTCATCAGGCCCGTCGCGGCATAATGAGTGGATTCAGGTACGATGATTCTAAGTGAAATAAGTCACACAGAAAATGAAACATCATAAGATATCACTAATACACGGAATGTAAACTTGGCTACACATGAACTGAATTACAAAACAGAACAGGGTCTCAAATTTAGAAAACTAACTTATGCTTGCTTAAGGGGAAAGGTGAGTTGGGGTGCTGCATAAAACCAGAGATAGAAATTAGCACAGATACCTTTCCATAAGCCAAATATGTAATAGTCAAGACCTACCCCTTGCTCAACAAAATGGACTAAACACCCCATATTCAACGCCTAGGAATACACCTGACTAGTAAGAATCTTCAAACCCATGGATTTATATGTCTCCGTAAGAGAATGAAGCGTGTGTACAGCGGCATGAATGCAGCAGAGAAAATCCGATAAATCCCATTATCAAAATGAATTACACAAACAAAACCCAAGGACAGTGAAATAGAGAGCAATTCTTAAATAATTCATTCAGGGCTTGTGATGCAACCTGGATTTACCACATCTACACCCAGAGCTGAGTGAGACATAAGGTTGGGCACTTCGGGCTGATAGCATTGGTGAGGTTCGATGAGCAAATGCAGACCCTGTGAAGTCATACAGCATGGTACCCATTCCATGGGTCCCAACTCTCCAAGTTTAAGGGATTCTTCCTTCAGCTAAAACATGCATGGGAAACCCACAGTATGCTGCACCGTGTGACTGGCAAACGTTTTCAAATGATTCTCAGTTTTCGTCCCCTTTTACTCGGGTTCACCATTCCAGACCCTTTACGAACACTCTCCCCACTTGGAGAGTCAGTGCCTTTAACCTCCTGTTGGGCACAGTTTGCAATTTCTGCGCAAGATGAAAAGGAATAGGGAGAACCAATGAGAGACTAGCTCTAGGTGTCTGCACGGGCAAATTTAACGCTCATTTCCCACCAGGAAGAGGAATTAACCAAAGGCTCAGCATGCCGTGCCGGAACCAGATTAGGGCCTGAGGCAATCCTGTGGGTTTGCGGCCAGCTCACAAGATAGCGAGTTGAAGAAATGAGCTCAGGGGCACTGTAACTCACAAACCTGCAGAGTTATAAATGACAGCTATCGTCCAAAAATATATTGAAGGAAGGCTGCGAAGACGACTTGTAAGTGGGGCAGAATCGCAGGAAAACGATTTCAGGGGGTAGACGGGAATTGCATTTAAAGCATAGGAAAAGAGGCAGAACGTCGACAATGATGCTCTTGGCCAAAAAGGGCATATGCGTTTTCTCCTGAATATATTCAGGAAAAAACGCATACGCCCTTTTTGGCCAACCAAGCAAGCATGTTAAAGAAATCTGCACTACAATGAAGTCTCACTGCCCCCCGGTCAAAAGGGCCATCTGAAAAAAGTGTAAAATCCAGAAAGGCAGCACAGGCCATGGAGAACAGGGAGCCTTGTTATGCTGATGGGCGGGATGTAAATTGCCAACAGCCACCCTGGAGAAGTGTATGGTGTTTCCCGGAACACCGAAAAAACAAAGCTACGGAGCCTACGGCACTTCCACTTATGGTCCTATAGCTTAGGGAAATTAAAATAAAAAACACACAGCCACCCCAAAGTGTCGGACGGCTCTGTTTACAAGAACCTCGTCTACGGTACAAGTTAAATATCCCAGAATGTGAAAAATGGATAAAGAAGCTGTGGTACGTACGTACAATGGAATATCACTCAGCAATGAAATCTATGTCATCAGGCCCGTCGCGGCATAATGAGTGGATTCAGGTACGATGATTCTAAGTGAAATAAGTCACACAGAAAATGAAACATCATAAGATATCACTAATACACGTAATGTAAACTTGGCTACACATGAACTGAATTACAAAACAGAACAGGGTCTCAAATTTAGAAAACCAACTTATGCTTGCTTAAGGGGAAAGGTGAGTTGGGGTGCTGCATAAAACCAGAGATAGAAATTAGCACAGATACCTTTCCATAAGCCAAATATGTAATAGTCAAGACCTACCCCTTGCTCAACGAAATGAACTAAACACCCCATATTCAACGCCTAGGAATACACCTGACTAGTAAGAATCTTCAAACCCATGGATTTATATGTCTCCGTAAGAGAATGATGAGTGTGTACAGCGGCATGAATGCAGCAGAGAAAATCCGATAAATCCCATTATCAAAATGAATTACACAAACAAAACCCAAGGACAGTGAAATAGAGAGCAATTCTTAAATAATTCATTCAGGGCTTGTGATGCAACCTGGATTTACCACATCTACACCCAGAGCTGAGTGAGACATAAGGTTGGGCACTTCGGGCTGATAGCATTGGTGAGGTTCGATGAGCAAATGCAGACCCTGTGAAGTCATACAGCATGGTACCCATTCCATGGGTCCCAACACTCCAAGTTTAAGGGATTCTTCCTTCAGCTAAAACATGCATGGGAAACCCACAGTATGGTGCACCGTGTGACTGGCAAACGTTTTCAAATGATTCTCAGTTTTCGTCCCCTTTTACTCGGGTTCACCATTCCATACCCTTTACGAACACTCTCCCCACTTGGAGAGTCAGTGCCTTTAACCTCCTGTTGGGCACAGTTTGCAATTTCTGTGCAAGATGAAAAGGAATAGGGAGAACGAATGAGAGACTAGCTCTAGGTGTCTGCACGGGCAAATTTAACGCTCATTTCCCACCAGGAAGAGGAATTAACCAAACGCTCAGCATGCCGTGCCGGAACCAGATTAGGGCCTGAGGCAATCCTGTGGGTTTGCGGCCAGCTCCCAAGAAAGCGATTTGAAGAAAGGAGCTCCGGGGCACTGTAATTCAAAACCTGCAGTGTTGTAAATGACAGCTATCGTCCAAAAATATATTGAAGGAAGGCTGCGAAGAGGACTTGAAAGCGGGGCAGAATTTCAGGAAAACGATTTCATGGGGTAGACTGGAATTGCATTTAAAGCATAGGAAAAGAGGCAGAACGTCGACAATGATGCACTTGGCCAAAAAGAGCGTATGCGTTTTTTCCTGAATATATTCAGGAAAAAACGCATACGCTCTTTTTGGCCAACCAAGCAAGCATGTTAAAGAAATCTGCACTACAATGAAGTCTCACTGCCCCCCGGTCAAAAGGGCCATCTGAAAAAAGTGTAAAATCCAGAAATGCAGCACAGGCCATGGAGAACAGGGAGCCTTGTTATGCTGATGGGTGGGATGTAAATTGCCAACATCCACTCTGGAGAAGTGTATGGTGTTTCCTGAAACACCTAAAAAACAAAGCAACGGAGCCTACGGCACTTCCACTTATGGTCCTATAGCTTAGGGAAATTAAAATCAAAAACACACAGCCACGCCAAAGTTTCAGACGGCTCTGTTTACAAGAACCTCGTCTACGGTACAAGTTAAATATCCCAGAAAGCAAAAAATGGATAAAGAAGTTGTGGTACGTACGTACAATGGAATATCACTCACCAATGAAGTCTATGTCATCTGGCCCGTCGTGGCATAATGAGTGGATTCAGGTACGATGATTCTAAGTGAAATAAGTCACACAGAAAATGAAACATCATAAGATATCACTAATACACCGAATGTAATCTTGGCTACACATGAACTGAATTACAAAACAGAACAGGGTCTCAAATTTAGAAAACCAACTTATGTTTGCTTAAGGGGAAAGGTGAGTTGGGGTGCTGCATAAAACCAGAGATAGAAATTAGCACAGATACCATTCCATACGTCAAATATGTAATAGTCAAGACCTACCCCTTGCTCAACGAAATGGGCTAAACACTCTATATTCAACGCCTAGGAATACACCTGACTAGTAAGAATCTTCAAACCCATGGATTTATATGTCTCCATAAGAGAATCAAGCATGTGTACAGCTGCATGAAGGCAGCAGAGAAAATCCGATAAATCCTATTATCAAAATGAATTACAAAAACAAAACACAATGACAGTGAAATAGAGAGCAATTCTTAAATAATTCATTCAGGGCTTGTGATGCAACCTGGATTTACCTCATCTAAACCCAGAGCTGAGTGAGACCTAAGGTTGGACACTTCGGGCTGATAGCATTGGTGAGGTTCGATGAGCAAATGCAGACCATTTGAAGTCATACTACATGGTACCCATTCCATGGGTCCCAACTCTCCAGGTTTAAGCGATTCTTCCTTCAGGTAAAGCATGCATGGGAAGCCCACAGTATGGTGCACCGTGTGACCGGGAAACATTTTCAAATGCATCTCAGTTTTTGTCCCCGTTTACTCGGGTTCAGAATTCCAGACCCTTTACAAACACTCTCCCCACTTGGAGAGTCAGTGCCTTTAACCTGCTGTTTGGCACAGTTTGCAATTTCTGCGCAAGAGGAATAGGAATAGGAAGAACCAATGAGAGACTAGCTGTAGGTTTCTGCACGGGCAAATTTAACGCTCATTTCCAACCAGGAAGAGGAATTAACCAAACGCTCAGCATGCCGTGCCGGAACCAGATTAGGGCCTGAAGCAATCCTGCGGGTTTGCGGCCAGCTCAAAAGAAAGTGATTTGAAGAAAGGAGCTCAGGGGCACTGTAATTCACAAACCTGCAGAGTTATAAATGACAGCTATCGTCCACAAATATATTGAAGGAAGGCTGCGAAGAGGACTTGAAAGCGGGGCAAAATTGCAGGAAAACGATTTCAGGGGTTAGACTGGAATTGCATTTAAAGCATAGGAAAAGAGGCAGAACGTCGACAATGATGCACTTGGCCAAAAAGGGCGTATGCGTTTTTTCCGGAATATACGCATATGCCCTTTTTGGCCAACCAAGCAAGCATGTTAAAGAAATCTGCACTACAATGAAGTCTCACTGCCCCCCGGTCAAAAGGGCCATCTGAAAAAAGTGTAAAATCCAGAAAGGCAGCACAGGCCATGGAGAACAGGGAGCCTTGTTATGCTGATGGGTGGGATGTAAATTGCCAACAGCCACTCTGGAGAAGTGTATGGTGTTTCCTGAAACACCTAAAAAACAAAGCAACAGAGCCTACGGCACTTCCACTTATGGTCCTATAGCTTAGGGAAATTTAAATCCAAAACACACAGCCAAGCCAAAGTTTCAGATGGCTCTGTTTACAAGAACCTCTTCTACGGTACAAGTTAAATATCCCAGAAAGCGAAAAGTGGATAAAGAAGTTGTGGTACGTACGTACAATGGAATATCACTCACCAAGGAAAGCTATGTCATCTGGCCCGTCGTGGTGTAATGAGTGGATTCAGGTACGATGATTCTAAGTGAAATAAGTCACACAGAAAATGAAACATCATAAGATATCACTAACACACCGAATGTAATCTTGGCTACACATGAACTGAATTACAAAACAGAACAGGGTCTCAAATTTAGAAAACCAACTTATGTTTGCTTAAGGGGAAAGGTGAGTTGGGGTGCTGCATAAAACCAGAGATAGAAATTAGCACAGATACCATTCCATACGTCAAATATGTAATAGTCAAGACCTACCCCTTGCTCAACGAAATGGGCTAAACACCCTATATTCAACGCCTAGGAATACACCTGACTAGTAAGAATCTTCAAACCCATGGATTTATATGTCTCCATAAGAGAATCAAGCATGTGTACAGCTGCATGAAGGCAGCAGAGAAAATCCGATAAATCCTATTATCAAAATGAATTACAAAAACAAAACACAATGACAGTGAAAGAGAGAACAATTCTTAAATAATTCATTCAGGGCTTGTGATGCAACCTGGATTTACCTCATCTACACCCAGAGCTGAGTGAGACATAAGGATGGACACTTCGGGGTGATACCACTGGTGAGGTTCGATGAGCAAATGCAGACCCTTTGAAGTCATACAGCATGTTACCCATTCCATGGGTCCCAACTCTCCAAGTTTAAGCGATTCTTCCTTCAGCTAAAGCATGCATGGGAAGCCCACAGTATGGTGCAACGTGTGACCAGGAAACGTTTTCAAAGGCATCTCAATTTTCGTCCCCTTTTACTCGGGTTCACAATTCCAGACCCTTTTCTAACACTCTCCAGACTTGGAGAGTCAGTGCCTTTAACCTCCTGTTTGGCACAGTTTGCAATTTCTGCGCATGATGAACAGGAATAGGGAGAACCAATGAGAGACTAGCTGTAGGTGTCTGCACGGGCAAATTTAACGCACATTTCCCACCAGAAAGACGAATTAACCAAAGGCTCAGCATGCCGTGCCGGAACAAGATTAGGGCCTGAAGCAATCCTGCGGGTTTGCGGCCAGCTCACAAGAAAGCGATTTGAAGAAAGGAGCTCAGGGGCACTGTAATTCACAAACCTGCAGAGTTATAAATGACAGCTATCGTCCAAAAATATATTGAAGGAAGGCTGCGAAGAGGACTTGAAAGCGGGGCAGAATTGCAGGAAAACGATTTCAGGGGGTAGACTGGAATTGCATTTAAAGCATAGGAAAAGAGGCAGGACGTCGACAATGATGCACTTGGCCAAAAAGGGCGTATGCGTTTTTTCCTGAATATATTCAGGAAAAAACGCATACGCCCTTTTTGGCCAACCAAGCAAGCATGTTAAAGAAATCTGCACTACAATGAAGTCTCACTGCCCCCCGGTCAAAAGGGCCATGTGAAAAAAGTGTAAAATCCAGAAATGCAGCACAGGCTATGGAGAACAGGGAGCCTTGTTATGCTGATGGGTGGGATGTAAATTGCCAACAGCCACTCTGGAGAAGTGTATGGTGTTTCCTGAAACACCTAAAAAACAAAGCAACGGAGCCTACGGCACTTCCACTTATGGTCCTATAGCTTAGGGAAATTAAAATCAAAAACACACAGCCACCCCAAAGTTTCAGACGGCTCTGTTTACAAGAACCTCGTCTGCGGTACAAGTTAAATATCCCAGAAAGCGAAAAATGGATAAAGAAGTTGTGGTACGTACGTACAATGGAATATCAGTCACCAAGGAAATCTATGTCATCTGGCCCGTCGTGGCATAATGAGTGGATTCAGGTACGATGATTCTAAGTGAAATAAGTCACACAGAAAATGAAACATCATAAGTTATCTCTAATACACCGAATGTAATCTTGGCTACACATGAACTGAATTACAAAACAGAACAGGGTCTCAAATTTAGAAAACCAACTTATGTTTGCTTAAGGGGAAAGGTGAGTTGGGGTGCTGCATAAAACCAGAGATAGAAATTAGCACAGATACCATTCCATACGTCAAATATGTAATAGTCAAGACCTACCCCTTGCTCAACGAAATGGGCTAAACACCCTATATTCAACGCCTAGGAATACACCTGACTAGTAAGAATCTTCAAACCCATGGATTTATATGTCTCCATAAGAGAATCAAGCGTGTGTACAGCTGCATGAATGCAGCAGAGAAAATCCGATAAATACTATTATCAAAATGAATTACAAAAACAAAACACAATGACAGTGAAATAGAGAGCAATTCTTAAATAATTCATTCAGGGCTTGTGATGCAACCTGGATTTACCTCATCTACACCCAGAGCTGAGTGAGACATAAAGTTGGACACTTCGGCCTGATAGCATTGGTGAGGTTCGATGAGCAAATGCAGACAATTTGAAGTCATACTGCATGGTACCCATTCCATGGGTCCCAACTCTCCAGGTTTAAGCGATGCTTCCTTCAGCTAAAACATGCATGGGAAACCCACAGTATGGTGCACCGTGTGACCGGGAAACGTTTTCAAATGCATCTCAGTTTTCGTCCCCTTTTACTCGGGTTCACAATTCCAGACCCTTACAAACACTCTCCCCACTTGGAGAGTCAGTGCCTTTAACCTGCTGTTTGGCACAGTTTGCAATTTCTGCGCAAGATGAACAGGAATAGGGAGAAACAATGAGAGACTAGCTGTAGTTGTCTGCACGGGCAAAATTAACGCTCATTTCAAACTAGGAAGAGGAATTAACCAAACGCTCAGCATGCCGTGCCGGAACCAGATTAGGGCCTGAAGCAATCCTGCGGGTTTGCGGCCAGCTCACAAGAAAGCGATTTGAAGAAAGGAGCTCAGGGGCACTGTAATTCACAAACCTGCAGAGTTATAAATGACAGCTATCGTCCAAAAATATATTGAAGGAAGGCTGCGAAGAGGACTTGAAAGCGGGGCAGAATTTCAGGAAAACGATTTCAGGGGGTAGACTGGAATTGCATTTAAAGCATAGGAAAAGAGGCAGAACGTCGACAATGATGCACTTGGCCAAAAAGGGCGTATGCGTTTTTTCCTGAATATATTCAGGAAAAAACGCATACGCCCTTTTTGGCCAACCAAGCAAGCATGTTAAAGAAATCTGCACTACAATGAAGTCTCACTGCCCCCCGGTCAAAAGGGCCATCTGAAAAAAGTGTAAAATCCAGAAATGCAGCACACGCCATGGAGAACAGGGAGCCTTGTTATGCTCATGGGTGGGATGTAAATTGCCAACAGCCACTCTGGAGAAGTGTATGGTGTTTCCTGAAACACCTAAAAAACAAAGCAACGGAGCCTACGGCACTTCCACTTATGGTCCTATAGCTTAGGGAAATTAAAATAAAAAACACACAGCCACCCCAAAGTTTCAGACGGCTCTGTTTACAAGAACCTCTTCTACGGTACAAGTTAAATATCCCAGAAAGCGAAAAATGGATAAAGAATTTGTGGTACGTACGTACAATGGAATATCACTCACCAATGAAATCTATGTCATGTGGCCCGTCGTGGCATAATGAGTGGATTCAGGTACGATGATTCTAAGAGAAATAAGTCACACAGAAAATGAAACATCATAAGATATCACTAATACACCGAATGTAATCTTGGCTACACATGAACTGAATTACAAAACAGAACAGGGTCTCAATTTAGAAAACCAACTTATGTTTGCTTAAGGGGAAAGGTGAGTTGGGGTGCTGCATAAAACCAGAGATAGAAATTAGCACAGATACTATTCCATACGTCATATATGTAATAGTCAAGGGGGCTTCCCTGGTGGCGCACTGGTTGAGAGACCGCCTGCCGATGCAGGGGACGCGGGTTCGTGCCCCGGTCCGAGAGGATCCCACATGCCGTGGAGCTACCTGTCCCGTCAGTCATGGCTGTTGAGCCTGCGCGTCCGGAGCCTGTGCTCCGCAACGGGAGAGGCTACAACACTGAGAGGCCCGCGTACAGCAAAAAAAAAAAAAAAAAATATGTAATAGTCAAGACCTACCCCTTGCTCAACGAAATGGGCTAAACACCCTATATTCAACGCCTAGGAATACGCCTGACTAGTAAGAAGCTTCAAACCCATGGATTTATATGTCTCCATAAGAGAATCAAGCGTGTGTACAGCTGCATGAATGCAGCAGAGAAAATCCGATAAATCCTATTATCAAAATGAATTACAAAAACAAAACACAATGACAGTGAAATAGAGAGCAATTCTTAAATAATTCATTCAGGGCTTGTGATGCAACCTGGATTTACCTCCTCTACACCCAGAGCTGAGTGAGACATAAAGTTGGACACTTTGGGCTGATAGCATTGGTGAAGTTCGATGAGCAAATGCAGACCATTTGAAGTCATACTGCATGGTACCCATTCCATGGGTCCCAACTCTCCAGGTTTAAGCGATTCTTCCTTCAGCTAAAACATGCATGGGAAGCCCACAGTATGGTGCACCGTGTGACCGGGAAACATTTTCAAATGCATCTCAGTTTTTGTCCCCGTTTACTCGGGTTCAGAATTCCAGACCCTTTACAAACACTCTCCCCACTTGGAGAGTCAGTGCCTTTAACCTGCTGTTTGGCACAGTTTGCAATTTCTGCGCAAGAGGAATAGGAATAGGAAGAACCAATGAGAGACTAGCTGTAGGTTTCTGCACGGGCAAATTTAACGCTCATTTCCAACCAGGAAGAGGAATTAACCAAACGCTCAGCATGCCGTGCCGGAACCAGATTAGGGCCTGAAGCAATCCTGCGGGTTTGCGGCCAGCTCAAAGGAAAGCGATTTGAAGAAAGGAGCTCAGTTGCACTGTAATTCACAAACCTGCAGAGCTATAAATGACAGCTATCGTCCAAAAATATATTGAAGGAAGGCTGCGAAGAGGACTTGAAAGCGGGGCAAAATTGCAGGAAAACGATTTCAGGGGTTAGACTGGAATTGCATTTAAAGCATAGGAAAAGAAGCAGAACGTCGACAATGATGCACTTGGCCAAAAAGGGCGTATGCGTTTTTACCGGAATATACGCATACGCCCTTTTTGACCAACCAAGCAAGCATGTTAAAGAAATCTGCACTACAATGAAGTCTCTCTGCCCCCCGGTCAAAAGGGCCATCTGAAAAAAGTGTAAAATCCAGAAAGGCAGCACAGGCCATGGAGAACAGGGAGCCTTGTTATGCTCATGGGTGGGATATAAATTGCCAACAGCCACTCTGGAGAAGTGTATGGTGTTTCCTGAAACACCTAAGAAACAAAGCAACGGAGCCTACGGCACTTCCACTTATGGTCCTATAGCTTAGGGAAATTAAAATAAAAAACACACAGCCACGCCAAAGTTTCAGACGGCTCTGTTTACAAGAACCTCGTCTACGGTACAAGTTAAATATCCCAGAAAGCGAAAAATGGATAAAGAAGTTGTGGTACGTACGTACAATGGAATATCACTCACCAATGAAATCTATGTCATCTGGCCCGTCGTGGCATAATGAGTGGATTCAGGTACGATGATTCTAAGAGAAATAAGTCACACAGAAAATGAAACATCATAAGTTATCTCTAATACACCGAATGTAATCTTGGCTACACATGAACTGAATTACAAAACAGAACAGGGTCTCAAATTTAGAAAACCAACTTATGTTTGCTTAAGGGGAAAGGTGAGTTGGGGTGCTGCATAAAACCAGAGATAGAAATTAGCACAGATACCATTCCATACGTCAAATATGTAATAGTCAAGACCTACACCTTGCTCAACGAAATGGGCTAAACACCCTATATTCAACGCCTAGGAATACACCTGACTAGTAAGAATCTTCAAACCCATGGATTTATATGTCTCCATAAGAGAATCAAGCGTGTGTACAGCTGCATGAAGGTAGCAGAGAAAATCCGATAAATCCTATTATCAAAATGAATTACAAAAACAAAACACAATGACAGTGAAATAGAGAGCAATTCTTAAATAATTCATTCAGGGCTTGTGATGCAACCTGGATTTACCTCATCTACACCCAGAGCTGAGTGAGACATAAAGTTGGACACTTCGGGCTGATAGCATTGGTGAGGTTCGAAGAGCAAATGCAGACCATTTGAAGTCATACTGCATGGGACCCATTCCATGGGTCCCAACTCTCCAGCTTTAAGCTATTCTTCCTTCAGCTAAAACATGCATGGGAAACCCACAGTATGGTGCACCGTGTGACCGGGAAACGTTTTCAAATGCATCTCAGTTTTCGTCCCCTTTTACTCGGGTTCACAATTCCAGACCCTTTACTAACACTCTACCCACTTGGAGAGTCAGTGCCTTTAACCTGCTGTTTGGCACAGTTTGCAATTTCTGCGCAAGATGAACAGGAATAGGGAGAACAAATGAGAGACTAGCTGTAGGTGTCTGCACGGACAAATTTAATGCTCATTTCCCACCAGGAAGAGGAATTAACCAAACGCTCAGCATGCCGTGCCGGAACCAGATTAGGGCCTGAAGCAACCCTGCGAGTTTGCGGCCAGCTCACAAGAAAGCGATTTGAAGAAAGAAGCTCCGGGGCACTCTAATTCACAAACCTGCAGAGTTATAAATGACAGCTATGGTCCAAAAATATATTGAAGGAAGCCTGCGAAGAGGACTTGAAAGCGGGGCAGAATTGCAGGAAAACGATTTCAGGGGGTAGACTGGAATTACATTTAAAGCATAGGAAAAGAGGCAGAACGTCGACAATGATGCACTTGGCCAAAAAGGGCGTATGCGTTTTTTCCTGAATATATTCAGGAAAAAACGCATACGCCCTTTTTGGCCAACCAAGCAAGCATGTTAAAGAAATCTGCACTACAATGAAGTCTCACTGCCCCCCGGTCAAAAGGGCCATCTGAAAAAAGTGTAAAATCCAGAAAGGCAGCACAGGCCATGGAGAACAGGGAGCCTTGTTATGCTGATGGGCGGGATGTAAATTGCCAACAGCCACTCTGGAGAAGTGTATGGTGTTTCCTGAAACACCTAAAAAACAAAGCAACAGAGCCTACGGCACTTCCACTTATGGTCCTATAGCTTAGGGAAATTTAAATCCAAAACACACAGCCAAGCCAAAGTTTCAGATGGCTCTGTTTACAAGAACCTCTTCTACGGTACAAGTTAAATATCCCAGAAAGCGAAAAATGGATAAAGAAGTTGTGGTACGTACGTACAATGGAATATCAGTCACCAAGGAAAGCTATGTCATCTGGCCCGTCGTGGCGTAATGAGTGGATTCAGGTACGATGATTCTAAGTGAAATAAGTCACACAGAAAATGAAACATCATAAGATATCACTAACACACCGAATGTAATCTTGGCTACACGTGAACTGAATTACAAAACAGAACAGGGTCTCAAATTTAGAAAACCAACTTATGTTTGCTTAAGGGGAAAGGTGAGTTGGGGTGCTGCATAAAACCAGAGATAGAAATTAGCACAGATACCATTCCATACGTCAAATATGTAATAGTCAAGACCTACCCCTTGCTCAACGAAATGGGCTAAACACCCTATATTCAACGCCTAGGAATACACCTGACTAGTAAGAATCTTCAAACCCATGGATTTATATGTCTCCATAAGAGAATCAAGCGTGTGTAGAGCTGCATGAATGCAGCAGAGAAAATCCGATAAATCCTATTATCAAAATGAATTACAAAAACAAAACACAATGACAGTGAAATAGAGAGCAATTCTTAAATAATTCATTCAGGGCTTGTGATGCAACCTGGATTTACCTCATCTACACCCAGAGCTGAGTGAGACATAAAGTTGGACACTTCGGGCTGATAGCATTGGTGAGGTTCGATGAGCAAATGCAGACCATTTGAAGTCATACTGCATGGTACCCATTCCATGGGTCCCAACTCTCCAGGTTTAAGCGATTCTTCCTTCAGCTAAAACATGCATGGGAAACCCACAGTATGGTGCACCGTGTGACCGGGAAACGTTTTCAAATGCATCTCAGTTTTCGTCCCCTTTTACTCGGGTTCACAATTCCAGACCCTTTACTAACACTCTCCCCACTTGGAGAGTCAGTGCCTTTAACCTCCTGTTTGGCACAGTTTGCAATTTCTGCGCAAGATGAACAGGAATAGGGAGAACCAATGAGAGACTAGCTGTAGGTGTCTGCACGGGCAAATTTAACGCTCATTTCCCACCAGGAAGAAGAATTAACCGAAGGCTCAGCATGCTGTGCCAGAAACAGATTAGGGCCTGAAGCAATCCTGAGGGTTTGCGGCCAGCTCACAAGAAAGCGATTTGAAGAAAGGAGCTCCGGGGCACTGTAATTCAAAACCTGCAGTGTTGTAAATGACAGCTATCGTCCAAAAATATATTGAAGGAAGGCTGCGAAGAGGACTTGAAAGCGGGGCAGAATTTCAGGAAAACGATTTCATGGGGTAGACTGGAATTGCATTTAAAGCATAGGAAAAGAGGCAGAACGTCGACAATGATGCACTTGGCCAAAAAGAGCGTATGCGTTTTTTCCTGAATATATTCAGGAAAAAACGCATACGCTCTTTTTGGCCAACCAAGCAACCATGTTAAAGAAATCTGCACTACAATGAAGTCTCACTGCCCCCCGGTCAAAAGGGCCATCTGAAAAAAGTGTAAAATCCAGAAATGCAGCACAGGCCATGGAGAACAGGGAGCCTTGTTATGCTGATGGGCGGGATGTAAATTGCCAACAGCCACTCTGGAGAAGTGTATGGTGTTTCCTGAAACACCTAAAAAACAAAGCAACAGAGCCTACGGCACTTCCACTTATGGTCCTATAGCTTAGGGAAATTTAAATCCAAAACACACAGCCAAGCCAAAGTTTCAGATGGCTCTGTTTACAAGAACCTCTTCTACGGTACAAGTTAAATATCCCAGAAAGCGAAAAATGGATAAAGAAGTTGTGGTACGTACGTACAATGGAATATCAGTCACCAAGGAAAGCTATGTCATCTGGCCCGTCGTGGTGTAATGAGTGGATTCAGGTACGATGATTCTAAGTGAAATAAGTCACACAGAAAATGAAACATCATAAGATATCACTAACACACCGAATGTAATCTTGGCTACACATGAACTGAATTACAAAACAGAACAGGGTCTCAAATTTAGAAAACCAACTTATGTTTGCTTAAGGGGAAAGGTGAGTTGTGGTGCTGCATAAAACCAGAGACAGAAATTAGCACAGATACCATTCCATAAGTCAAATATGTAATAGTCAAGACCTACCCATTGCTCAACGAAATGGGCTAAACACCCTATATTCAACGCCTAGGAATACACCTGACTAGTAAGAATCTTCAAACCCATGGATTTATATGTCTCCATAAGAGAATCAAGCGTGTGTACAGCTGCATGAAGGCAGCAGAGAAAATCCGATAAATCCTATTATCAAAATGAATTACAAAAACAAAAAAGAATGACAGTGAAATAGAGAGCAATTCTTAAATAATTCATTCAGGGCTTGTGATACAACCTGGATTTACCTCATCTAAACCCAGAGCTGAGTGAGACATAAGGTTGGACACTTCGGGCTGATAGCATTGGTGAGGTTCGATGAGCAAATGCAGACCATTTGAAGTCATACTACATGGTAACCATTCCATGGGTCCCAACTCTCCAGGTTTAAGCGATTCTTCCTTCAGCTAAAGCATGCATGGGAAACCCACAGTATGGTGCACCGTGTGACCGGGAAACATTTTCAAATGCATCTCAGTTTTTGCCCCTTTTACTCGGGTTCACAATTCCAGACACTTTACTAACACTCTCCCCACTTGGAGAGTCAGTGCCTTTAACCTGCTGTTTGGCACAGTTTGCAATTTCTGCGCAAGATGAACAGGAATAGTGAGAACCAATGAGAGACTAGCTGTAGGTGTCTGCACGGGCAAATTTAACGCTCACTTCCCACCAGGAAGAGGAATTAACCAAAGGCTCAGCATGCCGTGCCGGAACCAGATTAGGGCCTGAAGCAATCCTTCGGGTTCGTGGCCAGCTCAAAAGAAAGCGATTTGAAGAAAGGAGCTCAGGGGCACTGTAATTCACAAACCTGCAGAGTTATAAATGACAGCTATCGTCCAAAAATATATTGAAGGAAGGCTGTGAAGAGGACTTGAAAGCGGGGCAGAATTGCAGGAAAACGATTTCAGGTGGTGGACTGGAATTGCATTTAAAGCATAGGAAAAGAGGCAGAACGTCGACAATGATGCACTTGGCCAAAAAGGGCGTATGCGTTTTTTCCTGAATATATTCAGGAAAAAACGCATACGCCCTTTTTGGCCAACCAAGCAAGCATGTTAAAGAAATCTGCACTACAATGAAGTCTCACTGCCCCCCGATCAAAAGGGCCATCTGAAAAAAGTGTAAAATCCAGAAATGCAGCACAGGCCATGGAGAACAGGGAGCCTTGTTATGCTGATGGGTGGGATGTAAATTGCCAACAGCCACTCTGGAGAAGTGTATGGTGTTTCCTGAAACACCTAAAAAACAAAGCAATGCAGCCTCCGGCAGTTCCACATATGGTCCTATAGCTTGGGGAAATTAAAATCAAAAACACACAGCCACCCCAAAGTTTCAGACGGCTCTGTTTACAAGAAACTCGTCTAAGGTACAAGTTAAATGTCCCAGAAAGCGAAAAATGGATAAAGAAGATGTGGTACGTACGTACAATGGAATATCACTCACCAATGAAATCTATGTCATCTGGCCCGTCGTGGCATAATGAGTGGATTCAGGTACGATGATTCTAAGTGAAATAAGTCACACAGAAAATGAAACAGTATAAGATATCACTAATACACCGAATGTAATCTTGGCTACACATGAACTGAATTACAAAACAGAACAGGGTCTCAAATTTAGAAAACCAACTTATGTTTGCGTAAGGGGAAAGGTGAGTTGGGGTGCTGCATAAAACCAGAGTTAGAAATTAGCACAGATACCATTCCATAAGTCAAATACGTAATAGTCAAGACCTACCCCTTGCTCAACGAAATGGGCTAAACACCCTATATTCAACGCCTAGGAATACACCTGACTAGTAAGAATCTTCAAACCCATGGATTTATATGTCTCCATAAGAGAATCAAGCGTGTGTACAGCTGCATGAAGGCAAGAGAGAAAATCCGATAAATCCCATTATCAAAATGAATTACAAAAACAAAACACAATGACAGTGAAAGAGAGAGCAATTCTTAAATAATTCATTCAGGGCTTGTGATGCAACCTGGATTTACCTCATCTACACCCAGAGCTGAGTGAGACATAAGGTTCGACACTTCGGGCTGATAGCATTGGTGAGGTTCGATGAGCAAATGCAGACCATTTGAAGTCATACTGCATGGTACCCATTCCATGGGTCCCAACTCTCCAGGTTTAAGCGATTCTTCCTTCAGCTAAAACATGCATGGGAAACCCACAGTATGGTGCACTGTGTGACCGGGAAACTTTTTCAAATGCATCTCAGTTTTTGCCCCCTTTTACTCGGGTTCACAATTCCAGACCCTTTACTAAAACTCTCCCCACTTGGAGAGTCAGTGCCTTTAACCTGCTGTTTGGCACAGTTTGCAATTTCTGCGCAAGATGAACAGGAATAGGGAGAACCAATGAGAGACTAGCTGTAGGTGTCTGCACGGGCAAATTTAACGCTCATTTCCAACCAGGAAGAGGAATTAACCAAACGCTCAGCATGCCGTGCCGGATTCAGATTAGGGCCTGAACCAATCATGCGGGTTTGCGGCCAGCTCAGAAGAAAGCGATTTGAAGAAAGGAGCTCAGGGGCACTGTAATTCACAAACCTGCAGAGTTATAAATGACAGCTATCGTCCAAAAATATATTGAAGGAAGGCTGCGAAGAGGACTTGAAAGCGGGGCAGAATTGCAGGAAAACGATTTCAGGGGGTAGACTGGAATTGCATTTAAAGCATAGGAAAAGAGGCAGAACGTCGACAATGATGCACTTGGCCAAAAAGGGCGTATGCGTTTTTTCCTGAATATATTGAGGAAAAAACGCATACGCCCTTTTTGGCCAACCAAGCAAGCATGTTAAAGAAATCTGCGCTACAAAGAAGTCTCACTGCCCCCCGGTCAAAAGGGCCATCTGAAAATAGTGTAAAATCCAGAAATGTAGCACAGGCCATGGAGGACAGGTAGCCTTGTTATGCTGATGGGTGGGATGTAAATTGCCAACAGCCACTCTGGAGAAGTGTATTGTGTTTCCTGAAACACATAAAAAACAAAGCAACGGAGCCTACGGCACTTCCACTTATGGTCCTATAGCGTAGGGAAATTAAAATCAAAAACACACAGCCACCCCAATGTTTCAGACGGCTCTGTTAACAAGAACCTCGTCTACGGTACAAGTTAAATATCCCAGAAAGCGAAAAATGGATAAAGAAGTTGTGGTACGTACGTACAATGGAATAACACTCACCAATGAAATCTATGTCATCTGGCCCGTCGTGGCATAATGAGTGGATTCAGGTACGATGATTCTAAGAGAAATAAGTCACACAGAAAATGAAACATCATAAGATATCACTAATACACCGAATGTAATCTTGGCTACACATGAACTGAACTACAAAACAGAACAGGGTCTCAAATTTAGAAAACCAACTTATGTTTGCTTAAGGGGAAAGGTGAGTTGGGGTGCTGCATAAAACCAGAGATAGAAATTAGCACAGATACCATTCCATACGTCAAATATGTAATAGTCAAGACCTACCCCTTGCTCAACGAAATGGGCTAAACACCCTATATTCAACGCCTAGGAATACACCTGACTAGTAAGAATCTTCAAACCCATGGATTTATATGTCTCCATAAGAGAATCAAGCGTGTGTACAGCTGCATGAAGGCAGCAGAGAGAATCCGATAAATCCTATTATCAAAATGAATTACAAAAACAAAACACAATGCCAGTGAAATAGAGAGCAATTCTTAAATAATTCATTCAGGGCTTGTGATGCAACCTGGATTTACCTCATCTAAACCCAGAGCTGAGTGAGACATAAGGTTGGACACTTCGGGCTGATAGCATTGGTGAGGTTCGATGAGCAAATGCAGACCATTTGAAGTCATACTACATGGTACCCATTCCATGGGTCCCAACTCTCCAGGTTTAAGCGATTCTTCCTTCAGCTAAAGCATGCATGGGAAACCCACAGTATGGTGCACCGTGTGACCGGGAAACCTTTTCAAATGCATCTCAGGGTTTGTCCCATTTTACTCGGGTTCACAATTCCAGACCATTTATTAACACTCTCCCCACTTGGAGAGTCAGTGCCTTTAACCTCCTGTTTGGCACAGTTTGCAATTTCTGTGCAAGATGAACAGGAATAGGGAGAACCAATGAGAGATTGGTGTAGGTGTCTGCAGGGGCAAATTTAACGCTCATTTCCCACCAGGAAGAGGAATTAACCAAAGGCTCAGCATGCCGTGCCGGAACCAGATTAGGGCCTGAAGCAATCCTGCGGGTTTGCGGCTGGCTCATAAGAAAGCGATTTGAAGAAAGTAGCTCAGGGGCACTGTAATTCACAAGCCTGCAGAGTTATAAATAACAGCTATCGTCCAAAAATATATTGAAGGAAGGCTGCGAAGAGGACTTGAAAGCGGGGCAGAATTGCAGGAAAACGATTTCAGGGGATAGACTGGAATTCCATTTAAAGCATAGGAAAAGAGGCAGAACGTCGACAATGATGCACTTGGCCAAAAAGTACATATGCGTTTTTTCCTGAATATATTCAGGAAAAAACGCATACTCCCTTTTTGGCCAACCAAGCAAGCATGTTAAAGATATCTGCACTACAATGAAGTATCACTGCCCCCCGGTCAAAAGGGCCATCTGAAAATAGTGTAAATCCAGAAATGCAGCACAGGCCATGGAGAACAGGGAGCCTTGTTATGCTGATGGGTGGGATGTAAATTGCCAAGAGCCACTCTGGAGAAGTGTATGGTGTTTCCTGAAACACCTAAAAAACAAAGCAACGGAGCCTACGGCACTTCCAGTTATGGTCCTAGAGCTTAGGGAAATTAAAATCAAAAACACACACATCCACCCCAAAGTTTCAGACGGCTCTGTTTACAAGAACCTCGTCTACGGTACAAGTTAAATATCCCAGAAAGCGAAAAATGGATAAAGAAGTTGTGGTACGTACGTACAATGGAATATCAGTCACCAATGAAATCTATGTCATCTGGACCATCGTGGCATAATGAGTGGATTCAGGTACGATGATTCTAAGTGAAATACGTCACACAGAAAATGAAACATCATAAGATATCACTAATACACCGAATGTAATCTTGGCTACACATGAACTGAATTACAAAACAGAACAGGGTCTCAAATTTAGAAAACCAACTTATGTTTGCATAAGGGGAAAGGTGAGTTGGGGTGCTGCATAAAACCAGAGTTAGAAATTAGCACAGATACCATTCCATAAGTAAAATACATAATAGTCAAGACCTACCCCTTGCTCAACAAAATGGGCTAAACACACTATATTCAACGCCTAGGAATACAGCTGACTAGTAAGGATCTTCAAACCCATGGATTTATATGTCTCCATAAGAGAATCAAGCGTGTGTACAGATGCATGAAGGCCGCAGAGAAAATCCGATATATCCTATTATCAAAATGAATTACAAAAACAAAACACAATGACAGTGAAATAGAGAGCAATTCTTAAATAATTCATTCAGGGCTTGTGATGCAACCTGGATTTACCTCATCTACACCCAGAGCTGAGTGAGATATAAGGTTGGACACTTCGTGCTGATACCATTGGTGAGGTTCGATGAGAAAATGCAAACCTTTTGAAGTCATAATACATGGTACACATTCCATGGGTCCCAACTCTCCAAGTTGAAGCGATTCTTCCTTCAGCTAAAGCATGCATGGGAAACCCACAGTATGGTGCACCGTGTAACCGGCAAACCTTTTCAAATGCATCTCAGATTTTGTCCCCTTTTACTCGGGTTCACAATTCCAGACACTTTCTAACACTCTCCCCACTTGGAGAGTCAGTGCCTTTAACCTCCTGTTTCGCACAGTTTGCAATTTCTGCGCAAGATGAACAGGAATAGGGAGAACCAATGAGAGACTAGCTGTAGGTGTCTGCAGGGGCAAATTTAACGCTCATTTCCCACCAGGAAGAGGAATTAACCAAAGGCTCAGCATGCCGTGCCGGAACCAGATTAGGGCCTGAAGCAATCCTACCGGTTTGCAGCCAGCTCAGAAGAAAGCGATTTGAAGAAAGGAGATCAGGGGCACTGTAATTCACAAACCTGCAGAGTTATAAATGACAGCTATCGTCCAAAAATATATTGAAGGAAGGCTGCGAAGAGGACTTGAAAGCGGGGCAGAATTGCAGGAAAACGATTTCAGGGGGTAGACTGGAATTGCATTTAAAGCATAGGAAAAGAGGCAGAACGTCGACAATGATGCACTTGGCCAAAAAGGGCGTATGCGTTTTTTCCTGAATATATTCAGGAAAAAACGCATACGCCCTTTTTGGCCAACCAAGCAAGCATGTTAAAGAAATCTGCACTACAATGAAGTCTCACTGCCCCCCGGTCAAAAGGGCCATCTGAAAAAAGTGTAAAATCCAGAAATGCAGCACAGGCCATGGAGAACAGGGAGCCTTGTTATGCTGATGGGTGGGATGTAAATTGCCAACAGCCACTCTGGAGAAGTGTATGGTGTTTCCTGAAACACATAAAAAACAAAGCAACGGAGCCTACGGCACTTCCACTTATGGTCCTATAGCTGAGGGAAATTAAAATCAAAAACACACAGCCACCCCAAAGTTTCAGACGGCTCTGTTTACAAGAACCTCGTCTACGGTACAAGTTAAATATCCCAGAAAGCGAAAAATGGATAAAGAAGTTGTGGTACGTACGTACAATGGAATATCAGTCACCAATGAAATCTATGTCATCTAGCCCGTCGTGGCATAATGAGTGGATTCAGGTACGATGATTCTAAGTGAAATACGTCACACAGAAAATGAAACATCATGAGATATCACTAATACACGGAATGTAATCTTGGCTACACATGAACTGAATTACAAAACAGAACAGGGTCTCAAATTTAGAAAACCAGTTTATGTTTGCTTAAGGGGAAAGGGGAGTTGGGGTGCTGCATAAAACCAGAGATAGAAATTAGCACAGATACCATTCCATAAGTCTAATATGTAATAGTCAAGACCAACCCCTTGCTCAACGAGATGGACTAAACACCCTATATTCAACGCCTAGGAATACACCTGACTAGTAAGAATCTTCAAACCCATGGATTTATATGTCTCCATAAGAGAATCAAGCGTGTGTACAGCTGCATGTATTCAGCAGAATAAATCCGATAAATCCCCTTATCAAAATGAATTACAAAAACAAAACACAATGAGAGTGAAATAGAGAGCAATTCTTAAATAATTCATTCAGGGCATGTGATGCAACCTGGATTTACCTCATCTACACCCAGAGCTGAGTGAGACATAACGTTGGACACTTCGGGCTGATAGCATTGGTGAGGTTCGATGAGCAAATAGAGACGCTTTGAAGTCATACTGCATGGGACCCATTCCATGGGTCCCAACTCTCCAGGTTTAAGGGATTCTTCCTTCAGCTAAAACATGCATGGGGAACCCAGAGTATGGTGCACCGTGTGACCGGGAAACGTTTTCAAATGCATCTCAGTTCTAGTACCCTTTTACTCGGGTTCACAATTCCAGAGCCTTTACTAACACTCTCCCCACTTGGAGAGTCAGTGCCTTTAACCTGCTGTTTGGCACAGTTTGCAATTTCTGCGCAAGATGAACAGGAATAGGGAGAACCAATAAGAGACTAGCTGTAGGTGTCTGCACGGGCAAATTTAACGCTCATTTCCAACCAGGAAGAGGAATTAACCAAACGCTCATCATGCCATGCCGGAACCAGATTAGGGCCTGAAGCAATCCTGCGGGTTTGCGGCCAGCTCACAAGAAAGCGATTTGAAGAAAGGAGCTCAGGGGCACTGTAATTCACAAACCTGCAGAGTTATAAATGACAGCTATCGTCCAAAAATATATTGAAGGAAGGCTGCGAAGATGACTTGAAAGCGGGGCAGAATTGCAGGAAAACGATTTCAGGGGGTAGACTGGAATTGCATTTAAAGCATAGGAAAAGAGGCAGAACGTCGACAATGATG
Organism: Delphinapterus leucas; assembly: GCF_059928025.1. NCBI lineage: Eukaryota > Metazoa > Chordata > Mammalia > Artiodactyla > Monodontidae > Delphinapterus > Delphinapterus leucas. Next base: position 16,871,180 of record NW_028322236.1, on the reverse strand, counting down.
CACTTGGCCAAAAAGGGCGTATGCGTTTTTTCCTGAATATATTCAGGAAAAAACGCATACGCCCTTTTTGGCCAACCAAGCAAGCATATTAAAGATATCTGCACTACAATGAAGTCTCACTGCCCCGTGGTCAAAAGAGCCATCTGAAAAAAGTGTAAAATCCAGAAAGGCAGCACAGGCCATGCAGAGTAGGGAGCCTTGTTATGCTGATGGGTGGGATGTAAATTGCCAACAGCCACTCTGGAGAAATGTATGGTGTTTCCTGAAACACCTAAAAAACAAAGCAACGGAGCCTATAGCACTTCCACTTATGGTCCTATGGCTTAGGGAAATTAAACTCAAAAACACACAGCCACCCCAAAGTTTCAGACGGCTCTGTTTACAAGAACCTCGTCTACGGTACAAGTTAAATATCCCAGAAAGCGAAAAATGGATAAAGAAGTTGTGGTACGTACGTACAATGGAATATCACTCACCAATGTAATCTATGTCATCTGGCCCGTCGTGGCATAATGAGTGGATTCAGGTACGATGATTCTAAGAGAAATAAGTCACACAGAAAATGAAACATCATAAGATATCTCTAATACACCGAATGTAATCTTGGCTACACATGAACTGAATTACAAAACAGAACAGGGTCTCAAATTTAGAAAACCAACTTATGTTTGCTTAAGGGGAAAGGTGAGTTGGGCTGCTGCATAAAACCAGAGATAGAAATTAGCACAGATACCATTCCATACGTCAAATATGTAATAGTCAAGAACTACACCTTGCTCAACGAAATGGGCTAAACACCCTATATTCAACGCCTAGGAATACACCTGACTAGTAAGAATCTTCAAACCCATGGATTTATATGTCTCCATAAGAGAATCAAGCGTGTGTACAGCTGCATGAAGGCAGCAGAGAAAATCCGATAAATCCCCTTATCAAAATGAATTACAAAAACAAAACACAATGACAGTGAAATAGAGAGCAATTTTTAAATAATTCATTCAGGGCTTGTGATGCAACCTGGATTTACCTCATCTACACGCAGAACTGAGTGAGACATAAAGTTGGACACTTCGGGCTGATAGCATTGGTGAGGTTCGATGAGAAAATGCAGACCATTTGAAGTCATACTACATGGTACCCATTCCATGGGTCCCAACTCTCCAGGTTTAAGCCATTCTTCCTTCAGCTAAAGCATGCATGGGAAACCCACAGTATGGTGCACCGTGTGACCGGGAAACATTTTCAAATGCATCTCAGTTTTTGTCCCCTTTTACTCGGGTTCACAATTCCAGACCCTTTACTAACACTCTCCCCACTTGGAGAGTCAGTGCCTTTAACCTGCTGTTTGGCACAGTTTGCAATTTCTGCGCAAGATGAACAGGAATAGGGAGAACCAATGAGAGACTAGCTGTAGGTGTCTGCAGGGGCAAATTTAACGCTCATTTCCAACCAGGAAGAGGAATTAACCAAACGCTCAGCATGCCGTGCCGGAACCAGATTAGGGCCTGAAGCAATCCTGCGGGTTTGCGGCCAGCTCAGAAGAAAGCGATTTGAAGAAAGGAGCTCAGGGGCACTGTAATTCACAAACCTGCAGAGTTATAAATGACAGCTATCGTCCAAAAATATATTGAAGGAAGGCTGCGAAGAGGACTTGAAAGCGGGGCAGAATTGCAGGAAAACGATTTCAGGGGGTAGACTGGAATTGCATTTAAAGCATAGGAAAAGAGGCAGAACGTCGACAATGATGCACTTGGCCAAAAAGGGCGTATGCGTTTTTTCCTGAATATATTCAGGAAAAAACGCATACGCCCTTTTTGGCCAACCAAGCAAGCATGTTAAAGAAATCTGCACTACAATGAAGTCTCACTGCCCCCCGGTCAAAAGGGCCATCTGAAAAAAGTGTAAAATCCAGAAAGGCAGCACAGGCCATGGAGAACAGGGAGCCTTGTTATGCTGATGGGCGGGATGTAAATTGCCAACAGCCACTCTGGAGAAGTGTATGGTGTTTCCTGAAACACCTAAAAAACAAAGCAACGGAGCCTACGGCACTTCCACTTATGGTCCTAGAGCTTAGGGAAATTAAAATCAAAAACACACACATCCACCCCAAAGTTTCAGACGGCTCTGTTTACAAGAACCTCGTCTACGGTACAAGTTAAATATCCCAGAAAGCGAAAAATGGATAAAGAACTTGTGGTACGTACGTATAATGGAATATCACTCACCAATGAAATCCATGTCATCAGGCCCGTCGTGGCATAATGAGTGGATTCAGGTACGATGATTCTCAGTGAAATAACTCACACAGAAAATGAAACAACATAAGATATCACTAATACACGGAATGTAATCTTGGCTACACATGAACTGAATTACAAAACAGAACAGGGACTCATATTTAGAAAACCAACTTATGTTTGCTTAAGGGGAAAGGTGAGTTGGGGTGCTGCATAAAACCAGAGTTAGAAATTAGCACAGATACCATTCCATAAGTCAAATACGTAATAGTCAAGACCTACCCCTTGCTCAACGAAATGGGCTAAACACACTATATTCAACGCCTAGGAATACACCTGACTAGTAAGGATCTTCAAACCCATGGATTTATATGTCTCCATAAGAGAATCAAGCGTGTGTACAGCGGCCTATATGGAGCAGTGAAAATCCGATAAATCCCATTATCAAAATAAATTTCACAAACACAACACAATGACAGTGAAATAGAGAGCACTTCTTAAATAATTCATTCAGGGCTTGTGATGCAACCTGTATTTACCACATCAACACCCAGAGCTGGGTGAGACATAAGGCTGGACACTTCGGGCTGATAGCATTGGTGAGGTTCGGTGAGCAAACGCAGACCCTTTGAAGTCATACTGCATGGTAGCCATTCCATTGGTCCCAACTCTCCAGGTTTAAGGGATTCTTCCTTCAGCTAAAACATGCATGGGAAACCCAGAGTATGGTCCACCGTGTGATTGGGAAACGTTTTCAAATGCATCTCAGGTTTCGTCCCCTGGTACTCGGGTTCACCATTCCAGACGCTTTACTAACACTCTCCCCACTTGGAGAGTCAGTGCCTTTAACCGCCTGTTTGGCACAGTTTGCAATTTCTGCGCAAGATGAACAGGAATAGGGAGAACCAATGAGAGAGAAGCTGTAGGTGGCTGCACGGGCAAATGGAACGCTCATTTCCCACCAGGAAGAAGAATTATCCAAAGGCTCAGCGTGCCCTGCCGGAACCAGATTAGGGCCTGAAGCAATCCTGCGGTTTTGCGGCCAGCTCACAAGAAAGCGAGTTGAAGAAAGGAGCTCAGGGGCACTGTAATTCACAAACCTGCAGAATTATGAATGACAGCTCGTTCAAAAATGTATTGAAGTAAGTCCTCGAAGAGGACTTGAAAGCGGGGCAGAATTTCAGGAAAACGATTTCAGGGGGTAGACTGGAATTGCACTTAAAGCATAGGAAAAGAGGCAGAATGTCGACAATGATGCACTTGGCCAAAAAGGGCGTATGCATTTTTTCCTGAATATATTCAGGAAAAAACGCATACGCACTTTTTGGCCAACCAAGCAAGCGTGTAAAGGAAATCTGAACTACAATGAAGTCTCACTGCCCCCCGGTCCAAACGGCCATCTGAAACAAGTGTAAAATCCAGAAAGGCAGGACAGGTCATGGAGAAGAGGGAGCCTTGTTATGCTGATGGGCGGGATGTAAATTGCCAACAGCCACTCTGGAGAAGTGTATGGTGTTTCCTGAAACACGTAGGAAACAAAGCAACACAGCCTATGGCACTTCCACTTAGGGTCCTATAGCTTAGGGATATTAAAATCAAAAACACACAGCCACCCCAAAGTTTGGGACGGCTCTGTTTACAAGAACCTCGTCTACGGTACAAGTTAAATATCCGAGAAAGCAAAAAATGGATAAAGAAATTGTGGTACGTACGTACAATGGAATATCACTCAGCAATGAGATCTAGGTCATCAGGCCCGTAGCGGCAAAATCAGTGGATTCAGGTACGACGATTCTACGAGAAATAAGTCTCTCAGAAAAAGAAATATCATAAGATATCACTAATACACGGAACGTAAACTTCGCTACACATGAACTGAATTACAAAACAGAACAGGGTCTCAAATTTAGAAAACCAACTTATGCTTGCTTATGGGGAAAGGTGAGTTGGGGTGCTGCATCAAACCAGAGATTGAAATTAGCACAGATACCGTTCCATAAGCCAAATATATAATAGACAAGACCTACTCCTTGCTCAACGAAATGGACTCAACACCCCATATTCAACGCCTGGGAATATACCTGACAAGTAAGAATCTTAAGACCCATGGATTTATATGTCTCCATAAGGAAATCAAGCATGTGTACAGCAGCCTAAACGCAGCAGTGAAAATCCGATAAATCCCATTATCAAACTAAATTTCACAAACAAAACACAATGACAGTGAAATAGAGAGCAATTCTTAAATAATTCATTCAGGGCTTGTGATGCAACCTGGATTTACCACAACTACACCCAGAGCTGGGTGAGACATAAGGCTGGACACTTCGGGCTGATAGCATTGGTGAGGTTCGGTGAGCAAACGCAGACCCTTTGAAGTCATACTGCATGGTAGCCATTCCATGGGTCCCAACTCTCCAGGTTTAAGGGATTCTTCCTTCAGCTAAAACATGCATGGGAAACCCAGAGTATGGTCCACCGTGTGATTGGGAAACGGTTTCAAATGCATCTCAGGTTTCGTCCCCTGGTACTCGGGTTCACCGTTCCAGACGCTTTACTAACACTCTCCCTACTTGGAGAGTCAGTGCCTTTAACCTCCTGTTTGGCACAGTTTGCAATTTCTGCGCAAGATGAACAGGAATAGGGAGAACCAATGAGAGACTAGCTGTAGGTGTCTCCACGTGCCAATGGAACGCTCATTTCCCACCAGGAAGAGGAATTAACCAAAGGCTCATCGTGCCCTGCCGGAACCACATTAGGGCCTGAAGCAATCCTGCGGTTTTGCGGCCAGCTCACAAGAAAGCGAGTTGAAGAAAGGAGCTCAGGGGAACTGTAATTCACAAACCTGCAGAGTTATGAATGACAGCTATCGCCCAAAAATGTATTGAAGTATGTCTTCGAAGAGGACTTGAAAGCGGGGCAGAATTTCAGGAAAACGATTTCAGGGGGTAGACTGGAATTGCACTTAAAGCATACGAAAAGAGGCAGAATGTCCACAATGATGCACTTGGCCAAAAAAGGCGTATGAGTTTTTTCCTGAATATATTCAGGAAAAAACGCATACGTGCTTTTTGGGCAACCAAGCAAGCCTGTAAAGGAAATCTGCACTACAATGAAGTCTCACTGCCCCCCGGTCAAAAGGGCCATCTGAAAAAAGTGTAAAATCCAGAAAGGCAGGCCAGGTCATGGAGAACAGGGAGCCTTGTTATGCTGATGGGCGGGATGTACATTGCCAACAGCCACTCTGGAGAAGTGTATGTTGTTTCATGAAACACGTAGGAAACAAAGCAACACAGCCTATGGCACTTCCAATTAGGGTCCTATAGCTTAGGGAAATTAAAATCAAAAACACACAGCCACCCCAAAATTTGGGATGGCTCTGTTTACAAGAACCTCGTCTACCGTACAAGTTAAATATCCGAGTAAGCAAAACATGGGTAAAGATGTTGTGGTACGTATGTACAATGGAATATCACTCAGCAATGAAATCTATGTCATCAGGCCCGTAGCGGCATCATGAATTGATTCAAGTACTATGATTCTACTAGAAATAATCTCACAGAAAAAGAAAGATCATAAGATATCACTAATACACGGAACGTAAACTTGGCTACACATGAACTGAAATACAAAAGAGAACAGGGTCTCAAATTTAGAAAACCAACTTATGCTTGCTTATAGGGAAAGGTGAGTTGGGGTGCTGCATAAAACCAAAGATTGAAATTAGTACAGATAACGTTCCATAAGCCAAATATATAATAGACAAGACCTACACCTTGCTCAACGAAATGGACTCAACACCCCTTATTCAACGCCTGCGAATATACCTGACAAGTAAGAATCTTAAAACCCATGGATTTATATGTCTCCATAAGGAAATCAAGCATGTGTACAGCGGCCTAAACACAAGAGTGAAAATCCGATAAATCCCATTATCAAAATAAATTTCAAAAACAAAACACAATGACAGTGAAATAGAGAGCAATTCTTAAATAATTCATTCAGGGCTTGTGATGCAACCTGGATTTACCTCATCTACACCCAGAACTGAGTGAGACATAAAGTTGGACACTTCGGGCTGATAGCATTGGTGAGGTTTGATGAGCAAATGCAGACCATTTGAAGTCATACTGCACGGTACCCATTCCAAAGGTCCCAACTCTCCAGGTTTCAGCGATTGTTCCTTCAGCTAAAACATGCATGGGAAACCCAGAGTATGGTGCACCGTGTGACCGGGAAACGTTTTCAAATGCATCTCAGTTTTTGTCCCCTTTTACTCGGGTTCACAATTCCAGACCCTTTACTAACACTCTTCCCACTTGGAGAGTCAGTGCATTTAACCTGCTGTTTGGCACAGTTTGCAATTTCTGCGCAAGATGAACAGGAATAGGGAGAAACAATGAGAGACTAGCTGTAGGTGTCTGCACGGGCAAATTTAACGCTCATTTCCAACCAGGAAGAGGAATTAACCAAACGCTCAGCATGCCGTGCCGGAACCAGATTAGGGCCTGAAGCAATCCTGCGGGTTTGCGGCCAGCTCACAAGAAAGCGATTTGAAGAAAGGAGCTCAGGGGCACTGTAATTCACAAACCTGCAGAGTTATAAATGACAGCTATCGTCCAAAAATATATTGAAGGAAGGCTGCGAAGAGGACTTGAAAGCGGGGCAGAATTTCAGGAAAACGATTTCAGGGGGTAGACTGGAATTCCATTTAAAGCATAGGAAAAGAGGCAGAACGTCGACAATGATGCACTTGGCCAAAAAGGGCGTATGCGTTTTTTCCTGAATATATTCAGGAAAAAACGCATACGCCCTTTTTGGCCAACCAAGCAAGCATGTTAAAGAAATCTGCACTACAATGAAGTCTCACTGCCCCCCGGTCAAAAGGGCCATCTGAAAAAAGTGTAAAATCCAGAAATGCAGCACAGGCCATGGAGAACAGGGAGCCTTGTTATGCTGATGGGTGGGATGTAAATTGCCAACAGCCACTCTGCAGAAGTGTATGGTGTTTCCTGAAACACCTAAAAAACAAAGCAACGGAGCCTACGGCACTTCCACTTATGGTCCTATAGCTTAGGGAAATTAAAATAAAAAACACACAGCCACCCCAAAGTTTCAGACGGCTCTGTTTACAAGAACCTCGTCTACGGTACAAGTTAAATATCCCAGAAAGCGAAAAATGGATAAAGAAGTTGTGGTACGTACGTACAATGGAATATCACTCACCAATGAAATCTATGTCATCTGGCCCGTCGTGGCATAATGAGTGGATTCAGGTACGATGATTCTAAGAGAAATAAGTCACACAGAAAATGAAACATCATAAGATATCACTAATACACCGAATGTAATCTTGGCTACACATGAACTGAATTACAAAACAGAACAGGGTCTCAAATTTAGAAAACCAACTTATGTTTGCTTAAGGGGAAAGGTGAGTTGGGGTGCTGCATAAAACCAGAGATAGAAATTAGCACAGATACCATTCCATACGTCAAATATGTAATAGTCAAGACCTACCCCTTGCTCAACGAAATGGGCTAAACAACCTATTTTCAACGCCTAGGAATACACCTGACTAGTAAGAATCTTCAAACCCCTGGATTTATATGTCTCCATAAGAGAATCAAGCGTGGGTACAGCTGCATGAAGGTAGCAGAGAAAATCCGATAAATCCTATTATCAAAATGAATTACAAAAACAAAACACAATGACAGTGAAATAGAGAGCAATTCTTAAATAATTCATTCAGGGCTTGTGATGCAACCTGGATTTACCTCATCTACACCCAGAGCTGAGTGAGACATAAAGTTGGACACTTCGGGCTGATAGCATTGGTGAGGTTCGAAGAGCAAATGCAGACCATTTGAAGTCATACTGCATGGTACCCATTCCATGGGTCCCAACTCTCCAGGTTTAAGCGATTCTTCCTTCAGCTAAAACATGCATGAGAAACCCACAGTATGGTGCACCGTGTGACCAGGAAACGTTTTCAAATGCATCTCAGTTTTCGTCCCCTTTTACTCGGGTTCACAATTCCAGACCCTTTACTAACACTCTACCCACTTGGAGAGTCAGTGCCTTTAACCTGCTGTTTGGCACAGTTTGCAATTTCTGCGCAAGATGAACAGGAATAGGGAGAACCAATGAGAGACTAGCTGTAGGTGTCTGCACGGGCAAATTTAACGCTCATTTCCAACCAGGAAGAGGAATTAACCAAACGCTCAGCATGCCGTGCCGGAACCAGATTAGGGCCTGAAGCAACCCTGCGAGTTTGCGGCCAGCTCACAAGAAAGCGATTTGAAGAAAGGAGCTCCGGGGCACTCTAATTCACAAACCTGCAGAGTTATAAATGACAGCTATCGTCCAAAAATATATTGAAGGAAGCCTGCGAAGAGGACTTGAAAGCGGGGCAGAATTGCAGGAAAACGATTTCAGGGGGGAGACTGGAATTGCATTTAAAGCATAGGAAAAGAGGCAGAACGTCGACAATGATGCACTTGGCCAAAAAGGGCGTATGCGTTTTTTCCTGAATATATTCAGGAAAAAACGCATACGCCCTTTTTGGCCAACCAAGCAAGCATGTTAAAGAAATCTGCACTACAATGAAGTCTCACTGCCCCCCGGTCAAAAGGGCCATCTGAAAAAAGTGTAAAATCCAGAAATGCAGCACAGGCCATGGAGAACAGGGAGCCTTGTTATGCTGATGGGTGGGATGTAAATTGCCAACAACCACTCTGGAGATGTGTATTGTGTATCCTGAAACACCTAAAAAACAAAGCAACGGAGGCTACGGCACTTCCACTTATGGTCCTATAGCTTAGGGAAATTAAAATCAAAAACACACAGCCACCCCAAAGTTTCAGACGGCTCTGTTTACAAGAACCTCGTCTACGGTACAAGTTAAATATCCCAGAAAGCGAAAAATGGATAAAGAAGTTGTGGTACGTACGTACAATGGAATATCACTCACCAATGAAATCTATGTCATCTGGCCCGTCGTGGCATAATGAGTGGATTCAGGTACGATGATTCTAAGAGAAATAAGTCACACAGAAAATGAAACATCATAAGTTATCTCTAATACACCGAATGTAATCTTGGCTACACATGAACTGAATTACAAAACAGAACAGGGTCTCAAATTTAGAAAACCAACTTATGTTTGCTTAAGGGGGAAGGTGAGTTGGGGTGCTGCATAAAACCAGAGATAGAAATTAGCACAGATACCATTCCATACGTCAAATATGTAATAGTCAAGACCTACACCTTGCTCAACGAAATGGGCTAAATACCCTATATTCAACGCCTAGGAATACACCTGACTAGTAAGAATTTTCAAACCCATGGATTTATATGTCTCCATAAGAGAATCAAGCGTGTGTACAGCTGCATGAAGGTAGCAGAGAAAATCCGATAAATCCTATTATCAAAATGAATTACAAAAACAAAACACAATGACAGTGAAATAGAGAGCAATTCTTAAATAATTCATTCAGGGCTTGTGATGCAACCTGGATTTACCTCATCTACACCCAGAGCTGAGTGAGACATAAAGTTGGACACTTCGGGCTGATAGCATTGGTGAGGTTCGAAGAGCAAATGCAGACCATTTGAAGTCATACTGCATGGTACCCATTCCATGGGTCCCAACTCTCCAGGTTTAAGCGATTCTTCCTTCAGCTAAAACATGCATGGGAAACCCACAGTATGGTGCACCGTGTGACCGGGAAACGTTTTCAAATGCATCTCAGTTTTCGTCCCCTTTTACTCGGGTTCACAATTCCAGACCCTTTACTAACACTCTCCCCACTTGGAGAGTCAGTGCCTTTAACCTGCTGTTTGGCACAGTTTGCAATTTCTGCGCAAGATGAACAGGAATAGGGAGAACCAATGAGAGACTAGCTGTAGGTGTCTGCACAGGCAAATTTAATGCTCATTTCCATCCAGGAAGAGGAATTAACCAAACGCTCAGCATGCCGTGCCGGAACCAGATTAGGGCCTGAAGCAATCCTGCGGGTTTGCGGCCAGCTCAAAAGAAAGCGATTTGAAGAAAGGAACTCAGGGGCACTGTAATTCACAAACCTGCAGAGTTATAAATGACAGCTATCGTCCAAAAATATATTGAAAGAAGGCTGGGAAGAGGACTTGAAAGCGGGGCAAAATTGCAGGAAAACGATTTCAGGGGGTAGACTGGAATTGCATTTAAAGCATAGGAAAAGAGGCAGAACGTCGATAATGTTGCACTTGGCCAAAAAGGGCGTATGCGTTTTTTCCTGAATATATTCAGGAAAAAACGCATACGCCCTTTTTGGCCAACCAAGCAAGCATGTTAAAGAAATCTGCACTACAATGAAGTCTCACTGCCCCCCTGTCAAAAGGGCCATCTGAAAAAAGTGTAAAATCCAGAAAGGCAGCACAGGCCATGGAGAACAGGGAGCCTTGTTATGCTCATGGGTGGGATGTAAATTGCCAAGAGCCACTCTGGAGAAGTGTATGGTGTTTCCTGAAACACCTAAAAAACAAAGCAACGGAGCCTACGGCACTTCCACTTATGGTCCTATAGCTTAGGGAAATGAAAATCAAAAACACACAGCCACCCCAAAGTTTCAGATGGCGCTGTTTACAAGAACCTCGTCTACGGTACAAGTTAAATATCCCAGAAAGCGAAAAATGGATAAAGAAGTTGTGGTACGTACGTACAATGGAATATCACTCACCAATGAAATCTATGTCATCTGGCCCGTCGTGGCATAATGAGTGGATTCAGGTACGATGATTCTAAGAGAAATAAGTCACACAGAAAATGAAACATCATAAGTTATCTCTAATACACCGAATGTAATCTTGGCTACACATGAACTGAATTACAAAACAGAACAGGGTCTCAAATTTAGAAAACCAACTTATGTTTGCTTAAGGGGAAAGGTGAGTTGGGGTGCTGCATAAAACCAGAGATAGAAATTAGCACAGATACCATTCCATACGTCAAATATGTAATAGTCAAGACCTACCCCTTGCTCAACGAAATGGGCTAAACACCCTATATTCAACGCCTAGGAATACACCTGACTAGTAAGAATCTTCAAACCCATGGATTTATATGTCTCCATAAGAGAATCAAGCGTGTGTACAGCTGCATGAAGGCAGCAGAGAAAATCCGATAAATCCCATTATCAAAATGAATTACAAAAACAAAACACAATGACAGTGAAATAGAGAGCAATTCTTAAATAATTCATTCAGGTCTTGTGATGCAACCTGGATTTACCTCATCTACACCCAGAGCTGAGTGAGACATAAGGTTGGATACTTCGGGCTGATAGCGTTGGTGAGGTTCGATGAGGAAATGCAGACCATTTGAAGTCATACTGCATGGTACCCATTCCATGGGTCCTTACTCTCCAGGTTTAAGCGATTCTTCCTTCAGATAAAACATGCATGAGAAACGCAGAGTATATTCCACCATATGATTGCGAAACGTTTTCAAATGCATCTGTTTTTGTGCCCTGGTACTCGGGTTCACCATTCCAGACGCTTTACTAACACTCTCCCCACTTGGAGAGTCAATGCCTTTAACATCCTGTTCAGCACAGTTTGCAATTTCTGAGCAAGATGAACAGGAATAGGGAGAACCAATGAGAGACTAGCTGTAGGTGCCTGCACGGGCAAGTGTAACGACCATTTCCCACCAGGAAGAGGAATTAACCAAAGGGTCAGCGTGCCCTGCCAGAAACAGATTAGCGCCTGAAGCATTCCTGCGGTTTTCGGCCAGCTCACAAGAAAGCGAGTTGAAGAAAGGAGCTCAGGGGCACTCTAATTCACAAAACTGCAGAGTTATGAATGACAGCTATCGTCCAAAAATATATTGAAGTAAGTCTGCGAAGAGGACTGGAAAGGGGGGCAGCATTTGAGGAAAACTATTTCAGGGGGTAGACTGGAATTGCACTTAAAGCATAGGAAATGAGGCAGAATGTCGACAATGATGCACTTTGCCAAAAAGGGCGTATGCATTTTTTCCTGAATATATTCAGGAAAAAACGCATACACCCTTGATGGCCAACCAAGCAAGCCTGTAAAGGAAATCTGCACCAAGGGCAGAAAGCTGTTGGGGGGATGGTGGTGTGAAGAGTTGAGAGATTGGGATTGACATGTATACATTTATATGTATAAAATAGATAACCAATAAGAACCTGCTGTATAAAAAATAAGATTAAAAATTAAAAAAAATAAAATTAAAAAGTAAAACAGAAAAAATATTCTTCCCTCCACATACATGTATTTATATGAATAAATTATTTCTATGCTTATATTTGTAAATGCAAAAAAGAGGAATGAAATCTACCTTGAACCAAAAACGAAAAATAGAAAAAACAAACAGAATCCACAAGTTACACAGAGGAAAACCGTATCAGGACACTTGCTCCAGTTGTAAACAATTCTGAAGTTGGTCAGTGGTGGGGAATCATCTCCCATACAGCCAGCAGGCCCCACGCAACAAGCGTCCTCATTGCAAAGCTGGGGGACCGTGCTGAGGCATCTGTGAGTAAACGTGGTCCGAGCCCCAGGCCAGCTGCTGCTGAAATGTTCCCACCCTTCCCAGATAAAACACCTGAATATGTTCAAGGACTTGAAAGCCTAGAGGAAGGGCAATGGAGCCACACGAGTGATTGCATGCCAGCCAACTTGGTGCCTGCAGGCCAGACAGGATGGTCCTGGCCCTGGGTGCTCTTCTGGAAGCTTTCCATTTCCCTGCCTGAGATACCCCTCCTGTCCCGGCCCCCACTGATTTCTTCCTTCCTCACGTCTGCCCAGGGAGAAATTCCAGCGCCAGGTATGGGTGACACATCCTCTTCTTTAGCAGGTGGCATCTTGACAACTGCTGCAGAAAGTCCAGCAGAGCCCCACTCACACTGGGCCACCCACAACGCCGTGACCTGTCACTCCCTCCCACCAGCCCAGCCCCGAGACTGCTGACAGGGCAGAGAAAATGGCGTCAGGCACAGCTGCAGGGGTTCTTGCTGCCTGGAGCGGTGTTTATATTGATCTCAAAACAGGCACACCTGGGGAGGGCTGGCCGGCATGGTCAGGCTGCCCAGGTCAGCCAATCATCACCCCTCAGGGTCTCACAGTTGCAGAAAATGGAACTTGCTGAATCGGCCAGGTCCAAGGAACAGGTGTGGGCTCTTGAGAGTCAGGATAGACAATGGGCTGCAGCTCTGGCTTGTATTCTAATCATTTTATCTGGCCCATGAGTGGGAGACAGCTTCAAGAAAACCCTGGCCTAATAAGAGGACCCCAGGAGTCAGGGAGAGGAGGGGTGGGTGGTGGGTGGTGGGTGGAGACAGAGGCCTGGTGCCCCGGGTGCAGTGGAAGTCTCTGGAAGACCAGGTGGTGGCAGGCCGTACAGAGTGATGCCCAGGGTCACAGACCTGTCGGAGTTGCTATTTGTTAGTTCAAGTCCTGCTCTGAGGTGCTCTGTGTCAGATCTGAGTGACAGGTGAGCTGAGAGTGCTCTGCAATGAGGGCAATGTGCACGGTTCCTGTGTGCCCTGCCCTGCCACAGTACCTGCAAGTGTAGCTCTGTATCCTGGGAGGGAGCTGACCACGAGAGCCCCATGGGCTGCAGGGGACCTGCCCAGGGAACCCCATATCCTGGGATGGGCCTGACCATGAGAGCCCCATGGGCTGGTGTGGAGGTGGGGTACCTGCCCAGGTGAGCTCCATATCCTGAGATTGGCCTGACCACGAGAGCCCCATGGGCTGCCAGGGGCCTGGTAAAGATGTCAGGATCGTCAGTGAAGCCACCGAGTATATACCTCCAGTAGTTCCTAATTCCTACACCCTGCTGGTCATTCTACCAACCACCAGGAGACGGTATTCTGTATTAGTCTTCAATGATGCCTTCTTTTGTATGCCATTAGTCCCAGAGTCACAAGAAATTTTGGCTTGTAAGTGGCAGGACTCAACATACAACTAAAACAATACATCCAGGCCGTCTTGCCCCAAGTGTTCAAAAATTCCCACACCATCTTTGGGGAAAGCTTAGCTAAAGACGTAAAAGTTCTACCTCTGGAAAAGGAAACACTCCTTCAATATGCTGACGACATTCTGATCACCAGCCCTACTAAGGAGGCCTCTGAACTACCAAGCCAATAAAGGATAGAAGTTGTCCAAGAAAAAGCTCAAATATCACAGACTACGGTGACCTGCCTGGGCTTCATTCTCACAGAAGGTCGGAGAAGCTCATCCCAGGAAAGGGAAGAAACAATTTACAGCCTTACCCCTTTCTAAAACTAGAAGACAGCTTAGGGGTTCCTGGGGAGGCCAGAGTTTGCTGCTTCTGGATCCCTAACTACAGTCTACTAGCTGGGCCTCTATATGAAACACTGAAAGGAAAAGATGATGATCCTTTTGAATAGAATCCAGAAGTGGCCTTTCAAGAATGGAAAGAGCAGTCAATTCAGACCCTTGCCCTGGAACTCCCTAATTTAGCTAAACCCTTTGACCTTTACATTCCTGGTGAAAGGTGAATTGCCACTGGAGTATTAGTGCAAAACCTGGGACCACTTGAAATGGAACAATGCAAGAATGCCATCCAGGTAGGATAAACTATAGTCACCAAGGGGCTTGGCCCACTGCAACATCTGGCCAACATACTGGCGGTATCTAAAAACCTGGAAATCAGCAGCTCAAAAGGCCACCTCCCTCCTAAGGGAAAAGGACCCCACGTGGTGTTCCTAACCCCCAACCATGCCCTGAAGTTGCAGGGTTTGCTCCGTGGGCACACTGACCTCCAGTGAGGAAGCCCTCCTACTCCAACATCCAGAGAGATATCCGGGGGCAACGGGGCACCATGACGACACATGTGACCATCACTTGACCTGGAGTTTCTCTCATAAAACAACAAGAGTGTGTCACAAAAGAGTAGACTACTGCTTGCAGGACTTACTGCACCCAGAGGGGAGGTAATAATCTTGGCAGGGGAACCGTATATCACGCTGTCACCATAGAAAAGCCTACAGACACCGTGATGATGGTGACCAGTAAGACCGGCTGGACTCCTGTTTACTTCAAAAGGCTGTTAACTCAGTGGCCATCATGGTCCTTCATCACAACTGACCCTGGACTGTCCGGGAGTTGAGCAGGCAGGGTCCTGACACCTGGTGCTGTTTTTACGTTAATTCAGAGGCCTAATTGAAGAAAGTGCAGACTACTAGTCAGAGCATCTAGGCTGGCAGAAACGGTCAGCCTGAAGTGTCTGAACAAATGTGTGGCGGGGTGAAAGTGGACCTCACAGCGTCACTGCACATTTCCTTCCCGGACCCTTAAAGGTCATTAGAATCTATAACACTTCCAATGCTCATGCTCAGGCAGATGAACAGGGAGGCTGGAGGCCTGGGGACAATCAACGTCACCTAGAGGCTGCTGGGGAGAAGTTCTGACCCTCGCCCACGGGTATAAGGGCTCCTAACTCAGCACTCAGCCGTTACAGAAGAAGGGTCTGCACCCTCAGCACTCCAAGAATGAGGAAGAGGACAAAAGGCAGAAGAGGGGTTTGTCCCAGGCAAAGCCCATTAAAAATCCCTGGGAGATAAAAATAGAATCTGGGCAATAAAATAAAGTCTAACCTTTTTTATCCTTTGTGCTTTGTCTAATTTCATGTGCTCCTAGGGTCCCGCATACAGAGGTTCCACACCCGGCACTTCAGACCAGATTTCCTAGTACAGAATGGCTGGGTCGACACATCAGGTCCTGGGGCCCAGTGCAGACTCCGCGATATAGAGCCTGAGCTGCAGCCAACAGGGCCCTCGAGAGCTCTGCCCCCTCCCTCCCACTGAATCTGACAGGATCTCTACACAGCAGCCCAGCCCACAGCCCACGGGGTAGCACATGCTCTCACCTCTCCATTCTCTGATCAAAATATAAAGTTTCCTTTGCTTCTGAACCAAACTCAGTCTCGATCTTTTGGCTCCAATGACACTGGGCATGGGGACACTTGTTGGGGTCCACTCTGGAGGATCAGTAACAGAAATTGAGAACATTGTAACTTCAATGAACAGATGTGTGAGCCAAACTATAATTAACATAGAACAGTGTATAAGGCTCGGGTAAAATAAGATGTTTCTAACACTTCCATTTGATATTTCCATCACTTTATTATAAGCAAGTTCAGTGAAAAGGTTTGTCTTATTTGTCAGGTCAATATTAGAGAAGCGAAGTGATTTCTTTCCAAGGATGTACATCTAATAATCTTGGTTAAATCTTCAATCTTGTTTTAAATGCTTTTCCATTGAAAATGATACCTCTCATTCAGCTCCCCCATTTCTGAGAAGTATAAAATCTTATAATTTATTATTACCAAAGTGGAAAGGTGGGAGGAGGGATAAATTAACAGTTTGGGATTAACACATACACACTGCTATGTATAAAATAGATCGTCAACAAGGAACTACTCTATAGCACAGGGAACTACACTCAATATTTTGCAATAACCTATAAGGGGAAATAATCTGAAAAAGAATAGATATTTTTATTGACATCATCTATCAATGACAGTTAAAATGGAACCTAAGGGAAGCCGGTGGTCAGTGCTTCTGACCCTGAAGACTTCAATCATCTAAAGTTTGGACTCTGCCTACTTCCCAAGGCCCTTAATGAACATATGTGTAGCCGTAGCTTAAAAAATTCCCCAGTTTGGGTAGCGGAGAGACACTGATTTTGAAAAATCCCTGGTGTTCTCCTCACATGAACGGGACACTTCCTACAGCTAAAACATGCCTGTCACACCCAGAGGATGGTATATCGTCTGATCGGGAAGAGTTTGGAAAAGGCATCTCATCTCCTCATCTCCTGGTGCTCGGGTTCACCACTCCAGCGTCTTTACGAACAGTCTCCCCACTTGGAGATGTCAGCACTGTCAACATCCTGTTGCACACAGTTTGGAATTTGTCCAAGGATGAAGCAGAAGGAGGAGGAACAATGAGAGACAAGTCCTAGGTTTTCGGACAGGCACATGTCACTCTAATTTCCAATCAGGAAGACGAATTGACCAAAGGCTAGGGTTGCCCATGGAAACAGAATAGGGCTTGAGGAAATCCCGCTGCTTTGTGGCCAGTTCCCATAAACACAAGTTGAAAAATGGAACTCAGGGACACTAAAATTCACGAAACTGCAGAGTTGAAAATATCTATCACTGAAAAATGTCTTGAGGAAAGTCAGAGAAAAGGACTTGTAAGCAACGGAGAATGGCAGGAAAGGGATTGGATGAGGTAGAAAGGACTCGCCATTAAGCACAAGAAAAGGGGCTGAACATTGCCAACATTGCAGTTGGCCAAAAAGGGTGTATGCATCTTTTTCTGTATATATTCAAGAAAAGGGCATACACTTTTTTAGCCAACCAAACAGGTGGGCACTGGAAATCAATACTACAAAACATATCACTTCGCATCAGTCAGAAGAGCCTTCCTCATAAAGTGTAAACACCAGAAATGCAGGACAGGGCAAGGAGAAAAGGGAGCCCTGTGAGGCTTATAGTGGAAATGTATATTGCCAACGGTCACTCTGGAAAAGTGTATTGTGATTACTAAAGCATCTAAAAAATGAGCTACAGAGCACAGGGCACTTGCACTCATGGACGTATATCTTGGGAAAAAGAAAAATCGAGAGGACACAGGCACCCCAATGTTTACCGCCTCTCTGTTTAATATATCCTCGATTAGGATATAATTTATATGTCTCTGGAGGGAAAAAATGGACAGAGGTGTGGCACTTATGTAGAGTGGAATATTACTCAGCCTGAAAATCAATGAAACATGGCCAGTTGTAACAACCCCAGAGGAGTTACGTATGATCATTTGAAGTCACATAATTCAAAAAGACAAAGACATACGATATTACTAATACATGGAATGTAAACGTGGCTACAAATGAACTGAATTACAAAAGAGAACGGGGTCTCAAATTTAGAAAACCAACTTATGATTGCTTAAGGATCAAGGAGAGTTGGGGTGCTGCATAAAACCAGAGATTGAAATTAGCACAGATACCGTTCCATAAGCCAAATATGTAATAGAAAAAACCTACTTCCTGGTCAACGAAATGGAATCAACACCCCATATTCAGTGCCTAGGAATATACAGGATGAGTAAGAGTCTTAATACCTATGGATTTATATGTCTCCATAAGAGAATCAAGCGTGTGTACAGTGACAAAAACGCAGCAGTGAAAATCAGCTAAATCCCATTATCAAAATAAATTTCAAAAACAAAAAAAATGACAGTGAAATAGAGAGCAATTCTTAAATAATTCATTCAGGGCTTGTGATGCAACCTGGATTTACCTCATCTACACCCAGAGCTGAGTGAGACATAAGGTTGGAGACTTCGGGCTGACAGCATGGATGAGGTTCGATGAGCAAATGCAGACCGTTTGTAGTCATACTGCATAGTACCCATTCCATGGGTCCCAACTCTCCAGGTTTAAGGGATTCTTCCTTCAGCTAAAACATGCATGGGAAACCCACAGTATGGTGCACCGTGTGACCGGAAAACGTTTTCAAATGAATCTCAGTTTTCGTCCCCTTTTACTCGGGTTCACCATTCCAGACCCTTTACGAACACTCTCCCCACTTGGAGAGTCAGTGCCTTTAACCTCCTGTTTGGCACAGTTTGCAATTTCTGCGCAAGATGAACAGGAATAGGGAGAACCAATGAGAGACTAGCTGTAGGTGTCTGCAGGGGCAAATTTAACGCTCATTTCCCACCAGGAAGAGGAATTAATCAAAGGCTCAGCATGCCGTTCCGGAATCAGATTAGGGCCTGAAGCAATCCTCCGGGTTTGTGGCCAGCTCACAAGAAAGCGAGTTGAAGAAAGGAGCTCAGGGACACTATAATTCACAAACCTGCAGACTTATAATTGACAGCTATCGTCCAAAAATATATTGAAGTTAGGCTGCGAAGATACTTGAAAGCGGGGCAGAATTGCATGAAAACGATTTCAGGGGGTAGACTGGAATTGCATTTAAAGCATAGGAAAAGAGGCAGGACGTCGACAATGATGCTCTTGGGCAAAAAGAGCGTGTGCGTTTTTTCCTGAATATATTCAGGAAAAAACGCATACGCCCTTTTTGGCCAACCAAGCAAGCATGTTAAAGTAATCTGCACTACAATGAAGTCTCATCTCCCCCATGGTCAAAAGGGCCATCTGAAAAAAGTGTAAAATCCAGAAAGGCAGCACAGGCCATGGAGAACAGGAAGCCTTCTTATGCTGATGGGCGGGATGTAAATTGCCAACAGCCACTCTGGAGAAGTGTATGGTGTTTCCTCAAACACCTAAAAAAAAAAGCAACGGAGCCTACGGCACTTCCACTTATGGTCCTATAGTTTAGGGAAATTAAAATAAAAAAGACGCAGCCACCCCAAATTTTCGAATGGCTCTGTTTACAATATACTCATCTATGGTACAAGTTAAATATCCCAGAAAGCGGAAAATGGATAAAGAAGTTGTGCTACGAACGTACAATGGAATATCACACAGCAATGAAATCTATGTCTTCAGGCCCGTCGCGGCATAATGAGTGGATTCAGGTACGATGATTCTAAGTGAAATAAGTCACACAGAAAATGAAACATCATAAGATATCACTAATACACGGAATGTAAACTTGGCTACACATGAACTGAATTACAAAACAGAACAGGGTCTCAAATTTAGAAAACCAACTTATGCTTGCTTAAGGGGAAAGGTGAGTTGGGGTGGTGCATCAAACCAGAGATAGAAATTAGCACAGATACCTTTCCATAAGCCAAATATGTCATAGTCAAAACCTACACCTTGCTCAACGAAATGGACTAAACACCCCATATTCAACGCCTAGGAATACACCTGACTAGTAAGAATCTTCAAACCCATGGATTTATATGTCTGCATAAGAGAATCAAGCGTGTGTACAACTGCATGAATGCAGCAGAGAAAATCCGATAAATCCCATTATCAAAATGAATTACAAAAACAAAACACAATGACACTGAAAAAGAGAGCAATTCTTAAATAATTCATTCAGGGCTTGTAATGCACCCTGGATTTACCACATCTACACCCAGAGCTGAGTGAGACATAAGGTTGGACACTTCGTGCTGATAGCATTGGTGAGGTTCGATGAGCAAACGCAGACCCTTTGAAGTCATACTGCATGGTACCCATTCCATGGGTCCCAACTTTCCAGGTTTACAGGATTCTTCCTTCACCTAAATCATGCACCTGAATCCCAGAGTATGGTCCACCATGTGACTGGGAAGCGATTTTAAATGCCTCTCAGGTTTCGTCCCTTGGTACTCAGGTTCACCATTCCAGACGCTTTACTAACTCTCTCCCCACTTGGAGAGTCAGTGCCTTTAACCTCCTGTTGGGCACAGTTTGCAATATCTGCGCAAGATGAATAGGAATAGGGAGAACCAATGAGAGACTAGCTGTAGTTGTCTGCACGGGCAAATTTAACGCTCATTTCCCACCAGAAAAAGGAATTTTCCAAACGCTCAGCATGCTGTGCGGAAACCAGATTAGGGCCTGAAGCAATCCTGCGGTTTTGCGGCCAGCTCACAAGAAAGCTAGTTGAAGAAAGGAGCTCAGGGACACTGTAATTAACAAACCTGCAGAGTTATAAATGGCAGGTATCAAACAAAAATATATTGAAGTAAGGCTGCGAAGAGGACTTGAAAGTGGGGCAGAATTCCAGTAATATGATTTCAGGAGGTAGACGGGAAGTGCTCTGAAAGCATAGGAGAAGAGGCAGATTCTCGACAATGATGCACTTGGTCAAAAAGTGCATATGAGTTTTTTCAGGGCCCTCATTAAAGAGGGTAGGGGGCTCCCAGCATGCTTTCGTGGCCAACAGAGGGCCCACATCGCCAAGGCGATGTGAGCCAGCC
The DNA here is from genome assembly GCF_059928025.1 of Delphinapterus leucas. Lineage (NCBI taxonomy): Eukaryota > Metazoa > Chordata > Mammalia > Artiodactyla > Monodontidae > Delphinapterus > Delphinapterus leucas. The sequence continues at coordinate 16,850,014 of NW_028322236.1, read as the reverse complement.
AGGCAGGAGTGACCTCACATCAGAGGGCCCACCTCACAGAAGGGTAAGGAACCCAGCCAGGATCAGACTCTCACCAGAGTGCCCACATCAGCAAGGGGCTGTGAACCAGACAGGAGTGTCATCACACCCATGGGGCCACATCATCAAAGGTTGAGGTACCCAGGAAATGTGGCCTCAAACCAGAGGACCCACATCACCATGGGTCTCAGAGCGAGGCAGGCAGGATTAACCTCACAACACATGGCCCATTGTATAAAAAAGGTGAGGAATCCAGCAGTTGGAACATCCCAGCAGGCGTCCCAGAGCACCAGGGCTATGGGATCCAGGCAGTGATGAACTCACAACAGAGGTCCCTCATCATGAAACTGTGAGGAAACCAGCCGTTGTGACCTCAGAGCACAAGGCCCACATCCCCATGGGGAAGGGAACCAAGCAGGAGTGTCATCACACCAGTGGGCACACATCAGAAAATGTGGGGAGCCCAGCAGTTAGGGCCTGACGCCAGAGGGCTCTCATCACTGAGGAGAGGAGGCTCACAGCAGGCTCCAACTGCTACCAGAGGGCCGCCATCGCCAATGCGGGATGTGCCAGCCAGGCAGGAGTGACCTCAGAGCAGAGGGCCCACCACACAAAAGTGTGAGGAACCCAAAGAGGATCAGACTCTCACCACAGGGCCCACATCACCAAGGGAATGGGAACCAGGCTGGAGTGTCCTCACACCAGTGGGGCCTCATCACCGAAATGTGAGTGACCCAGCACACGTGGCTTCAAACCAGAGGACACATATCACCAAGGGGCTGGGAGTGAGGCAGGCAGGAGGAGCCTCAAAACATAGGGACCATAGAATAAAAATGGTGAGGTATCCCGCAGTTGGAACCTCCTAGCAGGCGGCCAGGAGCAGCGAGGCTATGGGATCCAGACCTGACTGAACTCAAAACAGAGTGCCCTCATCATAAAACTGTGAGCAACCCAGCCGTTGGGACCTCAGAGCAGAAGGCCCACATTCCCATGTGGCTGGGAACATGGCATAAGTGTACTCGCACCACAGGGCACACATCAGAGAATTTTGGAAGCCCAGAAGTTAGGGCCTGACGCCAGAGGGCCCTCATTACCAAGGGGAGGAGACTCCAAGCAGGCACCAACTCCCAACTGAGGGCCCATGTCGCCAAGGTGACGTGTGACAGCCAGGCAGGAGTGACCTCACAGCAGAGGGCCTACCTCACAGAAGGGTGAGGAACCCAGCCAGGATAAGACTCTCACCAGAGGGCCCACATCACCAATGGGATCAGAAACAGGCAGGACTGTCTTCACACCAGTGTGGCCACATCATAGAAAGGTGAGGAACCCAGCACATGTGGCCTAAACCAGAGGACCCACATCTCCAAGGGGCTCGGAGTGAGGCAGGCAGGAGGAGCCTCACAACACAGGGACCATAGGATAAAAAAGCTGAGGAAACTTGCAGTGTGAACCTCCCAGCAGGCGGCCCAGAGCACCAAGTCTATGCGATCCAGGCTGCAGTGAACTCACAGCAGAGGGCCCACATCATGAAACTGTGAGCAACCCAGACATTGGGACCTCAGAGCAGAAGGCCCACATCCCCATGGGGATGGGAACCTCGCAGGAGTGCCCTCGCACCACTTAGCACTTATCAGAAAATGTGGGTACCCAGCAGTTAGGGCCTGACGCAAGAGGGCCCTCATCACCGAGGGGAGGAAGCTCCCAGCAGGCTACAACTGCCACAAGAGGGCCGATGTTGCCCAGGCGGGGTATGCCAACCAGGCAGGAGTGACCTCACAGCAGAGGACCCACCTCACAGAAGGGTGAGGAACCCAAACAGGATCAGACTCTCACCAGAGGGCCCACATCATCAAGGGGATAGGAACCAGGCAGGAGTGTCCTCACACCATTGGGGCCACATCATCAAAAGGTGAGGGACCCAGCACACGTGGCCTCAAACCAGAGGACACACATCACCAAGGGGCTGGGAGTGAGGCAGGCAGGAGGAGTCTCAAAAAAGAGGGCCCATAGAAGAAAAAAGGTGAGGAATCCCGCAGTTGTAACGTCCCAGCAGGTGGCCAGGAGCAGCATGGCTATGGGATCCAGGCCGGAGTGAACTCACACCAGAGGGCCCTCATCATGAAACTGAGCAACCCACCGTTGGGACCTCAGAGCAGAAGGCCCACATTCCCATGGGGTTGTGAACTTGGCAGGAATGTACTCGCACCACAGGGCGCACATCAGAAAATTTTGGGAGCCCAGGAGTTAGGGCCTGATGCCAGAGGGCCCTCATTACCAAGGGGAGGAGACTCCCAGCAGGCACCAACTCCCACCAGATGGCCAACGTCACCAAGGCGGGGTGTGCCAGCTAGGCAGGACTGACCTCAGAGAAGAGGGCCTACCTCACAGAAGTGTGAGTAACACAACCAGGATCAGACTCTCACCGGAGGGCCCACATCACCAAGGAGATGGGAACCAAGCAGGAGTGTCCTCACACCAGTGGGGCCACATCAGCCAAAGGTGAGGAACCCAGCACATGTGGCCTCAAACCAGAGGACACACATCACCAAGGGGCTGGGAGTGAGGCAGGTGTCTGGAGGGGCACATTTAACTCTAATTTCCCACCAGGAAGAGGAATTAACCAAAGGCTCAGAGTGCCGTGCCGGACCCTGATTATGGCCTGAAGCAAACCTGCGGTTCTGTGGCCAGCTTTCAAGGAAACGAGTTAAGAAAGGAAATCACGGGCACTGTAATTCACAAACCTGCAGAGGTATAAATGACAGCTATTGGCAAAAATATATTGAAGTAAGTCTGCAAAGAGGACTTGAAAACGAGGCAGAATTGCAGGAATCATATTTCAGGAGGTAGATTGGAATTGCATTTAAAGCATGTGAAATGCGGCAGATCTTCGACAATGATGCACTTGGACAAAAGTGCATATACATTTTTTCCTGAATATATTCAGGAAAAAACGCATATGCCCTTTTTGGCCAACCAAGCACTCGAGCAATGGAAATCCGCACTACAATGAAGTCTTATTTCCCATTCGTCAAAAGGGCCATCTGAAAAAAGTGTAAAAACCAGAAACACAGGACAGGCCATGGAATAAAGGGAGCCTTGTTATGCTGATGGGTGGGATGTAAATTGCCAACAGACACTCTGGAGATGTTTATGGTGTATCCTGGAACATCTGACAAACAAAGCTACAGACCCTAGGGCACTTCCACTTTTGGCCCTATAGCTTTGGAAAATTAAAATCAAGAAGACACAGCCAACACAAAATTTAGGGCTGCTGTGTATACAAGAACCTCGAGTCCAGTACAAATTAAATATCCCAGAAAGAAAAAAATGGATAAAGGAGTTGTGCTACTTACGTACAACGGAATATCACTCAGCAATGAAATCAATGTCATCAGGACTGTAGCAGCAAATTGAGTGGATTTAAGTATGATGATTCTAAGAGAAATATGTCACACAGAGAAACATAATTATCATAAGATATCACTAATAGAGAGAGTGTAAACTTGGCTACACATAAACTGAATTACAAAACCGAACAGAGTCTCACATTTAGATAAAAACTTATGCTTGCTTAAGGGGAAAGTTGAGTTGGGGTGCTGTATAAAACCAGAGATTGAAATGAGCACACATACCGTTCCATAAGTCAAATATGTAATAGACAAGACCTACTCTTTGCTCAATGAAATAGACTCATCCAAGATGTATCACCTCACACCTGTTAGAATGGGCATCATCAGAAAATCTACAAACAACAAATGCTGGAAAGGGTGTGGAGATAAGGAACCCTCTTCCACTATTGTTGGGAATGTAAATTGATACAGTCACTGTGGAGAACATTATGGAGTTTCTTATAAAACTAAGAATAGAATTACCATATGATACAGCAATCCCACTACTGGGCATATACCCAGACAAAACCATAAATCAAAAAGAGACATTCACTGCAATGTTCATTGCATCACTATTTACAATATCCAGGTAATGGAAGCAACCTAAATGCCCACAGACAGACGAATGCATAAAGATGAGGTACATATATAAAATGGAATATTACTAAGCCATAAAAAGGAATGAAATTGGGTCATTTGTAGAGACGTTGATGGATCTAGAGACTGTCATACAGAGTGAAGTAAGTCAGAAATGGAAAAACAAATCTTGTATATTAATGCATATATGTGGAACCTAGAAAAATTGTACAGATGAACCGTTTTGCAAGGCAGAAATAGAGCAACAGATGTAGACAACAAACGTATGGACACCAAGGGGGGAAAGCTGTTAGGGGGTGGTGGTGCGAGGAGTTGAGAGATTGGGATTGGCATGTATACATTTATATGTATAAAATAGATAACCAACAAGAACCTGCTGTATAAAAAATTAAAATAAAATTCAAAATTAAAAAAAGTAAAACAGAAAAAATATTCTTCCCTTCACATACATGTATTTATATGAATAAATTATTTCCATGCTTATATCTGTAAATACAAAAAAGAGGAATAAAATCTACCTTGAACCAAAAATGAAAAAAAGAAAAAAAATACAGAACCCACAAGTTACACAGAGGAAAACCGTATCAGGGCACTTGCTCCAGTTGTAAACAATTCTGAAGTTGGTCAGTGGTGGGGAATCATCTCCCATTCAGCCAGCAGGCCCCACGCAACAAGCATCCTCATTGCAAAGTTGGGGGACCGTGCCGAGGCATCTGTGAGTAAACGTGGGCCGAGCCCCAGGCCAGCTGCTGCAGAAATGTTCCCACCTTTCACAGGTAAAACACCTGAATATGTACAAGGATTTGAAAGCCTAGAGGAAGGGCCATGGAGCCACATGAGCGACAGCATGCCAGCCGACTTGGTGCCTGCAGGCCAGCCAGGATGGTCCTGGCCCTGGGTACTCTTCTGGAAGCTTTCCATTTCCCTGCCTGAGATACCCCTGCTGTCCCGGCCCCCACTGATTTCTTCCTTCCTCACCTCTGCCCAGGGAGAAATTCCAGCAGCAGGTATGGGTGACACATCCTCTTCTTTAGCAGGTGGCATCTTGGCAACTGCTGCAGAAAGTCCAGCAGAGCCCCACTCACACTGGGCCACCCACAAAGCCGTGGCCTCTCACTCCCTCCCACCAGCCCAGCCCCGAGACTGCTGACTGGGCAGAGAAAATGGCGTCAGGCACAGCTGCAGGGGCTCTTGCTGCCTGGAGCGGTGTTTATATTGATCTCAACCCAGGCACACCTGGGGAGGACTGGCCGGCACGGTCAGGCTTCCCAGGCCAGCCAATAATCACCCCTCAGGGGCTCACAGTTGCAGAAACTGGAACTTGCTGAATCGGCCAGGTCCAAGGAACAGGTGTGGGCTCCTGAGAGTCAGGATAGACAAGGGACTGCAGCTCTGGCTTGTTTTCTAATTATATTATCTGGCCCATGAGTGGGAGACAACTTCAAGAAAACCCTCTCCTAATGAGAGGAACCCAGGAGTCAGGGAGAGGAGGGGTGTGTGGTGGGTGGAGACAGAGGCCTGGTGCCCCGGGTGCAGTGGAAGTCTCTGGAAGACCAGGTGGAGGGAGGCCACACAGAGTGATGCCCAGGGTCACAGACCTGTCAGAGCTGCTGTTTGTTAGTTCAAGTCCTGCTCTGAGGTGCTCTGTGTCAGATCTGAGTGACAGGTGAACTGGGAGTGCTCTGCAATGAGGGCGATGTGCACGGTTCCTGTGTGCCCAGCCCTGCCACGGTAACTGCAAGGGTAGCTCTGTATCCTGAGAGTGGCCTGACCACGAGAGCCCCGTGGTCTGGAGTGGGGGATAGGTTCCCTGCTCAGGTGATCTCCATATCCTGGGATTGGCCTGATATCGAGAGCCCCATGGGCTGCTGGAATCCTGGTAAAAGATGTCAGGACAGTCAGTGAAGCCACCGAGGATAGACCTCCAGTAGTTCCTAAATCCTACACCCTGCTGGTCATTCTACCAACCACCAGGACATGGTATTCTGTATTAGTCTTCAATGATGCCTTCTTTTGTATTCCATTAGTGTCAGAGTCACAAGAAATTTTGGCTTGTGAGTGGCAGGTCTCAACATACAACTAAAACAATACTTCTGGGCCGTCTTGCCCCAAGGGTTCAAAAATTCCCACACCATCTTTGGGGAAAGCTCAGCTAAAGACCTAAAAGTCCTACCACTGGAAAAAGAAACACTCCTTCAATATGCAGACGACATTCTGAACACCAGCCCTACTAAGGAGACCTCTGAACTACCAAGCCAATAAAGGATACAAGTTGTCCAAGAAAAAGCTCAAATATCACAGACTACGGTGACCTGCCTGGGCTTCATTCTCACAGAAGGTCGGAGAAGCCCATCCCAGGAAAGGGAAGAAACAATTTACAGCCTTACCCCTTTCTAAAACTAGAAGACAGCTTAGGGGTTCCTGGGGAGGCCACGGTTTGCTGCTTCTGGATCCCTAACTACAGTCTACTAGCTGGGCCTCTATATGAAACACTGAAAGGAAAAGATGATGATCCTTTTGAATAGAATCCAGAAGTGGCCTTTCAAGAATGGAAAGAGCAGTCAATTCAGACCCTTGCCCTGGAACTCCCTAATTTAGCTAAACCCTTTGACCTTTACATTCCTGGTGAACGGTGAATCGCCATTGGAGTATTAGTGCAAAAACTGGGACCACTTGAAATGGAACAATGCAAGAATGCCATCCAGGTAGGATAAACTACGGTCACCAAGGGGCTTGGCCCACTGCCACATCTGGCCAAGATACTGGCGGTATCTAAAATCCTGGAAATCAGCAGCCCAAAAGGCCACCTCCCTCCTAAGGGAAAAGGACCCCAAGTGGTGTTCCTAACACCCAATGATGCCCTGAAGTTGCAGGGTTTGCTCTGTGGGCACACTGACCTCGAGTGAGGAGGCCTTCCAACTCCAAACTCCAGAGAGATAACCGGGGGCAACGGGGCACCATGACGACTCAAGTGACCATCACTTGACCTGGAGTTTCTCTCATAAAACAACAAGAGTGTGTCCCAAAAGAGTAGACTACTGCTTGCAGGACTTACTGCCCCCAGAGCGGACCTAATAATCCTGGCGGGGGAACCGTATATCACGCTGTCACCATAGAAAAGCCTACAGACACTGTGATAATGTTGGCCAATAAGACCGGCTGGACTCCTGTTTACTTCAAAAGGCTGTTGACTCAGTGGCCATCATGGTCCTTCATCACCCATGACCCTGGACTGTCTGGGAGTTGAGCGGACAGGGTCCTGACACCTGGTGCTCTTTTTACGTTAATTCAGGGGCCTAATTGAAGAAAGTGCAGACTACTGGTCAGAGCATCTAGGCTGGCAGAAACGGTCAGCCTAAGGTGGCCGAACAAATGCGGGGCGGGGTGAAACTGGACCTCACAGCATCACTGCACTTCTCCTTCCTGGACCCTTAAAGGTCATTAGAATCTATAACACTTCCAATACTGGTGCTCAGGCAGACTAGCAGGAAGGCAGGAGGCCTGGGGACAATCAACGTCACCTGGAGGCTGCTGGGGAGAAGTTCTGACCCTCGCCCACGGGTATGAGGGCTCCTAACTCAGCACTCAGCAGTTACAGAAGAAGGGTCTGCACCCCCAGCACTCCAAGAATGAGGAAGGGGACAAAAGGCAGAAGAGGGGCTTGTCCCAGGCAAAGCCCCTTAAAAATCCCTGGGAGATAAAAATAGAATCTGGGCAATAAAATAAAGTCTAACCTTTTTTATCCTTTGTGCTTTGTCTAATTTCACGTGCTCCTAGGGTCCCGCATACAGAGGTTCCACACCCGGCACTTCAGACCAGATTTTCTAGTGCAGAATGGCTGGGTCGACACCTCAGCTCCTGGGGCACAGTGCACACTCCGTGATATAGAGCCTGAGCTGCAGCCAACCGGGCCCTCAAGAGCTCCGCCCCCTCCCTCTGACTGACTCTGACAAGATCTCTACACAGCAGCCCAGCCCACAGCCCACGGGGTAGCACATGCTCTCACCTCTGCATTCTCTGATCAAAATATAAAGTTTCCTTTGCTTCTGAACCAAACTCAGACTCGATCTGTTGGCTCCAATGACACTGGGCAGGGGGACACTTGTTGGGGTCCACTCTGGAGGATCAATAACAGAAATTGAGAACATTGTAACTTCAATGAACAGATGTGTGAGCCAAACTGTAATTAACATAGAACAGTGTATAAGGCTCGGGTAAAATAAGATGTTTCTAACACTTCCATTTGATATTTCCATCACTTTATTATAAGCAAGTTCAGTGAAAAGGTTTGTCTTATTTGTCAGGTCAATATTAGAGAAATGAAGTGATTTCTTTCCAAGGATGTACATCTAATAATCTTGGTTAAGGCTTCAATCTTGTTTTAAATGCTTTTCCATTGAAAATGATACCTCTCTTTCAGCTCCCCCATTTCTGAGAAGTATAAAATCTTATAATTTATTATTACCAAAGGGGAAAGGTGGGAGGAGGGATAAATTAACAGTTTGGGATTAACACATACACACTGCTATGTATAAAATCGATCATCAACAAGGAACTGCTGTATAGCACAGGGAACTACACTCAATATTTTGCAATAACCTATAAGGGGAAATAATCTGAAAAAGAATAGATATTTTTATTGACATCATCTATCAATGACAGTTAAAATGGAACCTAAGGGAAGCCGGTGGTGAGTGCTTCTGACCAGGAAGACTTCAATCATCTAAAGTTTGGACTCTGTCTACTTCCCAAGGTCCTTAATGAACATATGTGTAGCCGTAGCTTAAAAAATTCCCCAGTTTGGGTTGCGGAGAGACAGTGATTTTGAAAAAGCCCTGGTGTTCTCCTCACATGAATGGGACCCTTCCTACAGCTAAAGCATGCCTGTCACACCCAGAGGATGGTATACCGTCTGATCGGGAAGAGTTTGGAAAAAGCATCTCATCTCCTCATCTCCTGGTGCTCGGGTTCACCCTTCCAGCGTCTTTACTAACAGTCTCCCCACTTGGAGATGTCAGCACTGTCAACATCCTGTTGCATACAGTTTGGAATTTGTCCAGAGGATGAAGCAGAAGGAGGAGGAACAATGAGAGACAAGTCCTAGGTGTTCGGACAGGCACATGTCACTCTAATTTCCAATCAGGAAGACGAATTGACCAAAGGCTAGGGTTGCCCATGGAAACAGAATAGGGCTTGAGGAAATCCCGCTGCTTTGTGGCCAGTTCCCATAAACACAAGTTGAAAAATGGAGCTCAGTGGCACTAAAATTCACGAAACTGCAGAGTTGAAAATATCTCTCACTGAAAAATGTCTTGAGGAAAGTCAGAGAAAAGGACTTGTAAGCAACGGAGAATGGCAGGAAAGGGATTGGAAGAGGTAGAAAGGACTCGCCATTAAGCACAAGAAAAGGGGCTGAACATTGCCAACATTGCAGTTGGCCAAAGAGGGTGTATGCGTCTTTTTCTGTATATATTCAAGAAAAGGGCATACACTTTTTTAGCCAACCAAACAGGTGGGCACTGGAAATCAATACTACAAAACATATCACTTCGCATCAGTCAGAAGAGCCTTCCTCATAAAGTGTAAACACCAGACATGCAGGACAGGGCAAGGAGAAAAGGGAGCCCTGTGAGGCTTATAGTGGAAATGTATATTGCCAACGGTCACTCTGGAGAAGTGTATTGTGTTTAATAAAGCATCTGAAAAATGAGCTACAGAGCACAGGGCACTTGCACTCATGGACGTATATCTTGGGAAAAACAAAAATCGAGAGGACACAGGCACCCCAATGTATACCGCCTAATTGTTTAAAAGATCCTCGACCAGGATATAACTTAAATGTCTCTGGAGGGAAAAAATGGATACAGATGTGGTGCTTATGTAGAGTGGAATATGACTCAGCCTGGAAATCAATGCAATATGGCCACTTGTAACAACTCCAGAGGAGTTACGTATGATCATTCAAAGTCACAGAATTCAAAAAGAAAAAGACATACTATATCACTAATACATGGAATGTAAGCTTGGCTACACATGAACTGAATTACAAAACAGAACAGGGTCTCAAATATAGAAAACCAACTTATTCTTGCTTAAGGATAAAGGTGAGTTGGGGTGCTGCATAAAACCAGAGATTGAAATTAGCACAGATACTGTTCCATAAGCCAAATATGTAATAGTCAAGATCTACTGCTTGCTCAACAAAATGGACTCAGAACCCCATATTCAACGCCTAGGAATATACCTGACTAGTAAGAATATTAAAACCCATGGATTTATATGTCTTCATAAGAGAATCAAGTGTGTGTACAATGGCATGAACGCAGCAGTGAAAATAAGATATATCCCATTATCAAAATAAATTTCAAAAACAAAACACAATGACAGTGAAATAGAGAGCAATTCTTAAATAATTCATTCAGAGCTTGTGATGCAACCTGGATTTACCACATCTACACCCAGAGCTGGGTGAGACATAAGGCTGGACACTTCGGGCTGATAGCATTGGTGAGGTTCGTTGAGCAAATGCAGACACTTTGAAGTCATACTGCATGGTACCCATTCGAATGATCGCAACTCTCCAGGTTTAAAGGATTCTTCTTTCATCTAAAATATGCATGGGTAACCCAGAGTATGGTCCAACATGTGACCAGGAAACGTTTTAAAATGAATCTCATGTTTCATCCCCAGGTACTCGGTTTCACCATTTCAGACGCTTTACTAACACTCTCCCCACTTGGAGAGTCAGTGCCTTTAACCTCCTGTTGGGCACAGTTTGCAATTTCTGCGCAAGATGAACAGGAATAGGGAGAACCATTGAGAGACTAGCTGTAGGTGCCTGCACGGGCAAATGGAATGCTCATTTCCCACCAGGAAGAGGAATTAACCAAAGGCTCAGCTTGCCCTTCCGGAAACAGATTAGGGCCTGAAGCAATCGTGCGGTTTTGCGGCCAGCTCACAAGAAAGCGAGTTGAAGAAAGGAGCTCAGGGGCACTGTAATTCAAAAACCTGCAGAGTTAAGAATGGCAGCTATCGTCCAAAAATATATTGAAGGAAGGCTGCGAAGACGACTTGTAAGCGGGACAGATTTGCAGGAAAACGATTTCAGGGGGTAGACGGGAATTGCATTTAAAGCATAGGAAAAGAGGCAGAACGTCGACAATGATGCTCTTGGCCAAAAAGGGCGTATGCGTTTTTTCCTGAATATATTCAGGAAAAAACGCATACGCCCTTTTTGGCTAACCAAGCAAGCATGTTAAAGAAATCTGCACTACAATGAAGTCTCACTGCCCCCCGGTCAAAAGGGCCATCTGAAAAAAGTGTAAAATCCAAAAAGGCAACACAGGCCATGGAGAACAGGGAGCCTTGTTATGCTGATGGGCGGGATGTAAATTGCCAACAGCCACTCTGGAGAAGTGTATGGTGTTTCCCGGAACACCGAAAAAACAAAGCTACGGAGCCTACGGCACTTCCACTTATGGTCCTATAGCTTAGGGAAATTAAAATCAAAAACACACAGCCACCCCAAAGTGTCGGACGGCTCTGTTTACAAGAACCTCGTCTACGGTACAAGTTATATATCCCAGAATGTGAAAAATGGATAAAGAAGTTGTGGTACGTACGTACAATGGAATATCACTCAGCAATGAAATCTATGTCATCAGGCCCGTCGCGGCATAATGAGTGGATTCAGGTACGATGATTCTAAGTGAAATAAGTCACACAGAAAATGAAACATCATAAGATATCACTACTACACGAAATGTAAACTTGCTACACATGAACTGAATTATAAAACAGAACAGGGTCTCAAATTTAGAAAACCAACTTATGCTTGCTTAAGGGGAAAGGTGAGTTGGGGTGCTGCATAAAACCAGAGATAGAAATTAGCACAGATACCTTTTCATAAGCCAAATATGTAATAGTCAAGACCTACCCCTTGCTCAACGAAATGGAATAAACACCCCATATTCAACGCCTAGGAATACACCTGACTAGTAAGAATCTTCAAACCCATGGATTTATATGTCTCCGTAAGAGAATGAAGCGTGTGTACAGCGGCATGAATGCAGCAGAGAAAATCCGATAAATCCCATTATCAAAATGAATTACACAAACAAAACCCAAGGACAGTGAAATAGAGAGCAATTCTTAAATAATTCATTCAGGGCTTGTGATGCAACCTGGATTTACCACATCTACACCCAGAGCTGAGTGAGACATAAGGTTGGGCACTTCGGGCTGATAGCATTGGTGAGGTTCGATGAGCAAATGCAGACCCTTTGAAGTCATACAGCATGGTACCCATTCCATGGGTCCCAACTCTCCAAGTTTAAGGGATTCTTCCTTCAGCTAAAACATGCATGGGAAACCCAGAGTATGGTGCACCGTGTGACTGGCAAACGTTTTCAAATGCATCTCAGTTTTCGTCCCCTTTTACTCGGGTTCACCATTCCAGACCCTTTACGAACACTCTCCCCACTTGGAGTGTCAGTGCCTTTAACCTCCTGTTGGGCAGAGTTTGCAATTTCTGCACAAGATGAAAAGGAATAGGGAGAACAAATGAGAGACTAGCTCTAGGTATCTGCACGGGGAAATTTAACGCTCATTTCGCACCAGGAAGAGGAATTAACCAAAGGCTCAGCATGCCGTGCCGGAACCAGATTCAGGCCTGAAGCAATGCAGCGGGTTTGCGGCCAGCTCACAAGATAGCGAGTTGAAGAAAGGAGCTCAGGGGCACTGTAACTCACAAACCTGCAGACCTATAAATGACAGCTATCGTCCAAAAATATATTGAAGGAAGGCTGCGAAGACGACTTGTAAGTGGGGCAGAATTGCAGGAAAACGATTTCAGGGGGTAGACGGGAATTGCATTTAAAGCACAGGAAAAGAGGCAGAACGTCGACAATGATGCTCTTGGCCAAAAAGGGCGTATGCGTTTTCTCCTGAATATATTCATGAAAAAACGCATACGCCCTTTTTGGCCAACCAAGCAAGCATGTTAAAGAAATCTGCACTACAATGAAGTCTCACTGCCCCCCGGTCAAAAGGGCCATCTGAAAAAATGTAAAATCCAGAAAGGCAGCACAGGCCATGGAGAACAGGGAGCCTTGTTATGCTGATGGGCGGGATGTAAATTGCCAACAGCCACTCTGGAGAAGTGTATGGTGTTTCCTGAAACACCGAAAAAACAAAGCAACGGAGCCTACGGCACTTCCACTTATGGTCCTATAGCTTAGGGAAATTAAAATCAAAAACACACAGCCACCCCAAAGTGTCGGACGGCTCTGTTTACAAGAACCTCGTCTACGGTACAAGTTAAATATCCCAGAATGTGAAAAATGGATAAAGAATTTGTGGTACGTACGTACAATGGAATATCACTCAGCAATGAAATCTATGTCATCAGGCCCGTCGCGGCATAATGAGTGGATTCAGGTACGATGATTCTAAGTGAAATAAGTCACACAGAAAATGAAACATCATAAGATATCTCTAATACACGGAATGTAATCTTGGCTACACATGAACTGAATTACAAAACAGAACAGGGTCTCAAATTTAGAAAACCAACTTATGCTTGCTTAAGGGGAAAGGTGAGTTGGGGTGCTGCATAAAACCAGAGATAGAAATTAGCACAGATACCTTTCCATAAGTCAAATATGTAATAGTCAAGACCTACCCCTTGCTCACGAAATGGACTAAACACCCCATATTCAACGCCTAGGAATACACCTGACTAGTAAGAATCTTCAAACCCATGGATTTATATGTCTCCATAAGAGAATCAAGCGTGTGTACAGCTGCATGAAGGCAGCAGAGAAAATCCGATAAATCCCATTATCAAAATGAATTACAGAAACAAAACCCAAGGACAGTGAAATAGAGAGCAATTCTTAAATAGTTCATTCAGGGCTTGTGATGCAACCTGGATTTACCACATCTACACCCAGAGCTGAGTGAGACATAAGGTTGGGCACTTCGGGCTGATAGCATTGGTGAGGTTCAATGAGCAAATGCAGACCCTTTGAAGTCATACTGCATGGTACCCATTCCATGAGTCCCAACTCTCCATGTTTAATGGATTCTTCCTTCAGCTAAAACATGCATGGGAAACCCACAGTATGGTGCACCGTGTGACAGACAAACGTTTTCAAATGCATCTCAGTTTTTGTACCATTTTACTTGGGTTCACCATTCCAGACCCTTTACTAACACTCTCACCACTTGGAGAGTAGGTGCCTTTAACCTCCTGTTGGTCACAGTTTGCAATTTCTGCGCAAGATGAACAGGAATAGGGAGAACCAATGAGAGACTAGCTGTAGGTGTCTGCACGGGCAAATGGAACGCTCATTTCCCACCAGGAAGAGGAAATAACCAAAGGCCCAGCATGCCCTGTCGGAACCAGATTAGGGCCTGAAGCAATCCTGTGGTTTTGCGGCCAACTCACAGGAAAGCGTGTTGAAGAAAGGAGCTCAGGGGCACTGTAATTCACAAACCTGCAGAGTTATAAATGACAGCTATCGTCCAAAATATATTGAAGTATGTCTGCGAAGAGGACTTAGAATTTGGGCAGAAATTCAGGAAAACGATTTCGGGGGTAGACTGGAATTGCACTTAACGCCTAGGAAAAGACGGAGAACGGCGACAATGATGCACTTGGCCAAAAAGGGTGTATGCGTTTTTTCCTGAATATAATCAGGAAAAAACGCATACGCCCTTTTTGGCCAACCAAGCAAGCGTGTAAAGAAATCTGCACTACAATGAAGTCTCTCTGCCCCCCGGTCAAAAGGGCCATCTGAAAAAAGTGTAAAATCCAGAAAGGCAGGACAGGCCATGGAGAAGAGGGAGCATTGTTATCCTGATGGGCGGGATGTGAATTGCCAACAGCCACTCTGGAGAAGTGTATGGTATTTCCTGAAACACATAAGAAACAAAGCAACACAGCCTATGGCATTTCCACTTATGGTCCTATAGCTTAGGGAAATTAAAATCAAAACCACACAGGCACCCCAAAGTTTGGAACGGCTCTGTTTACAAGAACCTCGTCTACGGTACAAGTTAAATATCCCACAGGGCGAAAAATGGATAAAGAAGTTGTGGTTCTTACGTACAATGGAATACCACTCAGCAATGAAATCTATGTCATCAGGCCCGTAGCGGCATAATGAGTGGATTCAGGTACGATGATTCTACGTGCAATAGGTCACACAGAAAAAGAAACATCATAAGGTATCACTAATACACGGAATGTAATCTTGGCTACACATGAACTGAATTACAAAACAGAACAGTGTCTCAAATTTAGAAAACCAACTTATGCTTGCTTTTTGGGAAAGGTGAGTTCGGGTGCTGCATAAAAACAGAGATTGAAATTCGCACTGATACAGTTCCATAAGCCAAATATGTAATAGACAAGACCTACTGCTTGCTCAACGAAATGGGCTCAACACCCCATATTCAACGCCTAGAAATATACCTGCCTAGCAAGAATCTTAAAACCCATGGATTTATATGTGTCCAAAAGAGAATCCAGCGTGTGTTCAGTGGCCTAAAGGCAACAGTGAAAATCCGATAAATCACATTATCAAAATAAATTTCAAAAACAAAACACAATGACAGTGAAATAGAGAGCAATTCTTAAATAATTCACTCAGGGCTTCTGATGCAACCTGGATTTACCACATGTACACCCAGTGCTGGGGAGACATAAGGCCGGACACTTCGCCCTGATAGCATTGTTGAGGTTCGGTGAGCAATTGCAGACCCTTTGAAGTCATACTGCATGGTACCCATTCCAAGGGTCCCAACTCTCCAGGTTTAAGGGATTCTTCCTTCCGCTACATCATGTATGGGAAACCCAGAGTATGGTCCACCATGTGATTGGGAAACGTTTTCAAATGCATCTCAGTTTTCTTCCCTTTATACTCGGGTTCACCATTCCAGACGCTTAACTAACACTCTCCCCACTTGGAGAGTCAGTGCCTTTCACCTCCTGTTTGTCACAGTTTGCAATTTCTGCGCAAGATGAACAGGAATAGGGAGAACCAATGAGAGACTAGCTGTAGGTGTCTGCACGGGCAATTTAATGCTCATTTCTCACCAGGAAGTGGAATTAACCAAAGGCTCAGAATGCCGTGCCAGAACCAGATTAGGGCCTGAAGCAATACTGCGGGTGTGCAGGCAGCTCACAAGATAGCGAGTTGAACAAAGGAGCTCAGGGGCACTGTAATTCAGAAACCTGCAGAGTTATAAATGACAGCTATCGTCCAAAAATATATTGAAGGAAGGCTGCGAAGAGGACTTGAAAGCGGGGCAGAATTCCAGGAAAACGATTTCAGGAGGTAGACGGGAAGTGCACTGAAAGCATAGGAGAAGAGGCAGAACCTCGACAATGATGCACTTGTTCAAAAAGTGCATATGCGTTTTTTCCAAGGCCCTCCTTAAAGAGGGTAGGGGGCTCCCAGCATGCTTCAGTGGCCAACAGAGGGCCCACATCGCCAAGGTGACGTGAGCCAGCCAGGCAGGAGTGACCTCACATCAGAGGGCCCACCTCACAGAAGGGTAAGGGACCCAGCCATTATCAGACTCTCACCAGAGGGCCCACATCAGCAAGGGGCTGGGAACCAGGCAGGAGTGTCTTCACACCCGTGGGGCCACATCATCGCAAGTTGAGGTACCCAGCACATGTGGCCTCAAACCAGAGGACCCACATCTCCATGGGTCTCGGAGCGAGGCAGGCAGGATGAACCTCAAAACACGTGGCCCATTGTATAAAAAAGGTGAGGAATCCAGCAGTTGGAACATCCCAGCAGGCGGCCCAGAGCACCGAGGCTATGGGATCTAGGCAATGATGAACTTACAACAGAGGGCCCTCATCATGAAACTGTGAGCAACCTAGCCATTGTGACCTCAGAACACAAGGCCCACATCCCCATGGGGAAGCGAACCAAGCAGGAGTGTCATCGCACCAGTGGGCACACATCAGAAAATGTGGGGAGCCCAGCAGTTAGGGCCTGATGCCAGAGGGCCCTCATCAACGAGGAGAGGAGGCTACCAGCAGGCTCCAACTGCTACAAGAGGGCCAACGTCGCCAATGCGGGGTGTGCCAGCCAGGCAGGAGTGACCTCAGAGCAGAGGGCCAACCTCAAAAAAGTGTGAGGAACCCAAAGAGGATTAGACTCTCACCAGAGGGCCCACATCACCAAGAGGATCAGAACCAGGCAGGACTGTCTTCACACCAGGGTGACCACATCATAGAAAGGTGAGGAACCCAGCACATGTGGCCTAAACCAGAAGACCCACATCTCCAAGGGGCTCGGAGTGAGGCATGCAGGAGTAGCCTCACAACACAGGGCCCATAGAATAAAAAAGCTGAGGAATCCTGCAGTGGGAACCTCCCAGCAGGCGGCCCAGAGCACCGAGTCTATGCGATCCAGGCTGCAGTGAACTCACAGCAGAGGGCCCATATCATGAAACTGTGAGCAACCCAGCCATTGGGACCTCACAGCAGAAGGCCCACATCCCCATGGGGTTGGGAACATGGCAAGAGTGTCCTCGCACCACTTAGCACGTATCAGAAAAAGTGGGTACCCAGCAGTTACGGCCTGACGCTAGAGAGCCCTCATCACCGAGGGGAGGTGGCTCCCAGCAGGCTCCAACTGCCACAAGAGGGCCGATGTCGCCAAGGCGGGGTGTGCCAGCCAGTCAGTAGTGACCTCACAGCAGAGGGCCCACCTCACAGAAGGGTGAGGAACCCAGCCAGGATCAGACTCTCACCAGAGGGCCCACATCACCAAGGGGATAGAAACCAGGCAGGAGTGTCCTCACACCAGCGGGGCCACATCATCGAAAGGTGAGGGACCCAGCACACGTGGCCTCAAACCAGAGGACACACATCACCAAGGGGCTGGGAGTGAGTCAGGCAGGAGGAGTCTCCAAACAGAGGGCTCATAGAAGAAAAAAGGTGAGGAATCCCGCAGTTGGAACCTCCCCGCAGGCGGTCAGGAGCAGCGAGGCTATGGGATCCAGGCCGGAGTGAACTCACACCAGAGGGCCCTCATCATGAAACTGAGCCACCCACCGTTGGGACCTCAGAGCAGAAGGCCCATATTCCCATGGGGTTGGAAACCTGGCAGGAGTGTACTCACACCACAGGGCGCACATCAGAAAATTTTGGGAGCCCAGGAGTTAGAGCCTGACGCCAGAGGGCCCTCATTACCGAGGGAAGGAGACTCCCAGCAGGCACCAACTCCCACCTGAGGGCCCACGTCGCCAAGGTGACGTGTGCCAGTCAGGCAGGAGTGACCTCACAGCAGAGGGCCTACCTCACAGAAGGGTGAGGAAACCAGCCAGGATAAGACTCTCACCAGAGAGCCCACATCTCCAAGGTGACCAGAACAAGGCAGGAGTGTCCTCACACCAGTGTGGCCACATTATAGAAAGGTGACGAACCCAGCACATGTGGCCTAAACCAGAGGACCCACATTTCCAAGGTGCTCCGAGTGAGGCAGGCAGGAGTAGCCTAACAGCACAGGGCCCACAGAATAAAAAATGTGAGGAATCCAGCAGTTGGAACCCCCCAGCAGGTGGCCCAGAGTACGGAGTCTATGGGATCCAGGCCACAGTGAACTCACAGCAGAGGGCTCACATCATGACACTGTGAGCAATCCAGCTGGTGGGACCTCAGAGCAGAAGGCCCACATCCCCATGGGGATGGGAACGTGGCAGGAGTGTACTCGCACGACAGGGCACATATCAGAAAATTTTGGGAGCCCATGAGTTAGGGCCTGACGCCAGAGGGCCCTCATTACCGAGGGGAGGAGACTCCCAGCAGGCACCAACTCCCAACTGAGGACCCACATCGCCAAGGTGATGTGTGCCAGCCAGGCAGGAGTGACCTCACAGCAGAGGGCCCACCTCCCAGAAGGGTGAGGAATCCAGCCAGGATCAGACTCTCACCAGAGGACCCCCATCACCAAGGGGATGGGAACCAGGCAGGAGTGTCCTCACACCAGTGGGGCCACATCAATAAAGGTGAGGAAACCGGCACATGTGGCCTCAAACCAGAGGACCCACATCACAAAGGGGCTGGGAGTGAGTCAGGAAGGAGGAGCATGAAAACACAGGATCCAAAGAATAAAAATGGTAAGGAATCCAGCAGTAGGAACCTCCCAGCAGGCAGCTCAGAGCACAGAGTCTATGGGATCTAGTCCTGAGTGAACTAACACCAGAGAGCCAACATCCTGAAACTGTGAACAACACAGGTGTTGGGACCATAGAGCAGAAGGCACATGGGGATGGGAACCTGGCAGGAGTGCCCTCACACCACTTAGCACGTATCAGAAAATGTGGGTAACCAGCAGTTAGGGCCTGATGCCAGAGGGCCTCATCACTGAGGGGAGGAGGCTCCCAGCGGGCTCCAACTGCCACCAGAGGGCCGACGTCGCCAAGGCGGGGTGTGTCAGCCAGGCAGGAGTGACCTCAGAGAAGAGGGCCCACCTCACAGAAGTGTGAGGAGCCCAACCAGGATCAGACTCTCACTGGAGGGCTCACATCACCAAGGGGATGGGAACCAGGCAGGAGTGTCCGCACACCAGTGGGGCCACATCTGCGAAAGGTGAGGAACCCAGCACATGTGGCCTCAAACCAGAGGACACACATCACCAAGGGGCTGGGAGTGAGGCAGGTGTCTGGAGGGGCACATTTAACTCTAATTTCCCACCAGGAAGAGGAATTAACCAAAGGCTCAGAGTGCCGTGCAGGACCCTGATTACGGCCTGAAGCAAACCTGCGGTTCTGTGGCCAGCTTTCAAGGAAACGAGTTAAGAAAGGAAATCACAGGCACTGTAATTCACAAACCTGCAGAGTTATAAATGACAGCTATTGGCAAAAATATATTGAAGTAAGTCTGCACAGAGGACTTGAAAACGAGGCAGAATTGCAGGAATCATATTTCAGGAGGTAGATTGGAATTGCATTTAAAGCATGTGAAAAGCGGCAGATCTTTGACAGTGATGCACTTGGACAAAAAGTGCGTATACATTTTTTCCTGAATATATTCAGGAAAAAACGCATATGCCCTTTGTGGCCAACCAAGAATTCGAGCAATGGAAATCCGCACTACAATGAACTCTCATTTCCCATTCGTCAAAAGAGCCATCTGAAAAAAGTGTAAAACCCAGAAACACAGGACAGGCCATGGAGAACAGGGAGCCTTGTTATGCTGATGGACGGGATGTAAATTGCCAACAGACACTCTGGTGATGTTTATAGTGTATGCTGAAACATCTAAAAAACAAAGCTACAGAGCCTAGGGCACTTCCACTTTTGGCCCTATAGCTTAGGAAAATTAAAATCAACAAGACACAGCCAACACAATATCCAGGGCTGCTGTGTTTACAAGAACCTTGAGTCCAGTACAAATTAAATATCCCAGAAAGAAAAAAATGGATAAAGGAGTTGTCCTACTTACGTACAACGGAATATCACTCAGCAATGAAATCAATGTCATCAGGCCTGTAGCAGCAAATTGAGTGGATTTAAGTATGATGATTCTAAGAGAAATATGTCACACAGAGAAACATAATTATCATAAGATATCACAAATAGAGGGAGTGTAAACTTGGCTACACATAAACTGAATTACAAAACCGAGCAGAGTCTCACATTTAGATAAAAACTTATGCTTGCTTAACGGGAAAGTTGAGTTGGGGTGCTGTATAAAACCAGAGATTGAAATGAGCACACATACCGTTCCATAAGCCAAATATGTAATAGACAAGACCTACTCTTTGCTCAACGAAATAGACTAATCCATGGTGTATCACCTCACACCTGTTAGAATGGGCATCATCAGAAAATCTACAAACAACAAATGCTGGAAAGGGTGCGGAGATAAGGAAACCTCTTCCACTATTGTTGGGAATGTAAATTGATGCAGTCACTGTGGAGAACATTATGGAGTTTCTTATAAAACTAAGAATAGAATTACCATATAATACAGCAATCCCACTACTGGGCATATACCCAGACAAAACCATAAAACGAAAAGAGACATTCACCGCAATGTTCATTGCATCACTATTTACAATATCCAGGTAATGGAAGCAACCTAAATGCCCACAGACGAATGCATAAAGATGAGGTACATATATAAAATGGAATATTACTAAGCCATAAAAAGGAATGAAATTGGGTCATTTGTAGAGACGTTGATGGATCTAGAGACTGTCATACAGAGTGAAGTAAGTCAGAAAGAGAAAAACAAATCCTGTATATAAATGCATATATGTGGAACCTAGAAAAGTTGTACAGATGAACCGTTTTGCAAGGCAGAAATAGAGCAACAGATGTAGACAACAAACGTATGGACACCAAGGGGGGAAGCTGTTAGGGGGGTGGTGGTGGGAGTTGAGAGATTGGGATTGACATGTATACATTTCTATGTATAAAATAGGTAACCAAAAAGAACCTGCTGTATAAAAAAATAAAATAAAATTCAAAATTACAAAAAGTAAAACAGAAAAAATATTCTTCCCTTCATATACATGTATTTATATGAATAAATTATTTCCATGCTTATATCTGTAAATACAAAAAAGAGGAATAAAATCTACCTTGAACCAAAAACGAAAAAAAGAAAAAAAAACAGAACCCACCAGTTACACAGAGGAAAACCGTATCAGGGCCCTTGCTCCAGTTGTAAACAATTCTGAAGTTGGTCAGTGGTGGGGAATCATCTCCCATTCAGCCAGCATGCCCCACACAACAAGCGTCCTCATTGCAAAGCTGGGGGCCCGTGCCGAGGCATCTGTGAGTAAACGTGGGCCGAGCCCCAGGCCAGCTGCTGCTGAAATGTTCCCACCCTTCCCAGGTAAAACACCTGAATATGTACAAGGACTTGAAAGCCTAGAGGAAGGGCCATGGAGCCACATGAGCGACAGCATGCCAGCCGACTTGGTGCCTGCAGGCCAGACAGGATGGTCCTGGCCCTGGGTGCTCTTCTAGAAGCTTTCCATTTCCCTGCCTGAGATACCCCTCCTGTCCCGGCCCCCACTGCTTTCTTCCTTACTCACCTCTGCCCAGGGAGAAATTCCAGCGGCAGGTATGGGTGGCACATCCTCTTCTTTAGCAGGTGGCATCTTGGCAACTGCTGCAGAAAGTCCAGCAGAGCCCCACTCACACTGAGCAACCCACAAAGCCGTGGCCTCTCACTCCCTCCCACCAGTCCAGCCCCGAGACTGCTGACAGGGCAGAAAATGGCGTCAGGCACAGCTGCAGGTGCTCTTGCTGCCTGGAGCGGTGTTTATATTGATCTCAACCCAGGCACACCTGGGGAGGGATGGCCGGCACGGTCAGGCTTCCCAGGCCAGCCAATAATCACCCCTCAGGGGCTCACAGTTGCAGAAACTGGAACTTGCTGAATCGGCCAGGTCCAAGGAACAGGTGTGGGCTCCTGAGAGTCAGGATAGACAAGGGACTGCAGCTCTGGCTTGTTTTCTAATTATATTATCTGGCCCATGAGTGGGAGACAACTTCAAGAAAACCATCTCCTAATGAGAAGTACCCAGGAGTCAGGGAGAGCAGGGGTGGGTGGTGGGTGGAGACAGAGGCCTGGTGCCCCGGGTGCAGTGGAAATCTCTGGAAGACCAGGTGGAGGGAGGCCACACAGAGTGATGCCCAGGGTCACAGACCTGTCGGAGCTGCTGTTTGTTAGTTCAAGTCCTGCTCTGAGGTGCTCTGTGTCAGATCTGAGTGACAGGTGAGCTGGGAGTGCTCTGCAATGAGGGCGATGTGCATGGCTCCTGTGTGCCCAGCCCTGCCACGGTACCTGAAAGGGTAGCTCTGTATCCTGGGAGGGGCCTGACCACGAGAGCCCCATGGGCTGCAGGGGAACCTGCCCAGGGAGCCCCATATCCTGGGAGGGGCCTGAACATGAGAGCCCCGTGGGCTGGGGTGGGGGTGGGGTACCTGCCCAGGTGAGCTCCATATCCTGGGATTGGCCTGACCTTGAGAGCCCCATGGGCTGCTGGAGTCCTGGTAAACGATGTCAGGACAGTCAGTGAAGCCACCGAGGATATACCTCCAGTAGTTCCTAAACCCTACACCCTGCTGGTCATTCTACTAACCACCAGGGCATGGTATTCTGTATTAGTCTTCAATGAAGCCTTCTTTTGTATTCTATTAGTCCCAGAGTCACAAGAAATTTTGGCTTGTGAGTGGCAGGACTCAACATACAACTAAAACAATACTTCCGGGCCGTCTTGCCCCAAGGGTTCAAAAATTCCCACACCATCTTTGGGGAAAGCTCAGCTAAAGACCTAAAAGTTCTACCTCTGGAAAAGGAAACACTCCTTCAATATGCAGACGACATTCTGATCGCCAGCCCTACTAAGGAGACCTCTGAACTACCAAGCCAATAAAGGATACAAGTTGTCCAAGAAAAAGCTCAAATATCACAGACTATGGTGACCTGCGTGGGCTGCATTCTCACAGAAGGTCGGAGAAGCCCATCCCAGGAAAGGGAAGAAACGATTTACAGCCTTACCCATTTCTAAAACTAGAAGACAGCTTAGGGGTTCCTGGGGAGGCCACGGTTTGCTGCTTCTGGATCCCTAACTACAGTCTACTAGCTGGGCCTCTATATGAAACACTGAAAGAAAAAGATGATGATCCTTTTGAATAGAATCCAGAAGTGGCCTTTCAAGAATGGAAAGAGCAGTCAATTCAGACCCTTGCCCTGGAACTCCCTAATTTAGCTAAACCCTTTGACCTTTACATTCCTGGTGAAATTTGAATGGCCATTGGAGTATTAGTGCAAAACCTGGGACCACTTGAAATGGAACAATGCAAGAATGCCATCCAGGTAGGATAAACTACGGTCACCAAGGGGCTTGGCCCACTGCCACATCTGGCCAAGATACTGGCAGTATCTGAAAACCTGGAAATCAGCAGCCCAAAAGGCCACCTCCCTCCTAAAGGAAAAGGACCCCACGTGGTGATCCTAACCCCCAACCATGCCCTGAAGTTGCAGGGTTTGCTCCGTGGGCACACTGACCTTGAGTGAGGAGGTCCTCCAACTCCAACCTCCAGAGAGATAACTGGGGCAAAGTGGCACCATGACGACTCATATGACCATCACTTGACCTGGAGTTTCTCTCATAAAACAACAAGAGTGTGTCCCAAAAGAGTAGACTACTGCTTGCAGGACTAACTGCACCTAGAGGGGAGGTAATAATCTTGGCAGGGGAACCGTATATCACGCTGTCACCATAGAAAAGCCTACAGACACTGTGATGATGGTGGCCAATAAGACCGGCTGGACTCCTGTTTACTTCAAAAGGCTGTTAACTCAGTGGCCATCATGGTCCTTCATCACCACTGACCCTGGACTGTCTGGGAGTTGAGCAGTCAGGGTGCTGACACCTGGTGCTGTTTTTACGTTAATTCAGGGGCCTAACTGAAGAAAGCACAGACTACTGGTCAGAGCATCTAGGCTGGCAGAAACGGTCAGCCTACGGTGGCTGAACAAATGTGCGGCGGGGTGAAACTGGACCTCACAGCGTCACTGCACATCTCCTTCCTGGACCCTTAAAGGTCATTAGAATCTATAACACTACCAATACTTGTGCTCAGGCGGACGAGCAGGGAGGCAGGAGGCCTGCGGACAATCAACGTCACCTGGAGGCTGCTGGGGAGAAGTTCAGACCCTCTCCCACAGGTATGAGGGCTCCTAACTCAGCACTCAGCAGTTACAGATGAAGGGTCTGCACCCTCAGCACTCTAAGAATGAGGAAGGGGACAAAATGCAGAAGAGGGGTTTGTCCCAGGCAAAGCCCATTAAAAATCCCTGGGAGATAAAAATAGAATCTGGGCAATAAAATAAAGTCTAACCTTTTTTATCCTTTGTGCTTTGTCTAATTTCACGTGCTCCTAGGGTCCCGCATACAGAGGTTCAACAGCCGGCACTTCAGACCAGATTTTCTAGTGCAGAATGGCTGGGTCGACACTTCAGCTCCTGGAGCACAGTGCAGACTCCGTGATATAGAGCCTGAGCTGCAGCCAACCGGGCCCTCGAGAGCTCCGCCCCCTCCCTCCCACTGACTCTGACAGGATCTCTACACAGCAGCCCAGCCCACAGCCCACGGGGTAGCACATGCTCTCACCTCTGCATTCTCTGATCAAAATATAAAGTTTCCTTTGCTTCTGAACCAAACTCAGTCTCGATCTGTTGGCTCCAATGACACTGGGCAGGGGGACACTTGTTGGGGTCCACTCTGGAGGATCAGTAACAGAAATTGAGAACATTGTAACTTCAATGAACAGATGTGTGAGCCAAACTGTAATTAACATAGAACAGTGTATAAGGCTCGGGTAAAATAAGATGTTTCTAACACTTCCATTTGATATTTCCATCACTTTATTATAAGCAAGTTCAGTGAAAGGTTTGTCTTATTTGTCAGGTCAATACTAGAGAAACGAAGTGATTTCTTTCCAAGGATGTACATCTAATAATCTTGGTTAAAGCTTCAATCTTGTTTTAAATGCTTTTCCATTGAAAATGATACCTCTCTTTCAGCTCCCCCATTTCTGAGAAGTATAAAATCTTATAATTTATTATTACCAAAGGGGAAAGGTGGGAGGAGGGATAAATTAACAGTTTGGGATTAACACATACACACTGCTATGTATAAAATAGATCGTCAACAAGGAACTACTCTATAGCACAGGGAACTACACTCAATATTTTGCAATAACCTATAAGGGGAAATAATCTGAAAAAGAATAGATATTTTTATTGACATCATCTATCAATGACAGTTAAAATGGAACCTAAGGGAAGCCGGTGGTCAGTGCTTCTGACCCTGAAGACTTCAATCATCTAAAGTTTGGACTCTGCCTACTTCCCAAGGCCCTTAATGAACATATGTGTAGCCGTAGCTTAAAAAATTCCCCAGTTTGGGTTGTGGAGAGACAGTGATTTTGAAAAAGCCCTGGTGTTCTCCTCACATGAATGGGACACTTCCTACAGCTAAAATATGCCTGTCACACCCAGAAGATGGTATACCGTCTGATCGGGAAGAGTTTGGAAAAGGCATCTCATCTCCTCATCTCCTGGTGCTCGGGTTCACCCCTCCAGCGTCTTTACGAACAGTCTCCCCACTTGGAGATGTCAGCACTGTCAACATCCTGTTGCATACAGTTTGGAATTTGTCCAGAGGATGAAGCAGAAGGAGGAGGAACAATGAGAGACAAGTCCTAGGTGTTCGGACAGGCACATGTCACTCTAATTTCCAATCAGGAAGACGAATTGACTAAAAGCTAGGGTTGCCCATGGAAACAGAATAGGGCTTGAGGAAATCCCGCTGCTTTGTGGCCAGTTCCCATAAACACAAGTTGAAAAATGGAACTCAGGGCCGCTAAAATTCACGAAACTGCAGAGTTGAAAATATCTCTCACTGAAAAATGTCTTGAGGAAAGTCAGAGAAAAGGACTTGTAAGCAACGGAGAATGGCAGGAAAGGGATTGGAAGAGGTAGAAAGGACTCGCCATTAAGCACAAGAAAAGGGGCTGAACATTGCCAACATTGCAGTTGGCCAAAAAGGGTGTATGCGTCTTTTTCTGTATATATTCAAGAAAAGGGCATACACTTTTTTAGCCAACCAAACAGGTGCGCACTGGAAATCAGTACTACAAAACATATCACTTCGCATCAGTCAGAAGAGCCTTCCTCATAAAGTGTAAACACCAGAAATGCAGGACAGGGCAAGGAGAAAAGGGAGCCCTGTGAGGCTTATAGTGGAAATGTATATTGCCAATGGTCACTCTTGAGAAGTGTATTGTGTTTACTAAAGCATCTAAAAAATGAGCTACAGAGCACAGGGCACTTGCACTCATGGACGTATATCTTGGGAAAGACAAAAATGGAGAGGACACAGGCACCCCAATGTTTACCGCCTCCCTGTTTAAAAGATCCTCGACTAGGATATAATTTATATGTCTCTGGAGGGAAAAAATGGATAGAGGTGTGGCACTTATGTAGAGTGGAATATTACTCAGCCTGAAAATCAGTGAAATATAGCCAGTTGTAACAACCCCAGAGTAGTTACGTATGATCATTCAAAGTCACATAATTCAAAAAGAAAAAGACAAACAATATTACTAATACATGGAATGTAAACGTGGCTTCAAATGACCTGAATTACAAAACAGAATGGGGTCTCAAATTTAGAAGACCAACTTATGTTTGCTTAAGGAAAAAGGAGAGTTGGGGAGCTGCATAAAACCAGAGATTGAAATTAGCACAGATACCGTTCCATAAGCCAAATATGTAATAGAAAAAACCTACTCCCTGGTCAACAAAATGGGCTCAACACGCCATATTCAACACCTACGAATACACCTGACTAGTAAGAATCTTCAAACTCATGGATTTATATGTCTCCGGAAGAGAATCAAGAGTGAGTACAGCGGCATGAACGGAGCAGTGAAAATGCGATAAATCCCATTATCAAAATAAATTACAAAAACAAAACACAATGAGAGTGAAATAGAGAGCAATTCTTAAATAATTCATTCAGGGCTTTTGATGCAACCTGGATTTACCACATCTACACCCAGAGCTGAGTGAGACATAAGGTTGGGCACTTCGGGCTGATAGCATTGTTGAGGTTCAATGAGCAAATGCAGACCCTTTGAAGTCATACTGCATGGTACCCATTCCATGGGTCCCAACTCTCCAGGTTTAAGGGATTCTTTCTTCAGCTAAAACATGCATGGGAAACCCACAGTATGGTGCACCGTGTGACCAGGAAAGGTTTTCAAATGCATCTCAGTTTTCGTCCCCTTTTACTCGGGTTCACCATTCCAGAACGTTTACTAACACTCTCCCCACTTGGAGAGTCAGTGCCTTTAACCTCCTGTTTGGCACAGTTTGCAATTTCTGCGCAAGATGAACAGGAATAGGGAGAACCAATGAGAGACTAGCAGTAAGTGTCTGCACGGGCAAATTTAATGCTCATTTCCCACCAGGAAGAGGAATTAACCAAAGGATCAGCATGACGTGCCGGAACCAGATTAGGGCCTGAAGCAATCCTGCGGGTTTGCGGCCAGCTCACAAGTTGCGAGTTGAAGAATGGAGCTCAGGGGCACTGTAACTCACAAACATGCAGAGTTATAAATGACAGCTATCGTCCAAAAATATATTGAAGGAAAGCTGCGAATACGACTTGTAAGCAGGGCAGAATTGCAGGAAATCGATTTCAGGGGGTACACGGGAATTGCATTTAAAGCATAGGAAAAGAGGCAGAACGTCGACAATGATGCTCTTGGCCAAAAAGGGTGTATGCGTTTTTTCCTGAATTTATTCAGGAAAAAAAGCATATGCGCTTTTTGGCCAACCAAGCAAGCATGTTAAAGAAATCTGCACTACAATGAAGTCTCACTGCCCCCAGGTCAAAAGGGACATCTGAAACAAGTGTAAAATCCACAAAGACAGGACAGGGCAAGGAGAACAGAGAGCCTTGTTATGCTGATGGTCGGGATGTAAATTGCCAACAGCCACTCTGGAGAAGTGTATGGTGTTTCCTGGAACCCCTGAAAAACAAAGCAACGGAGCCTACGGCACTTCCACTTATGGTCCTATAGCTTAGGGAAATTTAAATCAAAAACACACAGACACCCCAAAGTGTCGGACGGCTCTGTTTACAAGAACCTCTTCTACGGTACAAGTTAAATATCCCAGAATGTGAAAAATGGATAAAGAAGTTGTGGTACGTACGTACAATGGAATATCACTCAGCAATGAAAGCTATGTCATCAGACCCGTCGCGGCATAATGAGTGGATTCAGGTACGATGATTCTAAGGGAAATAAGTCACACAGAAAATGAAACATCATAAGATATCACTAATACATGGAATGTAAACTTTGCTACACATGAACTGAATTATAAAACAGAACAGGGTCTCAAATTTAGAAAACCAACTTATGCTTGCTTAAGGGGAAAGGTGAGTTGGGGTGCTGCATAAAACCAGAGATAGAAATTAGCACAGATACCTTTCCAAAAGCCAAATATGTAATAGCCCAGACCTACCCCTTGCTCAACGAAATGGACTAAACACCCCATATTCAACGCCTAGGAATACACCTGACTAGTAAGAATCTTCAAACCCATGGATTCATATGCCTCCGTAAGAGAATGAAGCGTGTGTACAGCGGCATGAATGCAGCAGAGAAAATCCGATAAATCCCATTGTCAAAATGAATTACAAAAACAAAACCCAAGGACAGTGAAATAGAGAGCAATTCTTAAATAATTCATTCAGGGCTTGTGATGCAACCTGGATTTACCACATATACACCCAGAGCTGAGTGACACATAAGGTTGGACACTTTGGGCTGATAGCATTGTTGAGGTTCGATAAGCAAATGCAGACCCTTTGAAGTCATACTGCATGGTAGCCATTCCATGGGTCCCAACTCTCCAGGTTTAAGGGATACTTCCTTCAGCTAAAACATGCATGGGAAACACACATTATGGTGCACCATGTGACGGGGAAACGTTTTCAAATGCATCTCAGTTTTCGTCTCGTTTTACTTGGGTACACCATTCCAGACCCTTTAATAACACTCTCCCCACTTGGAGAGTCTGTACCTTTAACCTCCTGTTTGGCACAGTTTGCAATTTCTGCGCAAAATGAACAGGAATAGGGAGAACCAATGAGAGACTAGCTGTAGGTGTCTGCACGGGCAAATTTAACGCTCATTTCCAACCAGGAAGAGGAATTAACCAAAGGCTCAGCATGCCGTGCCGGAACCAAATTAGGGCCTGAATCTATCATGCGGGTTTGCGGCCAGCTCACAAGAAAGCAATTTGAAGAAAGGAGCTCAGGGGCACTGTAATTCACAAACCTGCAGAGTTATAAATGACAGCTATCGTCCAAAAATATATTGAAGGAAGGCTGTGAAGAGGACTTGAAAGCGGGGCAGAATTGCAGGAAAACGATTTCAGGGGGTAGACTGGAATTGCATTTAAAGCATAGGAAAAGAGGCAGAATGTCGACAATGATGCACTTGGCCAAAAAGTGCGTATGCATTTTTTACTGAATATATTCAGGAAAAAACGCATACGCCCTTTTTGGCCAACCAAGCAAGCATGTTAAAGAAATCTGCACTACAATGAAGTCTCACTGCCCCCCGGTCAAAAGGGCCATCTGAAAAAAGTGTAAAATCCAGAAATGCAGCACAGGCCATGGAGAACAGGGAGCCTTGTTATGCTGATGGGTGGGATGTAAATTGCCAACAGCCACTCTGGAGAAGTGTATGGTGTTTCCTGAAACACCTAAAAAACAAAGCAACGGAGCCTACGGCACTTCCACTTATGGTCCTATAGCTTAGGGAAATTAAAATCAAAAACACACAGCCACCCCAAAGTGTCAGACGGCTCTGTTTACAAGAACCTCGTCTACGGTACAAGTTAAATATCCCAGAAAGCGAAAAATGGATAAAGAAGTTGTGGTACGTACGTACAATGGAATATCACTCACCAATGAAGTCTATGTCATCTGGCCCGTCTTGGCATAATGATTGGATTCAGGTACGATGATTCTAAGTGAAATAAGTCACACAGAAAATGAAACATCATAAGATATCACTAATACACCGAATGAAATCTTGGCTACACATGAACTGAATTACAAAACAGAACAGGGTCTCAAATTTAGAAAAGCAACTTATGTTTGCTTAAGGGGAAAGGTGAGTTGGGGTGCTGCATAAAACCAGAGATAGAAATTAGCACAGATACCATTCCATACGTCAAATACGTAATAGTCAAGACCTACACCTTGCTCCACAAAATGGGCTAAACCCCCTATATTCAACGCCTAGGAATACAGCTGAGTAGTAAGAATCTTCAAACCCATGGATTTATATGTCTCCATAAGAGAATCAAGCGTGTGTACAGCTACATGAAGGCAGCAGAGAAAATCCGATAAATCCCATTATCAAAATGAATTAAAAAACAAAACACAATGACAGTGAAATAGAGAGCAATTCTTACACAATTCATTCAGGGATTGTGATGCAACCTGGATTTACCGCATCTACACCCAGAGCTGAGTGAGACATAAAGTTGGACACTTCGGGCTGATAGCATTGGTGAGTTTCGATGAGCAAATGAAGACCATTTGAAGTCATACTGCATGGTACCCATTCCATGGGTCCCAACTCTCCAGGTTTAAACGATTCTTCCTTCAGCTAAAACATACATGGGAATCCCACAGTATGGTGCACCGTGTGACCGGGAAACGTTTTCAAATGCTTCTCAGTTTTCGTCCCCTTTTATTCGGGTTCACTATTCCAGACCCTTTACTAACACGCTCCCCACTTGGAGAGTCAGTGCCTTTAACCTCCTGTTTGGCACAGTTTGCAATTTCTGCGCAAGATGAACAGGAATAGGGAGAACCAATGAGAGACTAGCTGTAGGTGTCTGCACGGGCAAATTTAACGCTCATTTCCCACCAGGAAGAGGAATTAACCAAAGGCTCAGCATGCCGTGCCGGAACAAGATTTAGGCTTGAAGAAATCCTGCGGGTTTGCGGCCAGCTCAAAAGAAAGCGATTTGAAGAAAGGAGCTCAGGGTCACTGTAATTCACAAACCTGCAGAGTTATAAATGACAGCTATCGTCCAAAAATATATTGAAGGAGGGCTGTGAAGAGGACATGAAAGTGGGGCAGAATTGCAGGAAAACGATTTCAGGGGGTAGACTGGAATTGCATTTAAAGCATAGGAAAAGAGGCAGAACGACGACAATGATGCACTTGGCCAAAAAGGGCGTGTGCGTTTTTTCCTGAATATATTCAGGAAAAAACGCATACGCCCTTTTTGGCCAACCAAGCAAGCATGTTAAAGAAATCTGCACTACAATGAAGTCTCACTGCCCCCCGGTCAAAAGGGCCATCTGAAAAAAGTGTAAAATCCAGAAATGCAGCACAGGCCATGGAGAACAGGGAGCCTTGTTATTCTGATGGGTGGGATGTAAATTGCCAACAGCCACTCTGGAGAAGTGTATGGTGTTTCCTGAAACACCTAAAAAACAAAGCAACGGAGCCTACGGCACTTCCCCTTATGGTCCTATAGCTTAGGAAAATTAAAATCAAAAACACACAGCCACCTAAACGTCTCGGGCGGCTCTGTTTACAAGAACCTCGTCTACCGTACAAGTTAAATATCCCAGAATGTGAAAAATGGATAAACAAGTTGTGGTACGTACGTACAATGGAATATCACACAGCAATGAAATCTATGTCATCAGGCCCGTCGCGGCATAATGAGTGGATTCAGGTACGATGATTCTAAGTGAAATAAGTCACACAGAAAATGAAACATCATAAGATATCACTAATACACGGAGTGTGAACTTGGCTACACATGAACTGAATTACAAAACAGAACAGGGTCTCAAATTTAGAAAACCAACTTATGCTTGCTTAAGGGGAAAGGTGAGTTGGGGTGCTGCATAAAACCAGAGATAGAAATTAGCACAGATACCTTTCCATAAGCCAAATATGTAATAGTCAAGACCTACCCCTTGCTCAACGAAATGGACTAAACACCCCATATTCAACGCCTAGGAATACACCTGACTAGTAAGAATCTTCAAACCCATGGATTTATATGTCTCCGTAAGAGAATGAAGCGTGTGTACAGCGGCATGAATGCAGCAGAGAAAATCCGATAAATCCCATTATCAAAATGAATTACACAAACAAAACCCAAGGACAGTGAAATAGAGAGCAATTCTTAAATAATTCATTCAGGGCTTGTGATGCAACCTGGATTTACCACATCTACACCCAGAGCTGAGTGAGACATAAGGTTGGGCACTTCGGGCTGATAGCATTGGTGAGGTTCGATGAGCAAATGCAGACCCTTTGAAGTCATACAGCATGGTACCCATTCCATGGGTCCCAACTCTCCAAGTTTAAGGGATTCTTCCTTCAGCTAAAACATGCATGGGAAACCCACAGTATGGTGGACCGTGTGACTGGCAAACGTTTTCAAATGCATGTCAGTTTTCGTCCCCTTTTACTCGGGTTCACCATTCCAGACTCTTTACGAACACTCTCCCCACTTGGAGAGTCAGTGCCTTTAACCTCCTGTTTGGCACAGTGTGCAATTTCTGCGCAAGATGAACAGGAAGAGGGAGAACCAATGAGAGACTACCTGTAGGTGTCTGCACGGGCAAATTTAACGCTCATTTCCCACCAGGAAGAGGAATTAACCAAAGGCTCAGCATGCCGTGCCGGAACAAGATTAGGGCCTGAAGCAATCCTGCGGCTTTTCGGCCAGCTAAAATGAAAGTAATTTGAAGAAAGGAGCTCAGGGTCACTGTAATTCAGAAACCTGCAGAGTTATAAATGACAGCTATCGTCCAAAAATATATTGAAGGAAGGCTGCGAAAAGGACTTGAAAGCGGGGCAGAATTGCAGGAAAACGATTTCAGGGGGTAGACTGGAATTGCATTTAAAGCATAGGAAAAGAGGCAGAACGTCGACAATGATGCACTTGGCCAAAAAGGGCGTATGCGTTTTTTCCTGAATATATTAAGGAAAAAACGCATACGCCCTTTTTGGACAACCAAGCAAGCATGTTAAAGAAGTCTGCACTACAATGAAGTCTCACTGCCCCCCGGTCAAAAGGGCCATCTGAAAAAAGTGTAAAATCCAGAAAGGCAGCACAGGCCATGGAGAACAGGGAGCCTTGTTATGCTGATGGGCGGGATGTAAATTGCCAACAGCCAGTCTGGAAAAATGTATGGTGTTTCGCGGAACATCTAAAAAACAAAGCAACGGAGCCTATGGCACATCCCCTTATGGTCCTATAGCTTAGGAAAATTAAAATCAAAAACACACAGCCACCCAAAAGTCTCGGGCGGCTCTGTTTACAAGAACCTCGTCTATGGTACAAGTTAAATATCCCAGAATGTGAAAAATGGATAAAGAAGTTGTGGTACGTACGTACAGTGGAATATCACTCAGCAATGAAATCTATGTCATCAGGCCCGTCGCGGCATAATGAGTGGATTCAGGTACGATGATTCTATGTGAAATAAGTCACACAGAAAATGAAACATCATAAGATATCACTACTACACGGAATGTAAACTTGGCTACACATGAACTGAATTACAAAACAGAACAGGGTCTCAAATTTAGAAAACCAACTTATGCTTGCTTAAGGGGAAAGGTGAGTTGGGGTGCTGCATAAAACCAGAGATAGAAATTAGCACAGATACCTTTCCATAAGCCAAATATGTAATAGTCAAGACCTACCCCTTTCTCAACGAAATGGACTAAGCACCCCATATTCAACGCCTAGGAATACACCTGACTAATAAGAATCTTCAAACCCATGGATTTATATGTCTCCGTAAGAGAATGAAGCGTGTGTACAGCGGCATGAATGCAGCAGAGAAAATCCGATAAATCCCATTATCAAAATGAATTACACAAACAAAACCCAAAGACAGTGAAATAGAGAGCAATTCTTAAATAATTCATTCAGGGCTTGTGATGCAACCTGGATTTACCACATCTACACCCAGAGCTGAGTGAGACATAAGGTTGGGCACTTCGGGCTGATAGCATTGGTGAGGTTCGATGAGCAAATGCAGACCCTTTGAAGTCATACAGCATGGTACCCATTCCATGGGTCCCAACTCTCCAAGTTTAAGGGATTCTTCCTTCAGCTAAAACATGCATGGGAAACCCACAGTATGGTGCACCGTGTGACTGGCAAACGTTTTCAAATGCATCTCAGTTTTCATCCCCTTTTACTCGGGTTCACCATTCCAGACCCTTTACGAACACTCTCCCCACTTGGAGAGTCAGTGCCTTTAACCTCCTGTTGGGCACAGTTTGCAATTTCCGCGCAAGATGAAAAGGAATAGGGAGAACGAATGAGAGACTAGCTCTAGGTGTCTGCACGGGCAAATTTAACGCTCATTTCCCACAAGGAAGAGGAATTAACCAAAGGCTCAGCATGCCGTGCCGGAACCAGATTAGGGCCTGAGGCAATCCTGTGGGTTTGCGGCCAACTCACAAGATAGCGAGTTGAAGAAATGAGCTCAGGGGCACTGTAACTCACAAACTTGCAGAGTTATAAATGACAGCTATCGTCCAAAAATATATTGAAGGAAGGCTGCGAAGACGACTTGTAAGTGGGGCAGTATTGCAGGAAAACGATTTCAGGGGGTAGACGGGAATTGCATTTAAAGCATAGGAAAAGAGGCAGAACGTCGACAATGATGCTCTTGGCCAAAAAGGGCGTATGCGTTTTTCCCTGAATATATTCAGGAAAAAACGCATACGCCCTTTTTGGCCAACCAAGCAAGCATGTAAAAGAAATCTGCACTACAATGAAGTCTCACTGCCCCCCGGTCAAAAGGGCCATCTGAAAAAAGTGTAAAATCCAGAAAGGCAGCACAGGCCATGGAGAACAGGGAGCCTTGTTATGCTGATGGGCGGGATGTAAATTGCCAACAGCCACCCTGGAGAAGTGTATGGTGTTTCCCGGAACACCGAAAAAACAAAGCTACGGAGCCTACGGCACTTCCACTTATGGTCCTATAGCTTAGGGAAATTAAAATCAAAAACACACAGCCACCCCAAAGTGTCGGACGGCTCTGTTTACAAGAACCTCGTCTACGGTACAAGTTAAATATCCCAGAATGTGAAAAATGGATAAAGAAGCTGTGGTACGTACGTACAATGGAATATCACTCAGCAATGAAATCTATGTCATCAGGCCCGTCGCGGCATAATGAGTGGATTCAGGTACGATGATTCTAAGTGAAATAAGTCACACAGAAAATGAAACATCATAAGATATCACTACTACACGGAATGTAAACTTGGCTACACATGAACTGAATTACAAAACAGAACAGGGTCTCAAATTTAGAAAACCAACTTATGCTTGCTTAAGGGGAAAGGTGAGTTTGGGTGCTGCATAAAACCAGAGATAGAAATTAGCACAGATACCTTTCCATAAGCCAAATATGTAATAGTCAAGACCTACCCCTTGCTCAACGAAATGGACTAAACACACCATATTCAACCCCTAGGAATACACCTGTGTAGTAAGAATCTTCAAACACTTGGATTTATATGTCTCTGTAAGAGAATGAAGCGTGTGTACAGCGGCATGAATGCAGCAGAGTAAATCCGATAAATCCCATTATCAAAATGAATTACACAAACAAAACCCAAGGACAGTGAAAGAGAGAGCAATTCTTAAATAATTCATTCAGGGCTTGTGATGCAACCTGGATTTACCACATCTAAACCCAGAGCTGAGTGAGACATAAGTTTGGGCACTTCGGGCTGATAGCATTGGTGAAGTTCGATGAGCAAATGCAGACCCTTTGAAGTCATACTGCATGGTACCCATTCCATGGGTCCCAACTCTCCAGGTTTAAGGGATTCTTCCTTCAGCTAAAACATGCATGGGAAACCCACAGTATGGTGCACCGTGTGACCGGCAAACGTTTTCAAATGCATCTCAGTTTTCGTCCCCTTTTACTCGGGTTCACCATTCCAGACCCTTTACTAACACTCTCCCCACTTGGAGAGTCAGTGCTTTTAACTTCCTGTTTGGCACAGTTTGCAATTTCTGCGCAAGATGAACAGGAATAGGGAGAACCAATGAGAGACTAGCTGTAGGTGTCTGCACGGGCAAATTTAGTGCTCATTTCCCACCAGGAGGAGGAATTAACCAAAGGCTCAGCATGCCGTGCCTGAACCAGATTAGGGCCTGACAATCGTTCGGGTTTGCAGCCAGCTCACAAGATAGCGAGTTGAAGAAAGGAGCTCAGGGGCACTGTAACTCACAAACCTGCAGAGTAATAAATGACAGCTATCGTCCAAAAATATATTGAAGGAGGTCTGCAAAGACGACTTGTAAGCGGGACAGATTTGCAGGAAAACGATTTCAGGGGGTAGACGGGAATTGCATTTAAAGTACGGGAAAAGAGGCAGAAAGTCAACAATGATGCTCTTGGCCAAAAAGGGCGTATGCGTTTTTTCCTGAATATATTCAGGAAAAAACGCATATGCCCTTTTTGGCAAACCAAGCAAGCATGTTAAAGAAATCTGCACTACAATGAAGTCTCACTGCCCCCCGGTCAAAAGGGCCATCTGAAAAAAGTGTAAAATCCAGAAATGCAGCACAGGCCATGGAGAACAGGGAGCTTTGTTATGTTGATGGGCGGGATGTAAATTGCCAACAGCCACTCTGGACAAGTGTATGGTGTTTCCTGGAACACCTAAAAAACAAAGCAACGAAGCCTACGGCACTTCCACTTATGGTCCTATAGCTTAAGGAAATTAAAATCAAAAACACACAAACACCCCAAAGTTTCGGACGGCTCTGTTTACAAGAACCTCGTCTACGGTTCAAGTTAAATATCCCAGAATGTGAAAAATGGATAAAGTAGTAGTGGTACCTACATACAATGGAATATCACACAGCAATGAAATCTATGTCATCAGGCCCGTCGCGGCATAATGAGTGGATTCATGTACAAAGATTCTAAGGGAAATAAGTCACACAGAAAATGAAACATCATAAGATATCACCAATACACGGAAAGTAAACTTGGCTGCACATGAACTGAATTACAAAACAGAAGAGGGTCTCAAATTTAGAAAAACAACTTATGCTTCTTAAGGGGAAAGGTGAGTTGGGGTGCTGCATAAAACCAGAGATAGAAATTAGCACAGATACCTTTCCATAAGCCAAATATGTAATAGTCAAGAACTACCCCTTGCTCAACGAAATGGACCAAACAACACATATTAAACGCCTAGGAATACACCTGACTAGTAAGAATATTCAAACCCATGGATTTATATGTCTCCATAAGAGAATCAAGCGTGTGTACAGCTGCATGAAGGCAGCAGAGAAAATCCGATAAATCCCATTATCAAAATAAATTGAAAAACAAAACACAATGACAGTGAAATAGAGAGCAATTCTTAAATAATTCATTCAGGGCTTTGATGCAACCTGGATTTACCTCATCTACACCCAGAGCTGAGTGAGACATAAGGTTGGACACTTCGGGCTGATAGCATTGGTGAGGTTCGATAAGCAAATGAAGACCCTTTGAAGTCATACTGCATGGTACCCATTCCATGGGTCCCAACTCTCCAGGTTTAAGCGATTCTTCCTTCAGCTAAAACATGCATGGGAAACCCACAGTATGGTGCACCGTGTGACTGGCAAACGTTTTCAAATGCATCTCAGTTTTCGTCCCCTTTTACTCGGGTTCACCATTCCAGACCCTTTACGAACACTCTCCCCACTTGGAGAGTCAGTGCCTTTAACCTCCTGTTTGGCACAGTTTGCAATTTCTGCGCAAGATGAACAGGAATAGGGAGAACCAATGAGAGACTAGCAGTAAGTGTCTGCACGGGCAAATTTAATGCTCATTTCCCACCAGGAAGAGGAATTTACCAAAGGATCAGCATGCCGTGCCGGAAACAGATTAGGGCCTGAAGCAATCCTGCGGGTTTGCGCCCAGCTCACAAGTTGCGAGTTGAAGAAAGGAGCTCAGGGACACTGTAACTCACAAACATGCAGAGTTATAAATGACAGCTATCGTCCAAAAATATATTGAAGGAAGTCTGCGAAGACGACTTGTAAGCGGGGCAGAATTGCAGGAAAACGATTTCAGGGGGTAGACGGGAATTGCATTTAAAGCATAGGAAAAGAGGCAGAACGTCGACAATGATGCTCTTGGCCAAAAAGGGTGTATGCGTTTTTTCCTGAATTTATTCAGGAAATAAAGCATATGCGCTTTTTGGCCAACCAAGCAAGCATGTTAAAGAAATCTGCACTACAATGAAGTCTCACTGCCCCCCGGTCAAAAGGGCCATCTGAAAAAAGTGTAAAATCCAGAAAGGCAGCACAGGCCATGGAGAACAGCGAGCCTTGATATGCTGATGGGCGGGATGTAAACTGCCAACAGCCAGTCTGGAAAAATGTATGGTGTTTCCCGGAACATCTAAAAAACAAAGCAACGGAGCCTATGGCACTTCCCCTTATGGTCCTATAGCTTAGGAAAGTTAAAATCAAAAACACACAGCCACCCCAAAGTGTCGGACGGCTCTGTTTACAAGAACCTCGTCTACGGTACAAGTTAAATATCCCAGAATGTGAAAAATGGATAAAGAAGTTGTGGTACGTACGTACAATGGAATATCACTCAGCAATGAAATCTATGTCATCAGGCCCGTCGCGGCATAATGAGTGGATTCAGGTACGATGATTCTAAGTGAAATAAGTCACACAGAAAATGAAACATCATAAGATATCACTACTACATGGAATGTAAACTTGGCTACACATGAACTGAATTACAAAACAGAACAGGGTCTCAAATTTAGAAAACCAACTTATGCTTGCTTAAGGGGAAAGGTGAGTTGGGGTGCTGCATAAAACCAGAGATAGAAATTAGCACAGATACCTTCACATAAGCCAAATATGTAATAGTCAAGGCCTACCCTTTGCGCAATGAAATGGACTAAATACCCCATATTCAACGCCTAGGAATACACCTGACTGGTAAGAATCTTCAAACCCATGGATTTATATGTCTCCGTTAGGGAATGAAGCGTGTGTACAGCAAC
Source organism: Delphinapterus leucas (assembly GCF_059928025.1). Classification (NCBI taxonomy): domain Eukaryota; kingdom Metazoa; phylum Chordata; class Mammalia; order Artiodactyla; family Monodontidae; genus Delphinapterus; species Delphinapterus leucas. The sequence continues at coordinate 16,810,313 of NW_028322236.1, read as the reverse complement.
ATGAATGCAGCAGAGAAAATCCCATAAATCCCATTATCAAAATGAATTACTAAAACCAAACACAAGGACAGTGAAATAGAGAGCAATTCTTAAATAATTCATTCAGGCTTGTGATGCAACCTGGATTTACCACATCTACACCCAGAGCTGAGTGTGACATAAGGTTGGGCACTTCGGGCTGATAGCACTGGTGAGATTCGATGAGCAAATGCAGACCCTTTGAAGACATAATGCATGGTACCCATTCCATGGGTCCCAAATCTCAGGTTATAAGGGATTCTTCCTTCAGCTCAAAACATGCATGGGAAACCCACAGTATGGTGGACCGTGTGACCGGCAAACGTTTTCAAATGCATCTCAGTTTTCCTCCCCTTTTACACGGGTTCACCATTCCAGACCCTTTACGAACACTCTCCCCACTTGGAGAGTCAGTGCCTTTAACCTCCTGTTGGGCACAGTTTGCAATTTCTGCGCAAGATGAACAGGAATAGGGAGAACCAATGAGAGACTAGCTGTAGGTTTCTGTACGGGCAAATTTAACGCTCATTTCCCACCAGGAAGAGGAATTAACCAAAGGCTCAGCATGCCCTGCTGGAACCAGATAAGGGCCTGAAGCAATCCTGCGGGTTTGCGGCCAGCTCACAAGTTAGCGAGATGAAGAAAGGAGCTCAGGGGCACTGTAACTCACAAACCTGCAGAGTTATAAATGACAGCTATCGTCCAAAAATATATTGAAGTATGTCTGCGAAGAGGACTTAGAATTTGGGCAGAAATTCAGGAAAACGATTTCAGGGGGTAGACTGGAATTGCACTTAAAGCCTTGGAAAAGACGGAGAACAGCGACAATGATGCACTTGGCCAAAAAGGGCGTATGCGTTTTTTCCTGAATATAATCAGGAAAAAACGCATACGCCCTTTTTGGCCAACCAAGCAAGCGTGTAAAGAAATCTGCACTAAAATGAAGTCTCTCTGCCCCCCGGTCAAAAGGGCCATCTGAAAAAAGTGTAAAATCCAGAAAGGCAGGACAGGCCATGGAGAAGAGGGAGCATTGTTATCCTGATGGTCCTCATGTGAATTGCCAACAGCCACTCTGGAGAAGTGTATGGTATTTCCTGAAACACATAAGAAACAAAGCAACACAGCCTATGGCACTTCCACTTATGGTCCTATAGCTTAGGGAAATTAAAATCAAAACCACACAGGCACCCCAAAGTTTGGAACGGCTCTGTTTACATGAACCTCTTGTACGGTACAAGTTAAATATCCCAGAGGGCGAAAAATGGATAAAGAAGTTGTGGTTCTTACGTACAATGGAATATCACTCAGCAATGAAATCTATGTCATCAGGCCCGTCGCGGCATAATGAGTGGATTCAGGTACGATGATTCTACGTGCAATAGGTCACACAGAAAAAGAAACATCATAAGATATCACTAATACACGGAATGTAAACTTGGCTACACATGAAATGAATTACAAAGCAGAACAGTGTCTCAAATTTAGAAAACCAACTTATGCTTGCTTTTTGGGAAAGGTGAGTTCGGGTGCTGCATAAAAACAGAGATTGAAATTCGCACTGATACCGTTCCATAAGCCAAATATGTAATAGACAAGACCTACTGCTTGCTCAACGAAATGGGCTCAACACCCCATATTCAACGCCTAGGAATATACCTGCCTAGCAAGAATCTTAAAACCCATGGATTTATATGTGTCCATAAGAGAATCCAGCGTGTGTTCAGTGGCCTAAAGGCAACAGTGAAAATCCGATAAATCATATTATCAAAATAAATTTCAAAAACAAAACACAATGACAGTGAAATAGAGAGCAATTCTTAAATAATTCACTCAGGGCTTCTGATGCAACCTGGATTTACCACATGTACACCCAGTGCTGGGGAGACATAAGGCCGGACACTTCGCCCTGATAGTATTGTTGAGGTTCGGTGAGCAATTGCAGACCCTTTGAAGTCATACTGCATGGTACCCATTCCAAGGGTCCCAACTCTCCAGGTTTAAGGGATTCTTCCTTCCGCTACATCATGTATGGGAAACCCAGAGTATGGTCCACCATGTGATTGGGAAACGTTTTCAAATGCATCTCAGTTTTCGTCCCTTTATACTCGGGTTCACCATTCCAGATGCTTAACTAACACTCTCCCCACTTGGAGAGTCAGTGCCTTTAACCTCCTGTTTGTCACAGTTTGCAATTTCTGCGCAAGATGAACAGGAATAGGGAGAACCAATGAGAGACTAGCTGTAGGTGTCTGCACGGGCAATTAAATGCTCATTTCTCACCAGGAAGTGGAATTAACCAAAGGCTCAGAATGCCGTGCCAGAACCAGATTAGGGCCTGAAGCAATACTGCGGGTGTGCAGGCAGCTCACAAGATAGCGAGTTGAACAAAGGAGCTCAGGGGCACTGTAATTCACAAACCTGCAGAGTTATAAATGACAGCTATCGTCCAAAAATATATTGAAGGAAGGCTGCGAAGAGGACTTGAAAGCGGGGCAGAATTCCAGGAAAACGATTTCAGGAGGTAGACGGGAAATGCACTGAAAGCATAGGAGAAGAGGCAGAACCTCGACAATGATGCACTTGTTCAAAAAGTGCATATGCGTTTTTTCCAAGGCCCTCCTTAAAGAGGGTAGGGGGCTCCCAGCATGCTTCAGTGGCCAACAGAGGGCCCACATCGCCAAGGTGACGTGAGCCAGCCAGGCAGGAGTGACCTCACATCAGAGGGCCCACCTCACAGAAGGGTAAGGGACCCAGCCATTATCAGACTCTCACCAGAGGGCCCACATCAGCAAGGGGCTGGGAACCAGGCAGGAGTGTCTTCACACCCGTGGGGCCACATCATCGCAAGTTGAGGTACCCAGCACATGTGGCCTCAAACCAGAGGACCCACATCTCCATGGGTCTCGGAGCGAGGCAGGCAGGATGAACCTCAAAACACGTGGCCCATTGTATAAAAAAGGTGAGGAATCCAGCAGTTGGAACATCCCAGCAGGCGGCCCAGAGCACCGAGGCTATGGGATCTAGGCAATGATGAACTTACAACAGAGGGCCCTCATCATGAAACTGTGAGCAACCTAGCCATTGTGACCTCAGAACACAAGGCCCACATCCCCATGGGGAAGCGAACCAAGCAGGAGTGTCATCGCACCAGTGGGCACACATCAGAAAATGTGGGGAGCCCAGCAGTTAGGGCCTGATGCCAGAGGGCCCTCATCAACGAGGAGAGGAGGCTACCAGCAGGCTCCAACTGCTACAAGAGGGCCAACGTCGCCAATGCGGGGTGTGCCAGCCAGGCAGGAGTGACCTCAGAGCAGAGGGCCAACCTCAAAAAAGTGTGAGGAACCCAAAGAGGATTAGACTCTCACCAGAGGGCCCACATCACCAAGAGGATCAGAACCAGGCAGGACTGTCTTCACACCAGGGTGACCACATCATAGAAAGGTGAGGAACCCAGCACATGTGGCCTAAACCAGAAGACCCACATCTCCAAGGGGCTCGGAGTGAGGCATGCAGGAGTAGCCTCACAACACAGGGCCCATAGAATAAAAAAGCTGAGGAATCCTGCAGTGGGAACCTCCCAGCAGGCGGCCCAGAGCACCGAGTCTATGCGATCCAGGCTGCAGTGAACTCACAGCAGAGGGCCCATATCATGAAACTGTGAGCAACCCAGCCATTGGGACCTCACAGCAGAAGGCCCACATCCCCATGGGGTTGGGAACATGGCAAGAGTGTCCTCGCACCACTTAGCACGTATCAGAAAAAGTGGGTACCCAGCAGTTACGGCCTGACGCTAGAGAGCCCTCATCACCGAGGGGAGGTGGCTCCCAGCAGGCTCCAACTGCCACAAGAGGGCCGATGTCGCCAAGGCGGGGTGTGCCAGCCAGTCAGTAGTGACCTCACAGCAGAGGGCCCACCTCACAGAAGGGTGAGGAACCCAGCCAGGATCAGACTCTCACCAGAGGGCCCACATCACCAAGGGGATAGAAACCAGGCAGGAGTGTCCTCACACCAGCGGGGCCACATCATCGAAAGGTGAGGGACCCAGCACACGTGGCCTCAAACCAGAGGACACACATCACCAAGGGGCTGGGAGTGAGTCAGGCAGGAGGAGTCTCCAAACAGAGGGCCCATAGAAGAAAAAAGGTGAGGAATCCCGCAGTTGGAACCTCCCCGCAGGCGGCCAGGAGCAGCGAGGCTATGGGATCCAGGCCGGAGTGAACTCACACCAGAGGGCCCTCATCATGAAACTGAGCCACCCACCGTTGGGACCTCAGAGCAGAAGGCCCATATTCCCATGGGGTTGGAAACCTGGCAGGAGTGTACTCACACCACAGGGCGCACATCAGAAAATTTTGGGAGCCCAGGAGTTAGAGCCTGACGCCAGAGGGCCCTCATTACCGAGGGGAGGAGACTCCCAGCAGGCACCAACTCCCAACTGAGGGCCCACGTCGCCAAGGTGACGTGTGCCAGTCAGGCAGGAGTGACCTCACAGCAGAGGGCCTACCTCACAGAAGGGTGAGGAAACCAGCCAGGATAAGACTCTCACCAGAGAGCCCACATCACCAAGGGGACCGGAACAAGGCAGGAGTGTCCTCACACCAGTGTGGCCACATTATAGAAAGGTGACGAACCCAGCACATGTGGCCTAAACCAGAGGACCCACATTTCCAAGGTGCTCCGAGTGAGGCAGGCAGGAGTAGCCTAACAACACAGGGCCCACAGAATAAAAAATGTGAGGAATCCAGCAGTTGGAACCCCCCAGCAGGTGGCCCAGAGTACGGAGCCTATGTGATCCAGGCCACAGTGAACTCACAGCAGAGGGCTCACATCATGACACTGTGAGCAACCCAGCTGGTGGGACCTCAGAGCAGAAGGCCCACATCCCCATGGGGATGGGAACGTGGCAGGAGTGTACTCGCACGACAGGGCACATATCAGAAAATTTTGGGAGCCCATGAGTTAGGGCCTGACGCCAGAGGGCCCTCATTACCGAGGGGAGGAGACTCCCAGCAGGCACCAACTCCCAACTGAGGACCCACATCGCCAAGGTGATGTGTGCCAGCCAGGCAGGAGAGACCTCACAGCAGAGGGCCCACCTCCCAGAAGGGTGAGGAATCCAGCCAGGATCAGACTCTCACCAGAGGGCCCCCATCACCAAGGGGATGGGAACCAGGCAGGAGTGTCCTCACACCAGTGGGGCCACATCAATAAAGGTGAGGAAACCGGCACATGTGGCCTCAAACCAGAGGACCCACATCACAAAGGGGCTGGGAGTGAGTCAGGAAGGAGGAGCATGAAAACACAGGACCCAAAGAATAAAAATGGTAAGGAATCCAGCAGTAGGAACCTCCCAGCAGGCGGCTCAGAGCACAGAGTCTATGGGATCTAGGCCTGAGTGAACTAACACCAGAGAGCCAACATCCTGAAACTGTGAACAACACAGGTGTTGGGACCATAGAGCAGAAGGCACATGGGGATGGGAACCTGGCAGGAGTGCCCTCACACCACTTAGCACGTATCAGAAAATGTGGGTAACCAGCAGTTAGGGCCTGATGCCAGAGGGTCTCATCACTGAGGGGAGGAGGCTCCCAGCGGGCTCCAACTGCCACCAGAGGGCCGACGTCGCCAAGGCGGGGTGTGTCAGCCAGGCAGGAGTGACCTCAGAGAAGAGGGCCCACCTCACAGAAGTGTGAGGAGCCCAACCAGGATCAGACTCTCACTGGAGGGCTCACATCACCAAGGGGATGGGAACCAGGCAGGAGTGTCCGCACACCAGTGGGGCCACATCTGCGAAAGGTGAGGAACCCAGCACATGTGGCCTCAAACCAGAGGACACACATCACCAAGGGGCTGGGAGTGAGGCAGGTGTCTGGAGGGGCACATTTAACTCTAATTTCCCACCAGGAAGAGGAATTAACCAAAGGCTCAGAGTGCCGTGCGGGACCCTGATTACGGCCTGAAGCAAACCTGCGGTTCTGTGGCCAGCTTTCAAGGAAACGAGTTAAGAAAGGAAATCACAGGCACTGTAATTCACAAACCTGCAGAGTTGTAAATGACAGCTATTGGCAAAAATATATTGAAGTAAGTCTGCACAGAGGACTTGAAAACGAGGCAGAATTGCAGGAATCATATTTCAGGAGGTAGATTGGAATTGCATTTAAAGCATGTGAAAAGCGGCAGATCTTTGACAGTGATGCACTTGGACAAAAAGTGCGTATACATTTTTTCCTGAATATATTCAGGAAAAAACGCATATGCCCTTTGTGGCCAACCAAGAATTCGAGCAATGGAAATCCGCACTACAATGAACTCTCATTTCCCATTCGTCAAAAGAGCCATCTGAAAAAAGTGTAAAACCCAGAAACACAGGACAGGCCATGGAGAACAGGGAGCCTTGTTATGCTGATGGACGGGATGTAAATTGCCAACAGACACTCTGGTGATGTTTATAGTGTATGCTGAAACATCTAAAAAACAAAGCTACAGAGCCTAGGGCACTTCCACTTTTGGCCCTATAGCTTAGGAAAATTAAAATCAACAAGACACAGCCAACACAATATCCAGGGCTGCTGTGTTTACAAGAACCTTGAGTCCAGTACAAATTAAATATCCCAGAAAGAAAAAAATGGATAAAGGAGTTGTCCTACTTACGTACAACGGAATATCACTCAGCAATGAAATCAATGTCATCAGGCCTGTAGCAGCAAATTGAGTGGATTTAAGTATGATGATTCTAAGAGAAATATGTCACACAGAGAAACATAATTATCATAAGATATCACAAATAGAGGGAGTGTAAACTTGGCTACACATAAACTGAATTACAAAACCGAGCAGAGTCTCACATTTAGATAAAAACTTATGCTTGCTTAACGGGAAAGTTGAGTTGGGGTGCTGTATAAAACCAGAGATTGAAATGAGCACACATACCGTTCCATAAGCCAAATATGTAATAGACAAGACCTACTCTTTGCTCAACGAAATAGACTAATCCATGGTGTATCACCTCACACCTGTTAGAATGGGCATCATCAGAAAATCTACAAACAACAAATGCTGGAAAGGGTGCGGAGATAAGGAAACCTCTTCCACTATTGTTGGGAATGTAAATTGATGCAGTCACTGTGGAGAACATTATGGAGTTTCTTATAAAACTAAGAATAGAATTACCATATAATACAGCAATCCCACTACTGGGCATATACCCAGACAAAACCATAAAACGAAAAGAGACATTCACCGCAATGTTCATTGCATCACTATTTACAATATCCAGGTAATGGAAGCAACCTAAATGCCCACAGACAGACGAATGCATAAAGATGAGGTACATATATAAAATGGAATATTACTAAGCCATAAAAAGGAATGAAATTGGGTCATTTGTAGAGACGTTGATGGATCTAGAGACTGTCATACAGAGTGAAGTAAGTCAGAAAGAGAAAAACAAATCCTGTATATAAATGCATATATGTGGAACCTAGAAAAGTTGTACAGATGAACCGTTTTGCAAGGCAGAAATAGAGCAACAGATGTAGACAACAAACGTATGGACACCAAGGGGGGAAAGCTGTTAGGGGGGTGGTGGTGGGAGGAGTTGAGAGATTGGGATTGGCATGTATACATTTCTATGTATAAAATAGGTAACCAAAAAGAACCTGCTGTATAAAAAAATAAAATAAAATTCAAAATTACAAAAAGTAAAACAGAAAAAATATTCTTCCCTTCACATACATGTATTTATATGAATAAATTATTTCCATGCTTATATCTGTAAATACAAAAAAGAGGAATAAAATCTACCTTGAACCAAAAACGAAAAAAAGAAAAAAAAACAGAACCCACCAGTTACACAGAGGAAAACCGTATCAGGGCCCTTGCTCCAGTTGTAAACAATTCTGAAGTTGGTCAGTGGTGGGGAATCATCTCCCATTCAGCCAGCATGCCCCACGCAACAAGCGTCCTCATTGCAAAGCTGGGGGCCCGTGCCGAGGCATCTGTGAGTAAACGTGGGCCGAGCCCCAGGCCAGCTGCTGCTGAAATGTTCCCACCCTTCCCAGGTAAAACACCTGAATATGTACAAGGACTTGAAAGCCTAGAGGAAGGGCCATGGAGCCACATGAGCGACAGCATGCCAGCCGACTTGGTGCCTGCAGGCCAGACAGGATGGTCCTGGCCCTGGGTGCTCTTCTGGAAGCTTTCCATTTCCCTGCCTGAGATACCCCTCCTGTCCCAGCCCCCACTGCTTTCTTCCTTACTCACCTCTGCCCAGGGAGAAATTCCAGCGGCAGGTATGGGTGGCACATCCTCTTCTTTAGCAGGTGGCATCTTGGCAACTGCTGCAGAAAGTCCAGCAGAGCCCCACTCACACTGGGCAACCCACAAAGCCGTGGCCTCTCACTCCCTCCCACCAGTCCAGCCCCGAGACTGCTGACAGGGCAGAAAATGGCGTCAGGCACAGCTGCAGGTGCTCTTGCTGCCTGGAGCGGTGTTTATATTGATCTCAACCCAGGCACACCTGGGGAGGTCTGGCCGGCACGGTCGGGCTTCCCAGGCCAGCCAATAATCACCCCTCAGGGGCTCACAGTTGCAGAAACTGGAACTTGCTGAATCGGCCAGGTCCAAGGAACAGGTGTGGGCTCCTGAGAGTCAGGATAGACAAGGGGCTGCAGCTCTGGCTTGTTTTCTAATTATATTATCTGGCCCATGAGTGGGAGACAACTTCAAGAAAACCCTCTCCTAATGAGAGGAACCCAGGAGTCAGGGAGAGGAGGGGTGGGTGGTGCGTGGAAACAGAGGCCTGGTGCCCCGGGTGCAGTGGAAGTCTCTGGAAGACCAGGTGGAGGGAGGCCACACAGAGTGATGCCCAGGGTCACAGACCTGTTGGAGCTGCTGTTTGTTAGTTCAAGTCCTGCTCTGAGGTGCTCTGTGTCAGATCTGAGTGACAGGTGAGCTGGGAGTGCTCTGCAATGAGGGCGATGTGCATGGCTCCTGTGTGCCCAGCCCTGCCACGGTACCTGAAAGGGTTGCTCTGTATCCTGGGAGGGGCCTGACCACGAGAGCCCCGTGGGCTGGGATGGGGGTGGGGTACCTGCCCAGGTGAGCTCCATATCCTGGGATTGGCCTGACCTCGAGAGCCCCATGGGCTGCTGGAGTCCTGGTAAAAGATGTCAGGACAGTCAGTGAAGCCACCGAGGATATACCTCCAGTAGTTCCTAAACCCTACACCCTGCTGGTCATTCTACTAACCACCAGGACATGGTATTCTGTATTAGTCTTCAATGAAGCCTTCTTTTGTATTCTATTAGTCCCAGAGTCACAAGAAATTTTGGCTTGTGAGTGGCAGGACTCAACATACAACTAAAACAATACTTCCGGGCCGTGTTGCCCCAAGGGTTCAAAAATTCCCACACCATCTTTGGGGAAAGCTCAGCTAAAGACCTAAAAGTTCTACCTCTGGAAAAGGAAACACTCCTTCAATATGCAGACGACATTCTGATCGCCAGCCCTACTAAGGAGACCTCTGTACTACCAAGCCAATAAAGGATACAAGTTGTCCAAGAAAAAGCTCAAATATCACAGACTATGGTGACCTGCGTGGGCTGCATTCTCACAGAAGGTCGGAGAAGCCCATCCCAGGAAAGGGAAGAAACAATTTACAGCCTTACCCATTTCTAAAACTAGAAGACAGCTTAGGGGTTCCTGGGGAGGCCAGGGTTTGCTGCTTCTGGATCCCTAACTACAGTCTACTAGCTGGGCCTCTATATGAAACACTGAAAGAAAAAGATGATGATCCTTTTGAATAGAATCCAGAAGTGGCCTTTCAAGAATGGAAAGAGCAGTCAATTCAGACCCTTGCCCTGGAACTCCCTAATTTAGCTAAACCCTTTGACCTTTACATTCCTAGTGAAATTTGAATGGCCATTGGAGTATTAGTGCAAAACCTGGGACCACTTGAAATGGAACAATGCAAGAATGCCATCCAGGTAGGATAAACTACGGTCACCAAGGGGCTTGGCCCACTGCCACATCTGGCCAAGATACTGGCAGTATCTGAAAACCTGGAAATCAGCAGCCCAAAAGGCCACCTCCCTCCTAAGGGAAAAGGACCCCACGTGGTGATCCTAACCCCCAACCATGCCCTGAAGTTGCAGGGTTTGCTCCGTGGGCACACTGACCTTGAGTGAGGAGGTCCTCCAACTCCAACCTCCAGAGAGATAACTGGGGCAAAGGGGCACCATGACGACTCGTGTGACCATCACTTGACCTGGAGTTTCTCTCATAAAACAACAAGAGTGTGTCCCAAAAGAGTAGACTACTGCTTGCAGGACTTACTGCACCCAGAGGGGAGGTAATAATCTTGGCAGGGGAACAGTATATCACGCTGTCACCACAGAAAAGCCTACAGACACTGTGATGATGGTGGCCAATAAGACCGGCTGGACTCCTGTTTGCTTCAAAAGGCTGTTGACTCAGTGGCCATCATGGTCCTTCATCACCACTGACCCTGGACTGTCTGGGAGTTGAGCAGTCAGGGTGCTGACACCTGGTGCTGTTTTTACGTTAATTCAGGGGCCTAACTGAAGAAAGCACAGACTACTGGTCAGAGCATCTAGGCTGGCAGAAACGGTCAGCCTAAGGTGGCCGAACAAATGTGGGGCGGGGTGAAACTGGACCTCACAGCGTCACTGCACATCTCCTTCCTGGACCCTTAAAGGTCATTAGAATCTATAACACTACCAATACTTGTGCTCAGGCGGACGAGCAGGGAGGCAGGAGGCCTGCGGACAATCAACGTCACCTGGAGGCTGCTGGGGAGAAGTTCAGACCCTCTCCCACAGGTATGAGGGCTCCTAACTCAGCACTCAGCAGTTACAGATGAAGGGTCTGCACCCTCAGCACTCTAAGAATGAGGAAGGGGACAAAATGCAGAAGAGGGGTTTGTCCCAGGCAAAGCCCCTTAAAAATCCCTGGGAGATAAAAATAGAATCTGGGCAATAAAATAAAGTCTAACCTTTTTTATCCTTTGTGCTTTGTCTAATTTCACGTGCTCCTAGGGTCCCGCATACAGAGGTTCAACAGCCGGCACTTCAGACCAGATTTCCTAGTGCAGAATGGCTGGGTCGACACTTCAGCTCCTGGAGCACAGTGCAGACTCCGCGATATAGAGCCTGAGCTGCAGCCAACCGGGCCCTCGAGAGCTCCGCCCCCTCCCTCCCACTGACTCTGACAGGATCTCTACACAGCAGCCCAGCCCACAGCCCACGGGGTAGCACATGCTCTCACCTCTGCATTCTCTGATCAAAATATAAAGTTTCCTTTGCTTCTGAACCAAACTCAGTCTCGATCTGTTGGCTCCAATGACACTGGGCAGGGGGACACTTGTTGGGGTCCACTCTGGAGGATCAGTAACAGAAATTGAGAACATTGTAACTTCAATGAACAGATGTGTGAGCCAAACTGTAATTAACATAGAACAGTGTATAAGGCTCGGGTAAAATAAGATGTTTCTAACACTTCCATTTGATATTTCCATCACTTTATTATAAGCAAGTTCAGTGAAAGGTTTGTCTTATTTGTCAGGTCAATACTAGAGAAACGAAGTGATTTCTTTCCAAGGATGTACATCTAATAATCTTGGTTAAAGCTTCAATCTTGTTTTAAATGCTTTTCCATTGAAAATGATACCTCTCTTTCAGCTCCCCCATTTCTGAGAAGTATAAAATCTTATAATTTATTATTACCAAAGGGGAAAGGTGGGAGGAGGGATAAATTAACAGTTTGGGATTAACACATACACACTGCTATGTATAAAATCGATCATCAACAAGGAACTACTGTACAGCACAGGGAACTACACTCAATATTTTGCAATAACCTATAAGGGGAAATAATCTGAAAAAAGAATAGATATTTTTATTGACATCATCTATTAATGACAGTTAAAATGGAACCTAACGGAAGCCGGTGGTGAGTGCTTCTGACCCTGAAGACTTCAATCATCTAAAGTTTGGACTCTGCCTACTTCCCAAGGCCCTTAATGAACATATGTGTAGCCGTAGCTTAAAAAATTCCCCAGTTTGGGTTGTGGAGAGACAGTGATTTTGAAAAAGCCCTGGTGTTCTCCTCACATGAATGGGACACTTCCTACAGCTAAAATATGCCTGTCACACCCAGAAGATGGTATACCGTCTGATCGGGAAGAGTTTGGAAAAGGCATCTCATCTCCTCATCTCCTGGTGCTCGGGTTCACCCCTCCAGCGTCTTTACGAACAGTCTTCCCACTTGGAGATGTCAGCACTGTCAACATCCTGTTGCATACAGTTTGGAATTTGTCCAGAGAATGAAGCAGAAGGAGGAGGAACAATGAGAGACAAGTCCTAGGTGTTCGGACAGGCACATGTCACTCTAATTTCCAATCAGGAAGACGAATTGACTAAAAGCTAGGGTTGCCCATGGAAACAGAATAGGGCTTGAGGAAATCCCGCTGCTTTGTGGCCAGTTCCCATAAACACAAGTTGAAAAATGGAACTCAGGGCCGCTAAAATTCACGAAACTGCAGAGTTGAAAATATCTCTCACTGAAAAATGTCTTGAGGAAAGTCAGAGAAAAGGACTTGTAAGCAACGGAGAATGGCAGGAAAGGGATTGGAAGAGGTAGAAAGGACTCGCCATTAAGCACAAGAAAAGGGGCTGAACATTGCCAACATTGCAGTTGGCCAAAAAGGGTGTATGCGTCTTTTTCTGTATATATTCAAGAAAAGGGCATACACTTTTTTAGCCAACCTAACAGGTGGGCACTGGAAATCAGTACTACAAAACATATCACTTCGCATCAGTCAGAAGAGCCTTCCTCATAAAGTGTAAACACCAGAAATGCAGGACAGGGCAAGGAGAAAAGGGAGCCCTGTGAGGCTTATAGTGGAAATGTATATTGCCAATGGTCACTCTTGAGAAGTGTATTGTGTTTACTAAAGCATCTAAAAAATGAGCTACAGAGCACAGGGCACTTGCACTCATGGACGTATATCTTGGGAAAGACAAAAATGGAGAGGACACAGGCACCCCAATGTTTACCGCCTCTCTGTTTCAAAGATCCTCGACTAGGATATAATTTATATGTCTCTGGAGGGAAAAAATGGATAGAGGTGTGGCACTTATATAGAGTGGAATATTACTCAGCCTGAAAATCAGTGAAATATGGCCAGTTGTAACAACCCCAGAGTAGTTACGTATGATCATTCAAAGTCACATAATTCAAAAAGAAAAAGACATACGATATTACTAATACATGGAATGTAAACGTGGCTACAAAGTACCTGAATTACAAAACAGAATGGGGTCTCAAATTTAGAAGACCAACTTATGTTTGCTTAAGGAAAAAGGAGAGTTGGGGAGCTGCATAAAACCAGAGATTGAAATTAGCACAGATACCGTTCGATAAGCCAAATATGTAATAGAAAAAACCTACTCCCTGGTCAACGAAATAGACTCAACACGCCATATTCAACACCTACGAATACACCTGACTAGTAAGAATCTTCAAACTCATGGATTTATATGTGTCCGTAAGAGAATCAAGCGTGAGTACAGCGGCATGAACACAGCAGTGAAAATGCGATAAATCCCATTATGAAAATAAATTACAAAAACAAAACACAATGAGAGTGAAATAGAGAGCAATTCTTAAATAATTCATTCAGGGCTTGTGATGCAACCTGGATTTACCACATCTACACCCAGAGCTGAGTGAGACATAAGGTTGGGCACTTCGGGCTGATAGCATTGTTGAGGTTCGATGAGCAAATGCAGACCCTTTGAAGTCATACAGCATGGTACCCATTCCATGGGTCCCAACTCTCCAGGATTAAGGGATTCTTTCTTCAGCTAAAACATGCATGGGAAACCCACAGTATGGTGCACCGTGTGACCAGGAAAGGTTTTCAAATGCATCTCAGTTTTCGTCCCCTTTAACTCGGGTTCACCATTCCAGAACGTTTACTAACACTCTCCCCACTTGGAGAGTCAGTGCCTTTAACCTCCTGTTTGGCACAGTTTGCAATTTCTGCGCAAGATGAACAGGAATAGGGAGAACCAATGAGAGACTAGCAGTAAGTGTCTGCACGGGCAAATTTAATGCTCATTTCCCACCAGGAAGAGGAATTAACCAAAGGATCAGCATGCCGTGCCGGAACCAGATTAGGGCCTGAATCAATCCTGCGGGTTTGCGCCCAGCTCACAAGTTGCGAGTTGAAGAAAGGAGCTCAGGGGCACTGTAACTCACAAACATGCAGAGTTATAAATGACAGCTATCATCCAAAAATATATTGAAGGAAGGCTGCGAAGACGACTTGTAAGTGGGGCAGAATTGCAGGAAAACGATTTCAGGGGGTAGACGGGAATTGCATTTAAAGCATAGGAAAAGAGGCAGAACGTCGACAATGATGCTCTTGGCCAAAAAGGGTGTATGCGTTTTTTCCTGAATTTATTGAGGAAAAAAAGCATATGCGCTTTTTGGCCAACCAAGCAAGCATGTTAAAGAAATCTGCACTACAATGAAGTCTCACTGCCCCCCGGTCAAAAGGGACATGTGAAACAAGTGTAAAATCCACAAAGACAGGACAGGCCAAGGAGAACAGGGAGCCTTGTTATGCTGATGGTCGGGATGTAAATTGCCAACAGCCACTCTGGAGAAGTGTATGGTGTTTCCTGAAACCCCTGAAAAACAAAGCAACGGAGCCTACGGCACTTCCACTTATGGTCCTATAGCTTAGGGAAATTAAAATCAAAAACACACAGCCACCCCAAAGTGTCGGACGGCTCTGTTTACAAGAACCTCTTCTACGGTACAAGTTAAATATCCCAGAATGTGAAAAATGGATAAAGAAGTTGTGGTACGTACGTACAATGGAAAATCACTCAGCAATGAAAGCTATGTCATCAGGCCCATCGCGGCATAATGAGTGGATTCAGGTACGATGATTCTAAGGGAAATAAGTCACACAGAAAATGAAACATCATAAGATATCACTAATACACGGAATGTAAACTTTGCTACACATGAACTGAATTATAAAACAGAACAGGGTCTCAAATTTAGAAAACAAACTTATGCTTGCTTAAGGGGAAAGGTGAGTTGGGGTGCTGCATAAAACCAGAGATAGAAATTAGCACAGATACCTTTCCATAAGCCAAATATGTAATAGCCCAGACCTACCCCTTGCTCAACGAAATGGACTAAACACCCCATATTCAACGCCTAGTAATACACCTGACTAGTAAGAATCTTCAAACCCATGGATTTATATGTCTCCATAAGAGAATGAAGCGTGTGTACAGCGGCATGAACGCAGCAGAGAAAATCCGATAAATCCCATTATCAAAATGAATTACACAAACAAAACCCAAGGACAGTGAAATAGAGAGCAATTCTTAAATAATTCATTCAGGGCTTGTGATGCAACCTGGATTTACCACATCTACACCCAGAGCTGAGTGAGACATAAGGTTGGGCACTTCGGGCTGATAGCATTGGTGAGGTTCGATGAGCAAATGCAGACCCTTTGAAGTCATACTGCATGGTACCCATTCCATGGTTCCCACCTCTCCAGATTTAAGGGATTCTTCCTTCAGCTAAAACATGCATGGGAAACCCACAGTATGGTGCACCGTGTGACCGACAAACGTTTTCAAATGCATCTCAGTTTTCGTCCCCTTTTACTCGGGTTCACCATTCCAGACCCTTTACGAACACTCTCCCCACTTGGAGAGTCAGTGCCTTTAACCTCCTGTTGGGCACAGTTTGCAATTTCTGCGCAAGATGAAAAGGAATAGGGAGAACGAATGAGAGACTAGCTCTAGGTGTCTGCACGGGCAAATTTAACGCTCATTTCCCACCAGGAAGAGGAATTAACCAAAGGCTCAGCATGCCGTGCCGGAACCAGATTAGGGCCTGAAGCAATCCTGTGGGTTTGCGGCCAGCTCACAAGATAGCGAGTTGAAGAAAGGAGCTCAGGGGCACTGTAACTCACAAACCTGCAGAGTTATAAATGACAGCTATCGTCCAAAAATATATTGAAGGAAGGCTGCGAAGACGACTTGTAAGCGGGACAGATTTGCAGGAAAACGATTTCAGGGGGTAGACTGTAATTGCATTTAAAGCATAGGAAAAGAGGCAGAACGTCGACAATGATGCTCTTGGCCAAAAAGGGCGTATGCGTTTTTTCCTGAATATATTCAGGAAAAAACGCATACGCCCTTTTTGGCCAACCAAGCAAGCATGTTCAAGAAATCTTCACTACAATGAAGTCTCACTGCCCCCCGGTCAAAAGGGCCATCTGAAAAAAGTGTAAAATCCAGAAAGGCAGCACAGGCCATGGAGAACAGGGAGCCTTGTTATGCTGATGGGTGGGATGTGAATTGCCATCAGCCACTCTGGAGAAGTGTATGGTGTTTCCCGGAACACCGAAAAAACAAAGCTACGGAGCCTACGGCACTTCCACTTATGGTCCTATAGCTTAGGGAAATTAAAATAAAAAACACACAGCCACCCCAAAGTTTCAGACGGCTCTCTTTACAAGAACCTCGTCTATGGTACAAGTTAAATATCCCAGAAAGCGAAAAATGGATAAAGAAGTTGTGGTACGTACGTACAGTGGAATATCACTCACCAATGAAATCTATGTCATCTGGCCCGTCGTGGCATAATGAGTGGATTCAGGTACGATGATTCTAAGAGAAATAAGTCACACAGAAAATGAAACATCATAAGATATCACTAATACACCGAATGTAATCTTGGCTACACATGAACTGAATTACAAAACAGAACAGGGTCTCAAATTTAGAAAACCAACTTATGTTTGCTTCAGGGGAAAGGTGAGTTGGGGTGCTGCATAAAACCAGAGATAGAAATTAGCACAGATACCATTCCATACGTCAAATATGTAATAGTCAAGACCTACCCCTTGCTCAACGAAATGGGCTAAACACCCTATATTCAATGCCTAAGAATACACCTGACTAGTAAGAATCTTAAAACCCATGGATTTATATGTGTCCATAAGAGAATCAAGCGTGTGTACAGCTGCATGAAGGCAGCAGAGAAAATCCGATAAATCCTATTATCAAAATAAATTACAAAAACAAAACACAATGACAGTGAAATAGAGAGCAATTCTTAAATAATTCATTCATGTCTTGTGATGCAACCTGGATTTACCTCATCTAAACCCAGAGCTGAGTGAGACATAAGGTTGGACACTTCGGGCTGATACCATTGGTGAGGTTCGATGAGCAAATGCAGACCCTTTGAAATCATACAGCATGGTAACCATTCCATGGGTCCCAACTCTCCAAGTTTAAGGGATTCTTCCTTCAGCTAAAACATGCATGGGAAACCCACAGTATGGTGCACCGTGTGACTGGCAAACGTTTTCAAATGCATCTCAGTTTTCGTCCCCTTTTACTCTGGTTCACCATTCCAGACCCTTTACGAACACTCTCCCCACTTGGAGAGTCAGTGCCTTTAACCTCCTGTCAGGCACAGTTTGCAATTTCTGCGCAAGATGAAAAGGAATAGGGAGAACCAATGAGAGACTAGCTCTAGGTGTCTGCACGGGCAAATTTAACGCTCATTTCCCACCAGGAAGAGGAATTAACCAAAGGCTCAGCATGCCGTGCCGGAACCAGATTAGGGCCTGAGGCAATCCTGCGGGTTTGCGGCCAGCTCACAAGAAAGCAATTTGAAGAAAGGAGCTCAGGGGCACTGTAATTCACAAACCTGCAGAGTTATAAATGACAGCTATCGTCCAAAAATATATTGAAGGAAGGCTGCGAAGAGGACTTGAAAGCGGGGCAGAATTTCAGGAAAACGATTTCAGGGGGTAGACTGGAATTGCATTTAAAGCATAGGAAAAGAGGCAGAACGTCGACAATGATGCACTTGGCCAAAAAGGGCGTATGCGTTTTTTCCTGAATATATTCAGGAAAAAACGCATACGCCCTTTTTGGCCAACCAAGCAAGCACGTTAAAGAAATCTGCACTACAATGAAGTCTCACTGCCCCCCGGTCAAAAGGGCCATCTGAAAAAAGTGTAAAATCCAGAAAGGCAGCACAGGCCATGGAGAACAGGGAGCCTTGTTATGCTGATGGGCGGGATGTAAATTGCCAACAGCCACTCTGGAGAAGTGTATGGTGTTTCCCGGAACACCGAAAAAACAAAGCTACGGAGCCTACGGCACTTCCACTTATGGTTCTATAGCTTAGGGAAATTAAAATCAAAAACACACAGCCACCCCAAAGTGTCGGACGGCTCTGTTTACAAGAACCTCGTCTACGGTACAAGTTAAATATCCCAGAATGTGAAAAATGGATAAAGAAGTTGTGGTACGTACGTACAATGGAATATCACTCAGCAATGAAATCTATGTCATCAGGCCCATCGCGGCATAATGAATGGATTCAGGTACGATGATTCTAAGTGAAATAAGTCACACAGAAAATGAAACATCATAAGATATCACTAATACACGGAATGTAAACTTGGCTACACATGAACTGAATTGCAAAACAGAACAGGGTCTCAAATTTAGAAAACCAACTTATGCTTGCTTAAGGGGAAAGGTGAGTTGGGGTGCTGCATAAAACCAGAGATAGAAATTAGCACAGATACCTTTCCATAAGCCAAATATGTAATAGTCAAGACCTACCCCTTGCTCAACGAAATAGACTAAACACCCCATATTCAACGCCTAGGAATACACCTGAGTAGTAAGAATCTTCAAACCCATGGATTTATATGTCTCCGTAAGAGAATGAAGCGTGTGTACAGCGGCATGAATGCAGCAGAGAAAATCCGATAAATCCCATTATCAAAATGAATTACACAAACAAAACCCAAGGACAGTGAAATAGAGAGCAATTCTTAAAAAATTCATTCAGGGCTTGTGATGCAACCTGGATTTACCACATCTACACCCAGAGCTGAGTGAGACATAAGGTTGGGCACTTCGGGCTGATAGCATTGTTGAGGTTCGATGAGCAAATGCAGACCCTTTGAAGTCATACTGCATGGTACCCATTCCATGGGTCCCAACTCTCCAGGATTAAGGGATTCTTTCTTCAGCTAAAACGTGCATGGGAAACCCACAGTATGGTGCACCGTGTGACCAGGAAAGGTTTTCAAATGCATCTCAGTTTTCGTCCCCTTTTACTCGGGTTCACCATTCCAGAACGTTTACTAACACTCTCCCCACTTGGAGAGTCAGTGCCTTTAACCTCCTGTTTGGCACAGTTTGCAATTTCTGCACAAGATGAACAGGAATAGGGAGAACCAATGAGAGACTAGCAGTAAGTGTCTGCACGGGCAAATTTAATGCTCATTTCCCACCAGGAAGAGGAATTAACCAAAGGATCAGCATGCCGTGCCGGAACCAGATTAGGGCCTGAATCAATCCTGCGGGTTTGCGCCCAGCTCACAAGTTGCGAGTTGAAGAAAGGAGCTCAGGGGCACTGTAACTCACAAACATGCAGAGTTATAAATGACAGCTATCGTCCAAAAATATATTGAAGGAAGTCTGCGAAGACGACTTGTAAGTGGGGCAGAATTGCAGGAAAACGATTTCAGGGGGTAGACGGGAATTGCATTTAAAGCATAGGAAAAGAGGCAGAACGTCGACAATGATGCTCTTGGCCAAAAAGGGTGTATGCGTTTTTTCCTGAATTTATTGAGGAAAAAAAGCATATGCGCTTTTTGGCCAACCAAGCAAGCATGTTAATGAAATCTGCACTACAATGAAGTCTCACTGCCCCCCGGTCAAAAGGGACATGTGAAACAAGTGTAAAATCCACAAAGACAGGACAGGCCAAGGAGAACAGGGAGCCTTGTTATGCTGATGGTCGGGATGTAAATTGCCAACAGCCACTCTGGAGAAGTGTATGGTGTTTCCTGAAACCCCTGAAAAACAAAGCAACGGAGACTACGGCACTTCCACTTATGGTCCTATAGCTTAGGGAAATTAAAATCAAAAACACACAGCCACCCCAAAGTGTCGGACGGCTCTGTTTACAAGAACCTCTTCTACGGTACAAGTTAAATATCCCAGAATGTGAAAAATGGATAAAGAAGTTGTGGTACGTACGTACAATGGAATATCACTCAGCAATGAAAGCTATGTCATCAGGCCCATCGCGGCATAATGAGTGGATTCAGGTACGATGATTCTAAGGGAAATAAGTCACACAGAAAATGAAACATCATAAGATATCACTAATACACGGAATGTAAACTTTGCTACACATGAACTGAATTATAAAACAGAACAGGGTCTCAAATTTAGAAAACACACTTATGCTTGCTTAAGGGGAAAGGTGAGTTGGGGTGCTGCATAAAACCAGAGATAGAAATTAGCACAGATACCTTTCCATAAGCCAAATATGTAATAGCCCAGACCTACCCCTTGCTCAACGAAATGGACTAAACACCCCATATTCAACGCCTAGTAATACACCTGACTAGTAAGAATCTTCAAACCCATGGATTTATATGTCTCCAGAAGAGAATGAAGCGTGTGTACAGCGGCATGAACGCAGCAGAGAAAATCCGATAAATCCCATTATCAAAATGAATTACACAAACAAAACACAAGGACAGTGAAATAGAGAGCAATTCTTAAATAATTCATTCAGGGCTTGTGATGCAACCTGGATTTACCACATCTACACACAGAGCTGAGTGAGACATAAGGTTGGGCACTTTGGGCTGATAGCATTGGTGAGGTTCGATGAGCAAATGCAGACCCTTTGAAGTCATACTGCATGGTACCCATTCCATGGTTCCCACCTCTCCAGATTTAAGGGATTCTTCCTTCAGCTAAAACATGCATGGGAAACCCACAGAATGGTGCACCGTGTGACCGACAAACGTTTTCAAATGCATCTCAGTTTTCGTCCTCTTTTACTCGGGTTCACCATTCCAGACCCTTTACGAACACTCTCCCCACTTGGAGAGTCAGTGCCTTTAAACTCCTGTTGGGCACAGTTTGCAATTTCTGTGCAAGATGAAAAGGAATAGGGAGAACCAATGAGAGACTAGCTCTAGGTGTCTGCACGGGCAAATTTAACGCTCATTTCCCACCAGGAAGAGGAATTAACCAAAGGCTCAGCATGCCGTGCCGGAACCAGATTAGGGCCTGAAGCAATCCTGTGGGTTTGCCGCCAGCTCAAAAGATAGCGAGTTGAAGAAAGGAGCTCAGGGGCACTGTAACTCACAAACCTGCAGAGTTATAAATGACAGCTATCGTCCAAAAATATATTGAAGGAAGGCTGCGAAGACGACTTGTAATCGGGACAGATTTGCAGGAAAACGATTTCAGGGGGTAGACGGGAATTGCATTTAAAGCATAGGAAAAGAGGCAGAACGTCGACAATGATGCTCTTGGCCAAAAAGGGCGTATGCGTTTTTTCCTGAATATATTCAGGAAAAAACGCATACGCCCTTTTTGGCCAACCAAGCAAGCATGTTCAAGAAATCTTCACTACAATGAAGTCTCACTGCCCCCCAGTCAAAAGGGCCATCTGAAAAAAGTGTAAAATCCAGAAAGGCAGCACAGGCCATGGAGAACAGGGAGCCTTGTTATGCTGATGGGTGGGATGTGAATTGCCATCAGCCACTCTGGAGAAGTGTATGGTGTTTCCCGGAACACTGAAAAAACAAAGCTACGGAGCCTACGGCACTTCCACTTATGGTCCTATAGCTTAGGGAAATTAAAATAAAAAACACACAGCCACCCCAAAGTTTCAGACGGCTCTCTTTACAAGAACCTCGTCTATGGTACAAGTTAAATATCCCAGAAAGCGAAAAATGGATAAAGAAGTTGTGGTACGTACGTACAGTGGAATATCACTCACCAATGAAATCTATGTCATCTGGCCCGTCGTGGCATAATGAGTGGATTCAGGTACGATGATTCTAAGAGAAATAAGTCACACAGAAAATGAAACATCATAAGATATCACTAATACACCGAATGTAATCTTGGCTACACATGAACTGAATTACAAAACAGAACAGGGTCTCAAATTTAGAAAACCAACTTATGTTTGCTTAAGGGGAAAGGTGAGTTGGGGTGCTGCATAAAACCAGAGATAGAAATTAGCACAGATACCATTCCATACGTCAAATATGTAATAGTCAAGACCTACCCCTTGCTCAACGAAATGGGCTAAACACCCTATATTCAATGCCTAAGAATACACCTGACTAGTAAGAATCTTAAAACCCATGGATTTATATGTGTCCATAAGAGAATCAAGCGTGTGTACAGCTGCATGAAGGCAGCAGAGAAAATCCGATAAATCCTATTATCAAAATAAATTACAAAAACAAAACACAATGACAGTGAAATAGAGAGCAATTCTTAAATAATTCATTCATGTCTTGTGATGCAACCTGGATTTACCTCATCTAAACCCAGAGCTGAGTGAGACATAAGGTTGGACACTTCGGGCTGATACCATTGGTGAGGTTCGATGAGCAAATGCAGACCCTTTGAAATCATACAGCATGGTAACCATTCCATGGGTCCCAACTCTCCAAGTTTAAGGGATTCTTCCTTCAGCTAAAACATGCATGGGAAACCCACAGTATGGTGCACCGTGTGACTGGCAAACGTTTTCAAATGCATCTCAGTTTTCGTCCCCTTTTACTCTGGTTCACCATTCCAGACCCTTTACGAACACTCTCCCCACTTGGAGAGTCAGTGCCTTTAACCTCCTGTCAGGCACAGTTTGCAATTTCTGCGCAAGATGAAAAGGAATAGGGAGTACCAATGAGAGACTAGCTCTAGGTGTCTGCACGGGCAAATTTAACGCTCATTTCCCACCAGGAAGAGGAATTAACCAAAGGCTCAGCATGCCGTGCCGGAACCAGATTAGGGCCTGAGGCAATCCTGCGGGTTTGCGGCCAGCTCACAAGAAAGCAATTTGAAGAAAGGAGCTCAGGGGCACTGTAATTCACAAACCTGCAGAGTTATAAATGACAGCTATCGTCCAAAAATATATTGAAGGAAGGCTGCGAAGAGGACTTGAAAGCGGGGCAGAATTTCAGGAAAACGATTTCAGGGGGTAGACTGGAATTGCATTTAAAGCATAGGAAAAGAGGCAGAACGTCGACAATGATGCACTTGGCCAAAAAGGGCGTATGCGTTTTTTCCTGAATATATTCAGGAAAAAACGCATACGCCCTTTTTGGCCAACCAAGCAAGCACGTTAAAGAAATCTGCACTACAATGAAGTCTCACTGCCCCCCGGTCAAAAGGGCCATCTGAAAAAAGTGTAAAATCCAGAAAGGCAGCACAGGCCATGGAGAACAGGGAGCCTTGTTATGCTGATGGGCGGGATGTAAATTGCCAACAGCCACTCTGGAGAAGTGTATGGTGTTTCCCGGAACACCGAAAAAACAAAGCTACGGAGCCTACGGCACTTCCACTTATGGTTCTATAGCTTAGGGAAATTAAAATCAAAAACACACAGCCACCCCAAAGTGTCGGACGGCTCTGTTTACAAGAACCTCGTCTACGGTACAAGTTAAATATCCCAGAATGTGAAAAATGGATAAAGAAGTTGTGGTACGTACGTACAATGGAATATCACTCAGCAATGAAATCTATGTCATCAGGCCCATCGCGGCATAATGAGTGGATTCAGGTACGATGATTCTAAGTGAAATAAGTCACACAGAAAATGAAACATCATAAGATATCACTAATACACGGAATGTAAACTTGGCTACACATGAACTGAATTGCAAAACAGAACAGGGTCTCAAATTTAGAAAACCAACTTATGCTTGCTTAAGGGGAAAGGTGAGTTGGGGTGCTGCATAAAACCAGAGATAGAAATTAGCACAGATACCTTTCCATAAGCCAAATATGTAATAGTCAAGACCTACCCCTTGCTCAACGAAATGGACTAAACACCCCATATTCAACGCCTAGGAATACACCTGAGTAGTAAGAATCTTCAAACCCATGGATTTATATGTCTCCGTAAGAGAATGAAGCGTGTGTACAGCGGCATGAATGCAGCAGAGAAAATCCGATAAATCCCATTATCAAAATGAATTACACAAACAAAACCCAAGGACAGTGAAATAGAGAGCAATTCTTAAAAAATTCATTCAGGGCTTGTGATGCAACCTGGATTTACCACATCTACACCCAGAGCTGAGTGAGACATAAGGTTGGGCACTTCGGGCTGATAGCATTGTTGAGGTTCGATGAGCAAATGCAGACCCTTTGAAGTCATACTGCATGGTACCCATTCCATGGGTCCCAACTCTCCAGGATTAAGGGATTCTTTCTTCAGCTAAAACGTGCATGGGAAACCCACAGTATGGTGCACCGTGTGACCAGGAAAGGTTTTCAAATGCATCTCAGTTTTCGTCCCCTTTTACTCGGGTTCACCATTCCAGAACGTTTACTAACACTCTCCCCACTTGGAGAGTCAGTGCCTTTAACCTCCTGTTTGGCACAGTTTGCAATTTCTGCACAAGATGAACAGGAATAGGGAGAACCAATGAGAGACTAGCAGTAAGTGTCTGCACGGGCAAATTTAATGCTCATTTCCCACCAGGAAGAGGAATTAACCAAAGGATCAGCATGCCGTGCCGGAACCAGATTAGGGCCTGAATCAATCCTGCGGGTTTGCGCCCAGCTCACAAGTTGCGAGTTGAAGAAAGGAGCTCAGGGGCACTGTAACTCACAAACATGCAGAGTTATAAATGACAGCTATCGTCCAAAAATATATTGAAGGAGGTCTGCAAAGACGACTTGTAAGCGGGACAGATTTGCAGGAAAACGATTTCAGGGGGTAGACGGGAATTGCATTTAAAGCATAGGAAAAGAGGCAGAACGTCGACAATGATGCTCTTGGCCAAAAAGGGCGTATGCGTTTTTTCCTGAAAATATTCAGGAAAAAACGCATACGCCCTTTTTGGCCAACCAAGCAAGCATGTTAATGAAATCTGCACTACAATGAAGTCTCACTGCACCCCGGTCAAAAGGGCCATCTGAAAAAAGTGTAAAATCCAGAAAGGCAGCACAGGCCATGGAGAACAGGGAGCCTTGTTATGCTGATGGGCGGGATGTAAATTGCCAACAGCCACTCTGGAGAAGTGTATGGTGTTTCCCGGAACACCGAAAAAACAAAGCTACGGAGCCTACGGCACTTCCACTTATGGATCTATAGCTTAGGGAAATTAAAATCAAAAACACACAGCCACCCCAAAGTGTCGGACGGCTCTGTTTACAAGAACCTCGTCTACGGTACAAGTTAAATATCCCAGAATGTGAAAAATGGATAAAGAAGTTGTGGAACGTACGTACAATGGAATATCACTCAGCAATGAAATCTATGTCATCAGGCCCATCGCGGCATAATGAGTGGATTCAGGTACGATGATTCTAAGTGAAATAAGTCACACAGAAAATGAAACATCATAAGATATCACTAATACACGGAATGTAAACTTGGCTACACATGAACTGAATTGCAAAACAGAACAGGATCTCAAATTTAGAAAACCAACTTATGCTTGCTTAAGGGGAAAGGTGAGTTGGGGTGCTGCATAAAACCAGAGATAGAAATTAGCACAGATACCTTTCCATAAGCCAAATATGTAATAGTCAAGACCTACCCCTTGCTCAACGAAATGGACTAAACACCCCATATTCAACGCCTAGGAATACACCTGACTAGTAAGAATCTTCAAACCCATGGATTTATATGTCTCCGTAAGAGAATGAAGCGTGTGTACAGCGGCATGAATGCAGCAGAGAAAATCCGATAAATCCCATTATCAAAATGAATTACACAAACAAAACCCAAGGACAGTGAAATAGAGAGCAATTCTTAAATAATTCATTCAGGGCTTGTGATGCAACCTGGATTTACCACATCTACACCCAGAGCTGAGTGAGACATAAGGTTGGGCACTTCGGGCTGATAGCATTGGTGAGGTTCGATGAGCAAATGCAGACCCTTTGAAGTCATACAGCATGGTACCCATTCCATGGGTCCCAACTCTCCAAGTTTAAGGGATTCTTCCTTCAGCTAAAACATGCATGGGAAACCCACAGTATGGTGCACCGTGTGACTGGCAAACGTTTTCAAATGCATCTCAGTTTTCGTCCCCTTTTACTCGGGTTCACCATTCCAGACCCTTTACGAACACTCTCCCCACTTGGAGAGTCAGTGCCTTTAACCTCCTGTCGGGCACAGTTTGCAATTTCTGCGCAAGATGAAAAGGAATAGGGAGAACCAATGAGAGACTAGCTCTAGGTGTCTGCACGGGCAAATTCAACGCTCATTTCCCACCAGGAAGAGGAATTAACCAAAGGCTCAGCATGCCGTGCAGGAACCAGATTAGGGCCTGAGGCAATCCTGTGGGTTTGCGGCCAGCTCACAAGATAGCGAGTTGAAGAAATGAGCTCAGGGGCACTGTAACTCACAAACCTGCAGAGTTATAAATGACAGCTATCGTCCAAAAATATATTGAATGAAGGCTGCGAAGACGACTTGTAAGTGGGTCAGAATTGCAGGAAAACGATTTCAGGGGGTAGACGGGAATTGCATTTAAAGCATAGGAAAAGAGGCAGAACGTCAACAATGATGCTCTTGGCCAAAAAGGGCGTATGCGTTTTTTCCTGAATATATTCAGGAAAAAACGCATACGCACTTTTTGGCCAACCAAGCAAGCATGTTAAAGAAATCTGCACTACAATGAAGTCTCACTGCCCCCCGGTCAAAAGGGCCATCTGAAAAAAGTGTAAAATCCAGAAAGGCAGCACAGGCCATGGAGAACAGGGAGCCTTGTTATGCTGATGCGTGAGATGTGAATTGCCAACAGCCACTCTGGAGAAGTGTATGGTGTTTCCCGGAACACCGAAAAAACAAAGCTACGGAGCCTACGGCACTTCCACTTATGGTCCTATAGCTTAGGGAAATTAAAATCAAAAACACACAGCCACCCCAAAGTGTCGGACAGCTCTGTTTACAAGAACCTCCTCTACGGTACAAGTTAAATATCCCAGAATGTGAAAAATGGATAAAGAAGTTGTGGTACGTACGTACAGTGGAATATCACTCAGCAATGAAATCTATGTCATCAGGCCCGTCGCGGCATAATGAGTGGATTCAGGTACGATGATTCTAAGTGAAATAAGTCACACAGAAAATGAAACATCATAAGATATCTCTAATACACGGAATGTAAACTTGGCTACACATGAACTGAATTACAAAACAGAACAGGGTCTCAAATTTAGAAAACCAACTTATGCTTGCTTAAGGGGAAAGGTGAGTTGGGGTGCTGCATAAAACCAGAGATAGAAATTAGCACAGATACCTTTCCATAAGCCAAATATGTAATAGTCAAGACCTACCCCTTGCTCAATGAAATGGACTAAACACCCCATATTCAACGCCTAGGAATACACCTGACTAGTAAGAATCTTCAAACCCATGGATTTATATGTCTCCGTAAGAGAATGAAGCGTGTGTACAGCTGCATGAATGCAGCAGAGAAAATCCGATAAATCCCATTATCAAAATGAATTACACAAACAAAACCCAAGGACAGTGAAATAGAGAGCAATTCTTAAATAATTCATTCAGGGCTTGTGATGCAACCTGGATTTACCAATCTACACCCAGAGCTGAGTGAGACATAAGGTTGGGCACTTCGGGCTGATAGCATTGGTGAGGTTCGATGAGCAAATGCAGACCCTTTGAAGTCATACAGCATGGTACCCATTCCATGGGTCCCAACTCTCCAAGTTTAAGGGATTCTTCCTTCAGCTAAAACATGCATGGGAAACCCACAGTATGGTGCACCGTGTGACTGGCAAACGTTTTCAAATGCATCTCAGTTTTCGTCCCCTTTTACTCGGGTTCACCATTCCAGACCCTTTACGAACACTCTCCCCACTTGGAGAGTCAGTGCCTTTAACCTCCTGTTGGGCACAGTTTGCAATTTCTGCGCAAGATGAAAAGGAATAGGGAGAACCAATGAGAGACTAGCTCTAGGTGTCTGCACGGGCAAATTTAACGCTCATTTCCCACCAGGAAGAGGAATTAACCAAAGGCTCAGCATGCCGTGCCGGAACCAGATTAGGGCCTGAAGCAATCCTGTGGGTTTGCGGCCAGCTCACAAGATAGCGAGTTGAAGAAAGGAGCTCAGGGGCACTGTAACTCACAAACCTGCAGAGTTATAAATGACAGCTATCGTCCAAAAATATATTGAAGGAAGGCTGCGAAGACGACTTGTAAGCGGGACAGATTTGCAGGAAAACGATTTCAGGCGGTAGACTGTAATTCCATTTAAAGCATAGGAAAAGAGGCAGAACGTCGACAATGATGCTCTTGGCCAAAAAGGGCGTATGCGTTTTTTCCTGAATATATTCAGGAAAAAACGCATACGCCCTTTTTGGCCAACCAAGCAAGCATGTTCAAGAAATCTTCACTACAATGAAGTCTCACTGCCCCCCGGTCAAAAGGGCCATCTGAAAAAAGTGTAAAATCCAGAAAGGCAGCACAGGCCATGGAGAACAGGGAGCCTTGTTATGCTGATGGGTGGGATGTGAATTGCCATCAGCCACCCTGGAGAAGTGTATGGTGTTTCCCGGAACACCGAAAAAACAAAGCTACGGAGCCTACGGCACTTCCCCTTATGGTCCTATAGCTTAGGGAAATTAAAATAAAAAACACACAGCCACCCCAAAGTTTCAGACGGCTGTCTTTACAATAACCTCGTCTACGGTACAAGTTAAATATCCCAGAAAGCGAAAAATGGATAAAGAAGTTGTGGTACGTACGTACAATGGAATATCACTCACCAATGAAATCTATGTCATCTGGCCCGTCGTGGCATAATGAGTGGATTCAGGAACGATGATTCTAAGAGAAATAAGTCACACAGAAAATGAAACATCATAAGATATCACTAATACACCGAATGTAATCTTGGCTACACATGAACTGAATTACAAAACAGAACAGGGTCTCAAATTTAGAAAACCAACTAATGTTTGCTTAAGGGGAAAGGTGAGTTGGGGTGCTGCATAAAACGAGAGATAGAAATTAGCACAGATACCATTCCATACGTCAAATATGTAATAGTCAAGACCTACCCCTTGCTCAACGAAATGGGCTAAACACCCTATATTCAAAGCCTAGGAATACACCTGACTACTAAGACTCTTCAAACCCATGGATTTACATGTCTCCATAAGAGAATCAAGCGTGTGTACAGCTGCATGAAGGCAGCAGAGAAAATCCGATAAATCCTATTATCAAAATGAATTACAAAAACAAAACACAATGACAGTGAAATAGAGAGCAATTCTTAAATTATTCATTCAGGGCTTGTGATGCAACCTGGATTTACCTCATCTAAACCCAGAGCTGAGTGAGACATAAGGTTGGACCCTTCGGGCTGATAGCATTGGTGAGGTTCGATGAGCAAATGCAGACCTTTTGAAGTCATAATACATGGTACACATTCCATGGGTCCCAACTCTCCAGGTTTAAGCGATTCTTCCTTCAGCTAAACCATGCGTGGGAAACCCACAGTATGGTGCACCATGTGACCGGGAAACGTTTTCAAATGCATCTCAGTTTTTGTCCTCTTTTACTCGGGTTCACAATTCCAGACCCTTTACTAACACTCTCCCCACTTGGAGAGTCAGTGCCTTTAACCTCCTGTTTCGCACACTTTGCAATTTCTGCGCAAGATGAACAGGAATAGGGAGAACCAATGAGAGACTAGCTGTAGGTGTCTGCACGGGCAAATTTAACGCACATTTCCCACAAGAAAGACGAATTAACCAAAGGCTCAGCATGCCGTGCCGGAAAAAGATTAGGGCCTGAAGCAATCCTGCGGGTTTGCGGCCAGCTCACAAGAAAGCGATTTGAAGAAAGGAGCTCAGGGGCACTGTAATTCACAAACCTGCAGAGTTATAAATGACAGCTATCGTCCAAAAATATATTGAAGGAAGGCTGCGAAGAGGACTTGAAAGCGGGGCAGAATTGCAGGAAAACGATTTCAGGGGGTAGACTGGAATTGCATTTAAAGCATAGGAAAAGAAGCAGGACGTCGACAATGATGCACTTGGCCAAAAAGGGCGTATGCGTTTTTTCCTGAATATATTCAGGAAAAAACGCATACGCCCTTTTTGGCCAACCAAGCAAGCATGTTAAAGAAATCTGCACTACAATGAAGTCTCACTGCCCCCCGGTCAAAAGGGCCATGTGAAAAAAGTGTAAAATCCAGAAATGCAGCACAGGCCATGGAGAACAGGGAGCCTTGTTATGCTGATGGGTGGGATGTAAATTGCCAACAGCCACTCTGGAGAAGTGTATGGTGTTTCCTGAAACACCTAAAAAACAAAGCAACGGAGCCTACGGCACTTCCACTTATGGTCCTATAGCTTAGGGAAATTAAAATCAAAAACACACAGCCACCCCAAAGTTTCAGACGGCTCTGTTTACAAGAACCTCGTCTACGGTACAAGTTAAATATCCCAGAAAGCGAAAAATGGATAAAGAAGTTGTGGTACGTACGTACAATGGAATATCAGTCACCAAGGAAATCTATGTCATCTGGCCCGTCGTGGCATAATGAGTGGATTCAGGTATGATGATTCTAAGTGAAATAAGTCACACAGAAAATGAAACATCATAAGTTATCTCTAATACACCGAATGAAATCTTGGCTACACATGAACTGAATTACAAAACAGAACAGGGTCTCAAATTTAGAAAACCAACTTATGTTTGCTTAAGGGGAAAGGTGAGTTGGGGTGCTGCATAAAACCAGAGATAGAAATTAGCACAGATACCATTCCATACGTCAAATATGTAATAGTCAAGACCTACCCCTTGCTCAACGAAATGGGCTAAACACCCTATATTCAACGCCTAGGAATACACCTGACTAGTAAGAATCTTCAAACCCATGGATTTATATGTCTCCATAAGAGAATCAAGCGTGTGTACAGCTGCATGAATGCAGCAGAGAAAATCCGATAAATCCTATTATCAAAATGAATTACAAAAACAAA
Organism: Delphinapterus leucas; assembly: GCF_059928025.1. Classification (NCBI taxonomy): domain Eukaryota; kingdom Metazoa; phylum Chordata; class Mammalia; order Artiodactyla; family Monodontidae; genus Delphinapterus; species Delphinapterus leucas. The sequence goes on along the minus strand of NW_028322236.1, from coordinate 16,779,174 downwards.
ACACAATGACAGTGAAATAGAGAGCAATTCTTAAATAATTCATTCAGGGCTTGTGATGCAACCTGGATTTACCTCATCTACACCCAGAGCTGAGTGAGACATAAAGTTGGACACTTCGGGCTGATAGCATTGGTGAAGTTCGATGAGCAAATGCAGACCATTTGAAGTCATTCTGCATGGTACCCATTCCATGGGTCCCAACTCTCCAGGTTTAAGCGATTCTTCCTTCAGCTAAAACATGCATGGGAAGCCCACAGTATGGTGCACCGTGTGACCGGGAAACATTTTCAAATGCATCTCAGTTTTGTCCCCGTTTACTCGGGTTCAGAATTCCAGACCCTTTACAAACACTCTCCCCACTTGGAGAGTCAGTGCCTTTAACCTGCTGTTTGGCACAGTTTGCAATTTCTGCGCAAGAGGAATAGGAATAGGAAGAACCAATGAGAGACTAGCTGTAGGTTTCTGCACGGGCAAATTTAACGCTCATTTCCAACCAGGAAGAGGAATTAACCAAACGCTCAGCATGCCGTGCTGGAACCAGATTAGGGCCTGAAGCAATCCTGCGGGTTTGCGGCCAGCTCAAAAGAAAGCGATTTGAAGAAAGGAGCTCAGGGGCACTGTAATTCACAAACCTGCAGAGTTATAAATGACAGCTATCGTCCAAAAATATATTGAAGGAAGGCTGCGAAGAGGACTTGAAAGCGGGGCAAAATTGCAGGAAAACGATTTCAGGGGTTAGACTGGAATTGCATTTAAAGCATAGGAAAAGAGGCAGAACGTCGACAATGATGCACTTGGCCAAAAAGGGCGTATGCGTTTTTTCCGGAATATACGCATACGCCCTTTTTGGCCAACCAAGCAAGCATGTTAAAGAAATCTGCACTACAATGAAGTCTCACTGCCCCCCGGTCAAAAGGGCCATCTGAAAAAAGTGTAAAATCCAGAAAGGCAGCACAGGCCATGGAGAACAGGGAGCCTTGTTATGCTCATGGGTGGGATTTAAATTGCCAACAGCCACTCTGGAGAAGTGTATGGTGTTTCCTGAAACACCTAAAAAACAAAGCAACGGAGCCTACGGCACTTCCACTTATGGTCCTATAGCTTAGGGAAATTAAAATCAAAAACACACAGCCACCCCAAAGTTTCAGACGGCTCTGTTTACAAGAACCTCGTCTACGGTACAAGTTAAATATCCCAGAAAGCGAAAAACGGATAAAGAAGTTGTGGTACGTACGTACAATGGAATATCACTCACCAATGAAATCTATGTCATCTGGCCCGTCGTGGCATAATGAGTGGATTCAGGTACGATGATTCTAAGAGAAATAAGTCACACAGAAAATGAAACATCATAAGTTATCTCTAATACACCGAATGTAATCTTGGCTACACATGAACTGAATTACAAAACAGAACAGGGTCTCAAATTTAGAAAACCAACTTATGTTTGCTTAAGGGGAAAGGTGAGTTGGGGTGCTGCATAAAACCAGAGATAGAAATTAGCACAGATACCATTCCATACGTCAAATATGTAATAGTCAAGACCTACACCTTGCTCAACGAAATGGGCTAAACACCCTATATTCAACGCCTAGAAATACACCTGACTAGTAAGAATCTTCAAACCCATGGATTTATATGTCTCCATAAGAGAATCAAGCGTGTGTACAGCTGCATGAAGGTAGCAGAGAAAATCCGATAAATACTATTATCAAAATGAATTACAAAAACAAAACACAATGGCAGTGAAATAGAGAGCAATTCTTAAATAATTCATTCAGGGCTTGTGATGCAACCTGGATTTACCTAATCTACACCCAGAGCTGAGTGAGACATAAAGTTGGACACTTCGGGCTGATAGCATTGGTGAGGTTCGAAGAGCAAATGCAGACCATTTGAAGTCATACTGCATGGTACCCATTCCATGGGTCCCAACTCTCCAGGTTTAAGGGATTCTTCCTTCAGCTAAAACATGCATGGGAAACCCACAGTATGGTGCACCGTGTGACCGGGAAACGTTTTCAAATGCATCTCAGTTTTCGTCCCCTATTACTCGGGTTCACAATTCCAGACCCTTTACTAACACTCTACCCACTTGGAGAGTCAGTGCCTTTAACCTGCTGTTTGGCACAGTTTGCAATTTCTGCGCAAGATGAACAGGAATAGGGAGAACCAATGAGAGACTAGCTGTAGGTGTCTGCACGGGCAAATTTAACGCTCATTTCCAACCAGGAAGAGGAATTAACCAAACGCTCAGCATGCCGTGCCGGAACCAGATTAGGGCCTGAAGCAACCCTGCGAGTTTGCGGCTAGCTCACAAGAAAGCGATTTGAAGAAAGGAGCTCCGGGTCACTCTAATTCACAAACCTGCAGAGTTATAAATGACAGCTATCGTCCAAAAATATATTGAAGGAAGCCTGCGAAGAGGACTTGAAAGCGGGGCAGAATTGCAGGAAAACGATTTCAGGGGGTAGACTGGAATTGCATTTAAAGCATAGGAAAAGAGGCAGAACGTCGACAATGATGCACTTGGCCAAAAAGGGCGTATGCGTTTTTCCCTGAATATATTCAGGAAAAAACGCATACGCCCTTTTTGGCCAACCAAGCAAGCATGTTAAAGAAATCTGCACTACAATGAAGTCTCACTGCCCCCCGGTCAAAAGGGCCATCTGAAAAAAGTGTAAAATCCAGAAAGGCAGCACAGGCCATGGAGAACAGGGAGCCTTGTTATGCTGATGGGCGGGATGTAAATTGCAAACAGCCACTCTGGAGAAGTGTATGGTGTTTCCTGAAACACCTAAAAAACAAAGCAACAGAGCCTACGGCACTTCCACTTATGGTCCTATAGCTTAGGGAAATTTAAATCAAAAACACACAGCCAAGCCAAACTTTCAGATGGCTCTGTTTACAAGAACCTCTTCTACGGTACAAGTTAAATATCCCAGAAAGCGAAAAATGGATAAAGAAGTTGTGGTACGTACGTACAATGGAATATCAGTCACCAAGGAAAGCTATGTCATCTGGCCCGTCGTGGTGTAATGAGTGGATTCAGGTACGATGATTCTAAGTGAAATAAGTCACACAGAAAATGAAACATCATAAGATATCACTAACACACCGAATGTAATCTTGGCTACACATGAACTGAATTACAAAACAGAACAGGGTCTCAAATTTAGAAAACCAACTTATGTTTGCTTAAGGGGAAAGGTGAGTTGGGGTGCTGCATAAAACCAGAGATAGAAATTAGCACAGATACCATTCCATACGTCAAATATGTAATAGTCAAGACCTACCCCTTGCTCAACGAAATGGGCTAAACACCCTATATTCAACGCCTAGGAATACACCTGACTAGTAAGAATCTTCAAACCCATGGATTTATATGTCTCCATAAGAGAATCAAGCGTGTGTACAGCTGCATGAATGCAGCAGAGAAAATCCGATAAATCCTATTATCATAATGAATTACAAAAACAAAACACAATGACAGTGAAATAGAGAGCAATTCTTAAATAATTCATTCAGGGCTTGTGATGCAACCTGGATTTACCTCATCTACACCCAGAGCTGAGTGAGACATAAAGTTGGACACTTCGGGCTGATAGCATTGGTGAGGTTCGAAGAGCAAATGCAGACCATTTGAAGTCATACTGCATGGTACCCATTCCATGGGTCCCAACTCTCCAGGTTTAAGCGATTCTTCCTTCAGCTAAAACATGCATGGGAAACCCACAGTATGGTGCACCGTGTGACCGGGAAACGTTTTCAAATGCATCTCAGTTTTCGTCCCCTTTTACTCGGGTTCACAATTCCAGACCCTTTACTAACACTCTACCCACTTGGAGAGTCAGTGCCTTTAACCTGCTGTTTGGCACAGTTTGCAATTTCTGCGCAAGATGAACAGGAATAGGAAGAACCAATGAGAGACTAGCTGTAGGTTTCTGCACGGGCAAATTTAACGCTCATTTCCAACCAGGAAGAGGAATTAACCAAACGCTCAGCATGCCGTGCCGGAACCAGATTAGGGCCTGAAGCAATCCTGCGGGTTTGCGGCCAGCTCAAAAGAAAGCGATTTGAAGAAAGGAGCTCAGGGGCACTGTAATTCACAAACCTGCAGAGTTATAAATGACAGCTATCGTCCAAAAATATATTGAAGGAAGGCTGCGAAGAGGACTTGAAAGCGGGGCAAAATTGCAGGAAAACGATTTCAGGGGTTAGACTGGAATTGCATTTAAAGCATAGGAAAAGAGGCAGAACGTCGACAATGATGCACTTGGCCAAAAAGGGCGTATGCGTTTTTTCCGGAATATACGCATACGCCCTTTTTGGCCAACCAAGCAAGCATGTTAAAGAAATCTGCACTACAATGAAGTCTCACTGCCCCCCGGTCAAAAGGGCCATCTGAAAAAAGTGTAAAATCCAGAAAGGCAGCACAGGCCATGGAGAACAGGGGGCCTTGTTATGCTCATGGGTGGGATGTAAATTGCCAACAGCCACTCTGGAGAAGTGTATGGTGTTTCCTGAAACACCTAAAAAACAAAGCAACGGAGCCTACGGCACTTCCACTTATGGTCCTATAGCTTAGGGAAATTAAAATCAAAAACACACAGCCACCCCAAAGTTTCAGACGGCTCTGTTTACAAGAACCTCGTCTACGGTACAAGTTAAATATCCCAGAAAGCGAAAAATGGATAAAGAAGTTGTGGTACGTACGTACAATGGAATATCACTCACCAATGAAATCTATGTCATCTGGCCCGTCGTGGCATAATGAGTGGATTCAGGTACGATGATTCTAAGAGAAATAAGTCACACAGAAAATGAAACATCATAAGTTATCTCTAATACACCGAATATAATCTTGGCTACACATGAACTGAATTACAAAACAGAACAGGGTCTCAAATTTAGAAAACCAACTTATGTTTGCTTAAGGGGAAAGGTGAGTTGGGGTGCTGCATAAAACCAGAGATAGAAATTAGCACAGATACCATTCCATACGTCAAATATGTAATAGTCAAGACCTACACCTTGCTCAACGAAATGGGCTAAACACCCTATATTCAACGCCTAGAAATACACCTGACTAGTAAGAATCTTCAAACCCATGGATTTATATGTCTCCATAAGAGAATCAAGCGTGTGTACAGCTGCATGAAGGTAGCAGAGAAAATCCGATAAATACTATTATCAAAATGAATTACAAAAACAAAACACAATGGCAGTGAAATAGAGAGCAATTCTTAAATAATTCATTCAGGGCTTGTGATGCAACCTGGATTTACCTAATCTACACCCAGAGCTGAGTGAGACATAAAGTTGGACACTTCGGGCTGATAGCATTGGTGAGGTTCGAAGAGCAAATGCAGACCATTTGAAGTCATACTGCATGGTACCCATTCCATGGGTCCCAACTCTCCAGGTTTAAGCGATTCTTCCTTCAGCTAAAACATGCATGGGAAACCCACAGTATGGTGCACCGTGTGACCGGGAAACGTTTTCAAATGCATCTCAGTTTTCGTCCCCTTTTACTCGGGTTCACAATTCCAGACCCTTTACTAACACTCTACCCACTTGGAGAGTCAGTGCCTTTAACCTGCTGTTTGGCACAGTTTGCAATTTCTGCGCAAGATGAACAGGAATAGGGAGAACCAATGAGAGACTAGCTGTAGGTGTCTGCACGGGCAAATTTAACGCTCATTTCCAACCAGGAAGAGGAATTAACCAAACGCTCAGCATGCCGTGCCGGAACCAGATTAGGGCCTGAAGCAACCCTGCGAGTTTGCGGCTAGCTCACAAGAAAGCGATTTGAAGAAAGGAGCTCCGGGTCACTCTAATTCACAAACCTGCAGAGTTATAAATGACAGCTATCGTCCAAAAATATATTGAAGGAAGCCTGCGAAGAGGACTTGAAAGCGGGGCAGAATTGCAGGAAAACGATTTCAGGAGGTAGACTGGAATTGCATTTAAAGCATAGGAAAAGAGGCAGAACGTCGACAATGATGCACTTGGCCAAAAAGGGCGTATGCGTTTTTTCCTGAATATA